>NC_135479.1:67374493-68117153 GCF_052094955.1 Ictidomys tridecemlineatus | reverse complement strand
TCATAAATCTGACTATACCCAAAGTGCACAATACTTAGAAATAAAACTGTATATGTTCTGGTGACCATTTCTGGGCTGTTAGAGCTATGTGTTGGATTGTTTGCTTACATTTATTCTTAAAAGTCTAGGACTTAGCTTAATATATTTTGAGTAAATATTTTGTTTTCTAGGACTACTTTTTAGCCTCCTACTCTGAGTAATTTTGCAAAGTAGGCAATTTTCTGCTTGTGTGGCAGCTTTTCTTTCAGAATGCAATAATGTGAATTTAGATTGTTTTATTTTAAACCCAAACTTATTATTTACTCTTTTTTAAATATTTATTTGTACAATTTAATTATTGAGCATAGTGGGTTTCATTGTGGAATATTGGTACATATGAATAAGGATTATTATTTGAATGTGATTAACAAGAATATTAAGCAAATTTGACTTATTTGTACACAATGATCATAAACTCCTATTTGGCAGTGGAGTCCACTTAAGATCTCTTTATACAAACAGAACATCAGGCTGGAATGGTACGGCAAAGAAAAGCTGCTCAACTGGACATCCAGGAAACAGATAGATGAACATCCAGGAAAGAGAGGGGGAGGGGTGGTAGAGAGAAGAGAGAAAGGAAAGGGGCCATGGACCAGATATAGCATTCCAAGACATATCTTTAATTAGAACCCACATTCTATAGATTCTACCACCTCTAATAATTCCATCAAATTATGAGCCTTGTCCTGGTTCAGTCATAGGATGAGTTTTTTCCAATCTTACAGCTCTAAAACAGGTGGCACAAAAGGTCATGACATGGTTCGGTCATGAGACTGGGCTTGTCACATCTGACAGCTCTTAAACAGCTGGTACAGAATGCATGGCATGGTCCTGTCATGGGAGCAATATTGTCTCATTTAGCAGCTCTAAAACAGGTGGCACCAGAGGCCCTGGTTTTGTTCAGTCATGGGGCCAGGTTTGTCCTATATTACAGCTCTAAAAAGGTAGCACAGGAAGCCATGGCCTGGTTTAGACATAGGACTAGGCTTGTCCCATGTTACAGCTATAAATCAGGTGGCACAGAAGGACCTGGTCTGTTTTGGTCATGGGGTTAGGTCTGACATATCTTACAGCACTAAAATAGGTGATTCAGGAGGTTCTAGCTTGATTCAGTCATGAGACCAGGCTTGTCCCATCTTGCAGCTGTAAATCATGTGGCACAAGTGGCCCTAGCCCATTTCAATCATGGGATCAGGCTCTTCCAACTTATACCTCTACAGCAGATGACAGAGGAAGTCTAGGCCTAGTTTGGTCATAGGACTAGTTTTGTCCCATCTTACAGCTCTAAAACAGGTAGCAGGAGGCTCTGGCCTGGTTCAGTCATGGGACCATATTCCTCCCATTTTAGAGCACTACTACAGCTGGTACAAGAGGCTCTGGTTTATTTTGGTAATGGGAACAGGCTTGTGCCATCTTACTGCTCTCAAGCAGGTGGCAAAAGAGGCCCTGGCCTTATTTGGTCATGGGACCAAGTTTGTCCCAACTTATAGCTCTGAAACTGTTGGCATAGGATGCCCTGGCCAAGATGGGTTATGTGACTAGATTTGTCTTAAGTTAGAGCTCTAAAACAGGTGACACAGAGGCCTGGCCTGATTCATTTATGAGACCAGGTCTCTAAAACTTACAGCTCTAATACAGGTGGTACACAAGACTCTAGTCTATTTCAGTTATGGGTCCAGGCTTGTCCTATCTTATAGCTCTAAAACAGTTGGCACAGTAGGTCTTGGTCTAGTTTGGTCATGGGACCAGAATTCTTCACTCTTACAGCTCTACAACAGGTGGATCAGGAGGCTCTGGTCTGGTTTGTTCATGAGACCAGGTTTGTCCCATCTTACATCTCTAAAACTGGTGTCAAAGAATGTCTTGACCTTGTTGGATCATGGAACCAGGTTTGTCTCATTTTACAGCTCTAGGAGGCTCTGGTCTGGTTCAGTCATGAGACCAGGGTTGTCCCATCTTACAGCTCTAATACATGTAGCATAGTTGTCCCTGGTCTAGTTTGCTCATGGGACCATGTTTTTCCCATCTTATAGCTCTAAAACTGGTGGTATAGGAGACCATCATCAGGAATCATCATTGGTCCAGATTTGTCCCATCTTACAGCTTTTATACAGGTGGTATAGAAGGAACTGGTCAGGTTTGGTCTTTGGACTAGGTTTGTCCCATTTTACAACTCTAATACAGGTGGTATAGGAGGCCCTGGTCTGATTCGGTGATGATACCAGGCTTGTCCCCTCTTATAGCTCTAAAACAGGTGGTACAGTAGACCATGGTCTGGTTTGGTCATGTTACCGGGAATGTAGCATATCACAGTGCTAAATCAGGAAGGCCCTCTTCTGGTTTGGTCATGGCACCAGACTTGTCTCATCCTACATCTCTAAAACAGGTCATATAGGAGGTCCTGGTCTGGATTGGTCATGGTACAAGACTTGTCACAACTTACAGCTCTAAATCATGTGGCATGAAAAGGCCCTGATCTGGTTTGGTCATGCAACAAGTTTTGTTTTATCTTACAGCTCTAAAAAATGTGGTATAAGGAGCCTTCATCTGTTGTGGTCATGGGAGGAGGCTTGTCATTTCTTATAGCTCTAAAATAGGTGGCCCAGGAGGCCCTGGTCTGGTTCAGTCATGGGAACAGGGAAGTCTCAGTTTACACTTCTAAAATGGTGTTTCAGGACACCTTGGCCTGGTTTGATCATGGGACCATGATTGTTTCATTTTACAGCACTAAAACAGCTGGTACAGAAGGTTCTAGTCTGGTTTGGTGATGGGACCAGGCGTTTTCTCATCATGCAGCTCTAAAACAGGTGGTACAGCAGGCCCTGGCCTGGTTTGGTCATGGGACCAGGCTTGTCCAAATTTACAGCTCTAAAACAGGTGGCCCAAAAGCCGCTGCTTTTTTTTTTTTTTTTTGACATTTGACCAGGCTTGTTCCATCTTACAGCTCTAAACAGGTTGCACAGGAGGACCTGGCCTTGTTCAGTCATGGAATCAGGGTTGTCACAATGTACAGCTCTAAATCAGGTGGCACAGGAGGACCTGGCCTTGTTCAGTCATGGAATCAGGGTTGTCACAACTTACAGCTCTAAATCAGGTGGCATAGAAGACCCTAGTCTGGTTTGGTTATGGCACCAGGTTTTCTCAATCATGAAGCTCTAAAACAGATGGCACAAAAGGTCCAGGCCTGGTTCAATCATGGGATTAGGATTGTTCTATATGACAGCTCTAAAATGGTACAGGAGGCACTCGCCTGGTTAAGTTATGGGACCAGGCATGTCCTATATTACAGCTCTGAAATAAATGGCATAGGTGATCCTAAACTGGTTTGGTCATGGGACAAGTTTTGTCCCATCTGATAGCTCTAAAACAGATGGCACAAGAGGCCCTGACCTGGTTCTGTCATGAGACCAAGCTTGTCCTATCTTCAAGGTATAAAACAGGTGTCACCGAAGGCCCTGGTCTGCTTCGATCATGGGACCAAACTTGTCCCATCTTACCACTCTAAAATAGGTAGCACAGATGTGCCTGCTCTTGTTTGTCATAGGAACAGACATATTCCATCTTGAATGTGTTCCTAGTCCCTTCTTGATTCATGGTCACTAGGCTACCTTGTTGCTGGGAGTAGAGACGTGGAATCAACACAGACTCCGGGTGAGAGAACTGGCTGTAGACCTGCCTCAGGTCGTCGTCCAGTAGCTCAGTTTATTTTGGAGTGCACACAACAGTTATAGGGTTTGAGTGGGGCATGCCTGTCAATCATACATAAGCATGGCAATATCCATAAGCCAATCATCTTCTGCCTAAAGTTACCACATTGTGAGGAACCTCTAAATATTGCTGCCATAGCAGAAAGCAGTCTGGAAGTGTCTTTAGCCCTTACTGAGTCAGGGGTTTTATACTCTGAAGCCCCTGAGTCTGAGTTTTTTGGCTAAGCAGTTTGGCAATGCTAACCACAAGTGCTGAGGATGTGGTTTCACCCCATCCTGCAGGCCTGAAGGAAGGTGGATATTTCAGGCACTTCCAAGCTGCTAGTAGCTGCTAGCTGAGACTGAAACTTATTCCAACATTTCCTCTCTTTTTATTAAATTTGTTGCCAAAGGAAAACCATGATGAGAGAAGAAAGGAAAAGGGAAAAGAATAGAAAAAGAGGGGAGAAACAAGAAAGAGAAAAGAGAAACCATCCAGAAATGGCCCTTTCCTATAGCTGCAGTTGTTTCCTGCTGTGCTGAGCAGACAACAACTGTTGACTAGATCTCTGTCTGTCATTTGGGTCCCAATCTTAGCTGGGCATGGGGAGCAAAGCAGACATGGGGGGGAAGGAGACCTCTCTCAGAAGGGGTGAAGATTTAGGTCTTTGCACAGGTGGGAGGGTTGATGTTCTTTGCCTCACCTCTGTTGGTGCCCAAGCTTTCTCCTGATGGCCCCTCTGCAACTGTGCCTGTCTTAGGTTGTTCCTCCCTTGAGGAATCTTACCTGTCATTGACTAACCAGTCATCCTCTGGGGCCAAACAGGGTGATGTGGAGTGTACAAGGCATTACTACTGAGAGGACTGCTGCAAAAAAAGGCCCTGGTTTGCTTAGGTCATGGGACCAGTCTTGTTCCATCTTACAGCACTAAAACATGAGGCCCTGGTCTGATTCAGTCATAGAACCAGGCTTGTCCCATATTACAGATCTTTAATCCTTAAGATGTAAGAGAACTATCACTCTGAAGTAAGCTGCAATTCAAATGGTTTTCTGATAAGATTCATAAGCATCCATCACATACAACAGATGCACTTGTCTTATGTACAGTCCAAAGAGATAATGCATCTGGGAGGTAAAGCATCTTTCATGGTCAAGTCTTTCATGGAAGCATTACTCTCTGAAATTCTCTCCAGAGTGAAGAACCTTTAAAAGTGCAGATTTGTGGCTGTCAGTCGATGCATGGAGTTTTCGTTTGTGTATATTCTATGTGGTGCTAGTGTGACCACTATTCTAGTCTGTGACTCTTGCCCTACTCATGACTCTCTCATTTCCCTTTGCAGAGCATTATACTGCATGTAGGATCTAAGCTGATTGGACAGGTGGACCACCAACCAAAGAAGCTGTCCTCTCTCAAAGCACTTGTGTGTCCTTGAGGTCTTTCCACTGAAATACAATTGTCTATACTGGGGTCCATCCTCTGTTGAAGCCATGAACTCTGAACCATAATAAAAATGTTAAATATCCTGCTATAGTTTTCAGAGGCTTTGGGGATAGTATTTAGCTTTTCTTCTCTACTTTATTTAAAGGTTCATTGAATACCAAGCAGAAAACTGCCTTGTGTATAGACTTCAACTTAATTTTGTCAGTTGTGCTCTACTAAATAACACATTTCTGGATTTTTTTTTAATTTTTCTTTTTCTTTCTTTACTTTATTTGTCACTAGTAGTTTTTTAACAGCTGCTGACAAGAATAATCAGTTTTCATTTTACATGCATATTCGGCAAATTCCTCAGGGATAAAGCAACTGAAGTTCTCAACATCCAAGTAGAAGAAAACTACATGTCCACAAAGGGGCTAGGGCAAGATGACCACAGCATCCCTCTAAGTAGCCACCCACATAGGGTGAAATTATAATATACACCAGAGAGTCCCTGGAAAGTCCATATCAGAGCACTGTACAGTATTGATAGTGGAATACCACATAGTAATAAAGGGAAAAATACCAGATCACCCAATAATATGGAAGAATTTCAACAGCATTATGTTCAGTAGAAAGTGCGGGTGAAAAGTTACATACTATCTGATTTCACATGTAAGTATTTTCAAGGCAATGGAAAAGTATGCATGGCTTCCTTCAAGTACCTGGAATGTGTGATGGTTTCAAGGCTACAGTGAGGTGACCTGCATGGTAGGGAGATTGACTACAAGAGAATTGGAGAAATTAGTATTGGTGAGCTAGTTTTCTTCCATTTTGAAAAAATACATAAATAAGCAAAGGCAGAACCTGTAAAAACCCTATGGATTGGGCTAGAAGTGAAGGTATCATTTAGATTTACTATACAGGGATCTATTTAGTGTATATAGATGTGATAATTAGTTGTCTATTGCTGAAAGAAAAGACCTGATAAAAACAACATCAAGGGGGAAGGACTTAAACTGGCTCAGTCTCTAAGGATCCAGTCCACAGTTATTTGGCCTCTGGGCCTGTGGTGAGGCAAAATAGCTTGATGGGAGGGCAAGGCAGACCTGAGCTGCCCACCTCATGAGGAGGGGAGAGGAGAGAGAGAGAGAGAGAGAGAGAGAGAGAGAGAGAGAGAGAGAGAGAGAGAGAGAGAGAGAGAGAGAGAGAGATATTGAAAGGGCAAGGGCAAGGGCTAGGGACAAGATGTTCTCTCAGGGCACTTACCCTGGGACAAACTTTCTCCAACTAGTCACATCTCCTACAAATTTCTCAAAAACCTAGCAATTCCTTTACTTATGACCCCATCAAGTTGTTAAGCCACTGATGTGGTCAGAACCTTACACCCATTCCTAAAGCCCCACCACTAGCTATGGCTGCACATGGCACCAGCCTGCAACACCTGAGCTTTTGGAAGCATCCCAGATCCAATGACAACCATTGGTAAATGGGCAAAATGAGAAAGTGTATACATGTGAGTGTGGGGACAAGCACCCAGTGTCCCTAGACCTCTGTACATGGGTGGGGGAAGGAGACTAGCATGAATCCTCCCTGATCACATGCATGTGTGAAGGGGATGAGCACACATTATATCTAGATTACAGATTCTAATTTTTACTCTCCAATGAAAGCAGCCAGTGTTCTTTGGAGAAGTAGCCATTTAAGGCACATATAACTGTGCTGAGATTGAGGATACATTTATAGAACAAATGGGAGAAGATAAAAAGTTATAGGAGCCAGCTTGAAAAGATTTGTTGGCAAGTGAGGAAAACTGTAGTTTCAGAAACAAAGACAGTAATCTCTTATACACAACTGAAGGAAATGGGCATCCATGATTCCATACTACTTTAAATTTGTGAACATGTAAGTTGGCTTTTGCCTTTGGATTAAATGCCAAATACAGAGAACGGCAACATTAAAAAACAAACAAACAAAACAAAAACATTAGTTCAAAGCCATCATTGTAGTGTTATAGTTAAAGCTTCTTCCTGGATTTCATAAACTGACTTGCAGACCATTCACATATAATCAAATCAAGCCTTTATTGAAGCTCACTAGTAGCGACTGACCAGAACATAAAGCAGTTCCCCTGATTATCCCGGAACAATTGAAAGGGCACTACTTATAAGCCTGAAAACTGCAAAAGGGATCTTCAGGGGTCTAGCCAATGCAAGCAAGCCAGGGTATAGAAGTGGGAGAGTGCAGTCAAGTGGAAGGAAGCCTAACCAATCACAGTCCAATCACCCCAATTACAGAAACAGAGCCCCGTTACCCTAGTTACAGAAACAATGCCCCATTAGGTAGTTCCCTGTTCTTTAAGGTTTCTATAGCAAAAGGAAAAGAACATCTTGCCCTAATCATGACCCTTCTACTTGGCATGGTTGTTTTACAGGATGAAGTCATAAAACAAAATGGAGTCACATTTGCTTCTACTATCGCAGTAGTAATGGAACCAGATAAGAGAAAACAGAAGCTGCAACTAGGGGTGGAATTTGAACAGGATAAAGAGTGTCTACATAATTTCAAAGGAACTCTACAGATTCTTCTTAGTTAATAAATGAAAAATACTTATGAGTTAATTTAAGACTGAAAAAAACTTATCAGACTCTTTATAAACCAATCATAAAAGACAAAAATCTCTAAAAATGAGACACACTGACATCAGTTGCTTCTAAATATAAATATGAGAATATTACAGAATTTGTGTGGCATTCCTGCCTTTATTAGTTGGGCTTCTCTAGAGAGTCAGATCCAACAGGAAGTATAATTATACAAAGGGGATTTTTTTAGGTTGTCTTACAGGACCAGAAGTAGGATACTCCACAATATCCATCTTCATGCTGGAGAGTTGCATGAGCCAGTAGCTGCAAAGACCAAGATGCTGAAGCCCCAGAACAAAAGGGATCAGTGATGCTACCCCAGTCTGACTCCAAGGGCTTCTGGAAACTTCCTGGAGAATAGTTGGCAGAGTCTGCTTTGGAAGAGTGAGGATCTGATATACTCAAGTGATTGCAGCAGCAATCAAGAACACATTCAAGAAGAATTGCATCTGCACCTGCTGCTTTTTTATTATTCCAATTTTTATTCCATCCAAGCCACCATCCTATTGGATACTAATGCCCATGTTTAGAAACACATGCCAATCATTTCTAGACACACCCTTACTGACACACCCAGAAGCCTCTAAATATTTGGCATGTCTTAATCAAATAATTTGACAATTCAAATTAACTGTTATACAGCCTGAAATAGATAATGATTTAAAAATGTCCCAAAGTCCCATATTGAGAGACCATGTGCTAAATGAGTGGCCTGTGTCTTAAAGAAGGCTGCATCATGGAAGACATGAAAAACTGAAGTGCTGCTCAGACACAGACAGATGAGGGACACTTGACCAGTGCAGGCAGCGCAGCTCTGGGCTGGACTTGATGGAAAGGGTGATTGAAAAGGGCATTATCAGGGACACTGACAGAATTTGTAATGGTTTTGATGTGTGGTATCCCACAAAAGCTCAAGTGTGAGATAATGAAAAAAGGTTCAGGGGAGAACAGTGTGGGTTGAGAGTCCTAACCCAATTAGTGAGTTTATCCCCTAATATGGATTAACAAAATGTTACCTGAAGTGGTAAGTTGTGGCTGGAGGTTGTGGGCATTAGGGTCATGTATTGGAGTATTTATTTTTATCTGGTAAATGGAGACCTCTCGCTATGTTTCCTGATCATCATGTGAGCTGGTCCCCTCCCCCCACACTACTCTGCAATGATGTTCTGCCTCACCTGGAGCCCCAAGGAATGGAGCTGGCCTTCTATAGACTGAGGCATCTAAAACCATTATCCCTCTAAAAATCTATTTCTCCCCTACAATTGCTCAATTTGAGTCCTTTTGGTCACAACAGGAAAAAACATGGATTAAAACAAAATTCAAAACCATTGTATAGCTGGGAGGTATTTTGGCATCAAGATTACTTTTCAACAGACAAGGTTACAGTGAAAATATTCTTGTCATTTGAAGAAGTTTGCTTGGATTGGGCATCATGTCCACATTTACAGATGCTTCAAAACTCCACAGATGCTCATGTTTGTGTAGTCATGTGTGCACACAAACACTGGACATGCACAACACAGTATGTGGGGCACTGTAGTGAAGGCTTTGTTTGTTTGCTTTTGTTTGTTTGTTTGTTGTGGGATTCAGTGAGAAAATCAGTTTATATTGCCCTTTTATTTGGAGCCAATGCCTAACTTTCTTGGACATTTGGAACACTCCCTCTCCTCTGTACTAGTGCTAAGAGTTCATTGTGCTAAGAGTTAGTCAGACTTGGGAATGTTCTTCATCACCTCCACCTCTGGCAAAAGAAGCTGTGTCTCCAACTTCTCAAGCTATGAGAAGTTTCTTACAGAAAACACTGCTCTCTGTTGACATTGCTATCACAAAATTTGGTTCTAGAAGTCAATACAAGTTTCCATTAAAAAATAAGATGCTCAGAAAATATCATTCAACATAGGATGGAGTGCCTCTCTGCCCTGGGTGCACTGGGGAGACACCCAGGTTAGAGGGGACTCCACTCTGGAGGGGGGAGTGCCCCTCTTCCCTGGGTGTGCTGTGCAGATCCTCAGGACACCCAGGTTAGAGGGGCCTCCCTACCTACCTAGAGTTCCTTTCACACTTGCAGTCCCCATTGGACCCCAGCAGGATGCTCGCAAAAGTCTGGTGTGCCCCAGGCCTAGCCCTACCTGGAGCTAGTCTCTAAGCTCCCTCCCCCACCCTAAGCCCCCAACCACCATGGCCAACACTGCCCTCTGCCTGCAGTGTGGAAAGGTACACCTTCATGGAATCCAAGATGAAACCCCTGTGGATCATGGGGACATACCACCCAGCCGAACTCCTGCCTCTACCCTGGGGGTGCTGCCTTCTCTGCAGGTACACACCAACTCCAGAGTACCCTGTTGGGCAGTGCAAACAGGAGGCCCATGGGAGTTGTAGGAGGCAGGCCCAGGCAGGGGCATTAGTTAGAGGATCTGGGCACACACATAACCCGACCAGGGGCAGACACTCAGGGGCAGGTGCTGGCTGGATGCAGAACCCCTGCTGGTTCGTGGCTGGGGGAGGCTGGGAGGGCTTTATCTATGTCCTCCTCCTCTGCAGATTTCAAAGCTACTGAGAACACACTTACAGCATTCTGAGGCGCCATGGGCTCCTCTTCCTCCAACTCTTTGCTCTGATGCAGGCAGCAGGCCTGCCTAAACTCAGCTCCTCCAAAGACATCCAGTATGTGAAGGTATGCCAGCACAGGGCCACACCAGACTGGAGGCCAGGGTCCACCACATACTTCCCAAGGCCTGCCTGAACCTTGACAGGTGCAGAGGAGCATGCCTGACCTGGGTATAGTATCAAAAATGAGCTTGGCAGAGCTCATCCTGGTCAGAGTGCATCTTGCCCGAACAGCTCAGGGACCTAGGAGATTCACCTCACAGATGGGGGCCCTCATACCCTCCCAGGCCCAGCAGTGCAGTATGGTGGGAAGTGGCCAGAGTGGTGCGCTCTCTGGGGCTAGTCCTGCCCAGTTGCAGGTGAACTGTGATCTTGTTTGGCCATCCCATGTGTCCTCAGTGTCTTTCAAGCTGAGATAAAGTCCCTTGTAGGTGTGCAAGACACTTTCCATTCCTTTCTTTTCAGTTGGTGAGAGGCAGAGTGGGAGGTGGTGTATTCACTAAAGCTTCTCCTGCTCTTCTCTCAGCTAAGGTGAGGCCACCTGACCATCTGCTTGCAGTTCTTTTAGGAAGGAATTTCAACAACCCCAGGGGGCAGGAGTACAGGGAGGCAGAAGGGTTTGCAGATGCAGCAGGGTTAGGATCCCTGAATGTTGATGCAGTTGTGATGATTCTGTCCCAGTTCACTCTAGTGCTGGGGAAGACAGAGGAGGAGGGGCTGAAGCACTTCAGGGTGAAGTTCAATGAAGCCCTGAGGGAGAGCTGGAAGACCAAAGTGAACTGGCTGGCACACAACCTGACGAAAGACAACCGGCAAAAGTGGCAACCTCTGAACCGCCACAGGCTGGCAAAACTATTCTGGAGATAGCTACCCTGGGTTGTCCTAGATGGGGCCTCACACCTGAACTGCACCTCATGGGAAAGAACAACACAATTGCCTTTCGTTTACACTAGTTATTTAGACAAACATGCAAGGTTTAAAGATGATGGGGGAATGTGATGGCTATTATTATCCAAAGTAGATGTACAAACACACAAATTGGTGTAAATACACTTTGTATACAACAAGAGATATGAAAAATTGTGCTCTATTTGTGTAATAAGAATTGTCAAAAAAAAAAAAAACTGTAATAAAGAACCAAACAGGCAGGCCTGGGGTTGTAAGCTAAGTGCTTGCCTTGCACGTGTGAGGCGTGGTTTCAATCTTCAGCACCACATAAAAATAAATTAAAAATAAAGCTATTTGTCGATCTACAAGTGAAAAATAACAAAAAGAACAAAACACCATAAATGCAAACGCACCCAAGTGCAGAGGAGGGGTGCTGCACTGTGTCCAAGCACTGTGAATTGGGCACCTTGAGGTTGTACCTTGCTCTTGTCTTAGGATGGGCATTCCAGGTCTTCCAGCTGGTGGATCTTGCCCAGCAAAGGATCACCTCCTCTTGGGGAAGCCTTGTTCCCAAGCTCCCCACCTAGCAGTTACTTTGCCTCCTGTCCATTTAGGACACCTCAATCCCCAGATCACCTTCTGCCACCTGTGTGGCCCAACCTGTGTGTTCTCCATTGACCAAGTCCTGGGCAGCTCCCAAAGAAGCCAAGGTACCCTCTAGACACAGGGATGCTTATTCTTCACTGCTAAAGTGACTCTCAGGTAGAGGATGCCCTCATCTCTTTTTCCTTCAGGTAAGAAATTAATAACACTCTATTTACTGAACCTCTAAAGCTTCAGAGGAGCCTGCCTCCCCTATGTATAGTATAAAAAATGAGCTTGGCAGAGCTCCTCCTGGTCAGGGTGAAAGGTCAGAGAGGGTCTGTGTGGTGATGTGTGAATAGGCTCCCTGCTCTGGAAGGTTTGAGGGAGGGATGGGGCTTGATATCCCCCCAGGGCTCACCTTTGAAGAACCATCTGGGAATAATATTGGGCCATGTGAGGCAGGGTCTTTCTCTCTGAAGGCACTTACTCTGAGATACTCCAAGCTTAGCCTCAGTAATCCCAAAGGGCTAGACAAGAGAAACTGCCCCTACTGCAGGTTCCTCTGCCTCTTTCAGCTTTCTGAAGCCCGCTGTAGTGAAGCATCCAGGACTTGGGCTTTTAGAAACCCACAGTGGGATGGGGCCAGAGCCCAGTCATAGAGCATGTGCTGAGTATGCATGAGGACCTGGGTTTGATCTCTAGCAGTGTAAACAAAAAATATTAAAAAGCCCCTGGTAAACCTGATGCACAGTTAGCTCACTCAAGACATGCAGGGCTCACTACTGATCTCTCAGGTGTCTCCCAAGACTCAGCAGAGCCACCAGACTCTGGCCCTTAGCAGCAGAGGTGCATAGCTTAAAAGGAATTCTAGATGCCAGATTGCTCCAATTTCAATAGCTGTTGTGCCACCAGAGCACCTGTCTCATCTGCAGTAGCCAGAGATGACACTTTTGTTCCCAAATAAATGCTGAATTTAATCAGGCCACCTGCCTCTTTTACAGTAGGAAAAACCACACACATCTATGTATTATGCTTCAAGGCATGGGCTACAGACCTTGCACACCCTCAGCAATTTCTGGGTGTATGGTCTGTTGCCCAGTGAGAACAGCTTCTATTTGTTTTCAATAATTTCATGTTGCATGTTAAATATCACTGTTGTGGGTTCAGTCTGCTGTTTTTTGTCACAAGACGGAGAGGCAAGTGGAAAGAAATTAAAGCCTTTCTATGGCCTTATGTTCTTGGTTCAAAAAGAAATCAAGGGAAAACAAAGTTTAAACAAGGCAGTAAACAGGCATCACTCCAGCTGGAATTAGAAACAGAACTTTAGTGCACACACTTTCCCACCTAGCATCAATGCATGCATCTGGGCAGGAAAACCAAGACACTACAGATCATATGAGGACATCCCTCTCTGTTAGCTTCTACAACTGTTTAGAAGGCATCTACACAGACTGCATGTGGATGGGCAGCCACACAACAGCACAGCCATTTTTAAGACTGGCAGTGAGGACACAGGGGCAGTGTGCAGGATGACCCCCAGGTTTACAGTCTAGCATCTGACATGTACATGAGGAGCAAAGTTCTTTGTGGCTCTAGCCCCAACTTCTTTCTCTCTTGACCTTCCCATGGATCAGAGCAGTAGGACTCTTGGCTACTGGAGTGAGGATCTGACCCCAATGCAGGGGCATTATGCAGGAGCAACCCACAAGGGCTGGGGTGGTGTAGATGCAGACTGTTTTGGAACATTGTAGCACTCTTCCTTCCTTCATTATGAGTGCAAATCCCTCAGGAAACCACTGCTCTCTCCAAAACCAAGTGGTCAAGTGATCTGCACCACAGCTTTCAGTTTCACTCAACCGCAGAGAACTTCACCAGCAAGAAAATGTACATTTATGAAGCCTCAGTACAGGAACACAAAGCCTGGGTGACAGAAAAGGAAGCTTCTGTTCCTGAGAGGAGTGCATGAGAATCCAGGGACCCAACAGCTCCCATCCCAAACATGACGCTAGAAGTGTGCAGAACCCCAAAGATGAAGACCCATTTCCAGACTTCCAACAAACCACTACTCTGGTCCCAAACAGCACACCAAATCCTGCATAGCCTCATGCCTAGACCAGAATGAGTAGGCCTCCCCTCCTAGTTTCCCGAGGGAGAGGGAACAGAAGCAGGGTCACTGCACTTTGCATCCTAGTCCTGAGTATGCTAGCACAAAGGACACAGAGAGTTACAATGTATTTACAAAGCATTAAAAAGTCAGTTGATCATCTACATATTAACCCCATTCTACCACTTGTAAAAGCACTAGCTTGGAAAAATAAATAAAGACCTTCAAAAAGAAAAGAAAAAAATGATTACCAATTTTTACTCTTTGTCAGCTAGTTAAGTCACTGCAACTTTTTTGGAGGTGCAAGATGTGGGCAACTCACTGCATGGTAGGATCCTGGATTGCTGCAGCTCCTGAGCTGGCAGGACATGGCAGGGAGGAAGAGTCAGCTCCTGGCTTTTGGGAAAAAGAGATCCAGAAGGGGTGGGCAGATGGTGGGAGTTAGATTTCCACACACTGGGCAGATAATTAGCAATGGGGGTCTTCAGACCTGCTGGCTGAAGATATTTTGTACATAGAGGACCCGCTGGCTGGGAGCTGGGTAGCAGACATTCTCTTCTTCCTCCTCCTCCTTACCACTGTGCTGGTCCCGGTAGGTCTGCAAAGAGAAGGATGTGCCAGTCCAGCTCATGGCCAAGTCATCCAGTGTCCACCTTCCAGGAGCAGCAGCAGAAAGGAGATGTCCCCCAGTGAGGGAGACTCTCCAGGGAAAGGGGCCTAGGCCTCCCTGGAAGTGGCCTCTCCATGGAGTCCAGGCATGCAGAGAGCTCCTGGATGGGGATGCTCAGTTCCCTCCTTGGAGCACTGTCTCTGCATAGAGTGGGAGGAGCACCAGCCTGAAGCCAGCTCATCTCTGCACTTACACTTACTAGGTTGTATGAACTTCAGTAAGGCCTCACTGAGCCTCAGATTCCCCCTCTGGATTTGAGGATTCTAGCTCACTGAGTTGTGTGGTTATAAGGTGGAGGCACATGAACATGGAGGAGCCTGGCCTACAGTGCTCTGTAGCCTGGGGCCCTGTCTGTTCCTACCTCCTTTTGGAGTTCATGGTGATGGTCAAGGCAGAGTCATTGCCATCCATCTCATTCTCCTTCCCCGTATTCTTGTCCTGCGAGGTTCACTGATGTGCAGCCCAGGTCTGAAACACCCCCAGGATGATCATAAACACCATGAAGTAGATGCAAACAACAATCACCATTGTGGCAGGATTCAGGATGACTGTCAAGGAAGAAAAAAAGACAAACAGGGCTGCAGGGAGGTCACCAAGATTGAGGCTTCCCACCTGTCACTGGCTATCCTAGGTTGGCACAATCCACCTGACCCTCAGAGACTAGAAAGTGCCATGAACAGCTTTCCATGGTCTCAAACTTGCTGGGTCACTGTGGCTGTGGGCAGGCAATCATTTCCTCATGTGCGATGGGGAGTGGCAACGGTGTTTCCATGCTCCCAGCCAGGTGGGACAGGGATATCTGCCTAAGCTCTGTGTGATGCTTAGTGTTTGCACCTAGGTACCTCCCACGTCCTTCCTGTAAATGATTGAGGACTGAGCAGGTTGTGGCCTGACAGGTAAACAAAAAAGCATTGCTTAGGGTAAACAAACTGGTTGGGCAGCCATGTGGCTGGCATGTTCCACAGGATTGGCAGCATGGATCGTGTTCACCTGCAATGGACAGGAAGAAAGGATCACTAGGGATGAGAATCCTCACTGCTTCCAAGAGGAGAAATGGGGCAGAAGCAGCTGTGAACAATGATAGTCTTAGTTGCCTCTGGGCCCTGTTGTAAGAAAATGGCACATGTGTTTGTGACCAGAAAAAAAGGAAACAAAAACAAAACAAAACAAAAACACTTGTAAGCACATAGAAACCACTGTAAATCTGATGTTGTTCCATGTCCAAGAAACAGCACTTTTCTAATAAATCCTTTATAGTTAACTTTATCAAATAATCTATCCATGAGAGCAGTGTGGCAAAGCAACCTCAGGTCCTAGTCACTTGGGAAGTAGATGGTGTACACATTTCCCCTGCTTTACCCCAAAACCTAGAAACTGGAAAGATGACACAATTCAAAATCTTTTATTTCCTTTTATGGTAAAGATGCTCAGTTTCTAATAACAACCCTGGATCCAATTACCTAGACTATGGATCACTTGAGCAACACGAAAGCCAAAGAAGATGCTGTTGAAGGCTTCAGAGCAGGGTGCTGCTCTCCCTGCTGTGGTCTGACAGTGACCACTGCCAGCTAGGACAGTGTTAGCCCTGTGTGCAGTGGGTCCCTTCATCAGTCCAAGGACCCAACTTCACTGCCAACAGATCCAGTGACCTGACAACACTACAAGGATTCTTTAGTTAACAAGCTGCTGCTCTTTATACAAGAGCGTCCTTGTGTCTCATGTGTGAAAACTTCAGCAACAACCTTGTCCCTTCCTGTGGTATTCCCTGATACTTGCTCTCTATCACCTCCCTCCAGGGTTCCTCAGGCTCTCACTCAGAATGCAGCAGATGGTAGAATGGAGCAGCAGCCCAACCTGTCAGTACAGACTACACAGGTCTATCCACATCAGGCCAGGCTGAAGAAGGCCACCACTCCTGGGGTAAGCCTCATTTGCCATGATGAGTGTGCTAAAGTGTGTCTACAAACATCAGGGCCAAGAGACGGGGCCCTCTGTCACCACCACAGCTGGCTCTTTTGGGTAGCAGCCCTGTACACACCTCCTCCTTAAGTTCATTGCTGAGGTAGCAGCCATTTAGCTCAGAGCAGATGAGAATGAACTACAAGATGGTCAGTTGAACTACCAGTTGGTCAATGAACTACTAGGTATGCCTGTTCCAGTAGCACAGGAGTTACAAAACCTTTTGGTAGCTGGCCATGGTGCCACATCTGCAGGGTTAAGTTAGGAAGATGGGTGGGGCCAGAACCAGGGCCCCAGTACCTAAAGGTAGGCACCTGGGTTGCTGAGCCAGAAGGCCAAATGCATGTGGTTTTTCCAATTGGGGAAACAAACAGCATGCTTGGCGTTTTATGGGCATATGCTAGTCCTTTGTATGTTAGTGCCACATGTCCTCTTCTTGTTCAGAAGGGGGACACTGTGCAACAATGCTGTCTCTCCACAAGTTTGAAGATATTGGGAGCCACGTGGCCTCCAGCTAGCTCTGGCCTCTCACCTGTGAAAACGGTGCCCAGGTCAGAGGGGTTCACTTCAATGACCTTCTGCTACAGATGGGCTGTGTCCACCTTCAGGCTCTCCTGCTCTGGGTTTGGTTCCTCTCACTTCTCAATATGCAACCGCCTCAGATAGCAGGAAGCCTGTGGGGACCACCAAAGCTGGTCATAGCTAATGGACACTCAACTCAGGATCAAGCTCACAAACCCATTTTCAGGACAAGCAAGAGAGGTAAGGGAGAGTCAAATTCAAGAATTGGGGGCTACTTAGGGTGTGGCTCAGTGGTAGAGCATGTCCTTAGCACACACAGAGCCCTGGGTTTGATTCTAGTGTGAAATAAACAAAGCAAACAAACAAATGGTAGCACTGCACAAATTCTGGGCAACAACAGCAGGAACACTGTCCTCCTATGGAGTGAGTCGAAAGACATATCTCAGAGCCACAGATCAGTCAGGGAAAGGTGGAAAGACCCTGAATTGGTTTCCAAAGAGCATGATGACACCAGGCAAGTAAGAAGCCCTCTCAGGAACAGGATCTCCCAAAACCTCAGAGGGAAAGAAGGTGGGTACATCAGCTGCAGTAAGGAGTGTCCAGGAAGGTAAGGAGGCCTCCCCAAGCAGAGTGGCTGTTACCCTGGGGTCTTCAGATTCATCCCCCAGGAGCTACACTTCTCATGTGATTGTGCTGATGATTCCAAGCTCAGGGAACAGGAAAACCCCTAAGAGCTCTGAAATTTAGAAGCAGTTCAGACAAAGCAGCGGACTCCACTCTGGTTGATCCTGGGCTTTTCCAGCTACAAAATCATGATGTAGCTTTGGACTAAGGAGGACTGCAATGCAGGGCACCTTATTAAAACACCTGCCACCAAGAATGAGGCTATCAGGGCTCTGAAAAACACCTGGGAACCCACAGGTGCAAATGATGGTGGAGGGGGACCACACAAGTTCTCACTACCTTGGGACAGAAGACTGTGGCCCCTCCACGAAACACAGCCATCAGCACAGCTCCCACCCCCACCATGTTGAGTGTGGTGCTGGCCAACTTGGAAGAATATCATAATTATCATGCGAAGTTACAGAAGTTACACACAATGTCTTCATGCTGTAGGCTTTCATTTAGGTAAAGCACTAGAAAATACAAAATAATGTATGGCAACTGGGAAGAGACCAGTGGTTGCTTTGGGGTGGGTGGCTGGGGAGTGGGGACTTAGCCAGGCATTAGGAAAGGGCTAGAGAAATGTTTGGGATAATAAGAGTGGGGTTCACTATGATTGTGGCAAAATAAATCATGGGTATATACATATATCAAATTTACCAAACTGCACACTCCTAAATATGTGAAGTCTATTACAGGACAATTATATTTCAACAAACACATCTTTAGAAAATACAGGGGGAAGAAAAGTTTCCTGCCCTCTGGAACTTGTGTCTGTCCAGCAGAGTAAATTCCTCACATCCATGGACTCCCCAGCCCACATAGGGCCAAAAGCCTCACCTTAGAGATCCTCTCAGGGGCCACTGCCAACCATGGGGAGGAGCTTGAAATCTGCCCCAGAGTCTGCCTCAGGAGTTCAGAAGAAGGCTGAGGAGGGGCCGTCCTCTCAGCTCTGGGCTGGTTCCACCTGCCCAGCCTGAGTGCCCTGACTCCTGCTACCAAGCATGAAGGGTGCCACTTCCCAGCAAGGAGCCTCAGCCTGAAGATCTGCCTGCAGGAGGAATAAGGGAAAGCCAGGTGGGCCTCGCAGGCTCCAACCAGCAGCAACCCAACACCTTCTGTCCCTCCTGTGGGAGCTGAGGAACATGGGCCAGGAAGGCTCCCAGCGCCCTGTAGCCTCTTTTGTACTGTGGCTACTATGGCTCCCCTGACACTTGCTGCTGCCACCTCCAGCCTGACATCCTCAGGCCCAGGGACAGCACAATGCCTGAGAGGACAGCCCATCTTGGTTGACTGCCTTCCAGGCCCTAATTCCTCTGCAACACCCTGGGACCTGGGTGTCTAGGTGAAGGGGGAAGCTTCCCCCGCACCCAGGGGAGAGGGCACTCTCCCCTCTGTGGGAGGCCCTTGCGACCTGGGTGTCGGGGTGGCGGCGAGAAATCCACCACCCCTAGCACCCAGGGGAGAGGGTACTCCCCCCTCCGGAGGGAGGCCCCTCGGACCTGGGTGTTGGGGTGGGGGGGAGCTCCACCACCCCCGCACCCAAGGGAGAGGGCACTCCCACTTTCCGGGGAGAGGCCCCTGGGACCTGGGTGTCAGGGTGAGAAGCGGGAAGCTACCCCCTGCACCCAGGGAAGAAGGCACTACCACCTCCAGGGGGGAGGCCCCTCAGACCTGGGTGTGGGGATGGGTGGGGAGCTCCACCCCCCACCCCATACCCAAGGGAGAAGGCACTCCCACTTCCACAGGGAGACCCCTGGAACCTGGATTTCGGGGAGGGGGGAGCACTCTCCTCATCCTCCCCACACCCAGTGGAGAGGGCAATCCCCCCTACAGGGGGGAGGCCCCTCTAACCTGGGTGTCAGGGGGGTGGAAGCTCTCCTCTCCACACCCAGAGGAGAGGGCACTACTCCCTCCAAGGGGGAGGCCCATCTTAACTGGGTTTATGGAGGGAGCTCACACCTGCACCCTGGGGAGAGGGCACTCTTGACTCCAAGGTGGAGGCCCCTCTAACCTGGGTGTGTGTGTGGGGGGAGCTCCCCCACATGCACCCAGAGAGGGCACTCCCCCCTTCATGGGTCACCCTCTAACCTGGGTGACAGGGGGGAAGAGCTCCCTGGCTCTGCACCCAGGGGAGAGGGTACTCCCCCTTCCAGGGGGGAGACCCTTCTAACCTGGGTGTGGTGGGGGAGCTTGCCCTCTCCACACCCAGGGGAGAGGGTGCTCTGCGGTGCAGGCGGGAGGCCCCTCTAACCTGGCTGTCAGGGGTAGCTCCCCAGTGCACCCAGGGCAGAGGGGCCCTCCCCAATCCAGGGGGGAGGCCCCACTTACCTAGGTGTCCAGGGAGCTCCCCAGCACACGCAGGGCAGAGGGGCACTCCCTTCTCCAGGGGGGAGGCCCCTCTAAGCTGGGGGTCCAGGGGAGCTTCCCAGTGTACACAGGGCAGAGGAGCACTCCCCCCTCTAACCCTAACCCTAACCCTCCTGGGGGAGGCCAAGGAAACTGGATGTTAGAGTGGGGAGGTGAGCTCCCCCTCACCACACACCCAGGGCAGAGGGCACTCATCCCTCTACAGGGGAGGCCCCACCAACCTGGATGCCAGGGTGGGGGAGGGGAGCTACCACCCTCCAACCCTGCACCTAGGGGAGAGGGCACTCCCCCCTCTAGGGGGGGACCCTCCGACCTGGGTGAGTGGGGGGGGGTGGGAGCTCCACCTCCGCCCCCAGGGGAGAGTGCATTCCCCCCCTCAGGGGGATGCCCCACTAACCTGGGTGTGTGTGTGGGGAGCTCCCCCCCTCTGCACCCAGGGGAGAGGGCACTACCCCCGTCCAGAGGTGAGGCCCCTCTAACCTGGGTGTGGGGGAGAGAGATCCACCCCTCTGCACCCAGAGGAGAGGGCACTCCCCCCTGGGGGGGGAGGGAGGCCCCCTCCATTCTGGGTGTTGGGGGGGGGGTGGAGCTCCCGCCCCTCATCCCTCACCTAGGGGAGAGGGCACTCCCTAGTCTGGGGAGAAGGGCACTCAGACCTGAGTGTTGCCAGGGTGGAAGCTCCACCTCCACACACAGGTAGAGGGCATTCTCCCCTCTGGGAAGGATGCAGGACTAACCTGGGTGTGTGTGTGGGAACTCCCCCTCCGCACCCAGGGGAGAGGGCTCTCCCAAATCCAGGGGAAGGCCCCACTTACCTGGGTGTTGGGGGGGTGCTCCCCCCCACTGCACACCCAGGGGAGAGAGCATTCCCCACTCCAGGGGCTAGGCCCCTCTAACCTGGGTGTCCAGGGGATCTCCCCAGCGCACCCAGCATATAGAGCACTGCTCCCTCCAGGGATGTGGCCTCTCTAACCTGGGTGTCAGGAAGAGCTCTACAGCATACCCAGGTTGAAAGGCACACCGACCTCCAGTGGAGAGGCCCCTCTAACCTGGGTGCCAGGGGGAGTTCCCCAGCGCACCCAGGGCACAGAGGCACTCCCCCCTCCAGGGGGGAGGCGCCTCTAACCTGGGTGTCAAGGGGAGCTCCCTTGTGCACCCAGGGCAGAGGGGCACTCCGAACTCTAACCCTAACCTTTACCCTCGGGAAGAGGCCCCTAGAAGCTGGGTGTGAGAGTTCCGGAGGTGAGCTCCCCACACCACCCGGCACCCAGGGGAGAGGGCTCTGCCCCCTCCAGAGGGGAGGCCCCTCCAACCTGGCTGTCCAGGGGGGGGAAGCTCCCCCTCCACCCCTCACCCAGGACAGAGGGCACCCCCCCCTCCGCGGGGGAGGTTTCACCAACCTGGGTGTCTGGGTGGGACAGTGGGAGGGAGCTCCCACCCCCACTCCGCAGCTAGGGGAGAGGGCACTCCCCCCTGGGGGAGGAGGCCCCTCCGACCTTGGTGTGAGGGGGGTGAGAGCTCCACCTCAGCACTCAGGAGAGAGGGCATTCCCTCCTGGGGGGGAGGCCCCTCTAACCTAGGTTTTCCGGTGGAGCTCCGCCCACACCCAGGGGAGAGGGCACTCCCCCCTCCAGGGGGGATTCCCCACTAACCTGGGTGTGTGTGAGGGGGAGCTCTCCTCCACATCCAGGGAAGAGGGCTCTCCGGACTCAAGGGGGGAGGCCCCTCTAACCTGGGTGTGTGGGGGTGAGCTTCCCCCCCTCTGCACCCAGGGGAGAGGGCTCTCCCCGCTCCAGGGGGAAGGCCGCTCTAACCTTGGTGTTGGGGGGGGTGATCTCATCCCTCTGCAAAAAGGGGAGAGGGCACTCCCCCCTCCAGGGTCAAGGGCCCTCTAACCTGAATGTGTGTGGGAGGGAGATCCCCTCTCTGCACCCAGGATATATGGCACTGCCCCCTCCAGGGCAGCGGCCTCTCTAACCTGGGTGTCAGGGGGAGCTCCCCAGAGCACCCAGGGCATTTCCAAACTCATGAGAGTAGCATTACCTTGATATTAAAGAGGCAATAGCAAAATGGAAATTATAGAGCTCTCTCTCTTTATCAAATGAGACTTATTCCATATACATAACATGGCCTAATATTTGGAAATCATTCAATGTAATATAATTTAATGTTTTATATATTTATATATATTTTAGTTTCAAATAAAAGAGAAAATCTTTTTTGTTTTTTTTTAAATTTTTTATTATTAGTTGTTCAAAACATTACAAAGCTCTTGACATATCATATTTCATACGTTTGATTCAAGCATCAACAAATTTCTACAGACCAGGATTTCTACAAACATAACTGAATCAGGTGGACATATACAATTAAAATATATCAATTTCTAAGAATTTTTTTGTAGGTGGAAACAGTGCCTTTCTTTTATTTATTTACTTATGTGATGCTAAGCATCAAACCCAGGGCCTCACATGGGCAGGTGAGCACTGTACCACTGAGCCACAACCTCAGCCCTTAAATAGATCAATTTTAGGCAAGGAAATAGAAGATGCCATCAAAAGCCTATCAACCAAGAAAAGCCCAAAAGCAGATAGATTCTCAGCTGAATTCCACCAGACCTTGCAAGAAGAACTAATACCAATATTCCTCAAATTATTCTATGAAATAGAAAAGGAGGGAACCCTTCTGAACTCATTCTATGAGGCTGTTATCACTCTGACACCAACTGCAGACAAAGACACATCAAGGAAAAAAACTTAAGACCAATACCCCTGATGATCATAGACACAAAAATTCTCAATAAATTCCTGACAAATTTTATACAAAAAAAAAAACACACTAAAATATAGTGCACCATGACCACGTGTGGTTCATCTCAGGGATGAAAGTTTGGTTCAACATATGGAAATCAATAAATCTAATACATCACATCAATAGACTTAAAGACAAGAATCATACAATTTTATCTATAGATGCTGAAAAATATAGAATCATTTCATGTTCAAAATAATAGAAGAACTAGGAATAGTAGGATCATACTTCAACATTGTAAAAGCTGTCTACACTAAGCCCAATGCCAGCATCACTATAAATGGAGAAAAATTGGAAGCATTCCTCTAAAAACTGGAACTAGTCAGGAATGCCCTCTTTCACCACTTCTATTCAACATAATCATTGAAATTGTAGCCAGAGAAATCAGGTAAGCAAAAGAAATTAAATGGACACACATAGGAAAAGAAGAATTCAAACTATCACTATTTGCTGATGACATTTATAAGACCAAAAAAAATTCCATCAGAAAACTTCTATATCTAATAAATGAATTAAGCAAAGTATCAGGATACAAAATCCCATAAATCAAATGCATTCCTATATATCAGCAATGAATCCACTGAAAAAGAAATTATGTAAATGATTCCATTCACAATAGCCTCAAAAATTAAATATCTGGAAAAAAATTTATCAAAAAAGGTAAAAAAGCTCTACAATAAAAAGTAGAGAACCTAAATAAAGATATTGAGGAAAACTTCTGAAGATGGAAAGATGTTCATCAATAGGCAGAATTAATATTGTTTAAATGGCCATACTACCAAAAACATCATACAGAAATAATGCAATTTCTATTAAAATCTTTTGGAAAGTCTGTGAAGAAATAGAAAAGGCAATTATGATATATTTTTTGGTAAGATAAAAGACCCAGAATAGTGAAAGCAATCTTTAGCGAGAAAACTGAAACAGGAGGTATCATAATACCAGAACTTAAACTATAATACAGAGCTATAGTAACAAAAATGGCATGGTATTGGCACCAAAATAGACATGTAGATCAATGGTATAAAATAGAGGACACAGAGACAAACCCACATAATTTAAATATGGTTATCTCATACTAGACAAAACATTCACTGGAAAAAAAGATAGCCTATTCTTTCAACAGATGGTGCTGGCAAAACTGGAAATCCACATGTAGCCAAATGAAATTAAACCTCCATCTCTCACCCTGCACAAAAATCAAATCAAAGAGGATCAAAGTTTTAGGCACTAGAACAGAGACCCTGCACCTAATAGAAAAAAAAAAATAAGCCCAAATCTTCACCACTTCAGCCTAGGATCTGACTTCCTTAACAAGACTCATAAAGTGCAAGAAGTAAAATCAAGAATAAATAATGAGATGGGTTCCAATTAAAAGCTTCTTCTCAGCAAAGGAAACAGTAAAGTGAGGAGAGCACCTGCAGACTGGGAGAAAATCTTTACCACATGCACCTCTGATAAAGCCCTCATCTCTAAGATATATTAAGAACTCAATAAACTTAGAACCATAAAAACAGATAAACCAACGAATAAATGGGCTAAGGAACTGAACAGATAGTTTATGGAAAAAGAAAGACAATTGATCAACAAATACATGAAAAAGTGTTCCAACACCTCTAGCAATTAGAGAAATACAAATGAAAACTACTCTAAGATTTCCTCTCACTGCTGTCAGAATTGCAATCATCAAGAATACAGGCAACAATTAATGTTTGTGAGGATGTGGTGAAAAAGCCACACTCATACATTGCTGGTGAAACTGAAAATTGGTGCAACCACTATGTAAAGCAGTATAGAGAGTCCTTGGAAAACTGGGAATGGAACCAGCATTTGACTCAGCCATCCAACTCCTTGGTTTATATCCAAAGAACTTAAAATCAGCATTCTATAGTTCCTGAATAGATGAATGGATAAATAAAATGTAATATATATATATATATATATATATATATATATATATATGTGTGTGTGTGTGTGTGTGTGTGTGTGTGTGTGTGTGTGTGTGTGTGTGTGTTTCAATGGAATATTACTTAGCTTTAAAGAAAAGTGAGATTATGGCATTTAGTAGTAATGAGTGGAGTTGGAGAATATCATCCTAAGCAAAATAAGATAAACCCACATAACAAAAGGCTGAATGTTTTCTCTAATATGTGAATGTTATTTCACAATAAAGTGGTGGCACTAGGGAAGAATTACATTACCTTAGATTAGATAGAGAAAGTGATGGGAGGGGAGGGAAGGGGAGGGCATGTGAGGCTAGGAAAGACAGTAGAATGAAACAGACATTATTACTGTAGGTATATACGTGATTACATGACCAATATAACTCTGCAACATGTACACTCAGAAAAATGAGAATTATATCACATCTCTGTATGACATAGCAAAGTACATAACTACATTCTAATGTCATATATAATTAAAATAAATAAAAAACTCATTACAATTGAAATGTATAAATGTAAGTCAAATAGTAAAAAAACTCAACTGAAAAATGGTAATGCATCAAAAATCACATGAATGGACTCATAAGAGTTTACAGTAACAGAAGACAGAATAGCTTGAATGATAAAATGTATATAAATAGTGAAGTATAATTCACAGAATGGAAAAAATGAGTATAAACTGATAAGTAAACTGCTATAGGAGAGTTCTTCCTTATAGAATTCACATTAATGAATGAAATAATGCAATTCGTTAAAAAAAATCACCATTACAATACTGTAATAATTGTTGCAGGAAATGACCACAATGGGTGCTAAAAATAGTGGACAAAAGGTTAAAGAAAATCAATATATTTGCATGGACTAAAATGAACATCAACCAAGACAATTAATAATTAAAAAAGAAAATTATTAACTTTAAAGTGGAGAATAAACCAGGCAATGTGGTGCACACTTATAACTTGAGAGTTTGAAGCAGGAGGATCACAAGTATGAGACTGGCTTCAGTAAATTAGTGAGAATCTCAGCAAGTAAGCAAGACCCAGCCTCAAATAATTAACATGACTGAGGATGTAGCTCAGTGGTAAAGTGTTCCTGATTTCAATCTCAGTACCCAAAAGAAGTCATAAGTATATGACTTATCAACATTATATATCCTCTGATATAATTCATTGAGAAGGACACCATAATCACTATTATGTTATTTTCAGCAGAAACAAATATACTCAAAGTAGTCACAAAAATACCATAGAAATAAAAAATGAGTGACACAGTCCAAAATATCTGAGCAGGACTTTTTAACATAGCAAGGTCATAAAAGAAAAGGAAAGGAGCCATGTTTGTGGCTCAGTTGTAGAATGCTTGACTAGTATGCATGAGGCACTAGGTTTGATCCCTGGCACCACATAAAAAATATAAACAAACAAAATAAGAATATTGTGTCCATCTACAACTAAAACATCTTTAAAAAAGGAAAGAATTTTAGTCCTTCAACTAAAAGACTTTCATTGTTTCAAATTTTCACAGATTGGAGGAGGTTACAGACACATGACTATTAAATGTAATGTGAAATTTTGAAACATAAATTGGACATTAGATAAAAAAACAAGTGCAATAAAACAAATGATCAAGTTAAAATGATTGTAAAAATATTAATTTCTTGATTTTTACAATTATTTGTTAATATTAGGGCAAGTTCAGTGCAGGATATATGAGAACCTTCTATTGGTTTTACAGTTTTGCTGTAAATCTAAAATTTACTCAAAATGAAAAATAAATTAAAGATATTAATGATACATTAGAATTCCTTTTGACATGATTACAAATGCATGGGGTACGATTTGCTCCAGTTCCATACTAAATTCTTACCCTCATCCTCTCCTCCTGCTCCTTTTCCTTTAATGATTTTTCTGCTAGTTATTTACATTTATTTTTCTTAATTACTTTCTTGTGGATACACATATGGATATATATATATATATATATATATATATATATATATATATATATATATAGTTAGATGCTTTAAAAACAAATGACAACTTAAAATTAGTCAAACATTTTCAAATTTATTTTCTCCAATGAAAATCAGAGCAGATTCAGTTTGTGATAAATGTCTAATTACATCTACTTTCTATCTTATTTTTAAGCCTATAAAATAATCTTAAGAAATGTAGCATTAAGTAAATCACAGGGAAAATAGAACTTATAAAAAAAGTATAAAGAATTTTTGTTTAAGGTTTTTTTACACCATAACTTCAATTAATTAATTTATTTATATATGGCACTGAGTATTGAACCCAGGGCCTCATGTATACTAGGCAAACTTTCTATCACTGAGCCATAACTCCAACCCATATTAGGAATTTTCTGATATGGAAAAGCACTCAAAAATTATTAATCATAACACATACTAAAATCAAAAGAAATAATTCAAATCCTCTTACCAATTTCAGCAGGTCTGATTTTGTTCCCTCAAAGGCTAAGTTTTCTGAGTCTTGAAAGGTTTCTTATGTCCTTTTCCATATTAGTTATACTATTAAAGCGAAGGTAGAGAGTGGTGAGAAAATCTAACCTATACACCACTGAAGGAATTTCTCTCAGTTTATTATGCTGTAAATCAAGCAACTGCAGCTTCTTCATATTATCAAGAGAGTCAGGCAGACTGGTAAGTTAATTTTTACTTAGAGACAATATCATGATATTTACTAGACAGCCCACCACTGCTGGGAGAGACTGCAGTTTGTTCTGTTAATTGAGTCAAGTGTTTGATTGATGCTGGCAATATGTGCATAGACCTCTTGGATAAGTCCAAACACACTGAATTCTCTTCCAGGCATATATTGCTCTTTAGTCACTTCTGCATTACTGGATTTTTTTCCTAGTCCCATGTGCAGGACTTGGCCACTTGATCCTATTGTCAAGTGAAAAAGCCATCCCTAGTTGGACAACACTGGAGACTTTTTGTCTGTCTTTGTCATCTTTCCCTTTGGTTTTAGATTTTACATAATAAAGGGTTTAGTAAATAGTGTAATCCTCTCTGTGTTACCTTCTACCACTGTCTAGACAGCATCTACACAGACTGCATGTGGATGGGCAGCCACACAACAGCACAGCCATCCTTAATACTAGCAGTGAGGTCACAGGGGCAATGTGCAGGATGACTCCCAGGTTTACAGTCTAGCATCTGACATGTACATTAAGAGCTAAGTTCTGTGTGGCTTTAGCCTCAACTTCTTTCTCTCTTCGATCAAAACAGCAGGACTCCTGGCTACTGGAGTGAGGATCTGACCTCAATGCAGGAGCATTATGCAGGAGCAACCCACAGGGGCTGGGGTGGGGTAGATGCAGACTGTTTTGGAACATTCTAGCACTCTTTCTTTCTCCATTATGAGTGCAGATCCTTTAGAAAACCACTCTTATCTCCGAAACAAAGTGGTCAAGTGATCTGCACCACAGCTGTCATTTTCCATGATCCACAGAGAATGTCCCCACAGGATCATATACATTTATGAAGCCTCAGTACAGGAACACAAGACCTGGGTGATATCAAAGGAAGCTGCTGGTCCTGAGAGGCCAGGGACCCCAAAGCTTCCATCCCAAACACAATGCTTGAAGTGGGAAGAATCCCAAAGACAAGACCCATTTCCAAACTTCAAACACAAAACACTGTTCTGGTCCCAAAAAGAACACCAAATGCTACATGACCTCATGCCTGGACTACAGTGGGAAGGCCTCCCCTCCTGGTTTCCCAAGGGGGAGGTAACAGGAGCATTGTCCCTGAACTTCACATCCTAGTCCTGAGTACACTAGCACAAAGGACACGAACAATTCCAATGTATTTAACAAGTAGTAAAAAGTCAATTGATTATCTACATATTAACCCCCTTCTACCAGTTGTAAAAGCACTAGTTTGGAAAAAAAATGAAGACCTTCAAGAAAGAAAAATTGATTACCAAGTTTTATTCTTTGTCACCTAGTCTAGTCATTCCAACTTTTCTGGAGGGGCAAGAGGTGGGGAACTCACTGGATGGCAGTAGTCTGGGGTGCTGCAGCCCCTGTGCTGGCAGGAGGTGGCAGGGAGGAAGAGCCAGCTCCTGGCTTTGGGGTAAAGAGACCCAGCAGGGGTGGGAAAATGGTGGGAGCCTACAGTCCCACACACTGGGCATGGGAGGATAATTAGCAATGGGAGTCCACTGACCTGCTGGCTGAAGATATTTTCTACATGGAGGACCTGCTAGCTGGGAGACGGGTAGCAGACATTCTGAGGTGGGGATGCAAGAGTCCAGATTGCACTCAGTAGCTGAGTGTGGAGTTTTCCCACTTCAGCTGCTGATGCTGGTTGGAGTTCTGGCTGTCCCCAGGGCCAACCTCCTTCTCCTCACAGCTCTCCCACTGGTCAATAGTGATGTCATCGTCCTCCTCCTCCTCTTGAAACTCATGCTGCTCTTCCTCTTTTTGTATCTACTTTATGATGTAAATATTTTTAAGCAAAATTCACAGAAGGAATCTATGGCCTCAAAAAGGTTAAGAAAATTGATAGAGCACAAATACTACATGGCAGAAATACTAAATCTGGCACTGACAAAGACTGAGCAGAGATATTTAGTTTGATTCTGAGTACTGAAAGGAGAATAGCAATAAGGATGGTCAGAATCAAGAAGGACATAGATAAGTTTATATAACTTCCTATTTTATGCTTAACTGCATACTTCAAGTGAACTTCTCAAGTACATTTAGTTTGAGATATATGTTAGAACTTCATACATGTACATTGATAAATGGAATTCATAACTGAATTATAACAGAATGAAAGGTTCAGGAAAAAATGGAAAAAAAAGCAAAAATAAGTATTCAGACCATTTTTTTAGATATTTTCCTGACATCAAATTTTTTTGTATATCATGAAGTTTTGATATGATTATGATAAAGTTATGATATGATTCAATCTGTTATACTAACCAAGATATAATTGATTGCAATGATTTTATGACCTATATAAAAATGAATTAAATTTTAATCATTTATTTCATCATGACAACAATCTTTATTGTAACTTATAAAAATAGAATAAAGATACTTTAGGTTCATAAGTGTGATGATTACTGAGTGTTCATGTGGCTGGTGTGGGAGATGTGCCTTGCTCTACACCTTGTCACTACCTTTGCACATTACTTATCTGTTGTCAAAAAAGGCTAAGGAAGGTATTTTATTAGGTACATTTAAACTCCTTCCTTCTCTCTTGATTTCTTATTTCTTTTTAATAAATGATATAATTCCACCTTACTCTGATCTCTCCTCCTGGGGCCGATGAGACACCCTAGAAATTTTCTAAAAAGAACAAAAAGAATTATCTTTCTTATTACCTTCCAATACATATCACATATTGTCTTGTTTAATTTTCAATTTAACATACTGTCTTGTTCAATTTTCAATTTTTTAATCTTTTTATTTTACAATTCTATACCAACTAAAGGATAAAGTCTAACTCTAAATAATGACAGATCTGAAATTTCTTGATCTCTTTACCCTCTACACATAATTCCAGTATATAATATTTTCACTTCCCTGAACACAGTTGCTTCAAAATATGTTCAGTCCTCATCTCCTGGATGAAAATTTACAGAAAAGCCCTGAAAACTACCCTAAATTGTTTAATTATTGTATTTTGCACATAAAAGTGAACACAAGATTTTTCATTATGTGGATTCACCATTTTCAGAATGTTAATAGTATTTGTATGAGTGTCAATGTTAATTTTTTTACAAGCATAAATACCAAAAGAAATTGATAAAAAATTCTTTAAAATTATTAAGGTACCAACTAATTATAACAAAACCTGAAGTTTTAAGAGGTGAAAAGTCTGGATTACAAGGGCCTTGACTTCCATCAGTGGGTTAAACATTCTAATAGATTAATAATTTGAATGGAGCAGTTTGGTTTATAGCTCATAGTAGAACACCTGCACAGCATGTGTGAAGTCTTGGTTTCCATCTCCAGTACCAACAATAAAACAAATTAATGACTTGAGTGGAAGTATTGGGAGGTGTTGAAAAAGAGAAGCACATCAGGTTGTCTGTAGAAAGTGGGTCCCAGGGTGTGGCCTGGAGGATTGTAAGGTCCCTTACTGTCTGTCTATCTTTCTCTCTGCCTGCTTTCTGGAGGCCAAGAGCTGAGCACCTTTCCTCTTTCATGCCCATTCACCAGGAGGTTTCTGAAGTAGAGTTGGCTGACCACACTCTGCCACCATGAGTCAAAATAAACCCTTGCTCCTCAGAGTTGCCCTCCTCAGGTATTTTGTTCACAGTGACGAGGAGCTGACCAACACCCTGTGCATCTGTGTTGTGTTTTCTCTCAGGTCCATGGCCCACTTTAATAGTTGTATAAGGATCGTGACTTAGCTCATTTCCTTTTTGCTAGTGGATGATACCTGTTGCCCCTGATACCCATTGTGGACCAAGCTGCCTTTCCTTCACTGAATTGCTCTCTTGGCTTTGTGCAAAGTTGTCTGGCACATTTCTATGGCTCTCCTGGTGCTCTTTTTCAGACTATTGACCCTGTGTCTCTACCTCTGTCATTGGTTATAGTTGGTCTTTATGCCTGTGAAGATGGGATGAGTCTAGAAGTCTGGTGGACCAACTCCTCAGCTTATTTTTGTTTTTAAACTGTTTTAGCTGTTGTCATTCTTGTGCTTTATCAATACAAAGTTGGCAGTGATGTTGTTTTTGTCGAAAAAGTCTTGATGTGATTTTGATAGGGATTTCTTTGCTCCATGTTTCCTGGTCCTAAGTTTTTTCCTACATCAAATGGTGTTGTGTCTTTTGCCTTAATCATCAAACCAGAGTTATAAGACCTGTGGAGAGGAGTGCCTGTTATGTCAACACACACTTCTGTTTGTTAGGTGCTTTCTTCCTGCTAGTCCCTCCTCTCATAAGTACTTTCTGGACAGAAACTTCTTCTGACTCTTCCATGGGGCAGGTTTGCTGGTGGCAAGTCATCTGTTTGCCCTCACTGGAAAATGTCTCCCTTGTCTCTTTATTCTGAAGAGTATTGCCAATGGATGGGGAATTATGAGAGCTCTTATCTTTTTGAAATTGAAAAATGTTTGCCAGTTTCCTTTGGTATTCATCATTGTGATGAAAAATTCATTGTCATTCAAAGGAGTGGTAGTGTAGAAAATAGTTTTCCTGTGAAGAGAACTAGAAAAATTGGGCCATATCTGGGGAGGACAATTCCATCATGTCAAGCCAGTGTTGTTTTTTTCTAGGATAGGAGAGGTTTGGTGCCATAAGAAGACTGCAGGTTCCACACTCCCTAGCCTTAACTTAGAGACCCAGGAGAAATATTGAAGCACTTGGCATGGTGGATGGTGACCATGACTGGAATCTCAACAGTTCAGAAGGCAGGAGGAATACAAACCCAGGACAGCCTGAGCAACTTAGGGAGACCTCATCTCAAAATCAATTTTAGGACAAAAACCATTGAAGTAATGAGTGAAATTCTTACTTGTTTTTACTCCTTCCTGGTGGGATTCAGGCCTGGAGGAGATGCTGGTTTATCCTGAGGAACAGCCAGGAAAGCAATGACCCAGATGTCCTGGAATACTACAAGAACAACGAGTCCAAGAAGCCCTTGTGGATCATCAACCTGGACCTCTGTGAACAGGTGCATGCATATGTGACCTTTCATCAGAAGGGGCTACCAAGTGGCTTTGTGTTCGATGTCCAGACCAGAGGTTGAACCTTTTACCTTGTGGCACAGACAAATATGGACATGCATAAGTGGGTGCAGAGCATCTGCCAGGTCTGTGGCTTCCAGCGGCTGGTGCAGAGCAAAGGTACAGAGAAATTGACCTCCTCTGGAGGCTGAGATGGCTCTTATGTTCCCAGAAATTGAACTCAGGTCCACTGGGCCACTGAGCCACATACCCACCCTATTTTGTATTTTATTTAGAGACAGGGTTGCACTTAATTCCTTAGGCCTTGCTTTTCCAGAGGCTGGCTTTGAAATTGCAAACCTCCTGCCTCAGCCTTCTGAGCCAATGGGATTACAGGGTGTGCCTCCATGCCCATCTCCTCTGTGATTATTATAGTTGAAGAAACCTGGGGTGCTCCACATCCACCTGGGAGAAGACAGGTGAGGGAGGAATGGTAATTTACTTTTGGATTTTGATGACAAGTTTCTTTTTGGAGTGGTCAGCCAGTCTGGACATTGTAGTGACATATAGATAGTTGTATGAATGTACTAAAAATAACAGAATTTTATATTTTGAAATAGTGGCATTTATGACATGTAATTTACATATAATTTTTTAAGAGAATTTCTTCAGGCTACTGAACACCAACCATTTCAAGACTTGGGACCAGCTGGCTGGACTGTGCCCTGAGCAAGAAGATCTTCAACTCTGCAAAAATGCAGAGTTAGGTATTGAAGAAGTACAAGGGCTGCAGTCAATCCAGCCCTTCTTGCTGTAGTTCTGAGGTCCTGTGAGTTTTGAAAAGAGGGAACTGTGTTTTCATATTACACCAGGCCTTAGAAAGTAGGTGGGCAGGTGGGCCTGGGGTCAAGTGCTGCTGTGGAGCTCTGATTCTCATCTTCCTTGGGGAAGCATCATGAGCCTATTTCCTCTATCACTTCATGAAGAGTGGCTCAGCTTTTCATTCAGTTTTAAATTACCTTGTGTGATCTGTGTGGTGGGAAGCTCCTTGGTTCTCCATGCATGTCTTCCACTATGTTGTATCTGATGCTGCTGCACATCTGCTCAGCTGACTCCAAAGTTAGTTGATTTGGGGACTGCTTGGTGTAGGGACAGATGTCAAGCCAGACAGTGTTGGTGAGTTCATTGCCAGGGCAGGGACACTGGCTTGGGTACCAAGGGCTCAGTGAGGTGAGGTTTTACATGATCAGGAAGATTGGTAATGGAACGATTGAGTTTTTAGAACCACACAGGCCAAACAAAACAACTCCTCAGGAAAAACCCTCAGAGCCCAACTGCCACCACCAGCTTCCCACAAGCTGTTTTGTTTGGCCTGTGTGGTTCTAAAAATAAAGTTCATTTCTTTGGACAAGTGGCTCCTGAATTGTGCCCAGCCAGACTGCAGCAATTGAGTAGTTGGTCAGTATCATTGTCTTCTACAGAGTGTATTTCCTTGGGCTCTTGGATTCGTGTTCATGAGGGGATGTTCTGTTAGCTAGCTGCAGGTACAGTTACTACATGGAGGACATTAGTGGAATGTGAGAACTTCAGAATTCTGAGGTGTTTCCTGAAGAGAGCAGGTGATATGTCCTTCTCAGAGTAGAGTCTAGTATGTTTCCCTTTAGCAGCTTCTTTTTGTGATGCTGGGGATTAAACCCAGAGCCTTGTGGATATGAGGCAAGTAATCCACCAGCTGAGCTATATCCCCAGCCCAGCAGCTTTTTTAAAAAGTGCACAGTGGCTATAAAACCCTCTGCCATGTCACCACTCATGTTTCCCAGCTGAGCTGGGAGTTCTGAAGGAGTAAGGAGTCAGCATATGACCTCTGTTCATGGAAGAGCCTGTTTGCTTAATGTTTCTGACACGAGTTTCTGGTTTTCTATTAAGGAAACTGTACTTATTCACTCCCTGACTCTGAACCTTTGCAGAACTGAAGATGTTTCTATTGTCCTGGGCTGTGTTTCAATAGGCACTCCACTTTCTTTGCTTCAAACTCACTTGAGGAGCCCTCTTGCCTGGCTTGGCCTATCGAAAGCCTTCCAACATCTTTTCTCTGGATCCACCCCTGCGGTTGGTGAGGAGAAACCTACACTCACACCATCCCTCCATGGTCACAGAAGGATGTGAGAGCAGCCCTGCCTGGAACTTCTCCCTGAAACCAGATACATAATATAAATCCAACTAACAAATTTTAGAGCTCACCAGGACTGACTCCAGGACATAGAGCTGGGTGACAGTGGGATTCTGCCTCAGCCAGCTATGATTTTAAGTTGCGATACCTGGCCTCTTTGAACCTGACCTCTGCCTGAGTGCATCAGCCCCTTTGTACTGGAAGCTCCCCCTGAAACCTTCCACTAGGTCCTGCCCTGACCCTGGCTCCCTTATCACTGACCCATTTGGCTCTTCATTCTGAGGTGAACCTGCTGAAATTCACATCACCTCCCGGATAATATGAGCAAGTCCTTGACAGAGGTTCTGACTCTTTCTGTAAATTGGATAAAATGCTTTCTGCTCTCAGCCAGTGCTTCAGGCATGCATCATGGGGTCTTTAGAGAGCTAGAGTTGGTATTCCTGAAAGATGGTTCTGTGGAGGAAGAGATCCTGCATCTCTCAATCCCATGAGACACTTCCTGCAAGGTCCCAGCAGACACACCCTGGTATCATTCATTTCTTAAGGGAAGCATAAGGACCCACCACAACACTTGTTTCACTGAAAAGATTTCTTTGTGGCATTTGGGATCTTTTTTGTTCACAAAACTTTTGTCTTGGGGCTGGAGTTATAGCTCAGTGGTAGAGTACTTGCCTAGCATGTGTGAGGCCCTGGGTTCAATTCTTAGCACTTCACATAAATAAATGAATAGACTAAAGGCCCATCAACATCTAAAAAAATTAAACAATTTTTCCATTCTATTTTTGAGATGGTCTCTTCAGGTTTAACCTAGGCTGGCATGAGCTTCTGGACTTCAGCCTTCCTTCCACCTTAGCCTCTTGAGAGCTAAGACAAGAAGATGTTCCTCCTCACTCAGCCATCTCTTTTTAACCCTTCGAGCCAACCCTGTATTTTTATTTCCTTTGCCACTTTCCAGTTGCTCACATAACCCACAAAAACACCCAAGATAAAGCCTGCAGGATCAAGATGAGATTAGGAGGTAAACAGTTGGACTTCAGGTAGCAGGAAACAATTTCCTGACAGCTCTTCCTTCCCTTTGTAAAGAGTCTGGGGATGATGCTCACAAAGGAGAAACAGTTACCATAACAAATATGAAGATTCTGTATCACATGTGGGGTTTGTTTCTGGGATTTTCTTGGAGAGTGCTTTTCTGTCCCTGGAATATTGCAGGGATAGACAGGAGGGACCTAGATCACATACATAGCAGGGTACATTCTGTGACCTGGTTGAGGAGGCTTATTAAGCATAGCTGGTATCAATATGGGAGTCCTCCCTGCCTAAGGCTGACCATACACCTTGGGGCTACTTCAGAGCAGAAAGAGATACATGACCAAAGAATTATCATGCTTGCATGGAGGGCAGGTATATGTAAGGTGCAAAGGTGTGCCTTGGTGTCACCATAATACTTAGTATCTGTCTTCCGAGGACCCACTTTAGGACATGGCCACCTTCTCAACTGTCCTTATTTTTTTTGGTACTGGGTATTGAACCCAGGGGCACTCTACCACTGACTCATATCTCCAGTCTTATTTTGTATTTTATTTATAAACAGGGTCTCACTGAACTACTTAGCACCTATAATTTTCTGAGGCTGGCTTTGAAATCTTGCTCCTCCTGTGTTAGACTCCAAAGTCACTGGATTACAGGCGTGTGCCACTGTACTTGGCCCCACCTGTCCTTACTTTTTATCCACAGACTCCCTGACAAATGATTCCTCAGCCAGTCAGCACTCCATTCCATCCAAACCTCAGCTGAACCGCTCATGTCAGCAGCACCTCCAAGAAAATAGACGCTCCAACCTGGCACACTGCAGGAAGCCTACGCTGATCACATGCAGCTCCTCTGTGGGGGAGGAAGGACAGCCCAGATGGTCCTCCAGAGCCCCACAGGAGTTCCTCCACCAGTACCTGCACTTTGACCAGTGCATGAGCCATTTCCCACGGAGTGCAAGGTAGGGATGATTGTCAGGGGCTCCTATGTCCCTGCCTTAGGGCTGTAACATGGGACAAGCATGGTACTGTGACCACACCACCCTAGGGGAGCCTTGGTCCCTCCTTTTAGCTGTAACATGGGACAAGCATGATCTCATGACTACACCAGCCCAGGGGCTCCTGTGTCCCTGCTTTATAGCTGTAAGATGGGATAAGCATGGTCCCATGACCATATCGGCCAGGGGCTATTGTGTGCCTGCTTCATAGCTGCAATATGGGATAAACACGATCCCAGGGGCTCCTGTGTCCCTGCTTTATAGCAGTAAGATGAGAAAAGCATGGTTCTATGACCATACCACCTTAGGGGATCCTGTGCCCTTGCTGTAGAGGTGTAACATAGGACAAGCATGGTCCTAGGACCACACCAGCCCAAGGGCTCCTGCATGCCTTCTTTAGAGCTATAAGATTGGACAAGCATTGTCCTGTGACCACACCGGACCAAGGGCTCCTGTGTCCCTTCTTTAGAGCTGTAAGATGCAACAGGCAGGGTCCTGTGACCACTCCAGACCAAGGGCTCCTGTGTCCCTTCTTTAGAGCTGTAAGATGCGACAGGCAGGGTCCTGTGACCACACCGGGCCAGGGGCTCCTGTGCGCCTGCCTTAGAGCTATAAGATATGGCATGTTTGGTCCTATGACCACAAAAGCCAGGTGCCCCTGTGCCCCTGCATAAGCTGGAATAAACATGTCCAGTGACCACACCAACCCTGGGCTCCTGTGCTCCTGCTTTGCAATTGTGAAGCCCAGACAGAAGATCTCTCTTCAGGTAAGCACACAACTGAATGTGATCTAAATTAACCCTCACAGTTCCTTGGCAGTAGCAAGTGATGACTGGGTCCCTGAAAATGTCCTTTTGTCAAGAATTACAAACACATCAGGGTCTGGACTTTCAGAACTGAAAACAAAACCTGTCTGCCTTGCCCTATGCTGGTAGGAACCAGTCCTACCTTGCTTCTGCTTAGAGCTGTGCCATTTCTTGTAGTGACTGCTATCCACAAGTGCTGTTTAGATTGAAAATATTTAAATTAAATGAAATTTAAAGTCCAGAGTCTGTCCAGGTATAATGGCTTATGTCTTTCTTCCCAGAAGCTTAGGAGGCTGAGGTAGGAGGATGGTGAGTTTGAAGCTAGACTTAGCAACTTAACAAGGCCTTGAGCAATTTAGTGAAATAATGTCTTAAAACATAAACAAATGGCTGGGGAATGTAAATCTATGTTTAAGCACCCCTAGATGCTCTCCCTGGTACCAACAAATAACATAACATAAAATGATATAACATGCTATAAAATAAAATAAAATCTTGAGCCTCAATGATAACAGCAACACTTATAGCACTTGGTGCCTCAGGTGGCTTGTTCCACCTGCATGGACTCCCCGCCAGGAATAGTCCTCTGTTTTCCATCCCCAGCTGCCTCTCACAGGCACTGTGCCTGTAGCCTGCACACATTTATATTTCCTTTTATTCCCATTGTTTGAACAGTAAAATCCATGGAGCTGCTTGGCTCTGCCAAAGCTAGTTCTGGTTTGCTCCCAGAGCCAACAGATCTCAAGTCATGCTTCTTATTAGTTGACCTAGAAATATTTAATTTATGTTACAAAGATTAAGGCAGATTGAGGTGGCTCACTTCATGTCATCTGTTGGAATGTTTTCATGCACTATCTTTCTTGAGCCACCAAACCCTGGGTCTTAATCACATTTCACGGACAGCAGTGTCCAGGGCAGGGCAGGTTCCATTACAGCATGGCTTCAGGTTGGAGATGCTGGCTGCCAGAGTAGGGGCTATACCTCATATTTGTCCTCATTTTACTAATTTGTTTTGAGACAGGGGCTCACTGTTTCCAAGCCTGGCCTAGGATTTGAAGTCCTCTGTCTCAGAACCTTGAGTAACTGGATTACGTGCACACACCACTGAATTCAGCTTAGACCCCATCTTATGGTACCTCATACCCTGGAAAAACCCTGCACCTTTCTTCTGATGGTCCACAGCTCAACCTCCAGCACTTATGGAGAGAGGGGCTAAGTCCAGGACGAGAGGGCCAGCAAGTCAGGGCCCCTATACTAGGAAGTTCCCTGCTCCTGTGTAGAGGGTCACTGGGGCTTCTGCTCAGTCATGGTGAGGTCCAGATTCAGGTTCTGTCATTGTCTTCAATTTTGTTCACTTTGTCAACTCTTTGACCTCATCTTCAGAATGGGAATAGCTAATTCAAGGCTTTCCCAGGACCATCAAGTAGTCCATGACAGATCAGTCCTTTTTTCTGCTATTCTCAGGCTGTATCCCCTCCCATTAATTGCCAAGGAGTGGAGAGTTCCAGGTTTTAAAATCACATTTCTATACAAGGTTCTTAACATTTATGTCCTGAAACTAATGTTCATGTCATGCCCCTGAGGATTTGTGGGATGCTCCTTTTGATGCAGGCAGCTGGGAGTCCTGAGACCCACCTTCCTGGGAGTGACAGACATCACTGTTAAGCTTGCTGCAGATCACACCTAGTGCAGAAATGCCAACACAATGTTGGAACTCCACAACTCACTCTTGAGATCCTGCTCATGGGTCATAGGGCAGATGTGCCAGTGTCCCTGCTGGAGCGGGAAGTCAGGGCCCTCTCTGTGTCTGGCTCCTTTGTAAACCTATGTTAATCTTTCCAGCTGAAATTCACCTCCTCTCTGGATTACCCTAGCCAGATTTTTTGAGACAATAGTGAACAAACCCAAGGTCTTGTGCATGCTATGCGAGCATTCTACTACTGAACCACACCCCAAGCCTTTTTAAAATTTTATTTAGGAGAGAGGGTGTCACATAGTTGCTCAGGCTGGCCTTGAACTTGAGATCTTTCTTCCCCAACTCCTTCAGTAGCTTGGAATACTGGTGTGGCCCCTACTCTAGCCAGTTTTGATGATCTTTCAGAGAAATTGAAACTTTCTACCCGGTATTATGGATTTTATGTTACTGTTACAGCTCTGGGAAGATAGGAACTCGGGACAGATGAGAGATGAATGATAGACATATGGTCCATGCCATAGAAGGAGTATGGCAGAGGACCTGGACCTACACACAGCTGGGACAGCATTGCTGGGCCCAAGGACTCAGTCTTTCAGGGTTATCAGATGCACTAGCAAACTAGACATTAAAAAGAGAGTCTTCTAGGATATAGAGTTAAGATAACACACCAGTAGATGGTTGGTTGGGAAGTTATCTCAGTTTTCAAAACTGTGTGTTCAGTAGAGACACAAGGATGCCCAATCTGTAAAGCTGGGCTATGATTCATCCTTCTCCAGAACCTAGTGAGGAATCTTTCCTGATGGCAGGGGCAGATTGCAGATGGCAAGGGACACACCTACATGCATGATAGTCACTAAATATAGTCACCTCCTCTTTGAGTGAAATGTCACAATCTGTGGTGAGACTTCAGGTGGTGAACCATGTATCACAAGGGGATACCCATGAAGAGTGCAGTGTGACCTAAAACAAGCTACATGTGTAGGAGCACAAGGAGGCTGGCCCCTGCCTGCCATATGGATGTTTCTGTTTGTACTACCCTGGGCTCTGTCTCCTGTTGCTGCTTTCATTATGCTCTAGCATAATCATGCAGAGTCTTGTTCTTGACATGATTGTGATTTTTCTCTGAGTGTGCTCTTTAAGAGCAAAATAGCCCCCAGGATCCATTACCAAGCCATACAGCAAAGTCTGGGACAAAGATTAACTGACACACCCAGGCAAGATAGATACCAGACACTCTCCTGCAGAAAGAAAGATGTCCATTCTCCAAAGGATTATGACAACCCAGAGTCTACAAAGCAGGCCAGATACAGCATTCAGGACAGAATCCAGACTTTCTCAACATATAGAGATGCAGTGATATGAAAATAGTTCTTAAAGTAAGGGTCAGAGGCCAACAAGACTCCATCCCAGACATGGGAGTTGTCAGATGCTGACTCTAAAGCCCTGTTTAACAGCACTCCACATGAGAAAGAAAAACACTCCTGAGATTAATGGAAAGATGGAGAAACCCTCCAAAGTCTGTTCTGTGAGGGGACCCTTAAGGTATGTAGAAACAAAGATATTCTCAGGAGAAAGAGAGGTGAGAGAGATTCCAGGAGATCTGCCTTGAGCACATGATCAGGGTACTCTTCAGGCAGAAGCAGGGGACCAGAAGGAAAGGTGGCCCCAGTAGTGTTCATGACATAAGACGGAGAGAGCCCACCTCCTCTAGGTCCTGCAATTCATTTAACCCATTGTTTTGCATACAGGACGCCTATAAAGGTGAGCAACATATGCATCATTGATGGTCACTTTGAAATAAACGCTGTATTCTTAGAGTTCTCTTCTATTGATAAAATAGGAGAATGGTGGGAGCATTAAAATATATATATATATCTCCATGTATTTGGAAAATACATATAAAAGGTATATACCACTAGCATGTGATTGTAATGCACCTGTGTTCATTTCATTGAAATATTCCCAAGACTGAAAATCTAGGGGACTTAATGGATTAAAACATGTATGGAAAGCAAAATTTATAAGTTATTGAGTGAGGCTTCCTCTGGTTTCCTTTCTTCTTGGCTCCCTCACCTTCTGCAGCCACATGAGGCCCCTGTGACACATTGCCCATTTATCTCATGTAACTTCATGTTGTGTTCATTTTTTCAGTTCTGGCAATTGAAGCTAAAGGAGCTTGACCACTGAGTTACACCAAGCCCCTCTTTTATCATTTTTTATTTGTTCTTCTTAGTTATACATTATAGTAGAATGTATTTTGAAATATATATATGGAGAAGAACTTCTCATGCTTCTGGTTGTATATGATGTATAATTACATTGGTCATATAATCATGTATGCATATAGGACACCCCTTCTGTATAAATTTTGAGACAGTCTCACTATATTGCTGAGGCTGCATTGAGCTTGCAATCATCATGCCTAAGCCACCTGAATGCTGGGTTTACAAGTAAGACGACCATGCTTCAGCTTTGGGATCTTCATTTTATGAGAGACTCTATTGGCTTCAAATTTCAAAACTAATTTTCTTTTGGCATGAAAAGAGTTCCATTCTATAGCCTTCTGGCCCCAGTTGATTCTGATGGGCAATCAACATTATTTTTGTTCTTAATTCTTTCTCCTTCTGAATTACTTTAACTTCTTTATAAAAAATAACCTTTGAAGGGCTGCAGTTGTGGCTAAGTGGTCGAATGCTCGCCTAGCATGAGTGAAGGACTGGATTTGATCCCCAGCACTACATAAAAATAAGTAAATAAAAATAATGTTAATGTGTCCACCTACAACTAAAAACAATATTAAAAAATAAACTGTGAAAAACACAAAATAAGGTTGACTATTGTAATCACCCAAAGATGTTGATCTGTGCCTGGGACATAAGGAATGCAGAGGCCTAGGGAGGCCAGTGAAGCCTGGGAACAGAAGTGGAGCTTCCAACCATCAAGGGCTCATGTTGACAGAAGACAGCACTGGTCTGCACACCTGCCTGTCTTCTTACACGCTGGTGACCTGAGTACTGAGGAGTTTCCACTAGGCAGATATTCTGTGGGTAGGCCTGAGAGGCCCTGGCCCTCTAGAAACAGCTGCACCTTGGTATGTTTCTGAGATCTCAGGTGCATCAAGACCCTTGAGGCCTCCAAAAGCTGAGAGATGCTATTGTGAATATTGACTTTCTTTCACACAAACAAAATCCTATTAAAAATCCTAACATAAAGGATGAAAAAAGAGACCTGAAAATCAGAATCTTGCAGTCCAGTTCCCCAAACCCATATTGAAATGAAACTCTTGTTAAGCAGAATAAATTATGTAGGCGAAGGAACAAGGTTCCCAGAGGGTGCTGCCCAGGAGAAGGACTGGAGAATGTGGAGCCTGACAGAGTCTTGTGTCTGTGTTCTTCTTTACCACTTGAGTTTAAAAAATAGTGATCCACACCTTTTCTAACCTGAATAGGGTTCCCAAATGGGAAACTTTGCTATAGATTTTTACATTTTATGGAGAGGTATTTATCCCTCTGAATGCCTCTTCATAGACTGTAACTCATGATAGAAAACAGATCTGTGGCTTGGTTCAGACATCTTCTAGTGTACTGAATTCTAGCCTGTGAACTGGATCCTGTGAACACTTAGAGGTGGCAGTGCTTGCTGGATGCTCTCTGACACCATATCAGGTTGCTGTCAACCTCTCAATATTTGCCTTCCAATGTGTCTCCTCCATGTTGTCTAACAGAGCAACCAGGTAGTGTGAGTGGCTAGGGGAAACCTGCTATGGTACAGGAAAGAGTGATCCACAGTGAGCAATCTGGCAGTGTGAGGGTTGTGTGGACACCCTTCTGGAGTGCAAAGATGACAGTGTGAGGGGTGTTTCTAAACCTGCTGGGGTGCAGAGAAAGATGATGCACAGTGAGCAAGAAGGCAGTGTGTCTAGACCTACTAGGATTTAGGGAAGACTGACCCTCAGTGAGAAAGCAGTCAGTGTGAGGGGTGTGTCTAGACCTGTCGGGGTGTAGGGAAGACAGCCACATTGAGAAACCAGATAGTGTGAAAGTTGTGTCTAAACCTTCTGAGGTGCAGGGAAGACTGACACTCAGTAGCAAGAAGGCAGTTTGAAGGTTGTGTGGACACCCTTCTGGGGTGCAAGGGTGTCAGGAAGTGTGAGGGGTGTGTCTAGAACTTCTGGGATGCAGGGAAGGCTGATGCACAGTGAGCAAGTAGGCAGTGTGAAGGTGTGTCTAGACCTGCTGGGGTGCAGGGAAGACAGCCACAGTGAGCAAGCAGGCAGTGTGAGGGGTGTGTCTATTCCTGCTGGGGTGCAGGGAACATTGAGCCACAGTGAGCAAGCAGGCAGTATGAGGCGGGTGTCCAGACCTGATGGGGTACAGGGAAGACAGCCACAGTGAGCAAGCAGGGTGTGTGGGATGTGTCTAGACCTGCTGGGGTACAGGGAACACTGAGCCACAGTTAGCAAGCAGGCAATTTGAGGAATGTGTCTAGATCTGCTGGGGTTCTTGGAAGACAGCCACATTTACCAAGCAGGCAGTATGAGGGGTGTCTTCTCCTGGTGGGGTGCAGAGAATACTGAGCCACAGTGAGCAAGCAGGAAATGTGAGGGGTGTTTCTAGACCTGCTAGGGTACAGGGAAGACAAGCACAGTGTGCAAGCAGACAGTGTGCGGGGTGTGTATAGACCTGATGGGGTGCAGGGAAGTCAGCCAAGTGAGCAAGCAGGCAATTTGAGGGATGTGTCTAGATCTGCTGGGGTTCAGGGAAGACAGCCACTTTTACCAAGCAGGCTGTGTGAGGGGTGTCTACTCCTCATGGGGTGCAGGGAATACTGAGCCACAGTGTGCAAGCAGGCAGTGTGACGGGTGTTTCTAGACCTGCTGGAGTACAGGGAATACAAGCACAATGTGCAAGCAGGCAATGTGAGGGGTGTGTCTAGACCTGCTGGAGTGCTGGGAAGACAGCCACAGTGAGCAAGCAGGCAGTATGAGGGGTGTGTCTAGACCTGATGGGTGCAGGGAAGACAGACACAGTGAGCAACCAGGCATGTCTAGACCTGATGAGGTGCAGGAAGACTGACACTTAGTGGCAGTGTGAGGGGTTTTTAAACTTGTTGGGGTGCAGAGAAGACAGCCACAGTGAGCAAGCAGGCAGTGTGAGTGATGTGTCTAGACCTGCTGGGGTGCAGGGAAAACAGCCACAGTGAGCAAGCAGGCAGTGTGAGGGGTGTGTCTAGACCTGCTGGGGTGCAAAGAAGACTGATCCTTAGTGAGCAAACAGGCAATGTTAGGGATGTGTCTAGACTTTCTGGGGTTCAGGGAAGACAGTGACAGTCAGCAAGTATGCAGTGTGTAGGGTGTGTCTAGACCTGCTGGGGTGCATGGAATACTGAGCCACAGTGAGAAAGCAGGCAGTGTGAGGGGTGTGTCTAGACCTGCTTGGTTGCAGGGAACACAGACACAGTGAGCAAGCAGGCAGTTTGATGGGTGTGTCTAAACCTGCTGTGGTGCTGGGAACACTGAGCCACCATGACCAAGCAGGCAGTGTGACTGGGGTGTCGAGACCTGTTGGGGTGCATGGAAGGCAGTCACATTGAACAAGCAAGCAGTTTGTGGGGTGTGTCTAAACCTGCTGAGGTGCAGGGAAGACTGATCCTCATTGACCAAGTAGGCAGTGTGAGGGTTGTGTCTAAACCTGCTGGGGTGCAGGGAAGACAGCCACAGTGATGAAGCAGGCAGTGTGAAGGGTCTTTATAGACCTGCTGGGGTGCAAAGAAGACCGTTATTGAGCAAGCAGGCAATGTTAGGAGTGGGTCTAGAAAACATGGGGTGCAGAGAAGACAAACACAGTGACCAAGCAGTCATTGTGAGGTTTGTGTCTAGACTTGCTGGAGTGCAGGGAACACTGAGCCACAGCTACCAAGAAAGCAGTGTGAGGAGGGTGTCTAAACCTGCTGGGATTCAGGGAAGACAGCCACAGTGAGCAATCTGGCAGTATGAGAGGTGTGTCTAGACCTGCTGGTTTACAGGGAATACAGCCACAGTGCGCAAGTAGGCAATATGAGAACAATGTGGACATCCTTTTGGGGTGGTGAAGGATGACCCTCTGTCAGCAAACAGTGTGAGGAGCATAGAGACACATACTAGGATGCACAGTAGGCTGACCCAGCTTAACAAAGGTTCATGGGATGGTGAGGCAAACACTGGCTGAGTGTCCACCTAGTGGATGCACTGGAGTGCAGTTCAGGAGAAACACATGTTTTGAATCATGGCTTTGCAGTTGTATCCTAGGTTGAGAGAAAGTCACAAATGAGCAATACATGTCCCAGGTAGACTTCAGAGCTGCCAGGCCTCAGCCAGCTTCCTCCAGTCCAATGGGGTGCATGGGGCTTTGACAACCCCTGATTACTTTCTGGAGTCAGTTTTGACCTTTCTTTCTTCCTCTTTCAGGAATGACAGCTTCTCTCAAAACTCAAGGACTTCATTCCAAATGAGGAGTGACATGGCCAGCCAGAAGCTTTCCCAGGTAAGTGGGCACTGTGTTAGCTGGATCTGTGCTAATGTCCAAGACCTCTGTATCCATTCTAAGCCTCAGAGGCATAGCCTGGACTTCAAAGGTCTCAGTGGCAGTTTCTCCCAGCATCTGACCTCCAACAGCCACACCACAGGCATTCTCACATGTCCTACGAGACACAGGGAGGATTCATCCTGTTACACAGCACTCAGAATCACACCACTCTCAGCCTTCCAGATACTTAAGAAATTCATGATGGATAGACGCCACAGCACCATGGCAGAAGCTGCTCCAGGCAATAATGTCATGGCTACCCCATGCCAATCCCACAACACAAGCCAGGTAGAAACACCTCAGCAGAGCTGTCCTTCGCAGGACCCTGTGGTCAGGTAGAAGGATAGATCATTGTGTTTTGCTGCCACCATACCCAGACACAGAGAATTCCCTGCAGTGGACAGCAGCTTCCTTCCACAAGGTCAGTGTCAACCCCAGCTAGGTCAGGGGAGTAGGAGGAAGGACAGGGTACTCACAGTTTGCTGGCCTTCAGCACCCAGGCCCCAGGCAGACTTTAATCCACCTGTGGTCACTGACATTTGGGAAGCAGTCCTTCCATGGCACCCCAGCTCTTTCTAGGAGAAGTTCCTGCACACTGAAGGAAACAAGCCCTCCTGGTTACCCACAGTGCAGTGTGTCACAGGCTTCATTGTTGCTCAAATCATAGCATTTCATTCACTTATAAATGAAACCAAAGACTTAAAAAGAAATCTACCTCAGCACAGATTGCAGCCAAACTAGAAGTACTCATACAATAACATGAGAAATTAAGGGTAATTTCTGAGACACTTACCTCTCTATGGTTAAGTCTGAATTTCTCTTTGAGATCCTTCCTTCCACTGCCACTGGTTTCCCCGTGTGCATTCCAGGTCTGTGTGTTCCTCATCTTCTTAATGCAGGAACAGTATTGGGTCCTCTCATTGGCACTCCACCTGAGAACTTGCGAACCTGCACAGGCTTCTTTCTTCCAACCTGCAGCTTAGGAGAGTTGGGCAGGACAGAGCTTCATCTCCCCTTCATATGAGGCCTGAGAATAGGACACATATTCAGCATCCTCAGAGGCAGAGATGACTCATCTGGTTTGGAGCTCTGTGCTCATGCCCCTGGCCTGGAACTAAGGCAGAGGTTTTTGAAAACAAGCTCCTTCCCCGCTCCCCCTGCCCCAGAATTCACCTCCAGCAGGGAAGATAAAACACACATATATAAACCTGTGCCCATGTTTTCAGTATGGCTTGTGGGGGCTGCACAGGCCTCAAACTGATGTTGCCCACTGTGCTGGTCAAGCTGGTTAAGCAGGATTGTACAATAAAAGGGGAAGGGAATGAGAGAAGGCAGAAATCAAGAGGTCTCTGTAGATTTCAACTGGGGCAATCTCTGTATTTAGGAGGGACTTTCAAACTCTCAGTGCTGTGGCAGGATGTGTCAAAGGTGAATCATGTGCTGGAGGATCAGGGCCTGTAAACTCTGGAGGACTAGTAAGACCCAGAGTTACTGAAGGGCATGGGGAATGTCCATGCAGAATCAGCTGGGGCCATGTTGGTCTGATTTCCTCTGTCACAGATACCTTCCCTGAGGCCTGCAAGCACTTCCTACGGGGCATGGAGAGACCAAGACCCTCTGCTGAGTCCAGGAGCCTTGGAGCTAGCATTCACCAGGTGAGTGGGTTTTGAATGTCTCTGCAGGCGTTTGGACAGGTGTAAGTCCACACCCTAAGAGCTGTCAGTACATCCCCACTGGTGGGAGCTCCCTCAAAGGATCCTGTCTGGGCTCATACCTCAGGTCAGGGCCCTGGTCAGTGCACATTCCCTAGTCTGGAAGGACTGAGGCACTGGCACCTTGACTCATCTGGTGGTCAGAGCAGGAAAGCCTGTGTGGTGCTACCCCCTGAAACAGCTTCATTCACAGAGTCTCAACTAGAATAGGAATGGTGCAGCAGAAGATGAGTCAGGTGGAAGGCTCAGATGTGTACCAAGGTGACAACAAACAGATTGGTGCACTGAGTACTGTGAAAAGCCTGCTTGTATGGCCAGGGCTGAGAAGGCAACTGAGCTGTTCACCTCCACTGCAGCTTGTGACCTGTGCTGAAAGCTTCTGGGCATGCACCATGGCCCCAAGTTCACCTTTCAGGGACAGGACTGCCCACATGATAATTCCCCTGATCGGCTCTGGGAGGCTGGCAGGGCATGGTGAGGCTGGAGGTACATATAGCCCATGCAGTCTGCAGCTAGAGCTGTCCATGCACAATAGGCCTCAGGGCTGGGTGGACCCAGCCACTAGGAGCATTTTACAGGAGACTTACCCCAAATGCTGGATCCAGGAAAGCTGAAAGAGACTTAGACAATTCCCCTATTCCCATTCCCACTTGTCTTCCTGCCTGGTCTCCACATGCTCCACAACACAGTATGGCCAACCCAGTGGTGGCTATCTTGACTTGAATACAAATTTTATCCTCCTCCTTGTTTCTTCTGGTCAGTAAAGGCTGTTTCTTCACTGTCTTCTCTTCAGCCAGCAGGACTGGATGTGGGCCATCTGAATCATGCTGTATCTGAAGATGACTACCTGCCCAGGAGCACAGATCCCTTCATACTGCAGGCCATGCAGAGAAGAGGTGGGAATTCCCATAATGTCCATAATCCCAGGAACCCAGAGATCACTCACTTTGGCTCTCATAGCTGCTTACATGAAGCCCTTCCATCACACAAAGGTCTTGTAAGATATAGTGAGATCCCACCACCCTATGTTGAATATAGCCTCAAGCTAGGCTGGCAAGGTAAGTCCAGTCTTTCCCTCTCCCATATCTGGAAAATACCCAGGCTCTGTTGCTTTATTAGGTACCATATGGATCCTGGACTTGGGGTTTGGACATTGGGTAAATCACTGAACCTCAGTCGTGTTTCTTATCTGTAAAATAGGGGACATGTCTGCCCCTAGATTTGTGGCAGGAGAACCCCAGTACAGGAACTGGGGCACTGCAGTCAGATATGGCCACTGCATGAGCCAGGAGGAAGGGATCCAAGCCCCAGGTCTGCAGTTCCTGGTTCTGTAGGCCAAGGACTACTGACACGGGTCCAGGGGAGGAACAGGAGCAAGAGCACCAGCAGAAAGAGCCATGAATCTGGCCAGCAGCCACTTAGTCCCAATGTGTGGAACTCAAGCTGCAGGGCCTGTGTAGCCACCTTCCTCCAGAGTTGGTTAGCCAGCCTGCCCAGGAGGGTGGGGAGTGGAATCAGTGATCAGCTCCATTTCAGATGCAGCCTCTTGATTAGTTTTATAAAATTATAAGCCTAGGAAGAAAAAACCTGTGGTTAAACCACGTGTCTCATTTTGGATCTGGAAATGTAGGTACCATAGAAAGTAAGAAAAACATATTTGGTGAGAGACAGTGAAGTGGTTTGGACCAAAAAAGATGGCAGTGGTCCTTGCAGAAGGAGTTATCTGGGCAACATCTCTGGCCATAGCTGCTGTCTGGCTGGCAGGGGTTTGTGTGAAGTAAGTGGGGAGGTGACCCTGAGCTAGAGCCTGGCCCTGTTTGGCCTTCACATCACCTCATGGTGGGACAGGTCCAGCCTGTGATTTCCACAATGCCCCTGGATTCTCAGCACTGCCTGAGCAGGACCTGAAATCCCCTGTCAATGTCAAATCCCACATGAGATCTAAGCTACAATTTGTACCCTGGGCCTGCAGCAAGGAGCACTGGAACTCAGCCCCTGGGCCAAACTCTATGTTATGACATTTTCCTCCCCTGCCAGGTCCCACTGGTGAATGGCTCAAGCAACTGGAACTTGGATCAGGACAGACCTTGAGGCCTCATCCCCTTCAGGCAGATCATGGGGTTCCCCTGCCTGGCTCACCACCCCCAACTCTGTTTCTGCCCATCCCATTCTGGACCATCTTAGCCCATTCCACATCTGCTCATCATACACTACTTCTGGGATCTGGTCATGTTGGCCTCCAAAATCTAGGAAATACATTGTTCTTGAATGCTGTGCTACAGTGCTTGAGCAGCACTCGGCCTCTTCCAGACTTCTGTCTATGAAGAGACTTCCGTCAAGAGGTGCCTGAAATGGGCCAGGACCAAGAACTTACTGAATCCTTTGCAGATGTGATTGGTGCCCTCTGGCACCCTAACACCTGTGAAGGTGTGGATCCTACTGAATTCCAAGCTGTCTTCCAGAAATACATCCCCTCCTTCTCTGGAAACAACCAGCAGGATGCCCATGAGTTCCTGAGACTCCTCATGGAAAGACTACACCTTGAATTTAACAGACAAGGTTGCCGGGCTCCACCAATCTTGGCCAATGATCCAGCTCCCTCTCCACCTCTCAGAGGAGAGACTGTTCAAAGAACCTGAGTTAAGTGATGATGATCAAGCCAACCTAATGTGGAATCATTACCTGGAATGAGAGGGTAGCAAGATTGTGGACCTGTTTGTGGGCCAGTTGAAAAGTTGTCGCATGTGCCATGCCTGTGGGTATCACTCCATGACCTTTGAGGTTTTTTTTTTTTTTTTTTTGATCTGTCCCTGCCCAACCCCAAGGAAGGGTTTTCTGGGGAGAAGGTCTCTCTGTGGGATTGTTTCAACCTTTTCACCAAGGAAGAAGAGATAGACTTGGACAATGCCCCAGTGTGTGACCGATGTTGCCAGAAAACACAAAGTACCAAAAAGTTGACAATACAAAGATTCCCCTCAATCATCGTTCTCCATCTGAACCGATTCTCCACCTCCCAAGGCATGATCATGAAAATTTCAATAGATGTAGACTTCCCACTGCAGAAAATGAGCCTACGGGACTTTACCAGTGACAAAACTGTGAGCCCTGTTTATGAGCTTTATGCCCTTTGCAACCACTCAGGCAGTGTCCACTCCGGCCACTACACAGCTCTGTGCCAAAGCCAGACTGATTGGCATGTGTGTGATGACTCTTGTGTCTCCCCTATAAGTGAAAATCAAATGGCACCCAGTGAAGGCTATGTGCTGTTCTACCAACTAATGTAGGGGCCATCCCAGTGTTGGGACAGCCCCTGTAAGCCCTGCCATCTGTGAAACCCTTAAAACACCCTTAAGTCCAAGGTCCCCATTGACCTGAGCTATCTATTTCTCTGTATTTTTATTTGGGGAGCAAGGTGGAGTGGATGTAGTTCCCATTTTTATTTTATTTTTTTTTACTAAAAAGTACCTTTCCATCTGGAGGCTCCCTTTTCACTCAGCCCTGTGTACAGAGCTTTCCAGACTTCTGCCCATGTACAGCCCCTATAAACTCTGAAACTTAAATTTTTGTGAATAAGTTAAGAAAAAAAACATATTTGGGAACCCAAAGAACAATGTGAGGCCATGCCTCAGTTTCCCCATGTGAGGCTGGAGTGGCCATGAAGGCCTCCATGAACATATTGTGTGTCTGCCTTTGTGTGCTGTTGCTATTACTGGTCACTGATTTCCTGCTCATGTTCTAGCAAATCAAGCTGACCTGGATTTGTGTAACAGCATCCCCAGACAGCCATTCTCCCAGTCACCCAGGGCCATGAGAGCATCCATGTTTGGAGGGTTGGTGTGGGAGTGACATGGTGGGGCTGTGGCTCACCTGAGGGTCAGGAAGGCTGGACATGAACCACAGCTGCTGTTGGCTGAAATACCTCCTGAGGCTGGGTAAGCTGGTCTGTGAAAGGGACAGTTGTGTCCCAGATCAGATCTTGGTCTGGGATGGATGTTGTCCTTCCACAACAGCTGCACTAAGGTCTTCATTTCTTCTCAGGACCTGTGCCCCCCCCCACACACACACTGAGGATCACCAGTCTGCACCCAAGAGACAGCAAGGGAATGCTCATCCTTGCTGTGAGCCCCCTAGGGCCCAGTCCTGGTGGTTCTGCTCACTGGCCTTAGCCCAGGCTCCCCATCCACTTTGGGGTAGAGTCTGGCTGCAAGTCCTTCCTGAGCACAGAGCACCATCATTAGCTGTGGAGATCTTTATTCTAGGATGCAAATGATTACTCAGAAAGGTATTTATCCTTTTCATTGTTCTTAGAGAAAGGCTGGCTGGGGATTCTGTCACACAAATCCAGGTCAAAGAGAATGGGGTAATGCTAACATTAATGAGATTTATTTCTTACCCTGAGTGGAAGAACTTTGTGCACTCTATTTAAGGTACAATAAATCATAAAATTTTCCTCTGTAATAGGTGAATCAGGATACAATTACTAAACCTGTGTGAGTGCTGGACACTGTGATGTCTCATCATTCTGATTTTTTCCCCAAATTATTTATACATATCTACTGATCAAATACAAAATTGAGGGAGATTCCCAACACGGTTCCAGCATGTCTCTATGCATAAGTTCTCACACTTCTTAACCTATGTGCTACAAATTCTAGTCATTTTCTTCCCCTGCAATCTAAGCCCCAGATCCTCAGTCTGAGAGTCAGCCTGGTCCCTCAATGTTCATTGTCCAAATTGATGGCCTGGGAACTCTGAATGAAGTAAGTTGAGTAGATTATAAGGCTTACTTCTTTGCTGTACCATGTCTTAGGAATTGATCTTTTGTTTCCTGCTACCCATTGACTTGAAAATTATTGTTTCCTCTATCTCTCCATACTCCCATTTTAAGTGACAAGGTAAATCTAGTTTGTTACCCTATATTGGACATAATTTGAAGATAGGGTTAGTTTTTCACTGTCTTCATTGAAGATGGATTCAAGATTGTCAATTTTATAGACATCTTCTATAAGGGAAAAATATAAAAGATTATCATATTTAACACATATGACTGATAACTGAGATTATGTACAAATTATTTGACATAGATATGCTTCCATCTCTCTCGGGTAAAACTTCATGTGTGATACAAGAACTTAAATACTTCAGAGTAACATAAACTATGTATTTTTCATTTTTGAATCCCACACATGATTTTACAAGGCACATTGCTCATATTTGGTGCCAAAGACTGTGTGCATTCCTCAAGTTTCTTTTCATACATGTCATGCATTATAAAATTCTTCTAAACACTTTGATTTAAAAACTAAATAACAATATATTCAAACATTTCAAATTAGCTGTCATTTTTCATAGGTATTTTTTAAATTAACAGTTTGAAATTTTAGCAAAAGTGAGGTGCTAAGCAACTCAGTGAGATCCTGTCTGAAAAGAAAATATAAAATAGGACTTGGGATGTGGCTCAGTGATTGAGTGCCCTTAAGTTCAAACCCTTGTATCCCCCCAAAATGTAAAATGATGTTTTCATATAAGTGGACTCTCCTACTTCCAAAGCTTCCAAAATATTCAGGAGAGCATTTGTTATCTAAATACTAAGTGATTTTCTATAATAAACCTTATTTACTTTTAAAATATTTATTGAATTTCCTAAATAAATATTGCTCAACATTAATATAAAGTTAAAAAAATGTAAAATCAAACAAATGTTGATGATTTTAGTATTATATTTTCCTTGGATCAATATTTTAAACATGCAATCCTTTCAACATTGTGTTAATGTATTTTCTCTCAAGATTTTTATGTATATTATGGATGTATAATTTTTTTTCTTTCAAAATTAGCCAGTTGTACAGTGGGATGATAGTACCGACTTCCTCATTATATGATTAGGAGTAAAAATTGAGAGAATTCCTGCCAGGCTACCAAAAAATGATAGTGATTGTGATGATGTTATCATTGTGGTTATTTTAATAACAATTGAGTATTATATTTGTGTGTGTGTGTGTGTGTGTGTGTGTTACTAGGGACATGAATAAGCTAGGTGAGTACTGTATTACTGGGCTAGGTCCCCAGTCTTTTTTTTATGTATTTTGAGATGGACTTGCTAAGTTGCCTAGAATGGCGTCTAACTTGTTATCTTCTTGCCTCAGCCTCCTGCAGAGGTGGCATTATAGACCTGCACCATCATGCCTGTTTGGTATTACAGCTTGTAAAAGTTTTCATTTACTATCATGAACACTAAGTAAGAGATCTATATGACCTTGAAAATATGATTTTGGATTATTATGTCATATCCTATATTATATAGTATAATTGAATCTTTTATTTTTTTCAAGTTAAAAAGCGAAAAAGGAATGTTGGGTTTTTCATTCCTCAGATGATTTGTAAATCAGAATAAAACATTGACATTTTTAAGGAACACAGTGATCCTTTACTGAACTACCTGCTCTTGTCTCCACACTGTCCTCCAGTTATGGAATACATGATTTCTATAATTTATTCTGAACTTTATTTGAAACTTTGAAGAACAGTAAGTGCTTTAAGTGATTAGCCACAAGCTGTAAAATGTTTTTAATTTTTAAAGAGCAAGGATTATCCCTTAATATAAGTTATAATGAATAATGAATTAAACTATAAGAAAAATTTGCTTGTTGTTAGTCATCCTACAATTCCCCTCCTCTCCCTAATTTTTTTTTACTCTGAAAAAGGCATGTTAAGGAGAACTATTAGTTTTTTAAATTGTTAGGATTTTAGGTAAATATCAATAACTATTCTAAACCTGAAAATTTTCTTGACCAAAGAAGAAATACATTAAAAGTAGAGAAGTCTGATTAAGGTTCATTACTGCATTAATTTAGAAAGTATGTGGAAGACAGGGAAAATGTTGGTATTAATTAAAACTGAATATTGCTTTTCTTTCCCAGAGAGGGGCACAGTCTTGTGCCACCCTCTTCTCACTGCTGATTCCTTTGTTGGGTTTTCCAAGGGCCTGTGCATCTTTCCAGCTGGCAGGAGTCTGCAAAGGGACCTCTGGATAGCAGGACTCAGGTCCTGCAGTACTCAGGTCCTCTAGTGCCCCTAGCCAGGTGAGTCTCCCAGGAACCTGCCGACTACTGGTATCCAGGTGGGAAAGGAACAGGGTCAGGGGAGGCCACTGTCCAAATCCTCTACCCTCCCTGGTCTAGCATGCCTGTCTGGACCTGGAAGGGAGCGCCAAGTGAGGGGATGGGGCCTCCTTCGGAGGGGGCAGGGAGCAGAAGGGGCGAGGTGAGCAGGAGCTGAATGGCAGGACCTCGGAGGGGGTGGTGTCTCTGGGCGGGGCAGAAGCTTGGCTGCAGGAAGCAGTGCTTGTGCTTAGGCCTGTCTGGCGGACCCACCCACCAACAGACACTTGGAGAGAGACCTTAGGAGCTGGCCAGGCTCTGGCTGGGTGGCAGGAGGCCCTGTGGAAGAGAAAGCAAGGAGGCTTCTGGAGCGAGACCCAGGGAGGTGGGGAGGCTAGCAGCAGGCTCGAGGTGGACCCAGGCTGAGCCACTTCTGGCTGGAGAGCCGCACTTTTCATGGAGTACCTGGTAGAACATAAACACTGTGTAACTGTAGGTTTGGCTGCAGCTGAGGCTTGATGAAGTCTGTTGCATCTTTTCCTTGAGGCTGGTCTTCTGCATACCCATGGACATTTAAATTTCTTTTTGTTTTAATTAGCTATACATGACAATAGAATGCATTTATGCACTTTGATATATCCCATGGACATTTTTGCAACAACACTGGCATTTAATTGGGGGTAGATCACATTCAGCCAAAAAAGGACCTGGATTGCTGTTTATAATTCCATGTGGAAATAGTCTAGTAGGTTTAGTGTGGCTCCATGTCTTCGGTGGACAATTATTCTTCTCTGGCTCTTGTACACCCATGGTATTGTGAAATTAACCTCCATTTGCAATTTATTTATCATTTAGATACTGAAAGCCTTGCTAAGAGAATTATTTTATAATTAACAGAGAGTCCCAACCAATCACAGCAGAGAGGTTTGTACTGACCAAATGAGGCAAAAACCATTTGAAACCTGCAAAGCTGACTTTATAACAAGTTGAGCTCTTCCTGCACATTGCATCTCTTTTGTGTCTGGAAGTGCTGACTGATTCTGTGCAACTTCTTACTCTTCTGCTCTTTTTTAAAAAAGTCTTGTTGAATAAACTTTCTTTAACTTGTGCAAGATTTGTCATTTACCAGTGAAATTAGGATCTAATCTAAAAGTTTATTAATTTAAATATAATTGTATCTTTGATGTTTGAAATGAATTTGCATGCTAAAGAAATCTATTAATATTTGAAATAAAGCAAGAAGGGAAAAGTAGATCTGAAATAATTGAGCTACAGAAAATAATGTTGAAACTAGTCTTTAGCTTTCAAGACCCTATTACTGACTTTGCCAAGTTTTATTCCAAATGTCATGCTGGTCACATTCACATTGCATGATTTATCATTTTACATGTTTTTTTGCTTGGGATTGGACCCAGGGCTGTATGCATGCTAGGTAAAGTAACAATGAGCTATACTTCAGCTCCTAATATTAATTTTTAAAAGATTCTGTTCATTTCAGCTATTATTGTTTTATACATCAGTGGTAGTTTCCAGTATCTAATGTTGTCCTCAGTCCTTAGCAAGATGATAATATCACTGGGGTCTGAGCCATTGTTGCTGTTGTAAACAAATTGAAAACAAAATTATGACAATTCATTCTAATTCAAAGCCTACAGGGCTGTGGGGTGGAGCCAAAGTCTTAATTAACAACCTCCCTGTAGTAAGGAGGTTAATTCCTGGGACAGGAAAACCCTGGAGGTAGGGAAGGTTCTTGGTAAAATGGAGGGCTCTCTGGCAGGCTGCAGAGCACCTCACACATGCCTTGGTTTGATGTCTAGGTTCATTAGGGCTTTGGTACCTCATCTGCCCCCATTCCCAGCTGCCTCCACTGCTGCCCGTGGCCCTTGTCTATTCCCATGTGCTTTTGTTCTGCCTGGAAGCCAGACACTCCAGAGGCAGGTGCTCTTACTTCTTGGGGCTCACCAGGGCAGAAGGGGAACTGCCTCCCTGGGGCGAGAGAGCAGACAACATTGTGGCATCTCTTCCAAGGGTTTTGTTTCCACCTGGTTCCCTGCCTTCTACCAGAACCCAGTACCACATGGGCTCAGCCTCTTCCCCACAGACCAGTGGGCTCCATTCATGCCCTCTGGATGTGTGAGTATCTGGGCTCCAATTTGTGCTTTGAGAATTGACTCTTTAGTCCTTTGAAAGCCTTCTAAAAGATCAGGGGTGGAAAAAATGCCTTGTGGGCTCTAAGATTGGCTAGTGCCAGGGAGGCTGGATAAATGCTAGCTGGGAATATTTTAGCTCCAGCCTCACAAAGTTGCCTCTTACTGACACATTGTGTTAAAAGGGTTTGCCAGTAGGATTGCATGCACTTCCCATCTCTAGAAGATTGGCAAGAACAAGCAGACATTTGTACTAGAGCAAAGGAGGCTTCTCTGAACCTATATCTATGCAAGCTCTAAGGTCAAGGAGTGGCTAGTTCAGCCCAAGAAGAGGCCTTACACTGTCAGGTGACAATTGTGGTTCTTTGTGTTTCTTCTTTGCAGAAACAAATTCTTCCTCAGCCTTTCAACCTTTTGGACAATCTATGAGCACTGGGAACAGTAAGTCTGGTTGGGCTGGAGGGTTTTAATAGGGATACCTCAGAGCAATCTTCATGGAATACTTGATTACTACTGTGGTATGAAACAGCTCCCTGGATACTCTTGTTTCCTCCAGGAAGCCATGTCACATCACATGTGTGGGTGTCTGGTAGTGGGGGGAACATTAAAGGCTTCAATAATTGAAGAACAAAAAGGTCTCACAAGCTTGTTAAAGAACAACTGAGATCTGTAAAACACTTTACAAAAGCAGTGAGAATGCTTAATACAAAATTTCATCCACACTGTATCCTCATCACTTGCCGCAGTCTGGCTGGGCACAAAATCATGAGCCACCTAAGCAGGAACAAACTTTATTTTTTGAAACTGCCACCAATGCTCGGTACGTGCCCTGGAAGATCACATGTGGCATTCTCCCGGAACCCGCAAGCAATTTCCTCCCCCGGAATTCCCTCCTACTGCACTTCCCCAACCAATAGGAACTCTCCAGGAGTCCCACAGCAGGCCAAGGTGAACAGCAGGAGTCCAATATCCATATGAATGTAAATCTTATTATCATTATCAATTATTATCATTATTATTATTATTATTATCAATCATTATCTTTTTATCAATCTAATTAATCATATTATCTCAATGGCTAGCTGGGTTACCTTTCAACCAAAAATACCATGTATCATATTACTTTGCTATGGCTCTTAGCATCTCCTTCCTTCTGTTTAATTAAGCAACAAGCAATGTGGCTAGGGACTCTGCCTGTTAGGTTTGTCCAAATCAACATATGGTTCTTATCAGTCATCGGAAAACTGACCTCTAGGCGTCAGCCTCCTGTCTTAGGTTGATACCACTGCAATTGGATCACTGACTACCGGTCCAGCATGTAGCCATACTTGTGGATAGGCCTATGTACCAGTAGGGGAGGTGAGGTTCTTTGCCTCACCTCTGTTGGCCCCCAGATTTGGCCTTGGTGCTGGTGGGGGGGTGAGGTTTTTTGCCTCACCTCTGTTGGCCCCCAAAATTAGATCATCACTAGTAGAAGGGAGGAGGATACAGAAATGCCACCACACCAAGTCAATTGATGGCTCTTTAGGAAAAATTGCATCACTGGTCACACATCAGCAAAGATACGCCAGCATTACCATAATTCCCTGCATCAACAGATAGATCACAGTGCATACAAGTGAAGGCAAGTTTTGTAAGCAGTTCAAAGTGGAGGAATCTATCAATATGTCCATTTCCTCCCAAAATAAATCGACTAATTGATTGAGCATTACTTGTTGAGTTATTATTCATTGCTGTATCAGTTTACACAGTTTGTTGTGATAATTATCAATGAGGTTGTAGTTTGCTTTCATCTTTGTCTTCACCGGCACTGGGATGAAAATAGGAATTCTGACAATGATGTTAAAAAATAATATGTAAAATGTTCAACAGGTACTAAGAAAACAATTTTTAGAACAATTTACATTATCCTGAACAGAATTATTAAATATAATGAAAATGGAAGGTGAAAGTAAACAAACAGATCTGTTAACCTGCTCATTTGTACACATATTAAAACAATCTTCAACAGCTGTTTATTCAATTTAAATTAAACCATTAAAATCACATGAATAATAAAAAAAAATTTGGATCCATTTATTCATGAGCGCTCCTCATATATGATATATGGACATATGCACGTACAGACATACAACACAAAACAGAAGTGTGCACACATAACATACAACACCTAAGACAATAGTAAATTTCACCTTGTAGATTTACCTAGGTGAAATCTCCATTGCAATGTTTAAAAACTCCACAGTCAAAAAATAAAACTGATCAGAAAAACATTAACCTAGGTCTGTATGAGCTCAAAAAAAAAAAAAAATAGAACTTTATGATGTGGGAAAAAGCAATAATAAAATAGATATTGAAAAAAGCATCCTGGTTAATCACTGTCGCAGATGTAAGAATAGCCAAGCTGGAGTTCTGGATATTAGCTGTTATGGATTTGAGTCAAATCATCTTCTTTTTGATCTGTAGCAATTGTTTTGGTTAATCTCTCTGGAATCCAAACTGGCTGCTGTTCTCCCTGTGGAAACACACAAACAGAGCCCCGACTCCAGACAATCACTGGGTCAGGACCTTTCAATTGTCCTGTTAGAATATCCTTCCAAAGTACCTTAGGCTTACGTACATTTTTTTGAATACAAATGTCTTTCTGCAGCACTAAGCCCTGATGAATCCAAATTTAAAAAGTTTAGAGTAAAAAGGGTTATTTTAAGTTTATCTTTGGGGGATATATACCCCTTTCCAATTCCCTGCTTTTGTTTTAATAAGTACATTTTAATAGTTTGATGAGCTCTTTCAACTATGCCTTGTCCCTGTGGATTGTATGGAATTCCTGTTATGTGAGTGATGCCAAATGATGAGCAAAATTGTTTAAAAAAGGTAGAAGCATAACCAGGACCATTATCTGTTTTTAACTGTTTTGGAACGCCCACAGTGGCAAAATTTTGTAAGCAATGAGCTATAACATCTTTAGTTTTTCTCTCCAGCATGAAGGGAGCCCATCAAAAATCCGGAAGAAGTATCAATTGTAACATGCAAATATTTTAATTTTCCAAATTCTGGCAAGTGTGTGACGTCCATCTACCAAACATGGTTAGGTATCAGTCCTCTAGGATTGACTCCAAGATTAACTTGTGGTAAAAATATCACACAATTTTGACATTGTTTTATTATATGTCTGGCTTGTTCTTTAGTTATTTTAAAATACTTTTGTAAAGTATTAGCATTGACATGGAACCTTTTATGAAAATTTATAGCTTCTTCTATTGTGGAGAAAATATGTATGTCATGTGTAGATTTATCTGCTAAGTCATTGCCCAAACTAAGGGCTCTAGGCAATCCTGTATGTGCCCTAATATGTCCTATAAAGAATGGATCTTTTCTGTCCTAGATTAGACTTTGTATAGTGGAAAAAAAAGAGAAAACAGTAGAAGAAGGAGAAATCCTACCAGCATTTTCAAGAGATACTATAGCATTAACTACATACTGACTATCAGAAAATAAATTAAATAAAGAATCTTTAAACATCATATTTGACCCATCAGTGAATATATTTGGAACATTCATGATAGGGGTTTTTCTTGTCATTTTTGGAAAAACTATAGGATGCTTAGACCAAAAAGACAACAAAGGATTAGATGGTAAGTGATTATCAAATGAAACATTAGATTTACACATGATTATTGCCCAAGTATTTAACTCATTAGCTAACTCATCAATTTGATCCATAGTATATGGAGTAATAATTTTATTGGGAGAAATCCCAAACACTTGTTGCTTTTATTTGTTGCTTTTACTCCTTTGAGTATTAATTGTCCTACAGCCTCAGGATATCTAGTAAGAATAGTATTATGAGAATAAGATAAATGTATCCACAATAATGGACCTTCTAGCCAAAATACTCCTGTAGGAATATTTTTGTTGGTAGTACAATAAATAATAAAGGCAAACTTATATCAATTCTATCCAAATGCACATTTTCCATATATGTTTCAATGATTTTTAATGTCTTTCTTGCTTCAGGCGTTAACATGTGGGGTGAATTTGGATCTGATGGACCTTTTAGGATATCAAATAAAGGTCCTAGCTCTCCTGTTGGTATGCCTAGATAAGGCCTTATCCAATTTATGTCTCCCAATAACTTTTGAAAGTCGTTAAGTGATTTGAGTTGATCTACTTGTATTTGAATTTTTGGTGGACAGACCATGGTTGAGGATAATAGAACTCCTAAATAATTAATTGGAAGATTTAATTGTACTTTATCTATTGCTATCTCTAGATTATAACTTTTTAATAAATTTGTAAGTGTGGCATAACATTCTAGCAATGTGTTTTTATCTTTATGTGCCAATAACACATCATCCATATAGTGAAATATTTGTAGTTCAGGATTTTGATTTCTAAGTGGCTGGATTGCTTTGTTAACATAAATTTGACACATAGTTGGACTATTAGCCATCCCTTGAGGGAGTACTTTCCATTCATATCTTTGATCAAGACCTTCATGATTTAGTGCAGGGATAGTAAATGCAAAATGTGGACTATCCTCAGGAAGAACTGGAATTAAAAAACAATCTTTAATATCTGTAGCTAAAACATACCGGGTTTTTGGTAAAGCAGACAATTGGGGAATCCCTGATTGAGCAGGTCCCATAATAACCATCTAATTATTAATGGCTCTTAAATCTTGCAATAATCTCCATTTACCAGATTTCTTTTTAATGACAAAAATGGGAGTATTATGGGGAGATACGGAAGGTTGTATATGTCCTTCCACTAATTGTTGTTTGACCAGATCATGGGCTACTTGTATCTTTTCTTTAGTCAGGGGCCACTGAGGAACCCACACTGGTCTTTCTGATTTCCAAGTAATTTTGATTGTCTCAGTGGCCCTTTTTGAAAACCCAATCCATGTCTATTTATTTCTTGATCTATTTGAATTGGTGCTGTCATACCTTGTTCTTGTTCTCTTAATCTTTTTTCTTTCCTAAAGCCTTGTCTAGCCCTAGTAGTGGGCGTGTTAGGACTGATGTTATTTGTTAATGTCAAACCTAATTGATCTAGGACATCTTGTCTTCATAAATTTATAGGAAGATGATCCAATACATAGGGCTGTATAGTTCCTTCACATTCTTCAGGATCCTTCCATTCTAATACCATTGCACTTCTATGGGGATTAGTTGCCACTCCTAGGCCTCGAAGCGTTTGAGTGGCTTGTTGTAATGGCCAATATTTTGGCCATTCTTGACAAGATATGATGCTAAGGTCAGCACCTATGTCCAGTAGCCCATTAAATTCATGTCCTTGAATATTTAGTTATAGCATGGGGCGAGAATCTAAATTTAAAGACAGCATAGCCCAATCTACACCTGTGGAGCCTAATCCCCTGGAACCTCTTTCTACAGTATGACTAGAAAATTTATCATGTAAGCTGGGTACTATTAATAACTTTTCTATTCTATCTCCTGGTGAAATTACTTCTTGGAGAACTAGTTATAATTTTTATTTCATCTTTATAATCGGGATCAATTACCCCAGGACTTATCATAAGTCCTTTTAGTGTAGAAGAACTGCGTCCCAATAATAAGCCTACTGTTCCTTGAGGAAGAGGTCCTTCTACTCCTGTGGGAATGATTTGAGCTCCCATCTCTGGAGTTAGTACTGCTCTGGCAGAGGCGCAGATGTCCAACCCTGCGCTCCCTCTAGTTTGTCTGATGAGGGATTTAATGGATAATGTGTCCTGGGCACTACCTTGATGGTGCTGCTGGGTTCCTCCATTGCCCCGTATATTTGTGGTTTTGGGCCCAGAGCATTGGGCCCTCCAGTCCGTTTTTTGGCAATGGAGCCTGATGCCTTTCTCCACGATATTGTGGGTAAACACTTGGTCCTTGTCCATTTTTTGATAATGGAATACCTTCTATGATGGTTTGAGAATGGCATTCAATAGCCCAATGTCTCCCTCTATGGCATCGTGGGCAAATACCAGGTATTCTATTCCTTTGATACCTAGCTTTGTTAAACCCTCCTCCTCTGGGGCAACTTCTTTTAAAATGTCCTTTTTGATCACAATTATAGCATGTTTTTGGCCTGGCATCTAAAGCCTGTTGTACTGCTATTAAGACTTGCCCTTGTTCATTAATATCTCTACATAATTTAATATATGTGTTTAAATCTTCGTGTCTCCATGGTCTAATGACCTCTCTGCAACAACAATTTGCTTGGTCATAAGCCAGTTATTTTATAAATGGCATTGCCTGTTCTCTATCTCCAAATATTCTAGAAGCTGTTTGAATAAGCGTATCTACAAATTCAGCGTAAGGTTCATTAGTTCCTTTTATTACCTTAGAAAATTGTCCTTATCTCCATGCCCCTGTAAAGTTTTCCATGCCTTAATCGCATCTACAGCAATTTTTGCGTATACACCAGGATCATATTCAATTTGTTGCCATTGACCCTCATAAGGTCCCTTTCCTAACAACATTTCTAGATTTCTTTGAGGGTAACCAGCTGCTGCATTTCACCTAGCTGTCTCCATGCAAAATTCCTCATTGGCAACCTTCCATAACAAATATTGTCCTCCATTTAGCACAGATCAACACATGTTAGCCCAATCTGCTGGTGTCACGTCCAAGTTGGTAATAGATTCGACCATACTTATGGTAAAGGGTGCTTGCGGCCCGCAGGTTGTTACAGCCTCCTTTAATTGCTTCACTGTTTTGAAATCTAAAGCATGGTGAATTCATTGCCCTCCTGCCTGCTCAAGTACAGGGCATGCTAATCTTTGGGGTCCTGCCTCAGGATTTCGTCCATCAACTATGGGAGTTGAGGGCTGCTCAGCTGTAGATGGAGCTGTTGGTTGAATTACGCCCTCTGGTGATAGAATGGAGTTAGTAGCAGCCTCCTGTGGTAATTCCCCACCTGATGGTTGTTTTTCCTCTAAGATTTCTTTCTTCAAAGTTTCCTCTGTCTGACTAACTCGAGAGACCTTCTCTTTTTCTTGACCTAACATGTTTTCTACCACAGTCTGGACCTCTAACAATTTACTTAACAGTCTTTTGGTTTGTTTTTTACTAGTTTCTACTCTACTATAAAAGTAATGCAACCAAATAAGATCGCATAAAACAAAAACGAAACAGAATTAAACAAAAATAGAACAAAGAATAGTTGTATCAATTTTCTCTTTCTCAGGGCCGAACAACTTCAAACCTTGATCCAACCATTTTTCCCAGTTTGACTGAGAAAATTCTAGGGATAGGCAGCTTGAAACAAAAACAAAATAAATCAAAACAAGAACACATTGTCTTTTTAAATGGTAACCCATTCTGTCGCCTTCCCTCAGGGGCGAGCAATTTTACTCACCTCCAAGCTTCAGGCGTCCCCCACACAGGCCACTAATTGTTGCAGTCTGGCTGGGCACAAAATCATGTGCCACTCAAGCAGGAACAAACCTGATTTTTTGAAACTGCCGCCAATGCCCGAAAGATCACATGCGATGCTACGTTCTCTCCCACATTCTCCTGGAACCCCTGAGCAAATTCCTTCCCCGGAATTTCCTCCTACGGCACTTCCCCAACAAATGGGAACTCTCCAGAAGTCCCGCAGCAGGCCGAACAGCAGGAGTCCAATATCCATAGGAATGTAAATCTTAACATAATCATATCATCTCAATGGCTATCTGGCGTCACCTTTCAACCAAAAATGCCATGTATGATATTACTTGGCTGTGGCTCTTAGCAATCACTGATCTAACTCTCATCTTCTAGAAATGTCATGCCATCCAGTTGGTATAGGCATTTCTTTTTGTCCTACAAAATGACAGAGCTCAGCCAGAAGCTGAAGTCAGAGAATGCTGCAGCCCTGCAAGCCAAGAAAATCTAAGGATTTTATATCACCATTGGTTCAGAGAGCTTGGAGGAGGAGGAGGAGACTGTCAAAGCCAGTAAGAGCACTGCATGTGGGTTGTTGCTAGGGGACTTAGGCCACCCAGTTTGGTCCCCAGCCTTGGTGCTAGTGGGGATCCAGCTGGTTCTAAAAAGTGCCTGCATGAACCAGCACCTGTCAGAAACATTTCATTGCTGCTGTTCCTTAATGTTACTTATCACTCATGGTTATTTTCAACACCAAATGAGAACTATAAAAGCACTTTAATAAAGGATTGAAAATGCAGAATACAAAATTACATTCTGCACCATTGGGAAGGCAAGTGGAATAGTGGATTTTTTGGGCGGGAAACCCTCCTAGATTCTCTGCTAGTGGGAGTCCTGGAAAGACCAAACCTTTTAATGGGAGAGATTTAAAATCTGTAACAGATCTGATGAGCCTTTTAGCTGTGGCAAATAACTAGGGATGCAGGGGTAAACCCCCCAAACCAGGTGGGTCCATGTAGCTTATTGTCTACCCTTCAGAAGAACCCAGAAGCTGCATTTTTACAAATCTTGATTGGGTGGAAAGAAGACCACATTTTCAGAAGTGCTTTTGGAAACACTATAGAAGTCTTCTATCAGACCTGTCTTCTGTGTGGACTTGGGGGCTTTCTTAGGAGTACTGAACTCCATGCTCATTATAGAATGTGCACAGTTGTTTTCCCTTATCCTGTTTTCTCTTCTCCTGACTTAAAGTCTCCCTGAGATTTCACAGCAGTAGCCATGACTCTCCAGAGCAATGGCTATGTCTTCTGGGCATGATGTTACCATTTTTTTCTTACATAAAATACAGTTTCCTATTTTTTTTCACCTTTTTGAATTCTTTAATACAATTTTTTATTTCAAAAGAAAGGCAGGATTCATTATAAAGTATACATTATATGATTCAGAAGTATATGAGACAGCAGGATCAGAAGTTCAAGGCTAGCTTGGTAACATAGTGGGACCATGTTTCAAAATTTAAAAAAGGCTGTAGCTCAGTTTTAGAGCACTTGTGTGGCAACCTTCACAACAGGGGAGGAGGAGTTTAATTGAATTTAGAAAGTTGGGAAATTGCCTTGAAAAAGAAAAAGAAAAAAAATCACTCATACTCTCTCCACCTGTAATTAAGTAAATTATTATTTTACTTATTTTTCTCAGACTGCTTTGAAATATGGTTGAGATCACACTGAACAAAAAAAGCTACAAGAGAAAGGAAGCAGATTACATTTAGGGGTAAACCAATCAGGATAACAGCTGATCTCTCAACACAGACTCTAAAAGCTAGAAGATCCTGGAATAACATATTTCAAACGCTAAAAGAAAATGGGTTCCAACCAAGAATCATGTATCTGGCGAAATTAAGCTTCAGGATGGAAGATGAAATTAAAACATTCCATGATAAACAAAAGTTAAAAGAATTTGCAGCTAGAAAACCATCTCTTCAAAAAATCCTTGGCAAAACACTACAGGAAGAGGAAATGGAAAACAACAATGAAAACCAACAGTGGGAGGTAGGACAGTAAAGGGGGGGGAAATCAAAGAGAAAAACAAATCAGGTTTAACAGCATTAATAAACAAATATGGCTGGAAGAACAAACCATATCTCAATAATAACCCTAAATGTTAATGGCTTAAACTCACCAATTAAGAGACACAGGCTAGTTGAATGGATCACAAAACAAGATCCAACAATATGCTGCCTACAGGAGACGCATTTGATAGGAAAGGATATACATAGACTGAAGGTGAAAGGTTGGGAAAAATCATATCACTCATATGGACTGCGGAAACAAGCAGGAGTGTCCATACTCATATCAAATAAAATAGATTTCAAACCAAAGTTAATCAAAAGGGATAAAGAAGGACACTACATACTGCTCAAGGGAACCATACACCAACAAGACATAACAATCATAAATATATATGCCCCAAACAACGGTGCTGCTGCGTTCATCAAGCAAACTCTTCTCAAGTTCAAGAGTCTAATAGACCACCATACAATAATCATGGGAGACTTCAACACACCTCTCTCACCACTGGACAGATCTTCCAAACAAAAGTTGAATAAGGAAACTATAGAACTCAATAACACAATTAACAACCTAGACTTAATTGACATATATAGAATATACCACCCAACATCAAGCAGCTACACTTTTTTCTCAGCAGCACATGGATCCTTCTCAAAAATAGATCATATATTATGTCACAGGGCAACTCTTAGACAATATAAAGGAGCGGAGATAATACCATGCATCTTATCTGATCATAATGGAATGAAACTAAAAATCAACCATAAAAGAAGCAAGGAAAAATCATGCATCACTTGGAGAATGAACAATAGGTTACTGAATGATCAATGGGTTTTAGAAGACATCAAGGAGGAAATTAAAAAATTCTTAGAGTTTAATGAAAACACAGACACAACATATCGGAATCTATGGGACACATTGAAAGCAGTTCTAAGAGGAAAATTCATTGCTTGGAGTTCATTCCTTAAAAAAAGAAAAAACCAACAAATAAATGATCTCATACTTCATCTCAAAATTCTAGAAAAAGAAGAGCAAAACAACAGCAAAAGAAGTAGAAGGCAAGAAATAATTAAAATCAGAGCTGAAATTAATGAAATCGAAACAAAAGAAACAATTGAAAAAATTGACAAAACGAAAAGTTGGTTCTTCGAAAAGATAAATAAAATTGACAGACCCTTAGCCATGCTAGCGAAGAGAAGAAGAGAGAGAACTCAAATTACTAGCATAAGGAATGAAAAAGGCAAGATCACGACAGACACTTCAGAAATACAGAAGATAATCAGAAATTATTTTGAATTCTTATACTCCAATAAAATAGAAGATAGTGAAGGCATCGATAAATTTCTTAAGTCATATAATCTGCCCAGATTGAGTCAGGAGGATATAGACAACCTAAACAGACCAATATCAATTGAGGAAATAGAAGAAACCATCAAAAGATTACCATCTAAGAAAAGCCCAGGACCTGATGGGTTTACAGCAGAGTTTTACAAAACCTTTAAAGAGGAACTAATACCAATACTTTTCAAGCTATTTCAGGAAATAGAAAAAGAGGGAGAACTTCCAAATTCATTCTATGAGGCCAACATCACCCTGATTCCGAAACCAGACAAAGACACTTCAAAGAAAGAAAACTACAGACCAATATCTCTAATGAAACTAGATGCAAAAATCCTCAATAAAATTCTGGCAAATCGGATACAAAAACATATCAAAAAAATTGTGCACCATGATCAAGTAGGATTCATCCCTGGTATGCAAGGGTGGTTCAATATACGGAAATCAATAAATGTTATTCACCACATCAATAGACTTAAAAATAAGAACCATATGATCATCTCGATAGATGCAGAAAAAGCATTCGACAAAGTACAGCATCCGTTTATGTTCAAAACTCTCGAAAAACTAGGGATAACAGGAACATACCTCAACATTGTAAAAGCAATTTATGCTAAGCCTCAGGCTAGCTTCATTCTGAATGGAGAAAAATTGAAGGCATTCCCTCTAAAATCTGGAACAAGACAGGGATGCCCTCTCTCACCACTCCTGTTCAACATAGTTCTCAAAACACTGGCCAGAGCAATTAGACAGACGAAAGAAATTAAAGGCATAAAAATAGGAAAAGAAGAACTTAAGTTATCACTATTTGCAGATGACATGATTCTATACCTAGCAGACCCAATATGGTCTACAAAGAAACTGTTAGAGCTAATAAATGAATTCAGCAAAGTGGCAGGTTATAAAATCAACACGCATAAATCAAAGGCATTCCTGTATATCAGCGACAAATCCTCTGAAATGGACACGAGGACAACCACCCCGTTCACAATATCCTCAAAAAGAATAAAATACTTGGGAATCAACCTAACAAAAGAGGTGAAAGACTTATACAATGAAAACTACAGAACCCTAAAGAGAGAAATTGAAGAAGACCTTAGAAGATGGAAAAATATACCCTGTTCATGGATAGGCAGAACTAACATCATCAAAATGGCGATATTACCAAAAGTTCTCTATAGGTTTAATGCAATGCCAATCAAAATCCCAACGGCATTTCTTGTAGAAATGGAGAAAGCAATCATGAAATTCATATGGAAGAATAAAAGACCCAGAATTGCAAAAACAATACTAAGCAGGAAATGTGAATCAGGTGGTATAGCGATTCCAGATTTCAAACTATACTACAGAGCAATAGTAACAAAAACAGCATGGTACTGGTACCAAAACAGGCGGGTGGACCAATGGTACAGAATAGAGGACACAGAAACCAACCCACAAAACTACAACTTTCTTATATTTGATAAAGGGGCTAAAAGCATGCAATGGAGGAAGGATAGCATCTTCAACAAATGGTGCTGGGAAAATTGGAAATCCATATGCAACAAAATGAAGTTGAATCCCTTTCTCTCGCCATGCACAAAAGTTAACTCAAAATGGATCAAGGAGCTTGATATCAAATCAGAGACACGGCATCTGATAGAAGAGAAAGTTGGCTACGACCTACATGCTGTGGGGTCGGGCTCCAAATTCCTCAATAGGACACCCATAGCACAAGAGTTAACATCTAGAATCAACAAATGGGACTTACTCAAACTAAAAAGTTTTTTCTCAGCAAAAGAAACAATAAGAGAGGTAAATAGGGAGCCTACATCATGGGAACAAATCTTTACTCCTCACACTTCAGATAGAGCCCTAATATCCAGAGTATATAAAGAACTCAGAAAATTAGACAATAAGATAACAAATAATCCCATCAACAAATGGGCCAAGGACTTGAACAGACACTTCTCAGAGGAGGACATACAATCAATCAACAAGTACATGAAAAAATGCTCACCATCTCTAGCAGTCAGAGAAATGCAAATCAAAACCACCCTAAGATACCATCTCACTCCAGTAAGATTGGCAGCCATTATGAAGTCAAACAACAACAAGTGCTGGAGAGGATGCGGGGAAAAGGGTACACTTGTACATTGTTGGTGGGACTGCAAATTGGTGCAGCCAATTTGGAAAGCAGTATGGAGATTTCTTGGAAAGCTGGGAATGGAACCACCATTTGACCCAGCTATCCCCCTTCTGGGTCTATTCCCTAAAGACCTAAAAAGAGCATGCTACAGGGACACTGCTACATCGATGTTCATAGCAGCACAATTCACAATATGAAGACTGTGGAACCAACCTAGATGCCCTTCAATAGACGAATGGATAAAAAAAATGTGGCATTTATACACAATGGAGTATTACTCTGCATTAAGAAATGACAAAATCATAGAATTTGGAGGGAAATGGATGGCATTAGAGCAGATTATGCTAAGCGAAGCTAGCCAAGCCCTAAAAAACAAATGCCAAATGTCTTCTTTGATATAAGGAGAGTAATTAAGAACAGACTAGGGAAGAAGAGCACAAGAAGAAGACCATCATTAAACAGGGTTGAGAGGTGGGAGGGAAAGGGAGAGAGAAGGGAAATAGCATGGAAATGGAACGAGACCCTCAGGTTTATACAAAATTACATACAAGAGGAAGTGAGGGGAAAGGGAAAAACAATACATGGGGGAGGAATGAATTGCAGTAGTGGGGGTAGAGAGAGAAGAGGGGAGGGGAGGGGAGGGGAGGGGGGATAGTAGAGGATAGGAAAGGCAGCAGAATACAACAGACACTAGGATGGCAATATGTAAAGCAATGGAAGTGAAACTGATGTGAATCTGCAATCTGTATAAGGGGCAATATGGGAGTGCATAACCCACTTGAATCAAAATGTGAAATATGATATATCAAGAAATATGTAATGGAGGGGTAAGACAAGATAATACAAATGGAAGAAATGATTTACAGTAGAAGGGGTAGAGAGAAAAGGGGAGGGGAGGGGAGGGGAGGGGGGATAGTAGAAAATAGGACTGACAGCAGAATACATCAGACACTAGAAAGGCAATATGTCAATCAATGGAAGGGTAACTGATGTGATACAGCAATCTGTATACGGGGTAAAGTTGGGAGTTCATAACCCGCTTGAATCAAATTGTGAAATATGATGTATTAAGAACTGTGTAAGGTTTTGAACGACCAACAATAAAAAAATAAAATTAAAAAAAAATATATATATATATATATGTGTGTATATATATATCTCAATATATATATATATATATATGTGTATATACATATATATATATGTTTGTGTGTGTGTGTGTATATATATATTATATATATATATATATATAATATATATATATCACGTTAACTTATTAATTTATAAATGCAAAACAAGTGCATTTGGAACTAGAAAAAGCATATACAAGGAACCTGGAAGATTTATTTTTCTCCTTTTCTGCTTTCTTTTGTTCATTGCATGTGTCTATTGGTGTGTGCCTTGTAAAACTTCCTCTCTTCTGTATAGGCTCAAATGAGTGTTCACTATTGAAAGCATGAGTACAAACTTATGCATTAAACAGAAATGGTCAAATTTCTTAATGACTGCCTAAGTAAAGTTTTACTTTACTTTCTCATGCTGGGGATTGAACCCAGAGGTGCTGAGCCACTGAGTCACATCCCCAGCCAGTTTTTATATTTTCTTTTGAGAAAGGGTTTCAGGAAGTTGCTGAGGCTGGTGATGAACTTGCAATCTTCCTGCCTCAGCCACTCGACCTGCTGATTTTACAGGAATGTGCCAATGTGCTTGGTTTGGCTATGCAATTTTTTTAAAGCCCTGATAGTGGAATTTTAAATAGACTTTTTGAAAGAGGCCACATTGAGGAAAATATATTGAAGTATGTGTGGGCAACATGACAGGATTTCAGGATTTTCTTCAAAACAATGCATAATGGGGAAACGTAATTGAGACAAAGATGAAATAAAATTGGTTACAAGGTGATAATGGACTGAGCTTGGAGGTTCAGTATTCCTCCCCTCTACTTAGGAATTTCTTTAAAATATTCCATCAGTATAGAAAGAAATAGACATGGAGACAAGTGCTAGGAAAAAAAAGATTATGTATTCCTCTCAGTAACATTCTTTTTAGCAAATTAGTAATCATTTTCTTTCTATCTGAGATCGAATCTATAAAATCAACAACTATTTTGTTGCATGAATCATGGTTCGGTGACTTCTCCATTGAAAGCCATTTGAATTCCAGGTATCTTTACCTATAGACCCTTGGCTGACAGCCTGACTACCATGCCTTTTTCTTTTCTTGTATCTTCTGGGGGGGGCGGTTGAGGGAAGCTCAGATGGAAGCCTCAGGCCTCAAGAATGCTAGGCGAAAGTCTGGCTGGGCAAATAACCCTGGGGGGTGACAAGCAACTTAGTTCAGGTAGTGAAAACCGCTTTATTGCCGGGCAGCAGAGGTATATATACCCATCTGATTACATACAGCTTGTCTCACTTAGCAACATTTAGATAGAGTAGTCAGCCAATAAGGAATCTCCACCATCTTAATGGCTCAGTGGTGTTGGCTCACAAACCACTCCTCCTGGCAAACTGCCAGGCGCCATCTTGACTTGTTTGTGGCCCTCAACAGAACTTTATACCCAGCCTCCACTGCCCCTACTTGCAAGCGTCTTTCAGGGCTATGGTATGGTGTCCTTTGTGAAGGGAACCAACAAGTGTTGTGCAGTGTTAGTGATAGTTGGTAGCAGGGTAATGAGCCAGTTCTTTCTTTCTGCGGCCATGATGCTTCATGTCACACGGGAGCAGAGACCCTCAGGATATGGACACAGAGCTTCCATGTTCCTGACAGACATGGTTAATAGATTGCAGTTCTTTCCCATATTGGAAATCAGCCCCTGCTTCTTCCAGCAGTCCCAGGCTGTCAGTAGCAAGAGTTGTTTGTTTTTTTCTCATTAAAATTTTATTTTTCTTTTTTATTTTATTTTTTTTTTTACATTTGAATCAGATGGTATATAATTTCTCATTTTTCTGAGTGTACAGGTTGCAGAATCACATTGGTCATGCAGTCATATGTATACACACAGCAATAATAATGTCTATTTTATTCTTCTGTCCTTCCTTACCCCCTACCCCTCCCCTCCCCTCCCATCACTTCTCGCTACCCAATATAATGTGACACATTTCTTTTTTTTTCCTCACATTGTCATACATGTTTTCTGTATAACGATGAGGGTCTTCTTCCATCTTCCATGCAATTTCCATTCTGGCTCCCTTTCTCACCCACCTCTCTTTCCTATCTAGAGGTAATCTTCTTCTCATGTTCATCCTCCGTACCCCACTTTGAATCAACCCCTTATATCAAGGAAGACATTCAGCATTTGTTTTTTTAGGGATTGGCTAACTTCGCATAGCAGGTCTTCTGCTCTAATGCCATCCATTTCCCTGCAAATGCCATGATCTTGTTATATTTTAGTGATGAATAATATTCCATTGTGTATAAATGCCACATTTTTTATCCATTCATCCATTGAAGGGCATCTAGGTTGGTTCCACAGTCAAGCTATTATGAATTGTGCTTCTAAAAACATTGATGTGGCTGTGTCTCTGTAGTATGCTCTTTTTAGGTCTTTGGGGTATATATTGAGAAGAGGAATAGCTGGGTCAAATGGTGGTTCCATTCCCAGCTTTCCAAGGAATATCCATACTGTTTTCCAAATTGGCTACACCAATTTGCTGTCCCACCAGCAATGTATGAGTGTACCTTTTTGCTGCTTCCTGGCCAGCACATTGGTGAGGGCCACGATAAAGTCAAGATGGCGCCTGGCACTTTGCCAGGAGGAGTGGTTTGAGAAGTAACACCAGCGAGCAATTAAGATGATGGAGTATGCTTAATGACTGACTGCTGATGTTAATTAAGTTAAGCTGTGTGTAATTATTAAGATGATTAGGATTCCTTAATGACCAATTGCTGTATCTAGATGATGATAATTGAAACAAGCTGTGTAAAATGAGTTAGGTATAAATACCTCTGCTGTCCTACAATAAACAGCTCCTGCTGTTTCAACCTTCACAAGTTGCTTGTCACTCACCTCCCAGACATTTGCCCAGCTAGACTGCTGCAGCACTTGTTGTTGTTAGACTTCATAATGGCTGCCATTCTTACTGGAGTGAGATGGTATCTTAGAGTAGTTTTAATTTGCATTTCTCTGATTGCTAGAGATGGTGAGCATTTGTTCAAGTATTTGTTGATTGATTGTATATGCTCTTCTGAGAAGTGTCTGTTCAGGTTCTTGGGCAATTTGTTAATTGGGCTGTTTTTTTTTTGTTTTGTTTTGTTTTTTGTTTACCATTTTGAGTTCTTTGTATACCCTAGAGATTAGAGCTCTATCTAATGTGTGAGGGGTAAAAATCTGTTCCCAGGATGTACGCTCTCTATTCACCTCATATAATATTTCTCTTGCTGAGAAAAAACTTCTCAGTTTGAATTCATCCCATTTGTTGATTCTTGGTTTTAATTCTTGTGCTATAGGTGTCTTATTAAGGAACTTGGGGCATAATCCCATGAGATGGAGATTAGGGCCAACTTTTACTTGTATTCCTAGATCCTTGATCCATTTTGGATTAACTTTTGTGCAATGGTGAGAGAAAGGGATTCAATTTCATTTTGAGCATATGGATTTCCAGTTCTCCCAGCACCATTTGTTGAAGATGCTATCCTTTCTCCAGTGCATGCTTTTAGCAACTTTAGATGTAATTTTGTGGATTTGTCTCTGTGTCCTCTATTCTGTACCATTGGTCGGTCTACCAGCCTGTTTTGGTGCCAGTACCCGGCTGTTTTTGTTACTATTTCTCTGTAGTATAGTTTAAGATCTGGTATAGCGATACCACCTATTTCACTCTTCCTGCTTAGAATTTCTTTAGCTATTTTGGGTCTCTTATTTTTCCAGATGAATTTCATAATTGCTTTTTCTATTTCTGTGAGGAATGCCATTGGGATTTTGTTCAAAATCACATTAAATATATAAAGTGCTTTTAGTAATTTGGGCATTTTAATAACATTAATTCTGCCTATCCATGAGCAAGGTATATATTGCCATCTTCTAAGGTCTATTTCTCTCTTTAAGGTTCTATTTTTTTCATTGTATAGATCTTTAACCTCTTTTGTTAAGTTGATTCCCAAGTATCTAATTTTTTTGAGAATATTGTGAATGGGGTAGTTTTGCTCATTTCCATTTCAGAGGATTTGTAACTGATATACAGGTATGCCTTTGATTTATGCTTGTTGATTTTATATCCTAGCACTTTGCTGAATTCATTTACTAGTTCTAGAAGTTTCTTGGTAGAACCTTTTGGGTCTGGTAGCTATAGGATCATATCATCAGCAAATAGTGCAGTTTAAGTTCTTCTTTTCCTATAGTTATACTTTTAATTTCTTTCATTTGTCTAAATGTTCTGGCTACTGCTTCCAGAACTGTGTTGAATAGAAATGGTGAGAGAGGTCATCCCTTTCTTGTTCCATATTTTAGAGAAAATGCCTTCAATTTTTCTCTGTTTAGAATGATACTGGCCTGAGGTTTATCATAGATAGCTTTGTAATGTTAAGGTAAGTTCCTGTTGTCCCTAGTTTTTCTAGTGTCTTAAACATAAAGGGATGCTGTATTTTGTTGAATGCTTTTTCTGCATGTATCGAGATGATCATATTGTTCTTATCTTTAAGTCTATTGATGTGGTGAATTACATTAATTGATTACTGTATGTAAAAGCAGCTTTGCATCCCAGGGATGAATCCCACTTGATCATGTTGCATGATCTTTTTGATAGGTTTTCGTAACCAATTTGCCAGAATTTTATTGAGGATTTTTGCATCTATATAAATTAGAGATATTGGTCTGAAGATTTCTTTTTTTGAAGAGTCTTTGTCTAGTTTTGGAATCAGGGTGATGTTGGTCTCGTAGAATAGATTTGGAAGTACTCCCTCTTTTACTATTTCCTGAAATAGATTGTAGAGTATTGGGTCAATTTTTTCAATTTTTTTTTATTTCATTGATTTCAGCTCTGATTTAATTGTTTCTTGTTTTCTACTGCATTTGCTGCTGATTTGCTCTTCTTTTTCTAGGGCTTTGAGATGTAGTGTGAGATCATTTATTTGTTGACTTTTTCTTTTTTTGAGGAATGAACTCCATGCAATGAATTTTCCTCTTAATACTGCTATCATAGTGTCCCATAGATTTTGATATATTGTGTTCATGTTTTCATTTATCTCTAAGAATTTTTAAATTTCCTCCTTGATGTCTTCTGTAACCCATGGTTCATTCAGTAGCATATCGTTCATTCTCCAATTGGTGTATGAATTTTTCTTCCTTACTTTATCATTGATTTCCAATTTCATTCCATTATGAATGGATAAAATACATGGTGATATCGCTATTCCTTTATATTTGCTAAGAGTTGCCCTATGGCATAATATATGGTCTATTTTTGAGAAGGAACCATGTGCTGCTGAGAAAAAAGTGTATCCGCTTGAGGTTGTTTGATATATTCTATATATGTCAATTAAGTCTAAGTTATTAATTGTGTTATTGAGTTCTATAGTTTCTTTATTCAACTTTTTTTTGGAAGATCTGCCCAGTGGTGAGAGAGGTGTGTTAAAGTCACCCATGATTACTGTGTTGTGGTCTATTTTTTTCTTGAACTTGAGAAAAGTTTTTTTTGATTAACATAGATGCATCATTTTGGGGGGCATATTTATTAATGATTTTTATTTCTTGTTGATGAATGGTTCCCTTTAGTAGTATGTAATGTCCTTCTTTATCCCTTTTGATTAACTTTGGCTTGAAATCTATTTCATTTGATATGAGTATGGACACACTTGCTTGCTTCCAAGGTCCATGTGAGTGGGATGATTTTTTCCTACCTTTCACCTCCAGCCTGTGTTTGTCTTTTCCTACCAGATGAGTCTCCTGTTGGCAGCACATTGTTGGATCTTTTTTTTAAATCCAGACTACTACCCTGTGTCTTTTGATTGGTGAGTTTAAGCCATTATGATTTAGGGTTACTATTGAGATATGGTTTGTACTTCCAGCCATATTTGTTAATTTTTGTTATTTAACTTTATTTGTTTTTCCTCTTTCATTAGTTTTTCCCTTTACTTTACTACCTCCCACTGTTGATTTTTTTAAAAATATTTATTATTTAGTTCTCGGCGGACACAACATCTTTGTCTGTATGTGGTGCTGAGGATCTAACCCGGGCCGCACGCATGCCAGGCGAGTGAGCTGCCGCTTGAGCCACATCCCCAGCCCCCCACTGTTGATTTTCATTGTTGTTTTTCAGTTCCTGTTCATGTAATGCTTTGCCCAGGATGCTTTGCAGTGGCGGTTTTCTAGTTGCAAATTCTTTTAACTTTTGCTTATTGTGGAAGGTTTTTATTTCATCGTCAAAACTGAAGCTTAATTTTGATAGAAACAAAAATGGTTGAACCCATTATCTTTCAGTGTTTGAAATACGTTGTTCCAGGATCTTCTAGCTTTCAGCATCTGTGTTGAAAAATCAGCAGTTAACCTAATTTGTTTACTCCTAAATGTCATCTGCCTCCTTTCTCTTGTGGCTTTTAAAATTCTCTCCTTGTTCTGTATGTTGGACGTTTTCATTATAATATGTCTTGGTGTGGATCTCTTGTAGTTTTCTACATTCAGCGTCCTGTACGCTTCTAGGATTTGGATTCCATTTCATTCTTCATGTCTGGAAAGTTTTGTAAAATTATTTCATTTAACAGATTCATCATTTCTTTGGTTGGACCTCTATACCTTCCTCTATCCCAATAACTCTTAAAATTGGTCTTTTTAATGTTATCCCAAATTTCTTGGATGTTCTACTCATGGTTTCTTATCAACCTATCTGAGTTGTCTAGACTCTTTTTAAGATGCTATATTTTGTCTTCGTTGTCTGATGTTCTGACTTCTAGTTGGTCTACTCTGCTGGTGATACAATCATTTAAGTTTTTAGTTTAGTTTATAATTTCCTTCATTTCCAGGAATTCTGCTCATTTTTTTTGTATAACCTCTATCTCCCTGTAGAGGTGATCTTTTTGCTTCTTGGATTTGTTTCTGTAATTCATTGTCAAAGTGATTTTTCATTGTCTTCATTTGCTGTCTACGGTCTTTCTTGAGACTCCAGATCATCTGAAGCATGTATATATTGAAATATTTATCTGAAATTTTTTTTCTGCTGTAGCTACGATCTCCTCTATTGTTGACTTGTCCTGCATTGTTTGTGTTCCTTTTTTTCCTCGTTTTTTTTCATGATATTCACATTTCCTTCCAGCTTTGCGTGATTGCTTGTCATTCTTTTCTCTTATAAATTCTTGTTGCTTTTGTATAGCTCCAAGATCTCTCCTTTGTGATGGGAGACAATGTCTAGGGATGTTGGGTTCAATTACAATTTTAAATAAATTCATTAGCTTCAAAAAGGCATACAGATTCTTGTGGCATATAGAGAACTGAGGGTTGGATGTAGGACTTTTATGTTTAGGGGGAAAGATTTGAGGATATGGGGGTTAATATATGTTAGCTAATTTGGAGGAGAGCTCTAATGAAGGGGTTGTTAATAGAAGTATTTTGGGGTAGCTAAGTACTTAGGAAGACTATAAGAAGCATAGAAACATTCACATATTTGCATTTAGTAAATTACTCATAGTAGAAATAGTAATGCTTGGGAGGTTGGGAGGGGAACAGAAGGAGGAAGAAAAGTAGAAAGAAAAGAAGAAAGAAAAAAAATGTACTCTTAGAATTCTGTTTTCTTCTCTTCTAGTAGGTGGCATTGTGCTTTCCAGGTTGAGTCTCTGCCCTCAGGACATAGGAAGCAATTCCTGTGGGGCGGCTCTCCTTCCCCTGCCAGGTGCCTCTCCAATCCCGGTCTCTTTCGGTTTCTCCTGGTCTCTATCCCCCTCACTTCTCCTGCTCACCAGGCCTCAATTACTGGGACACTTCTCCACATCCCTGGGTTCACTCTGGGCATGCAGCACCCAGGCTGCCCATGCTCGTGAAAAAAAAGGCCAAGGTGAGTGGGACAACTCTGCATTTTATGCCTGTGGGAATTGAGGTGCCCTATAGGAACAGTCCCCTAGGTCTAATCAACTGAGCACTCTCTGTGTTGGGTAGTCACCAAGTCATCACAGCTATGGAGAAAGGGAGTTGGAAAATAGCAACCTGTTCTGACTTATCCCCTATGATAGCCATGCTCACTGAAAGCTGGCGAGAACAGTTTGGGGTTATCACAATGGGGGAGGGGGAGTTGGAGATCTGGCACCTTCTCAGTTTCACTGGGCTGATATCACCCACAGAGAGCTAGTGAGAAAGGTTTTGGTTATCACAGCTGGGGGGAGGGGGAGTTGGAGATCAGGCACCTTTTCAGTTTCACTCGGCTCTGATTTTCATGCCATTGAGAACTGGCAAGAAAAGTTTTTGAGTTATCACAGCTGTGTGGAAGAGGGGGCTGAGGGTCACACACCTGTTCTGTTGCCGATCTCACTGCCCTTTAGATCCACCAAAAGTAGATGAGGTAGATTTTTCCAAGATGGTGACCTCCTGTTTCCTCATGTCCGGTGAGGAGGAGGGAACTGGGCTGTTTCTCCACTAAGTCCAAATATCAGTCCTGGGTCTGGTGCCATGTGGAGATGCAGGTCACAGTCTGGTGTGCTCTATCTCTATAGGATCTGAGACTCTGCGTCTCTATGTTGCCAGATCTCTGCAGTGCTCAATTCCTTCCATTTGTGGCGAGCTGCTGTTCTGCTGGCAGGGTTCTGCTCATGGAGGAACTCAGAATTTCTCGAGTTCTGGACTGTGTTTTTGACCTGTTGCTGTTTAAAATCCTGTCACAGGCTCCATGAAGCTTAAATTTGTAGGTGGGGGCTCCTATGAGGGGGAGCGTCTGTTCACTAACTCAGGGTCATGCCAGCAATGAGTTCTCCTCTAATCCTCCATTCAAGAGTAGTTTGTTGAAATGAAACCTGCCTGCTGTTCTTAGAGAAAATCCTTGTGGCTCATCCCGTGGTGTTTGTGTCTTGTAGCCCCTAAACTCACATCTACCAATGCCTGAGCAGTTGAGTCTGACTTGCCTTCAAGTATGAAAGAAAAGGCCAAGGTGAGTGGGACCACTCCGCATTCCATGCCTGTGGAAATTGAAGTGCTCTATAGGAACAGTCCCCTAGGTCTAAAATGTGTATTGAATAAATAGATCTGGGGTTGCCTTCTGAAGGCTGAGTCACCCTTGGGGCCTCAGTGCCCACTCAATCTGCATAAACAGAGAAGGCCTGAGTCTGAGCACTCTGGACTTGTTTCCTCACAGCAGGCCATACCTCTGAGCAGGGTGGGTGGTCTTGTAGCCACTTCTACACCAGGTGATTTCAGTTTCTCCTCCAAGGTTATGTGAACCAGGAGCTTCTCTGAGCCAATTCCCAGGCTTCAAAGTTCACTATAAAGGCACACAGACTCTTTGCTTCCCATATTCTGGAGAATAAAGATGCCCCACATGGTAGACTGGAATCTCAGCATGAAGAAGCCATCGTTCCCCTTAAAACAGGTAAAGGAAAAGGCAGTGGGCCTCTTATTGTTCTCCTGTAGCAATAGTAGCACCAATATGGTCCTGTATACTACCATTGGCTCTCCAAATGAGGAGTTTGGGTTTCCAGTGAGACAGAGCAACACTCCTCAAAGTGCAGGTTGGGCCTACCCCAATGTGTCAGCTCGCATGGTCTGGCAGTCCATGAGCCATGTGTATCCAGGAGGGGAAGCTGGTTGCAGTATAGGAGAACATCTGTCTAAAGGAAGCAGCACCCTGACTTGTGAAGTACACATTTCTCTCTCCAGCCAGCCCTTCTGACTTTTCTTCCCAACACACACAATCATGCTGTGGATTATAGGAACTAAAGGTGTCTCAGACCAAGAATGAGCTGGCAATGGATCAGCCCAAAGCAACTCTGACACACTGTAAAGCATTGACCATCCCCTGGCCACCCTGGGCTTCTAAGTATGTCTCAAGAAGGCTCTACAGAGCGTGATGACTCCAGGACATGGACAGGTAGAGCACACAGAAAATAATCACATGGCCTTTGGTGAGAAGATTCAAGGGTCTGTGGGCACAGTCAGGGACACTGCCCTCCGCCAGGTGTGACATGGATGCTTACCTATATCACTCCTAATGTGAGTACCTCCAGAGCCAGTCCACTGAGCTTTTTTGAAGAGCCCAGCATATAAGACATTAATGTATGTTCAGCCTAGAATGGTGTATATCTCTGACTAGGTCAGAGGCTGTGGTCTGAGGCAATGGCAAGGCCCAGGTTTTGATCTTCAAGATACAGCTTCACTGGCTGGGACAGCTGTAGATTGTTTGCTGACTTTCCTCCACAGTGTTCTTTGTGTTAGATGTAGGTGTGACAAAGAGACAGTTTAGAAGTGGGTGTAGAAGGATTTCTATGCCTGTGCAGTCACCACACAATTATAAAATGCTAAGCAGAGGTGTGGAAACTTGTAAAAAAAAAAAAAGGCGGCACCAGAAGTCACTCTGGCAGGCAGTAAATCTGCTTAGTCAGTCACCACTTGTGTATTCAGTGCCCCCCCACCAAGAAGCCTAGAGCCCAGGACTGGAAAGGCCAAGGGGCTTCTATTTTGATGGATTGGGAATCAAGTGTCTACAATCCCTTCATTTTTATTTTAAATCTGCAGTTTGTTACTGTTATTCATCCATTTGCTCATTTTACAAGCAGGGAAACTCAGTTTTTGAGAGGAGCTAGGTCCTGGAAGCTATTACCTACATTGGTGGTAAAGTCAGAATCACAGACCAGATCTTCTGACCCAGCTCTGGGTCAGCTTGATAAAAGATTCTTTCTCCCCACTGGTTTCCATTTCATCTCATAGGTAGAGAGGGCCTCACTTAAACATTCTGGGTTCTGGGTTTGTAGTCTTTTCCCCACCTTTATTTGAGTGGAGGATTGAATAAGAAAACAAAGAGCTCTAAATTGAATGTAAGGTCCATGTATGAGGAAGGCATAAACTTTGGAGTATATTTGGGGTAGAGTGACCCCTGGACCTTGCCCTCTTCTCTACAGCATTGTAAAAGAATGAACATTTTCCCTTGCATCCTCTCAGCTCTCACTATATGGACATTTGTCCCAGCTCCCAATGGTCTGTGACCTCAAGTCCTCTCTCAGCAGATGCCACCAAGGAAAGCAGCAAGAAATGCTTGAAAAGGAAGTTGTCAGAAGACCAGCCAAACCCCAAGATTAAGAAGAAGCAGCAGCCAGAGATCAGGGAAGGCTTAGAGGGAGCTATTTTATCAGAAAAGCCCTCCATGCCTTCCAAAGGGACAACAAAGGGAGACAAAGCAAGGGACATCCAAAAGGAAAAAAAGGGGAAGGAATCTTATGACCCTCCAAGGGGCCAAAATCAAGCCAGAAGGGGAGGTGGGAATGGTGAAGGTCAAGGTTGGAGATACAAATGACCCAAGAAGCAAAAGCAAGAAGAAATATGATAAAGGTAAGTAAGCCCATGTCCTTAGGCCCATGCTGAATGTGTCCAGGACCCTTAGCCAACTGTTGGTTTTCCACCCATGCAGAGGAAGATCCCTTGGAAGTGATTTGTTCAGGGTCTTGGGGGCAGCTAGTGGCAAAGCCAGGAAAGAATCCGAAGCACCTGGCTCAATGGGGAATGCCAGCTCCCCAAAGCCCAGAAATCTCTCTTTGCATCTGGTAATCACATTCATTTCCAGCTTCAGGCTTCTAGAAGGTCCAGGCTCAGGCTGCATCCTGACCATTACAGAGACTGGTATCCTCTACCCATGTGCCCCATGTCAAATTTTGGAAGAGCCTATTTTTTCAGCCAGCTGTGGGGTGCTTATTGGACCAGAATGCCTGAGATCTTTTCATCTCTCTAGACTTCATTTTCTCATTGATTGATACCTCTGCTGGAGACTGCACTCAGTGGGTCCTTGTAAGTCTTCATGCCAACACAAGTACCTAGAGAATTGGGGCTCAGAGTAGCAGTCTTCTCTTGGTCACAGGTTTTCACTGGCTCCAAATTAGCAACCCTTAGTACACTGTGGGCATTGGAGTTTAACCAGTTTGACACAGATTCATTGTGAATCTCTTCTTCTTTCCTCTAGATTATTTGTGGGTATCTTCCATTGAATGGCATCTGTTAGCTTGGGAGGGTTCATCTTTCTGGGTGCCTACAACCAGACCCACTGCCTGCTGTCAGATATGGGGAAAGAGGGTTCCCGAGAGGATGCCACTTGTGAACTTCCATGAAGAAAGGGGGCCCCAGTGAGAGCCCTGCCTTCTGGGAAGCAGCAGAACTTGTATTGAAGCCTAAAGCTGCTATGACTGTGACCATGGTATCCATGGTCAGACTGGCTGGAGTTGTCATCACGGTGCCACAAAGAAAGTGTGTCATGGTGGGACCCTGAATATCCCTTCAGAACACCATAATAAATGTGCCTGGCAGTGCCACAGCCAGCCTGGCAAAGCTTGCATATGATCTGTATATGATCTATCATTTCCTACCACCCCATGGTGGATGCTGTAGAGAGATTGTTATAATTTGAAAAGAATGACAAGGGGAAGGGGGAAGTGGGGTGGGGTGCAAAAGCTGTGCATGTGGGCATTTCTCCCTGGGGTCAGTTCCTGTGGTGTAAGGTTAGAGCTCTGTTTAAAAAGCACCTCTGGCAGATGCAGACAGGATTTCTTCATGTTAACAAGGTGCTAGGTGCTATATTCAATGACCCTCAGGTGGCATCTACCAATATATGGTCCAGTGACCCATGTGGTGTGTGAGAGGAAGTGGGCATCTGCAGCTACAGTGGCTAAATAGGGGCATGCAGTCCTTCAGGAAGTCTGATCGATCCCTACTCCATTGTTCTGCCTCCAGGCTCAGATGGGGCCTGGACCAGAGCTGGAAACAGCAATGCTTCCTCTTTCTTAGTGGAGTCATCCCTGGAAGGAGAGAAGATGAGATGGAAAAGTCACTATACTTTGGGGGTTTATGGCTTCACTAATGAAATGCATGTGTAGAAAAATTCAGAGAGAAATCTTAGGAATCTAACTGTAGTGTCTACCCTGGAGCCATAGTACATAATCCTGCCTTGCCCAAATTTCCCCCTACTGGGGAAAATATTAAAAGCAGAATGACTGAATTGATAAGGCAATCTAGGGAAAAGAAGGAACAAGCCAAGCCATATGCTCAACACTTATAAATCAACCTTTATTAAAGATGCTTCAATGCCATTTGTTAGACACTTCAATATTTTACATGATTTTCAATGTACATTGTAACAAAATGTCTATAAATACATAAGTCTGTACATAAAAGTAATACTTCCTGTCTCACATTGCCTCTCAAAAGCAGAAGATTCACATATTTTGTGAAAGTAACATTAATAAGTTAACTGTTGAGGACAAAACTCTAAATGTGCTTACCTTCTGGAACAATGATAACCTCTGATAGAAACATCTTACACAGGTAGCCATTTGGCTAATATCTCCCCTTCAGCTTTTTGGCTAAATAAATGTACTTTGAGATTTTTTTAAGGACCTTATTTGTTTCAATGTAATTTTCAGTGAATTGGTACTCATAAGATGGTTAGCTACAGGTCTCAAAAGTGAAAACTCACCCAGGTCTAGGGCAAAATCTTACGTAGTCCACACCCATTCCCATCTGTGTGAGGGAAGGGTGTGGACAGGCCTGCTCTGGCTCCTCAGTAGAAATAGCCCTGAAGGGTGAGAACTTGATCGTTTTTATCCCCCAATGTAATATTATATTGGCAGAATTAAAATATCACTATTGAAAAATGCACAGCTACCAATACCAGTAGCCTTTTCCTTAATAAAAAGCTTCAGCTAATAATCCGGCAACATGGACAAGACCACATTTGCTTTAACAAAAAATGAGGTTCAGAGAAGGAAGAAAGCCTAACTGTTCTGACCCATGGTGTGTGGTGGATTAGCAACATTCACTCCACCCGTCCCTAGGCACCACTGCAAAGATGATGTGGAGATTCTCCTCCATCAGGCTGGCTAGGCTCCTGGCCATGCAGTGCACTTGGCTGTGTGCTGTCTGCTTTCTGTGGATGTGGGCTGAGAGTTTTGGGCCTGCTCCTTGGAGTAACTGTCCATGTCAGTATTGTAGTTACTGCACACAAGAGGGCCACTGGGTTCTGAAGGAGAGAGCAAGCCAGATCAGAACCACTTCTAGCTCATCTCCATCCCCGCTCAGAGAACAATCCACCCACTCACACCCAAGTGAGGTCAGGCTCCCCCATCAAACACCTTCTCAGAAAAGTCTGGGGACATGCCACATTGTTAGTGGAGACGGGTCTTTTATGCTAACATGCCCAAAATCAAGCTAATCTCGTACTTAGAGAATGTAGTCACACTACTTTGATCACAGCCAAAAAATAAAAAAGAAAGAAAAAGAAAACAAAAGCAAACCCCAACAGTTGAATTAGGTACCATGCAGGGTTAAGAGTTTTCTGAAAAACTAGAAATTTAACCTCAAACCAGCCTTGGTGAACAGATACTAAAATCTCCCTATGCTGCTTATTATTCTGGAAAATTCTTGCTCAGGTTTACTGTACCATAAATAGTATCTAAGGGACACACTCTTCTAGAATTAAAAGGGCACCAGGCCAGACCTTCCTGTTTATATACTAAATACCAAATTCAGAGAGAGTACTAGATGGAAATGGAAGCATCTCCCCTCTTCATTTAGTGAGTAGGTCAACCCAGATTTTGATTTCAAAAAGGCACTGCTTTTCCTGATGAAAGCATCACCTACCCATCTTAGGTGGACCAGGTGTCCCAGGAGATTTCTCTGTCAATTTTCCAGGGTTCTTTACTGTACCTAACACAGAGCTTGGGCTGCCTGCGTGTGATGCCAGGATCAACCTCTGGGAAGAGGCCTGAATCTCTCAGACACACAATTGCAACAGACTCCCTAGTTTAGAAACTGCTTAGGATGTCTCAATAAGCCTTAGAAACAGAATGGGAAGAGCTGCTGCTGCAATCTTTCTATTAATGATGGGTTATTACTGTGCAACCAAGAAGCTGGCAATGGGCCTGTTTTCTAGTAACATTTTCCCAGCAAACAGTCCTTCAGCATCTGCAACCATGTTAAAGGAGCAGCTCTCACAGGCTTGGCCTTCAGCCTAGCAAGCACTCATATTTTCCACCAACTGAAACAATGCCCCCTGTAGAGTGCTCTCCCTGTGACACTGAAATACAGAGCATATCTAGGTACTGCCCCTGGGCTCTCATCCCTCGGTATCCATGAGGGGCTGGTGCCAGAGCCCCACGCAGATACCAAAATCCAGATTTGCTCAAGTCCCTTGTATACAATATCACACTATTTGCACATTACCTACATATATCATCCCATATGAGTTACCTCTAGATTAATCATCATGACTAGTAAAATGTAACTATATACATAGCTGTTGGACTATATTTTTAGGGAATAATAATAAGGAAAAGAAGGCTGCATGTTCTTGCAACTTCTCTGCCCTAAATATTTCTAGTGTGTAGGTACTCACAGACACAAATGGCCAACTGTGAAAGCAGGGGCTTGGATTCGGGGCCTGGGTTGTCCCTTGCAGCTGTTCTTACAGCAGTCCTACTTTACCCTGACTGGGAGACTCATTAATAATCCCAGGCAGTGACTTTTCTGAGACACAGGATGTTAAAACCTCTGCAGAATTTGACAGACCAGGACTGAGCCAAAGAGCAGGGACCTTGGCAGGGTAGCCACCTTTTTCACCTGATGCTGCCCATCTAATGCTAGATGCCTGTCTTGGGAGGAGCCTAAGCAACTCAGTGAGACCCTGTCTCTAAATAAAATATTAAAACAGGCTGGGATGTGGATCAGTGGTTAAGCACCCCTTAGTTCAATCCCCAGTACCAAAAACAGAAAGAAAGAAATGAGACTCATTTCACATACACATTCACACACAGCCACTGTCATGATAATGGAAGACCCAAATGGAAGGATGAGATATAAATGATAAATATATTTGTAGAAAAGCCAACACATGTACGCATACATATTTCAATACTTAGACGAAAAGTTAGGAAAAGATGTACTTCACAGGACCCCAAAATGAAGTAGGGCTTATGCTTTTGACTTTCTGCATTTCTGAAATATCAGATTTTCTTTGAACCAACATATGTTGGTTGTCTCTCAGTATCTGTGTAGGTTTGGTTCCATGACCCTCCTAACCCAATAACAAAATCTGTGGAAGCTCAACACTCACATAAAATGGGATAGACTTTACATAAGACTTACCTACAACCTCCCATATAATTTAAATCATCTCCAGGCCACTTATAAAACATCCAATAGAGTGCCTACATAATACTTCACTTGTGTGCATTTAGGATGTTATGTAGGATGTAGTCATTTCAAGTTTTGCTTTTGGGGATTTTCTAGAATTTTTGATTTTGAGGAGTTTCTGGAATTTTTGCTTTCTAATTATTTTTATTCTTTTTTAATCTGTGGAGGCAATTTTCTCAGAGGTCTGACATCTCTTAATCTTAAAGCAGTTTTGAGGGCAGGTAGGGTCCAAATCCGTTCCAGTTTCAAGCCCTTTGTTGGATACTCAGTATCAAGTCATCAGTAATTATTGGTTCCACGAGTATAATTAGAGGAGCAAAACAATCAGTTCTTCCCCCAAATCCCAGAAAGCATCTCCCGTTGTGGGGTGCTCTCAAGAGCTCGGAAGAATGTAGAGACACTGTGAGGAGCCTTGCGCTATAGGGCAGGACCATGGTGTGTGTGGTCAAGGGCCTGGCCAAGGGCAGAGGTACCAAAAATCAAAGCAGGGCCGCACTCCTCACGAATCCTCATCCCAGCCCCATGCCACGAGTCAGGCGATTCCGGGCACGTGCAAGGCACCACCTACCTTACAGGTCCTCAGAAGCGGCTCAGGCAGCAGGCGGAGGGGCGGCAAGGGCAACAGCAGCGGCAACAGGCGGTGGCGGCAGCAGGCGGCACAGCAGAGGTGGCAGGAAGCAGGGCTGAGGCCGCGGGAGGTGGGGCCTTGGCAGCCAGGGCAGCAGCGGCAGCTGAAGGCGGGGAGGAGGCAGCACCTGCAGGTGGAGAAGCGGTGGCGGCGGCAGCATCGGCAGGCGCGGGAGCCTGTGGAGCGGCGGCGGGGGCACGCGAGGCTGAGGGGGCAGCATTGGCGGCAGGTGGGGCGGTAGTTCCAGTGGCTGGAGGCAAGGCAAAGGTAGAAGCAGGCGGGGCTGCGGAGGTGGCAGGAAGCGGGGCTGAGGGCGCGGGAGGGGGGGCCTTGGTAGACCCGGCAGCGGCGGGATGCGGGGCGGTGGCGGCCGCACAAGAGGCTGAGGAGGCAGCATTGGCCGCAGGTGGGGCGGTAGTTCCAGTGGCGGGAGGCGAGGAAAAGGTAGCAGCAGGCGGGCCAGCAGCAGCGGTGGTGGCAGAAACGGAGGCGGTGGCAGGCTGGGCGTCGTCCGCAGCAGGCAGCGAGGTGCCACACCGGCAGGCAGCGGGGCTTGGTTGTCAGGCGGCCTGGCATCCTCAGCAGGAGGCGGGGCGTTGTCCGCAGGAGGCAGCGAGGTGCCACAGAGGCTGGTAGAGGGGCTTGGGCATCAGGCGGCCTGGCGTCCGCAGCAGGAGGTCGGAGGTCACTGTGGCGGCAATCCGGTGGGAGGCAGAGGCAGCCGCGGCAGGCAGGTCTGAGGCATTGGCGGCGGCGGAGGCAGGCGTGTGGGTAGGTGGGGTGAGGTGGCACCGCCTGGTCTGTCCTGGCCTGTCAGGCGCGGGCGGTGGTGTTCTGGTTTCTGCCACCTTGTCCCTGCAGTATGGGGCGGAGGAGACGCCCCTGCTATGTAGTTCCGACTGGGTGGATTGGTTCCCAAAGGATTTTTTCTCTGGTGGAGAGGAGAAGGATGAGCTCAAAGCTGAGGATTCTGCTCTTGGGGATGCTGCACAGCCACAAGTCCTCCATTCAGAGGGTGAGTTGGTGGTGTTGGGTCCTTCTGTCCTCCCTTGGCTCCCCTCCAGTGTCCCAGGTGGCCGCTACCTGGAGGCACAGAGGAGGGTGATGGTCATGCTGGCCTACACCTGGGTCGCAGCGCACTTTCTCTCACACTCCCACTAGTGGGCATGGGGCCAAATGCACGGGGATCCCGAACTCTGGCAAAACTGACTAGCGACAGACCGAAACCTCCCGTGGGGACACAGGCCCTGGGGCATTGACGGGGGCGGGGGGGGGGAACCCCCTCTCCAGATCTCACTAGGAGAACTTGTTGGATTCCATCTCCTGCCCTGGCTCCTTTCAGGTGACCTGAGTTTGCAGAGATTCCCAGCCAAGCCTCAGGGAGTAGGGTCCAAAGGGTTTTGAGTAAGGCACCAGGCATTTAAATACTTTACTCCAGAGGAGTCTTGGCTCCAACACTTTTGGGAATTGGGTACTGTCACTCCACCTGCTTAAATCCTAGTGACCTCGTGAGTGTAGTTACTGGTGGTATTCGCCTTGTAGATGTGTAGTTAGAAACATCTTCGAAAACTTTGAAAATGTTTTGCAGATACACATTAGTCCATTTGTTTTCACTTTGGGTCTGTCAGAAACGAATGGAGGACTATATACTGTTTGGTAAAGGGGAAAATAAAGGCAAAGTTGACGTCTTTCATCCTCATTACACACAAAACAAACTTCTAAACTATTATTGTGCACACCTAGTATTTCCCCCTTTTCACTCTGTTGAAAAAATCTATGCAAAAAAGTCTGTGTGGTATTTCATAGTTGTGATGTTTTTAAAAAGTACCCTCTTGAATTTGCTTTATTACTGTGTTTTATTTACTTTCCTTCTCACCTCTACAAAGACTTGGGTGTACTTATGATAGGGTTTTAGCAAACTAATTTTAGCTCCTCCCATTTGTTACAAAACCTTGTAAATCATTTTCTTTTATACAGTGTAATGGTGAGGCAAATTAATTTTGTGTTATGATTGTATAGATTGTGAATATTGTGATTCTTAATATTTGCATTTACCATTTCTTTTCTCAAGCGAGTTGCCTATCTAACTTGTCAGCTCCCACAAGTCCCCCTCATGTTTTGGACATTTTCTGTATAATTACATTCCTTTTTTTGTTTTTTCCACAAGAGTGCAAACTTAATGAGGGAAGATTTAATGTTTATTAATCCTTAGAGCCTGGGGTAGGCATTGGAGTAATTTTTGAATGACCAAAACTTCTGGAAATTTTGCTACAAAAGTTTAATGATATTAAATTAGAGTTGGGCAAGTTTAAATCCCCAATAAAAGCAAACAAACAAAATCAAAAAACAACCACCCCCCAAAATAACAACAACAATGTGGGTACAATAGAGTGCTAATGCTAGTACTGAGTATGTTGCAAATGAAATAGCATAAAACGTTTCAGCTTTAAAATAGATTGAATGGAAAATGATTTAGTGTTTTCCTTAGCTATAAGTAAAAAGATAGTACCAATGCATTTATAAACATTCAGTTTTTACCTTAGTTTGTTTGTTTGTTTATGCCAAGATCAAGTTTTCTAATGTTAATCCAGGATGGAGTTTTAAATTTAAATTCTGAAGTTGAAGAGACATTTTTTTTTTCTCCTAGAAGGTAGTGTTTTATAAGATGCCACCCATTCTATTTGGAGAGTACCAACAAGATTTATAAAGATGACATTTCCAATAGCTACTTTGTGAATTTCCAGATTTGGGATTTTCCTGGGCCAATGGATTTTTTTGACCCAACCTTTGACAGCAAGATTATATTCAGGGGAACAAGAGCATTGATATATGTTATTGATGCACAGGTAGTTAGAAATAATTATGTTTACTTCTCTTCCCTAGTGACAAAAATATGTAGAAACAATGGAAAATTGTTCGTCTCATTGTCATTTGTTTGCAGCTCATTTCTCTACCAACAGATTCCATAACAGTATTCGATGCAATTGCAGAGGTGCTTTTGGAACAGGCATGTCATTGCAATTTGAAAGAATCAGTTGGTTAGGAGATTTAGTTTACATCCTGAGCCCTAGTTAATGAGCACTTAGCATTGGCTTTCCAGTAAATTTTGCTACACATTACTATTAGCTATTATAGTAGTACTACAACTTATCAAAAAGATCCTGCCAGTGCCCATAACATAAGATGGACTATGAGAAAGAAATGAGTCAATATATACTAGAGTGATTAGTTTCCTTGAGTGTCCTAATTGAATTTAGTCCAACAAGCATTTATTGAGGGCCTACTGTGTGCCAGGCATTCAGATGAATGATACATGTCCCTATTCCTAAGAATCTTACTTTTCATAGCTGATATATTATTTAGGAATGCATTCTGAGTAATAGACCATATATTGGGAACTTTCACATGCATGATCTAATTTAATCTTCACAACATTGTGAAGTTAATATTGTAATTCCTGTTTTATAGATGAGTAAACAGAAATTGCAGAGTTGAAGCAACTTGTTTAAAGTCACACATCTAATAAATGGCAGAGCTGAGATTCTTTAAAAAACTATTTGGAAGAATTGTTCATTTCCCCTTTTCTTTATATTATCACTATTAAAATTTGAGGCATTAATTTTGGATTTTAATTTTTTATCTTAAGAAGTGGAAGGACTATTAGTATATTTGAAAGTTTGGATATTTCTGAATACATAGTGTAATATATTTTCTGTGGTTTGGGAGTTAGTTTGACACTTTTTAAATCATTCCTTGACTTTTGTGAGATTCTTTTTATAAAATAATTTTTCTGACTGACAGGATAACTAAAGGGAGGCTTCACAAAGACTTCACTTTACTGTTTCTAAAGTCTACAGAGTTGGGACTGGGGTTGTGGCTTAGAGGTAGAATGCTCACCTAGCATGTGTGAGGCCCTGGGTTTGATCCTCAGCACCACATAAAAATAAATAAATTTTTAAAAAAGGTACTGTGTACAATTAAAATATATATATATATATATATTAAAATAAAGCCTACAAAGTTAAGCCAGACATGAAATTTGAGGAATTTATTCCCAAAGTTGATGGTCTGTCTGATTCTCAAAAAATAGAAACAAAGAGGGACATTCATCAAAGGGCTGGTGATGACCTTACAGATGTTGGGCTAAAAAAAAAAAATCCATGTTAGGTAAAAATATGTATATTTGAAATGAGATCCCTCCCTTAAAAAACAACATGTGTGTTTGATATGAGAGCCCTGAAGATATATTCCCATCTCTGTCATACAACCTCATAGCTTTTTGTTACTGATAGGCCCATTCCTAGTCTGTTCTTTGTTGAATTCCAAACTATCTTGTAAGACTGGTGAAATTGAGAAGTTATTTTTCTTTCTTTTCACATTTTCCTGGTGATTGAATCCATGTGACATGTATCCATTGGTGCTTTTGCCCCACCCCCAACCTCCAATTGCTTTAGGCAAATAATCTCTTGTTATATTTGTTGTTAAAGTCTAGCATGAATTTCCATACTATCTTTATTAGTAGCAAGGATCTTTTATAAATGTGGTACACTTTCAAGTCTGGACTGATTCTAATATATCTTAGTTTTTATAACACTTTACTTTTATGAAACTCTATCCTTTGTGTTAGGTGGATTTATTCTATAAGTTTGCACCCTTTTTCTATGAAATAGTTGAAAGTATTGCTTATTTATAATTATTTAATTAAGAAACTACTGTTAAAGATTACCTGCTAATTAATATTAATGATTTTGAATTTGCTTTCTCTAAGCATATAAGGAATAACTTTGCCCATCTTATTTTTTGTGATATTGGTACAAATGAGCATTTAAAAATACCAAGAAAATGTTCTCTTAATGATAGTAACAGATTACAGGGGAAGCAGAGGAGCAATACAATGTAGTAATTACCTTATCCTGAGTCTGTTATGGTGACTTCCTTATAATCTCAATAATGTTCTCTGGGCCTCAGGGTCCAAGAGCTTTTAGTAACTCCCCTAGAAAACCATGCAAAAAAGTCTCATTGACTTCTAGTTTGCCTGGACTAAATTTTTAAATCATTTATAGGAAATTAGTGCTTAAAAAATAAAACAGTGCTGAGGTTGTGGAGCAGTGGTAAAGCTCTTGCCTCACACATATGAGGCACTGGGTTCCATCCTGAGAACCACATATAAATAAATAAAATAAAGGTTTTCTGTCCATTTACAACTAAAACATTCTAAAAATCAAACTATCTTGTTGTTGTTTGTTTGGGGGAATTTTTTGGGGGGGTATGGGGAAGTTAACCACTGAGCCTCATCTGCAGCCCATTTTTGCATGTTTAATTTGGAGAGCAGAGCTACCTGAACTTCTTAGGACCTCAATAAATTGCTGAGCTGGCTTTGAATCTTGCTCTTCCTGTGTTAGCCTCCTGAGCCATTGGGATTATAGGTCTATGCCACCACACCCAGCCATCAAATGTAATCTTAGCTTTATGTTTTTGTGTTCTCACTTTGAAGATTCAGTTTAACAAAAAAGGATCATTTCTCCCATCACAATAAATTTAATATGTATCTGTTATATTTTCCAAACATTAATTTGAAAGGATTCAGTGTTCAGTGGTTTCTTGGGCTTTTGTGTTATGCTAGATATTGACATCAAACTTTAAATCTTTTGTGTTTTACTGATTGCACACATAAGAACTTTCTGGTAGCATGATGACTCAAATCAGAGATGGATTATAATTATGTATAGCTTGAATTTGGATAAATTTTTTGTTAAATTTTTTTGGTGATATCTTAGAAAATGATTCACTTAATCAAAGAGGAATAAGAAAAACATTTAACATATGCAATTATGTCAGTAAAATAGAGATACAATTCAACTTATATTCTTTGATAATTGAAGTGTTTCTCAAACAAGTACTATTTTTGTTTTGGTATTGTGTTGTATGGCCTTATATGTTATTTAATAATTTATGGTCTTTGATTTTTTGCTAACTTTGATTCTTAAAAGATACTGAACAATTTTGTTTTTTCAAGAATTCAGGTATTGGAAAATCTTTTCTCTTTTTGTTGTCACCAATATGTACATTGCAACAGACCATCCCCCCATGTATATGTGGTCTTATGAACCTTGCTGTCTTGTGATTGATGTTGTAATGGATTTGTCTTCTATATATGGGTGAGTTATATACATAATTCTGCAAGACTTCAGACACATGGAATAATAGCTCTATTTGTTGATCAAATTTCTGAGGCAAGTACCATATAAAATGTGATTATGTTGATGGTAGTGCTTTAACTTGGATCAAGACTTCTTTTAAAGCAGACTGATGGATCTTACTCTTTGAAATAGCTTGTCAAAGAGCAGTTGTAAAATGTGATGAGTGCTGACTTACTTATCTCTGAATATTTGTTCTACCATTATTTAAGGGATTTGCATTGTGTCTTCTCACTACTGGGAGTTAACTAGATCAATTTAATTGATCTGTTTATTTAAAAGTCAGAATGACAAAGTGCTTTATGAAATGTTTGAATCTTAATCTTTTAGGAGCACATAAGTAAGGTAGTCAGAATTCTAGATGCCAGAGGACTTATGCATATAAAAATTTAACCTACATATATGAATTTCCAAAATAAAATAAATCTCTGAAATATGAAATATGAGCATATCCCATATGTTTACTCACAAAATGAAAGACAGCAAACAGCAATTTTCTGTAATAGGTACTAGAACCAATGAAAACTGGGGCGAATAAGTGGTGTGTCAAAAGCAAATGGCATTCTGTGAATCTTCTGGTAGCCCTGATTCCTTTATTATATTAACATGAATTCCCAAGATGATTTTAACTGCTCTTTGGCTTCTAATCCCTGTGTCCTCTGTTCCTGTTCTCATATTTACCTATGATCACATCCATCATTTTGTTTTTTCTCCAGCTAACTCTGGACAGGAGAACATATTTATTTATTTATTTATTTATTTTCAATGCTGGGCTTAGAGCTTCAGATGTTGTGTGGAATACATACACCACCTCCAGCCCTGTCTTATCCATTTTAAAAATATTTTTCAGATGTTGATGGAACTTTATCTTTATTTTATACATTTATACATGGTGCTGAGAATTGAACCAACTGCCTCACACTTTCTAGACAAGTGCTCTACTTCTGAGCCACAACCCCAGGTGTCTTATCCATTTCTGACCCACCTATTCTTATTTCCATTTCTTATTTCTTATTCACTTTTGTGATTACTTGTTCACCTTGTTTTTTTTTCCTATAATGAAAATGAGACATATTACCCATTATATTGCTCACTCCTATTTTTTTTTTTTTTGGTACTAGGGATTGAACTCAGGGGCACTCAAACACTGAGCCACATCCCCACCCCCATGTTGTATTTTATTTACAGACAGGGTTTCACTGAGTATCCTAGTACCTCACCTTTGCTGAGGCTGGCTTTAAACTCATGATCCTCCTGTTTTAGCCTCCCAAGCTGCTGGGATTATAGGCATGTGCCACCAAGCCTGGCTTTTAAAAATGGATGAGTAGAATGTTTGCTTCTCTTTAAGACAAATCAAAATTTCATAAGACAAATATTTTATAATTTGAAAATCAAATTTTATTTTAAAATTTATTTAATAAGGCACATAATGAGATATAGACATCATCACAAACTTCTAAAGAAAATAGTATACCACCTCACTATTCTCAACATATTCTGTACATGCAGTTTGACGAGCTCAATTGTAGTTAATTTGTTTATTAATTGACTCTGGATTTACATTTTTGAAGGGGAACTGCATATAATTCTGACAATGTTAGCTTAATAAATGAAGTAGATTTTAGCTCCTGTAGGTCTCCCTTTGCAAGTATGAGTATGCCATAGAATATTTAGTAGGACATATTTCTTTTAAATTTTATATTTAATCACTTTTTACTACTAGTAGTTTTCATATTTTAGATCCTTCTTTATAGACTATGTCACTGCAGATTTATGTGAGGAAAGATTTAAAGCCTGCCATATAACATGTATCCGGTGTGAACATGTGAAGGTATATGAATGCATGTGTGTAACAGTGCTGGTCACAGAAAGGGAAAGAATGTGTTGTTGACACTTGGTCTGCATTTTATCTCATGATGTCATCCAGAAGCTTTTCACTTCATGATTGAGTACTAACAAGGTTCCTTTTTCTTCCCCTCTCCTTGGCAACCTTTAGGGTATGCTGAATCTAAATCTTGTTCCTCATGGCTATGACCTTTGAACTTCTGCTTGGGTAAGAACTAAGCTTCAGATAATCATATTTGCCTGAAGTACATGTGAATTAGAGCAACAAGAAGATCATTTTATATAACTTATTAAAATTAAATATGCTGGGAGCAATAGCACATGCCTGTAATCCCAGCAGATGAGGAGGCTGAGACAAGTTCAATCCCAGTTTCAGCAACAGTGAGACACTAAGCAACTCAGTAAAATCCTGTCTTTAAATAAAATACAAAATAGAGCTGGGTATGTGGTTCAGTGGTTGAATGTTCTTGAGTTTAATGCCTGGTATTAAATAAATAAATAAATAGAGTAGCAATTCCAAATGTTAGAAAGGATATGTATCAACTATAATTTTTTTGTAATTACTAATGAGAGAACAAAATAAGTTTTGGAAAACTGATAATTTCTTATAAAGTTAAACATATACCTATACAATAAATCAACAATAACACTGTTGGGAACTTACCCAAGAGAAATGAAAACATATGCCCATGGAAGACCATTCTGGAATGTTAATAGTAGTTATGTTAATAATAGCATAACTCTGGAGAAAACTCAAATGTCTCTGGTGGGAGCATGAATAAACAAATTGTGGAATGATCACATAGTGGAATACTACCTGGCAATTCAAAGGATGGGCTCAACAGACATGCAATGATATGACTGAGCTGCAAAACCCTGTTGAGTGAAAGCAACTAGCATTGTTTATATCATGTAGCTCTGTAAAAATAAGAAAAGTATAATACACACAGAGAATGTGAGCCTGCTGAAGTAAGAAATACTGAAAGACTAACGAGGTTGGTAAGATGGCAACAGGGAGATGGGCTGATGTATGCTGTTGAAGGCCAGACTAAGGGCATGGGAACTGATCAGACACTTTTGGTCTTAACTGGTTATTTAAGATGGGGAGGTAGAAAGGAGAAAGTTGCCTCAGAAGCATAGCTTTGAGGTTCTCCCTAGACCTGAAGCAAGTAGTCACAATGAGAAGACTCAGGCGCATTCCTGCCTGCTATAGTGTAAAATTCAAGAAAATAAAGAAAATGATCATATTCATTTTTTATAGTATTTCCTTCTCCAAGAGTCTATTTCAACACTGTGCTGTATCCATCAGATTAGCATAAGAGAAAACAATAGTTTCTGCAGAGAAAATTAATTCACAAAATTTAATGGATACCAGATATTCTTTTAGAAAAAATTCAATGGAGACTATAACACTATAAATTGATATGCAAAACTGCACCAAGAGATGTATTATTCTCATATGGAGAGCAGAAAGGCTGGGGAAAAAGGAAATGGGAGCAAACACTATAAGAAAATACAATCTTGAATTTCTCTCTTGGTGGCAGGTGGATGGAGCAGAAAGGATGCTTCTCCCTGAGGGCCAAACTTGCAGTAGATATATACTTGCTACTCGGTCTGTGGCTGTCTGCCTATGGGCTGATGAGAGGGGATAGTCAGGTCACATTTACAAGGCTCTAGCAGCTGGGATTAGAAACTCCCCTCTGTGATCTAGTCAGCATCTAATTCAAGTCCATTTACTGACACAAAAATATCCTTAAGAGGTTTCTATTGATTTTTTTTCCTACACAATATATGTCAATGTTTGAGTTGACAATTTTCCACTTATCCTAATCACAATTAGTTTTCAGATAAAAAATATTTTAAGGAGACTTTGCTGTTAACACTCTAGAGGATAATGTCTGAACAACAAAGATTTTACAGAAATCAGTTTAGAGCCCTTGAAGTAAGTTGCCCTTGACAATCTATCTCCTGCAGACAGTCCAAAGCAGTATGCACTGAAATATGCCTCTTGTTTCAGATGTCATCCTGGAACATATCCTGATTAGACTGTCATCCTCAATACAATTTAAAAAAAAGCCCTTTCAACCTCTTTCTGCATTCTCTTAGCCAGACTGAAGTTACCCTTTTGCTTTAGAAGTTCTCTAGGAGCCCAGCACCAGTTTCAAGAGTGGAATTTCTGCATTTCAGTGGTTCTCTCTGTCTTTAGGATTTCTAGTTACCTCAGGGTTTGCTGAGTCCAAGTTTGTTTAGCTGAACTCCTGCATCATATGGTGGTGATGGTAGTTTCACTTAAGTTACCACTGCAGTCTACTATGCAGAGCAAAACATGACTCATCCAGCCTGAGAAGGGAATAGAGCTGTGCATCTTGTTGCAGGTCTTTTTGATGCAAGAAATCAGTCCAGTATGTGATACCTGTGAGACTACCCTTGGATGGGTGGAGCCCACTTGTCTAAAATCAGATCCCTGCCAGGGGATTACACGAATAATTATGCCTCCAAATGGGAAATTACAATCACAAAAGGGGACAATCAGGGTTCTTAATTGCACATTACTTCAAGTTTCCCCCATTTCCTTCATTAAGTTTGCTTGTCTCCATACATTCAACCCTAAAAGGACACTGAAAGAGATTTGGCCAGTTTTAAAAGAAATTAAATTGTATACAAAGAAACTTAACAACTAAGAACAAAACCACAAATCTACTCTTTCTTCTGTACTGCATAAGGGTTCCATAGAGGCCATCTGAGTAGCATGCAATGACACTAACTCAAAGGCAAGAAGGAGGCAACAGATATTATCTAGTGGGACAATTAAGACCAAAAGGGGAATAATTTGGATAGAAGCTCCTCAATATAGCTGCATTTGAAACATCTGGGGAGCTTTTTAAATACCAGCAGTAATATAGCTAGGAGCCATCTATAACCAGGAGGAAAAGTGGGGATGGAACTAATTTGCAAATTGTTGAATTTTGCAATTGATGTGATAGAAATATCACATGGTAGTAAATTTTAACCTATCAGGATGCCATCTGAACACAGATTTGGGAGAATTAGAGCCAGGACCAGCAGGTTGTAGCAGATCACTGAAGAGTCAGGACCTCATCCTGAGACTCTGCTTTCCATGGAAGGGTGAGGCCTGAGGGAGGGAAAAGGCAAATCTTCCCACAGGTGATGATAACAGGCAGCCAGTTTGAGAATAGCCACCCTCCTCCAATTTATTCCTTCCAGGTTTCTGCTTGCACCTGTCATCACACCTGTAGCAAGGTCAGGGCCTTTCCCTTCAAACACTACCACTTTAGGATAATGTGCTTGGTGGAAGTCTCTTCTTTTCCTGCTGCTGCCTTACACTAAGTTGCTCAGAGAGGGCCTGGTATGGATGGTCTCCAAAAGAAGATCATTTATCCAAAATCAAATCTTAATATAGCATTTAAGACTTATAGCTAGGCCATGAGGAAATGGTTTAAACCACCCTTCTTCACTTCAAGAAGCTTCTAGTCTGGAGGGAGAGGAAGAGGGATCATCAGTGTCAGGAGAGTGGGGGAGAGAAGTCCAAAAAAACTTTGTTGAGGATGCTGTTTAGCTGATAACCCCTTGTTGCCTCTGTTGTAACAAACAGAAAGCTAAATGCCATGTGAAGGGCAGCACTGGGCATCATGGTGGCAGCTGTGATGGTGGTCTGAACTACCAGGGCTATCTGCTATGCCATCTTCAGCACCATGTCTAGAGGGGCTGCAGACACAACTTTTTTCAAGGGCCCAGAGCAGATAGTGGATGACATGGAGCTGCTCTTGGAGAGTCAGGAGAGGACGTGCATGGGGGGATGGGGTGTGGATGAGGGCAAGGTGTTGAGCACAGCACTACTAGAGCTCCTGTACACTTTAATACCACTCCTGGGGCCAGACAATTTGCCCCTTTTATTTCAAAGAAAACACTAGTGCACAAAGAATGGGAGGAACTTCCTGTTGGCACCTCTTCTGTCAGGTTTGTGCACACAACTCAGCATTCAGTTGGGTGCCTGGTGTAAGGCTGTGGGCAAGAGCTGTAGGGGCAGAGGGTGATGGCTTGGTACTCAAGGGCTGTAGCCAGCCTCATTTTGCACGGGTAATACATGGGTCATGGGTCAGGCAGAGCTCTCAGTGAAGTGACTTAGGAGTATCACAGACTTTTCCTTATCTGAACCCTCCAAGTGCACAAGTACAAATATGTTCTTCTTGGAGCTATCTGAGCTCTCTTCCTCTGTGAGCACACCCATGGGACTGGAGGAAGAGCTGGAGTACTAAGAAGATCTGCCCTCCTGGGACATCCTGTTTACAAGCTGCTCTACCTCCATCCACCTCCACCAACCACAGATCTGCAGCATGGCCACCACACTCACCCTGCACAGGCCCAACGTGTCTAGTGGGGTACACTAGGGCCAGTGCACTGCTGGTGACCAAGGTCAAGGCCAATTAGTTCAGGCCCAAGGAGTCTGACTTCCATTTTTCCAGCTCCAGTTGAATCTTAAGATATTTTTTGTCCTCATAATGAAGAATTCATACTTAGTAAGGCTCAAAAAATTCACCAAGGTGAGCTGCTTAAAGACAGGGTAATACTTGTGTGAGTGCAGATTCCTGAGCTAATCCAACATTCTGTTTTGATCCTGAGGCTGAGGGGCCTGAAGACCAGAGGACATAAAAGAATTGCAGGTGGTTTGTCCTCCTGGACCTGGTAGACCAGTACCGAGTGAGCGCCTCTGGTGTGGGAGCAGTAAGGCAAGGTAAGGGTGTATTGGATGAGGGCTGCAAGTGGTGCTGGGCTCAGCTCTGGGCGGATGGGATGCTGGCCACTCCATACAAAGCCCTTCAAGACACAGTCTATCATGGCACTTACTTTCAGAAGGGAAGGGTTATGTCACATCCTTTGTGGGTAAGGGAATGGATACCCATCAGAAGAATGGGATGGCTGTGAAATGAAAGTTCTCAAAGAAAAGTAATATATCAGAAATAAAGACAAAAGCCAAAAATTTTTTTAAAGTAGAGGAATGACTGATTGAGTTCACCAGAAGGATCTGGTTCTAATACAGAATCAGCCCCTACGTGTTTTATTTATAGCAATACAGATCAAAAGGATCAGTAAATACAAGTTTTCACTGTGGCAAGAGTCTTTTATTGGTGCTTGCTTTTGTCAGGGTTTGTGGAGAGAAGTGACAGAGAATGGGAGAACAGTGACTGAGATTAGTATGACTCTGATGTCTTCATAGCTGTGGTGTGCTCAGTGCCTGGGGAAGTTTCCATACAAAGTGGAGGATGCCCAGGTGCTGTGGTAATGCCCTGTATCAGGAGGCCCTGTGCCACAGTCTTAACAGCTTCAACCTTAATCTTAGGCATACAGTTCCTGGGAATAGGGAACTCTCTTGCTAGGCAAACGTATGTTTCACTACCTTTCCTGAACCTACCTTCCTAATAGTAACTTTACAAAATATACTGTCTTGAGAGCTACACAAAACTCCTAACATTGCATATTGCAGCTGTAGAGCTCAACTGTGGAATAAGCTGCATAATGTTGCTAAATCCATATCTTTCATGAACACAAAGAATATACTTGAATAGTTTATGTTTATTTTTGTGGAATATCAGGGATTGAACTTGGGGTAATTCAACCACTGAGCCACATCTCCAGCCCTATTTTGTATTTTATTTAGAGACAGGGTCTCACTGAGTTGTTTAGTGCCTTTTTTTTTCTTTTGCTGAGGCTGTCTTTGAACTCATGATGCTCCTGTCTCAGCCTCCTGAGCCACTGGGATTACAGGTATCTGCCACCATTGCATATTCTTTAATCTGATAATGAAATAAAAGTTTGCTGGTGTAATTCTTCAAACTTGATTCTCCATCAGAGAGTAGAGCTGCTCAAAGTAATGAATTTCACCTGGAAGTTCTTAACACTGGGCTTCCCAGTCTAAGGTCTCCAGCATTGATTGGTTCACACAATGCTCATAGATGGCTTCCTGCAGGTTTGCTAGGACTTGAAATTTGAATCTATTCTTTCACTACATACACAAGTTGCCCCAGAGATATCCTGGTGTATACCTTGTTGACACTTTTAAAGAGACATGGAATAATCTTCCCCAAACCAAAATCAGAACATTTTCCAAAGAACACAAGCCAAAGGTTTTCCTGACACCCAGAGAATAAAAATCCCAATGGTCACTGTGGCCACTAAAGCTCTGTGAGATCTGTCCTCGAATGACCCCTTTGCTTGGAAAACATTCTTTCTCTTGCTTGACACTAGGGTTTTTCCCTGTTGTTCAAGGTCTCATCCTTCTCTGACTGTCTTGTAGATAGAGGTCTGTTACTTTCTATGTCTGGCCCTTATTTGGTTCCTTCAAACCTATCTTCTTAAGCTGTGGTGACATTTCCCCCAATTAAATGAAGTGAACTAGGGAGGAGTAAAATCTTTGTTGTTCACCACTGTACACTTAAAAGATGACTCGGGGTCTAGCAGATGGTAGGGTGCTTAATAAATATATATTGGTGAATGAAGCAAGCTCCATCACCAGCACAAAGGATGGCATCTGACCCATGGGCAGCTACTCCACATCCTGCCAGGTGACTGAAGTTGCAACCCCCCAAAGAATGAGTTGTATCCTATTCCCTGTTCAGGAAGTTTATTATTATAAAATTCACCCCAAGTTTCCCCTTGTTATCCTCTTACCTGATGGGCATACACTGTGTAGATTTTACTCCTAGTGAGATGGCATGGGAGCCATCTAACTCTGGCTCCATACTGTACAAATTCATAGAAGGCCAGCAAGGAAAACGAAGGCTGGTCCTGAAGAAGGGAGAGAAAATGAAAATGCAGGAGTGAGTGCTAAAGGACTTGGCCTCATGCTCAGCATTAGGAGCCCAATCCATAGCAAAAGTGAAAGTATCAACTGCCAGGCCAGGGTGGCCCTGGGAGCTTCCCCAGCCCAACCTCATCTAGGTGCACTTGGGCAACTGGAGGCCCAAAATAATGAGCCCTGAACAAAGTCAGCAAGAAGGACCATACTGCCAGACTCTGGGGCCCAGGTTTTCCTACTTTTGAAAGGTCATGGAAACCTTCAATGAGGAGCTAATGTGTGAACTTGAATGTGAAGGAAGAGTAATATTTTAACAGCATAGAAATGCAGAGGAAAGTTAATGTATGGATATAACCCATATATACATCTCTATGTAATAGCAGCCACTTTCTAAGAGCTTGAAAACCAGATACAATGGTTGTGCAGGACTATTCACACACACCTGGGATAAGAAGCTGGTTCATTATCAGGAGCTGACAAGGCTGTTCTGCAAAAAGAGTGACAGCAGCAGCAAGGGTGGAGACAAGCCCCAACTCCTCCTTGAGTGTAACATGTTATAGGCTAGAATCATGGCCACACACTAGGGGTGACTTTAGTCTTGACTGATATAGTAAGCATCCATTGATCTTATAGAAAGCAAGTTTGTTTCTTGGGGGAAAAAGACAGGCAAGCAGTTTTTATGTCTCTCAGAGGGAGAAGAGGGATGGCATTTCTGTTTTATCTTCTCAAGGAGAGAACAGGGAAACCAGTATGTCCCCATTTCAGGGGTTGGCAAGTTGTCTTTTATCTCTCAATGAGAGAACAGGAGAGACCAGCATATTTCGAAGGCGGTAGGTTTTGTCTCGGGATACATTCTATTTCTTGTGAATAAAAGCAATATTCATGAAGTAGGGATGAGGAAAAGAAAGATGGCTATTGGTTGTGTATTTATATCTGAGTATAGGAAAGTTATGTGTAATTCATTCTACTCTCTTTCCTATTCCCATCCTCCTTTCCTTCTCTTCATTCCTGTTTGTCTAATACAATGAACATCTATACTTCCCCTTCCTATTCCCCCTTTTTTATTGGTTAGTGTTCACATATCAGAGAGAAAATTTGATGTTTGGTTTTTTGGAATTGGCTTATTACACTTAGCATAATATTCTCCAGTTCCATTCATTTACCAGCAAATGCCATAACTAGATTCTCCTTTATACCTGAGTAATATATTGTGTATAAATAACACATTTTCTTTATCAATTAATCCGATGAAGTCTACATACAATTTGTTTTCTTCCATAGCTTTTGAATATTTTGAATTGAGCTGCTACAAACATTGATGTCGGTATGTCACTATAATATACTGATGTTAAGTTCTTGGTCCTGGTCTCTTTTCAGCAATATTCCTGGGAACTAGGAAGATTTCTCGAATATAATGTAAAATGGAAGGTCCTCAGGAAGTTGTTGAGGAAGTTGCAACTTTGTGCACAACAGAAATTTCTATTGAAATTTTTGAGAAAAATATAAAAGACTCATTAGGCATAGTGTTTCAGGGTTTTATATTGGTACAATCACCCAAGCTTAGGATCTTTTACTTTGATTTACAAATTTAAGGACTCAATTTTGTCCATGTTCAGAGGTAAAAATTAATCAGCATTTTAAAATATTCAATTATTCATTTCACAGGTGGCTGATATATAAAAACAATACATCACAACCAGAACACTCATCACTTATCCAATGCATTCCATTCTTAATACGTAGAAGCTGAAATGTCAAATTGGTAGCCAGAAGTTGAGTTGTTAATCTCTGAATCAGACCATAGGTAAATAGAAGGTGATGTCCTCCAAGTTACAGTGAGTCTTAAGGACGCATCCCTGCTCATAGAAGAGAGCACCTCCTCTCAAGCAGATCTAGTGAACATTCCTTGAATCCCCAATATTAACCAGCACTAGGGATACACATATGAATAAGAGATAGCCTCACAAGTGGTTCTTCATGCAGTGAGGACAGTTGGTTGACAGAACATTTCTCCCTTTGTGGGTAAGAAATCTGATGGGAGAGTATATGACACCTGGGTACTTTCCACCCTGCACAGGGCCCAAGCCTCATTTCTGTCTTTCCAGTGGAGCTTCATTTATTTTGTTGTCACAGATTTTGGCTATTGTCAAAACATACTAATTCTGCATTTTAACCTTTGCATATTTCCTGGCTTAAGACTTATCAGCCCTAGTATAATGGGTATGGATGGCTTTACTTATCTAATGTGATATAAAATTCCTTGATTTAGAGAACTGTAAGGGCTGCCCTGAACTAGTAGAAATAATTATTAATTAGAAATGTGGAGAACAATTGTATCAATATTAGTTTTATAAACTTTCTTTTATGATTCAGTTTTTAGATTGATAATATCAACACTATAACCTTATAATAGAATTATCCTTGACACTGATACAAGCAAACTCTTTTTCTTCAAATCTGGTACTATGATTTACCTATATGACCTCCCAAATCTCATGTGTAAGACAGTAGAAGAAGGTTTAGATGTGAAACAATTGGGTTTTAAAGCCTTAGGCCAAGTAGTAAGTTAATCTCTAAGTGGTAATTGAAAGCAGTTAGGGTATGGCTGGAGAAAGAGTGTTCCCAGGAGACATGACATAAAATTGAGGCATAAAATTTTGTCTTTATTGTGTTGAATGTGTGCGCTAGTGCTCACTGTCACTCGTGCTCACTCTCTCTGTCTCTCCATACACTGATTCCTAATGTTGTGTCTTGAGCCACTTAGCTGCACCTCAGTCTCCTGCTGTGATGTTTTCCCTCATCTCAGGCTCTGAGGAATGGATTCAGTTGTCTGTGGACTGAGATCTCTGTGAGGCCCAAATACACTTTTCCTCCTCTAGAGCTGTTTTGTCAGGTCTCTTAGTCACACCAGAGAAAAGGCTGACTAAAACATCTAGAGATCAATATTGAGAAAAGAACATAGAAAAACATATGTGTTACTTTGTGTAGATACATACATGCTCAGTACACTAAGGGTATTATACAACAATAACATTTTTCTAAACCCAAACATAATCCTACCTTAAAAAATCCTGCATTTATTGTTCTTCTTCTTATTTAGTGTTCCAGCTATATCCAAGCCCAAACTTGAAAGTTATAGCCATGACCTAGAAACTATTTATTTATTTATTGTTTTATTGTACCAGGGACTGAACTCAGGAACACTTAACCACTTAGCCACACCCCCAACCTGTTTATATTATTATTTTTTTATTTAAAGACAGGATCTTTCTAAGTTGCTTAGGGCCTCACTAAGTTGCTGAGGCTGGGTTTGAACTTGTGATACTCCTATCTCAGCTCCTCAAGATGCTGGGATTACAGTCATGCACCACCATAACCATCTTAATTTTATATTTATCCTGGTTTCATATGATACATGTTTTACTATGAACAGTGTTGAAGATTAGTTTCATTTTTTTTCCTTTTGTACACATATTTTATACTAGATGGCTGCCTGATTTACTAAACTGATTGAATAAAATTTAACTGCTGGGCATGGTGGTGCATGTCTGCAATTCCAGCAGCTCAGGAGCATTATGAGTTCAAATTCAGACTCAAAACATTAGTGAAGCCCTAAGTAACTAAGTGAGAATCTGATTCAAAAAAAATTTTTAAAGGGCTGGGAATGTGGCTCTCTGGTTCAGTGCCACTGGGTTAAATCCCCACTACCAAAAATAAATAAATAATTTCCACTGAGTCCTTATGAATTACAAAGAATCTTGCTAGGTGCTGGAGACATAAGTGCTCAAGGAGCTTGCAATTTAACAGGATTCAGATCAAGAAGAAACTGTCAATATTTCTAGATAGGGAAGAGGAGAGGGAGGTAAAGGAAAGAATCAGGGAAATACCGACGATGGTGGAATGTGATGGACATTATTATCCAAATACATGTATGAAGACACAAATTGGGTGTCAACATACTTTGTATACAGAGATATAAAAAATTGTTGTATATATGTTTAATAATAATTATAATGCAAAAACCCACAAAAACAAAAGACGTATAAAGATGTGAATTGGCATGAACACAATTTATATATAAAGATATGAAAAATTGTGCTGTTTATGTGTAATAAGAATTGTAATGCATTCAGCTGTCATGTGTTAAAAAAATAAAACCAATAAAAAAGAAACTGCAAATAATTGTATGAATACATCTGACTGAAGGATGTGAGTAAAGGAGGGATTCAGAAAAGAGAAATTAAACACTTACTATATCCCCATTTGATTATTTCTCATTAGAGTACATACTATTATTATGCCCATTTTGTAGATCAGTAAACTGAGTCTCAAAGAGTAACTAACCTAATATCACAGTGCTGTCAAATGGCAGGATTGGTAATTCAAACCCAGATCTGTCTGATTCCAGAGTCCAAGTCATTAACCAAAGGGAATATTGAGGGTTTTTCTTCCTCAATAATTTTAAATCCACCCATTTATCTTCATTCTCTCAGGGTACTTACATCTCCTTTGTGTTATAATTATATCAAGTTTCCAAGCCTTGCTAAAGATTGCTGTGTGCACAGCCCTTCAGTGAGCCCAGGGCTCCCAGCATAAAGTCAGAACACTTTGATCAACATGCATTCCTACAGCTCACACCTTATGACATCCAGTTTTTGCCAGGATCTACCTTAGATTTTCTGTCTTATTTGTGCGATTGGCTATACGTAGCTCCTCCCAATCCCTCACTCCACCCTACTTAACTAGACACAGTGAGCATACCTGGCATGCTTCTGCTCCTGCATTTCTTGGCTGTGAGCACTGAGCCTCTCACCTCTTATTCGAGACCCTCCTCTGTGCTGATTCTCAGAAAGCATTTGTAACTTCTCTCATGGTACTGAATTTCCCTCTATCAAATCTTAGTACATGTTCCCCAAGACTATAAACTTATGAGAACCAGAACTGTATTAGTCTTATTTACCATTTTTTTCACAGAGCTGCTAATTTAAGATAACTCTAAATATTTCTAAACAAATATGAATATTTATTATGTGAAATATTTAATAAGTGAATACAAATGAAGACCTAGATTCAAATCTCAGTTCTGCCACTTCCCAGTCTTTTTGACCTCAGAAATGTCAACCTGTTGGGCATAGTGTCAGGTGCCTGTAATTTCAGTGACTTGGGAGTCTGATACAGGAGAATTGTAAGTTAAAGGCTAGCCTCAGCAACTTAATGTGGCCCTAAACAGATGTGTCTCAGCATTTAGACACCTCTTGGTTCAATCCCTGATGTGAAAAAAAAAAGTCTCAACCTGTTTGAACCACTTTTTTGTTGTAATCAGAATGCAAATCATCATCATTGACATCATCTTCATCATCATCATTGTCATCATCACAGTGGCCACACAGAGTTGTGAAACTACCAACTAAATGTATAGCCATCCTGCTTTCTCTCTTTGAATTTTGTGTAGCATTCTAAGAACAAAAGGCAGTGTTTTGGTTATGGGAATGGGAATCAGTAAATACATCATTGCACCACCAAGGACAGTGCTTTTTCTATTCGTGAGGGGAATTCATCTTTATAGGATTGGCTCTGAAAACTTCATTTGCTCCCCCCCCCAAGTTTGATCAAATTTCCACCACACAGTTTCCCAGTTCCTTTCCTATGAACATAATATTAAAGCCAGTAACCACAAACAGCGGGCTATGTCCCAAGGGCTTGCCATTGCTGACTATTTTCAGGGACAGGAAGAGTTCTGCTATTTGTAAAGGTGAAAGGCAAGGTCATTTGTGAGAAAACAGGGAAATCTGATTGTGGTGAGCTGTTCCTGCGGACTGTGGTCGCCATTACATGATGGCGCTGGCTCCGCTGTGGTCTGTGAAGGATAACTCCTTATCAGAGAGAGTTGACGTGTTGTCAACTCCGTATCAGAGAGAGTTGGCATGTTGTTTTCTAGCACCCTGTGAGAAGGGTCCACGTGGCAGCTTCGCATTGGGGTTCACGGTGCTTTATTAAGGCTGGGAGGGGCATCCGAGGATGATTAGAAGAATTATTAGAAGAATATCAAGGGCCTGAATAAACTGCTGAAAGAAGATTCCTGAGTCGCATCTTCCTTGCGGGCAAGGGGGTCGTGACAAGTGGTGCCGAAACCCGGGAGAAAAAAAGAAAAACCCAGGAACCAGAACTTTCAGCAGCCAGGGAGGCGCGCCGGATCGCACGGAGCCACTGTGGATCCCTGAACGCCTGACAAGAAGAGTCTCGAGATCTACTAACCAGCAGCAGGAGGTGCCACAACAGTCCCATGATAAGGAGCTTCATTCTGATGAGTGCTCTGGCTCTGATGCTGGTGCCGACGGTACAGATGACACCAATGCAGTGGTGGGCAGTGGCACAGGCATGGCCAATGCCAATGCCAGTTCATAGTAATTCTAGTGTCCTCCCCATTCTTTTTTCTACCTCATGTGAGATGTCTGCTCCTTGTACCTCTCCTAGAGGGGACATGGAAAATATTTTTAATCAGTCTCAAGTTAATCTCACAGGAGTTTTTTGTTTCAGCCTTGGGAACACTAATTGTATTAGCCTTAAGACCAAAAATTTGACTAACTGGGAGGACCCATTGCGGTCCAGTCGAGTCTCAGGGAGCATTCTCAGTGCTGTATTGAGCCAAGTAGTTTCAGGGAAGCAATCAGGCTCAGGGATCCCCGCATATAGCTCTGTTTTAAACATAACTACTTTAGCTATTATCTCCAAGGTACTAATCCCAATGCCTCCTTCTTCTAATAGTACTTGCAATGCCACTCATTTCAAGGCCTCTCCTTACTGTACCCCTAATTTTGGTTTTCCCCCAACATTTACACCTTGTCAGGATCATTCTTGGGAGAAACATCAAGTTGCTAAAGGTTTCTCCTTTTCCCCCCCTCTTAAGAGATATGTTTATAACTTTAACAACAATGCCAACTCCTCTACAGGAACAGGTTGGTCCTGGTTTCAATGGCTCATTTCCAATGAGAAAGGGATTCAGCCGATATTTCTGCATTGGCTCAATTACTAGGAGCCAAAAGTTGGCTGGCTAATGTTTCTGGCACTACTAAGGAGAGTGAACGAGGTAATAGGCTTACATCTGTTTCGTTCAACTCTCTGTTACATTATGCCACATTGCCTCCTGCAATGGACTGTATCCAATCCCCATTCCTGTTCTTTTTAGCTAATGACATCTCATCGGGGATGCTGGATTGTTCTAATATTACCTGTTTCTTATCTGAGTGTTGGAATGGTTCTTGGACTGTAGCAGTGATTATGAAAATTCCAACTTTTGTCCCAATCCCAGTCACTGCGGATCCAGATAAATTTCCTATTGTAGAGCTACTTAGAGTCCGCAGAGATTTTGGAATCACAGCAGCTATAGTGACAGCCGTGGCAGCATCTGCTGCTGTAGCAGTTACAGCCGGAGTAGCCATGGCCAGTCAAGTACAAACTGCTGCCACCATTAATCAAGTTGTTCAACAAACGTCCACTATACTTGAATCGCAAAATGCGATTAATCAACATATTTTGTCAGGGATTTTAGCTGCCAACCAAAGAATAGATTTTCTTCAAGCTCAGGTAGAGGAATTGGCTGACCTAGTACTTTTAGGCTGCATTGACCAACGTGCACATTTATGTATAACCTCTGTCAGATTTAATGATTCCAGGAATGCTTCCCACATCATTGGTGGATATTTGGCCGGGAATTGGTCCATGGAAGCGGAAGACGTGATCCAGTCTCAACTAACCCAGATAGCTGTCTTGAATAGTACCCGTGTCGATCCCGTGACTCTGGGTCAATTCACCAATTGGATATCTTCTGCTTTTTCCTTTTTTAAGGAGTGGGTGGGAGTAGGCATTTTTGGTGCACTGTGTTGTTTTGGTATGTTCCTCTGTTTGTGGTTTCTCTGTCGCCTTAAAGCTCGTAGTGCTCAAGATAAGGCTATGATCATACAAGCTCTTGCAGCTTTAGAAAGTGGTAACTCGCCACAGGTCTGGCTTGCGCATCTTAAGCAATAAACTTTTGTCATGTCTTTCCTCGTTATTCTCTTAGTGTTGGAAAGCCCTTGCACTCTGCAGGCCTTGCTGCCATTGCACACAGATGGGTTTCCACACTAGTGCCTTTGACATGGTCGTTGCACCCCAAGTTCTTATAACATTGCACTGGGTTCGACATGTCCTTCTTTGTCATCCTTCTAGCGTTGGAAAGCCTTTGCACTCTGCAGGCCTTGCTGCCATTGCACGCAGATGGGTTTCCACGCTAGTGCTTCTCTATCACCTTAAAGTCCGTGCCTTTCTTTCAGGGTGCTGCCAACTTGTTTGTAGTTGTACTTCTAGACAGCCACAGTTCAACCTCAGCTATTCCCTCTTACTCACCATCGTCACGATACAGGATGCGAGGCAAGGCACTGCACTTGAGTGATCCATTGAGAAGAGGGACCTCAAGGGGAGCATGTCCTATTGCATGCGGCTTTGACGTGTCTCCGCCCCGCCCCATGAAAAAAGGCGTCGGCTGATATGGTGTCAGATCTGGGGAAGGCGCCCCCTAGGGCTGGGCCATACTATGCAGCCACTTCTGCACAGTGGGATAGGACCTCTACTCTCGCCTGTATTGTCTTTGTGAAACAAAAAGGGGGAGCCGTGGTGAGCCGTTCCTGCGGACTGTGGTCGCCATTACATGATGGCGCTGGCTCCGCTGTGGTCTGTGAAGGACAACTCCTTATCAGAGAGAGTTGGCGTGTTGTCAACTCCTTATCAGAGAGAGTTGGCGTGTTGTTTTCTAGCACCCTGTGAGAAGGGTCCACATGGCAGCTTCGCATTGGGGTTCGCGGTGCTTTATTAAGGCTGGGAGGGGCATCCGAGGATGATTAGAAGAATTATTAGAAGAATATCAAGGGCCTGAATAAACTGCTGAAAGAAGATTCCTGAGTCGCGTCTTCCTTGCAGGCAAGGGGGTCGTGACATCTGATTAAGGGGAAGAGGAAGAAAAAATCAAAGCCAGGATCCATTGGCACCAACAGTATCACTCTGACAAGACACTTGACAGGAATAAAGAAAGTTATAGTGCTTCACTAAAAAGGGTGATTTGAAGTTTCTGTCCTGGGGATATTTGGAAATGAGGCAGGATTGAACTCAGGGGCACTCAACATCTAAGCCACATCCCCTAAGCGATATTTTTATCTTATTTAGAGACTGTTTCTCACTGAATTGTTTAGTGCCTTACTTTGCTGAGGCTGGCTTTGAGTTCGTGATCCTCCTGTGTCAGGCTACTGAGCTGCTAGGATTACAGGTGTATGCCACCACTCCTGGCTTCCATAATAATTCCATTATGAACTATATATTGACATTTAGTGCCAAGCATAATTACTTGCACATATTTAGCACTGAATAATATTTGTGGAATAAATTATAGAGAAATAACATAATGTTGAAGAAATATTTGGATGTCTTTTTGGTACTTAATAGTAATATTTGAGGAATGTTATTAGATGATGGACAACATTTGTGAGAAAGAAACAAATTAGGTACTCCAGATATAGCAAATAACTTCTGTAGATGTACCATTAGGGATGAGAAAGAGTATGTCTGTGAAATCTTCTGTTCCCCAGCAGAAGGGAATTGACGATTGCTGGAAGGAAAATAAAAATAGAAAGCTGAATATGGTGAAAGACATCAAACACTAGCCTGGGGATTGTTCCCAATTCACCAGACACTATAAATTTCCAGAGTGAAATAGGGTAATGCTTCATTCAGTAAAGCACCTCAGTGAGACCCTGTCTCTAAATGAAATATAAAAAAGGATTTCAACAAGAGTTCTCACATTCACTCTCCACACTCACATTGAACAAGATAAATTGAGAACTATTGAGTTCAAGAATCAAGCAAGGCAAAGACCTTGGCCATTTCTGACTCATTCCCAGGAATCTGCAGGACATTTTGTAGTAGCTGCAGTGTAGACAGGCACTGGATCTCCCTCTGGGCTGCACTCAGGGGCACTGTGGCACTTAGTCCATCTAAAAGTGGTGAACTTACCTCCTGGGAACACAATGAAACAATTACCAGGGGAAAAAATGAGCCAGCTTCCTGCTAAAACCATGAAAGTCTGTAGGTAGCAGAAGAAATGACTAAGAGACACCTAGCTACATTTCTGAAAAGATCAGCAAATAACTCATTGTGTGGCTAAAGGCTTGTGCTCTCTCTCTTTCACCTGGGCATTTTTTTATCATTAAAGTGAGATTATACTCACCTCTTGGTAATAGATTTATTTGTAATCTCCCATTCATCAGGAGGATAGCGGATAGACCTGTAGTTTAGTTCTGGTGATAACACTTAAGGGCTGTACATGCAGAAGGCAATTTATCTGATTGTTATGAGTTTTAATTTCTTCATCTGTGAAATGAGGGATAAAAATACTAGAAATCTAGAGTTATCACATGGGCTAAATGAGAGCGTAATAAACAATTTAGCACAGTGCCTGTGATGCAGTTAAGACTATGGTAGTTTTGATACTCATACAAGAATTTTAAAGGGTTTGTCTCTAATTCTTTGTGACTTCTGGATGTAAAAGGGTTTTACACACTAGGCAGAGACTTGCAGGACCAAGGTTCTGAATTACTCATGAAAACAGGTTCCTCTCAGATAGATCTCTTTTCAATGGAGGCTCCTACCTAAGCCTCTTTGCCAATGCAGCATGAATCAGTGACTCCATTGTGCTCCCCAAGGACATCCTTCTACTTGAGGATTCATCATTTCATAGTTGCTAAATCAATGCCACACCACTCCCTTTTCAGTGAAGAAAAGTTCCTGGCTAACTTACTAAACCTAAGGCACACAAATTGTCAGACACACCATGGAGGGATTTATAATTTTACCTGCATAATAACAAGGAGTTTAATTATTTCTGCATACCTACAAGAACTTTTATCTATAATAGTTTAATTACTTATCTTTCTTCATGCTAGACTCTAACTTTCTCAAGGGAAGGGGCCATATCCTATTCAGCTCTGAAGGACTTGCCCATGGAAGGCATGATAGTTGAAAAGAGGAAAGAAATAATGACTTCAGAAGAGCTGAGTGACAACTTGTGAGATTGCATGTTTTCAAACATGTTCATCTTTTGACTCCAAGCTAGTGATGAAGCATAGAAAACTGAAGGCCTTTCTAGCTTAATTACAGCAGCTGAAGGCAAACTGCATGGAAATGTGTGACCACTAAGTGGCTCCAAAGGGCAGCAGCAGACACAAAGGCCCTAAGTTTACTTTTTAGGAAACAATAATAACATTTTATTTCTCCAAATGTTAAGAGATTCAAGAGTGAAAGAAATATGATATTGAGGAAGATTTTTAGGATGAGGGTCCTGAGAATGAACTACCACTTAATCAAATAGAGTGATAAATGAGAATGCAATTTAAAATCATCTAGCAAGAGGTCCCTAAACAGTTCCTGCTTGGCCTGCAAAGTTCAATGACTTCATTATTCTAGAACTACAGAGCAACATTCATTTGTATACAGCAAACCACAAAAAGAGCTAAAAGGGAACAAATGGAAAGAGAAAGGGATGCTCATAGCACCTACCTAGACAGAACTCAATTCCATCCCTACATTTACAGATTCACACACATGTACATATGAGCTCTAGAGTCAGAAGTGGGGGCAAACAGGTACACCTAGTGAGAAGGGATTATGGTCTCTGAGGAATTAAGAAACATCAATACTGGGTATGATCTGTGCTATGGGAAGAGCACATAAAATTCATGGAAAATCGAGGAAGAAGACTCACCTCCAGCAGAGGGCATTTCAGTGGAGCAAGAGAAACTGGGAAAGCTATAGACCAATTTTTAATGCAAATTCAGGCATTTACAGACCCCTTGAAGCTGTATTTTAAGTCTTTCCTAGTGCTCCTAGCTTGGAGTAAAATGCTCAACCTAATACATCTCGCTTGCTTTGTTTTACCAGATGGAATAAAAAAACCTAGGAGAGGGAAATCTTCCAACTCAGGATACTCCCAGCCAGGTCTCTCCAATCCTTGTCCCGGTACTTTTCCCATGAAGCCACAAATATCTATATACTTTAGTTTCACTTCTCCACATCACAAGGTCAGAATACCTCTTCAAGTCCAGGAACTAGAAACTCAGCAGTGGTTGTTGTGGGGCTTCATCACCAGAAAAGCCACATGCAGAAACTTTTTGGCTTGAAGTAGTTCTTCCCATCACTAGTCCTGTGCACTCGCAAGTTCCCTTAAGATTCCCTCCTGAAACAACCTTCCTCTAAGCCTCTCTGGCTCATGGACCTTCAGTGAGACCCCTTGCCTAAAGAACACACTTTCCAGCAGGCATTTAGGACCTTTCATGATGTAGCTCCAGTATGTTTCTAGGTCTTATTTTCCTTACTCCCTACCACCAACTTACCATACACTCTACTTTTGTTGATGCCCATTATTGAATATGACTTCTGTCTTCATTCAGGCATGTCCCTTTCCCATACAATGGCCCAGGAGACTGGACATAGCCCCTGTTCAGGGCTGCTTCTAACATCCTCCTTTTCACTCTAAACTTCCTAGTGTTTCCTATTCCTCTGATTGTCTCCTGGGAAGGAAGCTCGGAGACTGGATCAGAGTTTGGCCACTTGATCAACCCGAAAGGATTGGTATATAAATATCAGTCTCAGCTACTCATCAAATTCAAAATTGGATAAAGCTCTGAATAATACTTGTACAGAATTGTGTAACAAAACAATCGCAATGTGCTCTAAAATAAGACGTTATTCTTATGCAGCCAAACAATAATCTGTTATCATCATTATACAGAGAAATTTCATAAATCATGATTATCACAATCACCATCCTAACTGCGAAGAATACACTGTGTTGCTATTTACTATTATCTCAAGTCATATCCAGAGCACATGCCTATTTCACTTCTCACAGTGATCTTTGGATGCAGGCTTTAGTAATATATGCCCTTTTTGAGCATTCACTAAAGAATTGGTTGCACAAAAACATTAGGATCTGAGGAAATGGAGGTGGGGTTCATGGTGTTAGACATTCTACTGGCAATGTACATAGAGCACTCCGTCACCAAAACACAAATGTACAGATTACTCACTTGCAATGGCCCTCAGGACACATATTCATACCTATATTGTTTCTCCATATGAAGAGTCTGAAAGAGAAATTTTCCTTGAGATTTCTATTCATTGAGTGGAAAAACTACTACTCTTCAGAGATTTTTCACAGATGCTTAAATTAATGAAGAGAAGCTTTTAACATTTATATGCCTGATCTGTACATTTCTATGTAATAATGTTTCTACTTGATCCAGCATCTGGCTCTGTGTTAGCTTCAAACTTTAGAAATATCATAATTATTTTTTACTCAAGAGTTTAGTAATCTTGACTTAAAATGTAGATAAGTGTTCCCAAAAGTTCTGTGTAATACAAAAGCTTGGTCCGAGGGTGGTACAGGGAATTGTAACAAATCTTCAGGAGATGAGGCCTAGTAAAAAGTCCTGAGGTGTTTGGAAGCATGGTTTGAAAAATAGATTGGGAAATACCAATCTCCTTCTCCATCATCATCATCATCATCATCATCTCCTCCTCCACCTTTCCCTCCTTTCTCCCCTCTACATTCTCCTTTGACTTGAGGTGGGAGAAATCTCTCCTATATTTTCTTCCTTAATAATGTGCCACCTTTCACAGAGGCCCAAACCAAGGGGCCACCATTTCTTGGACTTGAAACATAAGTCTTAAATTAAGCCTCTCTTGCTGGAGCATTTCCTTTGGTTTAAATGCTATGTATTATAGTTACATGATTTCACTACTAAGGCTTACTCCTGTGAACTTGTCTATGAACTTATGTCTTACCGTTGCTTCTCTATATCATCTTATCTTATTCCTATAGTCTATAACCTATGCCTATGACATTGATTATATTGACCTGTTCACACCACAGCAGAACTGGCCACGGGGCCCAGAGCACTTATCCACCTTGAGTCTGAAACAGTCCCTGAAAAGTTCCCCAGAGGCCGAATACACGGCCACAGTCAGTCTGGCCACAGCCTGGTCCACTCTGTTGCAGGTATGCTCCATGTGGGGCCTCTCCAGGCAGCTCGTGCTGAGTCTCTGGGACTGTGCCCTGGAGCTTGGCTTCCCCTCAGAGATCTGCGTGGCTGCCCAAGGGCGATTCATGCTGTGCATGTCCTGGTGGCATGCTCCTGCCCTCTGCGCGTTCAGTCTGTGGCATTGGCCCTCTAGAGGTGACGCAGGTGGGCCATTGCCTGTCTGGAGAGCAGGGACAGGGCTAGGAGCAGAGGAGCTTCTGCCTCTGCCCACAGCCCGCCCTGGCCTGCAGAGAAATCAGAAAGGAGGCGAAGCCTATGGGACACTGGTGGGGCTGGGGGCCCAGAAAAAGCAGGAGTCACGGAGAAGCGGGCCAGCTCTGCAGAATAGAGGGCCCTGCAGGCAGCTGGAGTTCAGGGTTTCCATGCTTCCTGGGAGGTGAGGGCCAGTTGGGCGCAGAAAAAAGCCCTGAGCTTCTTGGCCACAGTCACGGCTCAGGCTGGAGGTGGTGGCCTGCAACACATGTGGCCTGTGCTCTGCCTGTGTGGCCACCGGCCTGCTGCGGCTTGGCCACCGCCTGGCCCGGCTTGGCCCACGTGCTGCCCCAGCTCCACTGTGGGTACCTTGGCCACGCAGCTGGTGCAGCGGAGGTTAGAAATCTTCAGCAATAAGAACCATCAGAAATGGCGGGGGTTGCTGGTCCTGGGCCTCCAGAAGGTCAGTGCTGGGCCGGCAGCCACCAGAGACCTGGGGGAGGGACCTGGCTGTCCCACAGAGGGTGGGTGCCTGTCTGTCCCTGAAGTCCTACAGGAAGCAGGGTCCTCCCTGCTCTCAGCCAAGGCTCAGCCATGTCCCTGTGGCCAGCGGCAGGGACTCTGCTGCCTGTTGGTCCTGGAGGGCATTTTCTCCATTTGATATGTTTTGTTTTGTTTTGATTTGATTTTTTGGCAGGTCCTGGAAGGAAGGGTTGGTTGTGGTCATAAAACTGGATTCAGGTCGCAGTCCTTTCTCAAACTCTGCTGCGATCCATCTGTTGTCCCCAGGAGGGATTCAGGAGAGAAAAAGACTGCACCTGCAATATAATTCTTCATACATTAAATTCCTAGAAAAGGAAGGCAGTAGTGTGTTTTAAAGGTAAAAACATTTTCTTAGGCATTCTGAATTTCAGATTTTCTAATGTCCTGATTCTTAAAAGTGGACATTGGCTCCCTTAGGGCAAATTTCAAGTCATGCTTTTTAAAACACTGGGTGGAATGATTGTCATCTCATTGGTGCACCAGGTTCTAAAGTATTAAACTGATCTTCTGACATGTGTAGTCCAATTCTGTAAGGAGACAGAATCAATGTGGAAGTGTGCTGAGTGGTGGTAATGAACTCTGACCTGAATTAAAGGCAAAGGGAAAAATGCTTAGATAGTACTTCTATCATGAAGTGTGAGTTCAGTTACCAGGTAGGTCTATGTTGTTGGCAATATACGCCCATTACTACTTTGTGGTAGCCAATAGTATTTAAGTGTAGGTAGTATTGACAAATCATCTTCATGTTCAGGTCCATATTTTTTTTCAGGATATTTTAGAGCAAAACCAGGACTAGCATATAATCCTTGTCCTTTGCTTTAGTCCTATTAGGTAGTATTCATATGCTGTGCTTGTTTTCTAGGTGCTTGGCAAATATTATATTGTTGAACTCAACAACTGTGGTATACCCTTTGTTTATAAAATATGTGTAAGAAAATTTGACCATTTTAGTGAAGTATAAAAACAATTTCTATTAATTTATTAATAATTTTAATAGAATTAATGTACATTCCCACAGAAACATTTTAAATACCTTGGGAAATTTTGGGTGATGTACTTTAGATTATATTCAGTTTTACACTATTTGGGATATTGTCACATGCACGTTTGTAGTGACTGCTGAGAGTTGCAGGCATTATAGCTCTTAAGTTGCTCAAGATTGACTCTGGAGGAAGTTTTTGATTAGAAAATTACCTTGTTTTCTTATTTGTATTGTTTTCTATGTTTTGATTCCTAAACTCTCTACCAGTTTTCCAAATATTCTCTCAAGATTTTTAGTTCCTTCAGTTGTTGTATCAATTTTCTTTCTTGAGACAGTTTCTCCCAGGGCCTTCTGACCTGAATGTGGACTGGTGATATTTTTGTTTATTAAATAGTTCTCATCCTGTAATTTCCCTTCATTTCATTCTGGGCATTCTTTTGGCCATTCTTCCATAATAGTTCCTTCATTTCTTATATTCCAGATTTTTCTTTCATTGATATTTATGTTCATTTTATAATAGCGGAACCCACATAAGCTTAATGAGAAAGAATATATGGAAGATAAGATTTTTTACCTTGGTATATATAGGAGTATGTTACTATGACACATCATTGATAATTTGTTTGAATGTTGAATTCTGTTTTGGAAATTAGTGTTGTTTAGCTTTTAGTATTACTACTAAAGTCTGGAATAATCTCACTGCTGCTTGTATATCATCCACTCTTTTTTCCTCCCTAACCCTCAGTCTTGGAGGAGGTTCTCTGTCTCTGAAGCTCTGACAGTGTTTGTGTTTGTGTGTGTGTGTGTGTGTGTGTGTGTATGTGTGTGTGTGTGTGTTTAATTCAGGAGCACTGTACCCTTGAGCTGTATCTCAAACTCTTTGTTAATTTTTACTTATTTTTTAAAAAATTTTGAGGCAGAGTCTCACTGAGTTTCTGATTCTGATCTTGAATTTTGATTCTCTTACCTCACTCTTCTTCTGAGAACCTGGTGTTACGGGTGTATTCTGCTATACCCTTACAGAATTTGAAAATTGTCCTTTTTTCTTCGAACTGGGTACTACAATGACCATTTAGACTTATTTTTGATAACTTTACCCTTCTTTTTTCTTTGCCTGATGATTCTTTTTTAAGTCCTCTTTATGGTGAATTGTAACCCAATCAGAAAATGCATATAAATAAAAATATACAATTTACAGAACACCAGTATTTAACCATCACTGAGCATAATGTGTGTTGAAGTTAGCACACTGTCAGCACTTTTCTCATCATATCTCTTTAAAAGTTACCCCACTTTTATGGTAGTCACTGCTTTTTTTATAATTTTCTCATCTAATAAGGTGTCCCTAAATACCATAATTAGTTTTGTCTGATCTTGAACTTAATAAATAGATTAGAATGAATTCAATAATATGTGTTTTTATTTTTTAATCTGTCTTCATTATGTTAATAATATTTGAAGATAGATCCATGTTTTTATTACTACTGTTATTTTTTTTGCTACATGTTGTATGAATATGCCACAATATATTATTACACTCTAGTAATAATTTCCAGTTTGGAAATTATAACTAATAATGTTACTTATAATCCTCCTGGTGTATGTCTTCAAGTATACATGTGAGTAATGTCTCTGAAATAGTGATATGTAATAGAATATAATGTGAAATATATATATATATATATATATATATATATATATATATATAATTTAATTTATATATAAAATATTAATTTTTTCCAAGCTACATTTAAATGTAAGTAGATAGCGATAAAGTTGATTTTAATTATATATTTTATTCAGGCTAATAAATATATAATCATTGCAACACATGATAGACTAAAAAAATTAAGATATTTGCACTTTTATACTAAATATTTTAACTCTGGCCTGTGTTTTATACTCTTTAGAGCCTGTATCAATTCAGTGGAGCTACATTGTAGATGTGCATTATCCATATTTGACCAATGTCTACTGCATTGAATGCTTAACTGTAAAGAATATATATGTATATGTTCATGATGGGACACATTCTGACAGATTATTTGTTAGGTGATTTTGTTCTTGTTTGAACATCATAAAGAATACATACACAAACCTAGATAATATTAGATAATCACATACTGTGGCCCACTGTGGCTTGTTATTGCATATTATTTTATAGTAAACTTGCAATTTTTGGTTTTTAAGAGATGGGGTCCTACTTTGACTGTCACTAATCCTCTGGATTAAAGCAATCTTCTTGCTTTAGCAATCCTCCTTCCTCAGTTTCCAAAATGCTGTGACTATATGTGGATAACACCACACCTGGATATGCACTTTTAAAATAAGTAGCAAGACTCCAAAATAAAAAAAAAGTATGGGAGAGAAAATATACAAATTAATAACATAGAGGCTCATTATAATTATCAAATGTTATTCATTTTTCAGAATTGTAATACTTTGATATGACTGGAAGAACTGTAAGTTTGTTTATACTAACATCACCACAAATAAACGAGTATCATGTTGATGTCAAGGCAGCTATGACTTCATTATGTATTAAGGATTTTTTTCAGTTAGAGTATGGTCTTTTTTGGTGGTACTAGGGATTAAAGCCAAGGGTTCTCTACCACCAAGCTACATGTACAGTCTTTTGTATTATTACTTAAAAAAATTAAAACATTGTCTTGCTAAGCTGCCCAGGATGGTTTCAAAACTTCAATCCTCCTATTAGCTTGAATTGTAGGTGTGCACCACTGCACCTGGCTAGCTCCATTATAATCTTATGGGATCACTGTCATATATATGATCTGTTGCTGATTAGAATCTCATGTGACTCATGTATGTATGAAATGGTGAATTTGAGCCATTAAATGCTCCAATAGCAGTATAAGAAAGTTCCTGTTGCTCCAAATTATCATCAATATTAGATAATAATTTTGCTGACTGGTTAGTGGGTAATAGTTTTCAATATTGTCTGAGTTGCATTTCCTTATTTCCTAAAGAGTTAGAGCACCTTCATATGTATATTGGCTATTTAAATGTCATCTGTTGTGAAGTGCTTGTATTTTTTCCTTTATTTTGTAGGACATAGATCAAACCCAGGCCTTGCTCATGCTAGGCAAACACTCTACTACTGAGCTGTATACCCTATGCATACCCCATCTTCTTCTATTAGGGTTTTGATACTTTTCTTCCTATTAAAGGTTTAGGCGTCCTTCATATATTCTGGATAGGAATCATTTTGTTATATGTGTCACATCCATCTCCACTTCTGCAACTTAATTTTTTTCTTCTTTGAGGTGGCTTTTGATGAATTTCAGTTAAATGTAGTTAAAGTGTGTTATCCTTTCCCTGTATGATAGGTAACTTATGTGTTCTATTTAAGAAGTCTTTTTTTCTACCTAAGGTCATAAAGATATATGTTTACATTATCAGAACTTTAATAAATATGTTTAGTTAATAGGTATGAAAGCCTGCAAGTATTGATTTTTATGTTGAATATGACGTAGGGATTGAGGTTGATTTTTTCCATATAGGTGTCTTTAATTGTTCAGTATCATTCATCCACTTTACCCCAATTCTCCACTGTCTACACTCTCCCATACTCTAATGTCACTTGTTGTAAGACAAGGGTATAAATGATCTTGCTTCTGAACAACCTAATCTGTTCCATTGATCAATTTGTGTATCCTTATGCCAATATATTAATTGCTGCAGGTTTGTAGTAAATTATAACAACTAGAGGAGCAAATACTTGTGCTTCTTTAAAGATTATGTTGCTTATTTTCTTAACCTTTTGAATTTCCTATGTTATTTTTTAAATTATCTTGTCAATACAGGCTGCTTGATTTGATTGTAATTTTGCTAACTTCTTGTGGGGAATTAACATATCCCTTCAGAAAATATTAAATCTGATAATCACAAAAATAGTATCTTGTTCTTAGAACTTCAGTTTCTCTTAAGAGTATAATTTTCTCCTGAGGGTCTTCTTATTTTATATGCTTTAGTCCAAAGTACATGATATTTTATCCTATTACAAGAGCTATTATTTGAAAAATTTATTTCTTAGTTTTGTAGCTGGTACATAAAAATGAAAGTTTACTTTTCATGAATTCAAATAATTTATCTGTATAACAGGTGTATCTTGTATGGGAGTATTAATCTGGTGTCTCTAGAGAAGCTAAATTAATAGTATGCACACACAAATAGAGACATTTAAAAATACATTTACTATAAGGGAATTGGTTCATGCATTTTTGGAGGCTAAGACGTCCAAAATCTGTATTTCACAAGTTGGAGACCTATAATTATATAGTTCCAGTCTGAGTCTGAAGGCCAGAGTGAGGCTCTCTCCTGAGAGCTCATGGTCTGAGTTCCAGTGAGAGTCATAATCCAAATGCAGAAGACTGACATCTCACTTTAAATACAATCAAACAGAGAAAGATTTCTTTATTACTCAGTCTTTAAGTCTATTCAGGTCTCTAGTAGATTAGATGAGGTCACCCTCATTGGAGAGGGCATATTGCTGTACTAATTTTGCCAATTTAAATGTTTATTTTTATCCAGAATAACCCTCAGATACTCAGACACAATATATAACCAAATATCTAGGTACCTAAAATCAGCTATCACAAGGCACAATAAAATTAACTACAAATTACTTTCTTCCTTACAAATTCTACAACTAAAAATATAAAATGATTTTAACAAAAGTAACTGTTTGAGAAAATGTTCATATTAAAGTATAATGGTTAAACAATAATGAGTTAATTATTTATCTCAGCAAGTTAGTAAAAGAACAGCAAATTAGCAAAAGAACAAAAAAACAGAAGAAATAATAAAAATGAAGCAGAAATAAATGAAATATACAATTGATATCAATGAAGTCAAGAGGTGAATCTTGGAAAAATTAATAAGATTGATAAACTTTTGAGGTACTAAATGAAGAAATAGAATGAACATACAAGTAACTAATATTAGCAATGAGAGAAGGGAGTTCATTATAGCTCTTTTAAGACTTATTTATTATTATATGAGAGGCTATAATGCTTTGTTAATGTTAAATGTTTTTGTACTAATTTTTTTCAAGGAAAGTACACTCAGGAAATGGTAAATCCTAAATGATAAGCCATTCATTAATTGGTATTCATTGGTTTCATAATGGGTCCATGATCCAGATATGAGGGAGAATGTTGTGCTAAATTTTGAGAATTTAAATGAAAGAGTCAACTTCATGCTTTTTCTTTGTAGACTGAATTTAATTACCAACTGAATTTAAAAAATAACTATGAGATTATTAAAGATTTCAGGGATTTTTTTGTTTATTTCTTGGTCATTGGTACTGATATCCTTTTAATACCATGCCATAAAAAGTTTAAGACAATACTTACATTCAGTTAACAAGTACTGATAAGACACCTAATATATAATAGGCAATGTTACTTATGGTATTTCTTATATCCAAAAAAAGGGTTCAGCATAGTTACATGATGACAGTGAGCAACATATAACATTATAAAACTTGAGTAGCATCTACTTAAAAAAGCATCTGTATGATTTGTGTAGTAGTATGTTTTTTTTCAGAGGCACCTTTATTGCTGGGAGTTTTTACCTGGTGGCAGTTTTAATTGGCTTCAAAGTATCCATGATTTTTTTTTATTGTACACAAATACACACACACACACACACACACACACACACACACCCACACACTTTTTGGTTTTAGGAAGAAGAGTATAAATTTATTCAGCACTTAATTCATACATCTGCTTTGGTTTCTATCATCTCAACTACCTGTCAGGCATAGTCTATCTAATGGGTGTATTTTCTCATATATTTTTTTGATCTTTTGAAAATATGTGAAAAGGCCATTTGTTGGGCATGTAAGCTGGAAATAAGCCTACCTGTCTTTGTGCGGGCTCATATGGCTCCACACACTGGTCTGGATATTTGTGGTTTGGAACACCAACCACAACCAGCCCCATCACCATGGTAACCTGGCCACCCTCACGTGTACATTGTGTTCCTTTTCTTTCTGCTTTTTGCCAGTGAACTTTCAGCCCATTGGATGCCAATTGTAAGTGTGTTGCTTGCTCACTGGATTATTATGGCCCTCAGCTAAATTTACAAGGTAACAGACTATGCATAAAAGGCTTCCCTATGCAATAATAACATGGAACAATTTCTGTGAAACTGGTCACCAGAGGCCTCTTTTTGACTTTGTCACCACAACCTCCTCAGCTCTTCAGTGGGCTTTGGCTGGACCAAGTGAGCCCACAGCCATTGAGTACTTTTTTCTCAGAGGTCACACCTAGCACAGGCATTCCATAATGGAACTCAAGGCACCACTTAGATCTTGCTTGTTCCTTGATGCAGTTTTCTAAGGCTGTTAGGATGAGCACGGCTAGGGCCCAAACATAGGTTGATTAGCAGAATGCAGCTGATAGCCATTTAAGCTCAGGTGTCCAGGAAAGAGTTCCATTTTGGTAAAATTGACCCTCTCTGGCATTGTGCCCTCGGGCGACACAACTCCCAAATTCCCCTGTGGAGAGCAAGGCTAATGACATTGCTAGAGAGAAAATTACCCAATGACTACCTGATAGGAGGTGGTATGAATTCTCATTACTTAGCCCTAAACTACCTCTGAATTTCTAGAACACACAGACCAGCACATCAGAGGCTCCTGAGGCTCCTGGCTTTGGTATCATAAAACTTCTTTTCTTTTCTTAAGAGAGAGATAGGAGAGAGAGTGAGAGAGGAGAGAGAGAGAGAGAGAGAGAGAGAGAGAGAGAGAGAGAGAGAGAGAGAGAGAATTTTTTCAGTTTTTGGTGGACACAACATCTTCATTTTATTTTATATGGTACTGAGGCTTGAACCCAGTGCCCCTTGTATGCCAGGTGAGCACATTACCACTTGCGCCACATTCCCAGCCCTTATAAAACTGATTTTCAGGAGGATAAAATAATTTACATTAAATCACACAACTGACATCTAATCTGTAAACATATTTGAAACTTTGGAAAAATCAGAGCTAACCAGGATTGAACTTGCAGTCACGTAAATGCCTGTGTGCGGATCATGTGTTAGCACATTCTCAGATGAGGGTCCCCAGCTATGAGCTATCACTGTGTGGACTTGTCCAGATGGTTCATCAGGTATACAGTTTATTCCATGCATAGAAATTTGATGATTTCATCACGTGAGTGGGTGCACAATGAGCTGAAGAGTAGCCAAGCCTGGGTGGGCAGTTTTCAATGACAGATGCCACAGGGAAACAGTCGGCAGATGTTGATAAGCAATGGTGTGCCTGTCTCTGTCCTGGCCATGGTGTAGCCCAGAGCAAGTTATTTCCAATGTGTTTTGCCCAAAAGATGTGAAAGAAAGCTAGGAAAAAAAACACTGGTTCAATCTATACAAAAACAAAGTGCAAAGGTTGTAAAAAGGTCTATGGCAATAAAGATAATTTAGACCTGTGCTTAAGTGTGTTCTGCCCCCACTAAGAAGAGAGAAAAAGGAGGACATTCATGAGACACCAGTTGTTGTCAGCATCAGACTCAAATATCACAGTATACCCAAGGCAGGATCCAGAGCCCATTTCACAGATGAGGAACCTGAGACTTGGCATACGTCCTTCTCCCAAGGAGTCAGCACTGGACACAGGGTCTTTAGTAGGGATAAATCACCATGGAAAAATAACTCCTGTGCTCTTTCAATGAGGGGTCACAATGTCCTTTGTCTTCTAGAGAATGTGATGGCCAAGACCTAAGTTCAGGCATGAAGGGTTCCCTGTTCCAGATCATATCCCAGGGCTGGGTGTGAAAAGGCCAGATAGCTACAAGGGACCCTTTTCAGGCTTGCTTATCCCATGTTTCACATCAGTCTGGATGGTCTTGGGGCCAGTCACTGCTGTCAGCTCCACCTCAAAGGCCACCCAATACCTTCATTTAGCATGAGCTGATGCCATGGCCCTCCTAAGCTTCTGTGGCACCTATAACAGAATCAGAGAATAGTCATAATCAAAAGGTGCTGATTGGATAGGCCCCAACCTGCAGACTGACCCTTTGAGTGTAACAGGGATGAAAGTGAGAAGGGATAGACGCAGGGCTAGGAATACTCTCTGGAGGGCATGAGGAGCTCAGCAGTTCCCTGTCCTTGCTCTGTGGCTGTCACTCAGTTCTTCACCCTGCTCTTGCCTTGTCCATCCCTCCTCTCTTTCTTTTCTTCTCTATGTTTATTTCCTAGCTTCTGGCCTGGATCATATCCACAGACCTACAAAGGGCCTCATGGCCCTGCAAATGGCCATGGAATACCCATTTCTCTCCTTGCCTACCTACACCTTTCTCTAACACTAGGACATTTCTTATTTTGCCTGCTGCTCCCAACTTTGCAAAATCCCACAGGAGCTCCTTGGGAGATACTGGTGGTCACACCCCAGCCCCAAAAAATGAGTCATGGGGGCAAAGTAAATCACAGAGGCCCTATTCCCCTTGAAGTGGTTAGATTAGGCAGGAATAGGACAGCACTTTATGATCAAGAAGATGTGAGGAGACATCATCTGGAGGCCTGTAGCAGAGGTGGTCCTGGCCATTGGGAAGAAGATGGCAAAGAAGCAGTTCCTTCCACATCATTGTCCACTGCAGTCACTGGATGTAGTGCCTGACTTGTGGCTGGTGGTTGGTAGGGAGCTACCTTCCCCTAACACAGGAAAACATGCAGAGTAAGATGGAGACTGAGATTTTGGACAACGCTCAGGGTGTGAGTTAGTCAACTCTGGAATCACCCTGATTCCATAATTTGCAGTATGTGAGAAAATGCATTTCTTTTGTCATTGAAGCTATTTTGAATTAATTTGTATGTTATTTTCTCTAAAGTCACCTGAGCTTAAACAAGTATCTTCCACCTCATGTAACACGTTCCATGGACTCTGAAAACTTTCCATAAGGTACAGGCCCTGTCCCCCACAGAGGCTACCTCTTAGTCATAACCACTGTGAATCCTGCCCCCTGACAGTGCTAATATGTGCCCAATTTTGAATTCTTTACCTTGGCCTGCATTATCCCCCCACTTTCTCCTGTCATGCCCAAAGATATGGCAAATTTTACTTAAATTGAATCCCCAAACTTCTGCTTCTAGTAATGATGGGTTAGGCCAATTAGAAGCAAAACAATATGAAAGCTGAAAACAATGTAAAATCATCTGATTCAGGGCATTTGAGAATCAAGGGGAGCCAGAGTTTGAGTGAAGATGGAGTCCCCAATGGTGAGCTCAGCTTAAAGGCTACTTCCCCTGGAGCCATTTTCCAATGTAGAGAGGGTAGCTCAGATATGGAGTGGCACCTATAACAGAATCAGACAATAGTCACTCTTATGGTTTGCATTTGAACAGGAAATCCATGTAGCAAAATGAACTTAAACCCCTATCTCTCACCCTGTACAAAACTCAAAGTTGATCAAGGACTTAGACAGTAGAACAGATACCCTGCATTTAATAGAAAAAAAGGTAGTGCCAAATCTCCAACATGTTGGCTTAGTAACTGACTTTCTTACCAATACCCTTAAAGAACTAGAAGTAAAATCAGGAATCAATAAATGGAATGGAATCAAACATACATGCTTCTTCACAGGAAAGAAAACCATTCATAACATGAAGAGAGAGCCTACAGAATGGAAGAAAATTTCTACCACATGCACCTCAGATAGAGCATTAATCTCCAAGATATACAAAAAACCTAAAAAATTCAACACCATAAATACAAATTACCCTCAATAAATGGGCAAAGGAACTGAACAGACACTTCACAGAAAAAGAAATACAATCTATCAACAAATATATAAAAAATGTTCAACATCTCTAGCAATTACAGAAGTGCAAATCAAAACTACATTGAGGTTTCAGCTCTCTCCAGTCACAATGGCAATCATAAAGAATAAAAGCAATAATAAATGTTGGCAAGGATGTCAGGAAAAACGGTACACTCATGTGCTGCTGGTTACACTGCCAATTGGTGTAACCACTCTGGAAAACAGTACGAAGATTGCTAAGAAAACTTGGAATGGAACCACCATTTGACCCAATTATTCTACTTTTCATTTTATACCCAAAGAACTTAAAATTAGCATACAACAGTGATGCAGCCACGTTAATATTTATGGCAGCTTAATTCACAATATCTAAACTATGGAACCAACCTAGATGCCTTTCAAGAGATGAATGGGTAAAATAAATGTGATATATACACACAATGGAATATTTCTCAGCCTTAAAGAAGAATGAAATCATTGCATTTGCAGATAAATGGATGGAGCTGTAGAATATTATGCTAAGTGCAAGATGTCAATCCCAAAGAACCAAAGGCTGAATGTTTTCTAGGATATGTGGATGCTAATTCACGATAAGTGATTGTGTGGAGGAGCTAGGGAAGAGTAGTGTTACTTTGAATTAGACAGAAAGGAGGAAGTATGAGGTTAGGAAGGATAGTAGAATGATTAAGATATTATGACCCAAAAAATAAAAAAAAATATTATGACCCTATATACATATATGATTACATGTCTTGTGTAACTACATCATGTACAAACAGAACAATGAGAAGTCATACTCTATTTATATATGATGTATCAAAATGCATTCTACTGTCATGTACAACTAGCTAGAGAAAATTTTTAAAAATTAAAAAATATAACATGAGTTACAGAAAGACTAGTTAAACATTGAGTAAAATCCATAAAGGAAAAGTCTTGATAAATTGTTCTATAATAATTCTAACACCCTCAAGTAATGAAAAGAAACCAGGAAAATGTCAAAGGTAAGCCATATAGCAGAAGGAAATCTAGTTGTGTGTCCCCTAGTGACATGTTGGTCAATGATGGACCACATATGCAATGGTATTACTATAGAACTGTACTGGAAAATTTCTTCTAGCCAGTCATAGCATCCCAATACGGTAGCAGAATACACTGCTCATGCATTACACTGTGGCAGTACTGACATAAACAAAACCTGCCACACTGATAGTCATTTAAAAGTAGGGCACCTACAATTATGTACAGTAATAATTGATAATAAATGACTGTTGTTGGCTTATGTATTTATGATGTTATGTTTTTATCATTATTTTAGAGTTTAACTTAAAAAAATTAGTGTCTAAGAGTATGCTGTGCTACATACTGATTGACAGCCACCACATGCACCTTGCATTTACTATGTATCTTTTTTTGGTGCAAAAAATTGAACCACTGAACCATATCCCCAGCCTTTTAAAAAATTTGATATAGGATCTTGCTTAGTTGCTTAGGACCCTGCTAAGTTGCTGAGGCTGGCTTTGAACTTGTGATCCTCCTGCCTCAGCCTCCCAAGCTGCTGGGATTACAGATGTATACCACCAAACCCAGTTTATCACATCTCTTGATAGCATTATTTCCTCTTGTGCATGATGTAATCTTGTGTTGCTTTGTTTCTCATAGTTCTGAAAGCAATATGCTATACAACACACACACACACACACACACACACACACACCATATAGACAAAGTGTATAACAGGCTACATATGGTCTAGGTTGCTGTAAATATATTTGATGATGTTTGCAAAATGACAGTCAACTAAAGACATATTCCCCAGAACATCCCTATCATTAAGTGACACATGACTGTATTATTGCACGTTTAACATCCAATGGATTTCTACAAATTAATTAAGAAAATGACAACCAAATAGAAAACTAAGCAGGAGGCTTCAAAGGAACAAAAAATAGATAATAAAGGAAAATTAAATTAAAATCACAATGTATTATGTCGGCATACCTCATAAAGGTCAAAATGGAAAAGATAGAACCCTCAACTTCAGTGAGATGTGAATTGGTAGAACTATCACACACTACAGAAAAAAAAAAACTTTGGGAAGACATATTGGTACAATTTAATAATACCAAAATTGTGAATAAGGTAGGACCCAGCAAATTGACCCCTGGCTACATCTTTAACAGAATGCACAGATGTGTGTATCAAGGGACAATGAACAATAGTATTCATTGCAATAGTGCTTGAGACAGCCCCAAACTGAAAAATGACCCAAATGTACATGAATAACAGATCTACACATAAGATGTAGTGCTAAGTAGGAATGATCACCAGCTAAGCAGTGAGCACTAACACCAGAACACTCACTGTGTGATTCCATTAATATAAAATGAGCAAAATCCAGCAAAAGGAAACTATTATTTAGTTGCTAAGGGAAAACAAGGAAGTTATTTCCGTAATTGGGATAATGGCTACTTTTAGGGACAGGTCCTGGAAGTAGCAATATTCTCCTCTCAAATTAGGTCCTGATTACACAGGTATTTACTTTGTGATAAATATTTTTTCTGATTGTGTCTTATATTTCACAATAAAAAGAAACAGATAAAAGGACATTTTGCACCAAATCACCACAAGATGAAGTCTTCCAGAAACAGTCTCACTTGGCTTCCCACAGTCCACATCAGCATACACACTCAGATTAGAAATACTGTAGTAGTCCAATGACAGTCATGTGTTTACCTTCTGAACTCTGGCTCTTATAGCTGATCACATCTCATTCGATTTTAGTGCACGAAGCTGCACACCACATGCAGACATTTGGGATGCAACCACAAGCCTTTCTATGAATTGAATTTCCTTTGGGATTTATTAGTTTTTCTCTTCTTAATTTCCCTACATAACTTCCTCAACAATTCATCTGATCCCCTCTTAGTACATGCATATTGATTAGTAATTGTATTTTTTTCCTTTTATGCATTTTATAGTAGCCTCAGTTCTTATAAGTAGTATTGTCTCAATCTTCCATTTCTGTGCAACCAACAGCTCTAAATTCATGAGTCAGAACAATGGAGTCTTTGCCATGACTCAGAAATCTGGGCTGCTCTCATCTGGACTGCGCAATAGAATCTGCAGCTGGAACATCCAATATGGCTTGGGCTATTAGGAACTCTCTTTCCATAGGGTAATTGTCCAGCAGAGTAACTAATTCTCTACGTGAGGTTCAGGAATTCTGTTAGTCCATTTTTTTTTTTGGTTATTTTAACAAAATACTGGAGGTTGAACACTTTATTTTTAAAAAAAAAAAGGTTTATTAGTTTTCAGTTCTAGAGATTGAAGGGTGTGGCATTGCTTCTGCTCAGCTCTGTTAAAGGCTTTCTGGTTCCACCACACCAATGATGGGAGCACATGGAGAGGGAAAGATCACATGGTGAGATAGGAAGTCAGAAGTACTCAGCAGCCTGGCTTGCTCCTTATTACAGCTTGCTCTCACAGGCACTAACTCACTCTGGAAGACCAAGGATGAAAACCCATGAGCTAATTACCTTGCATTAGGCCCCACTTCTTAAAGGTTTCACCAAATCCCAACATCATCACACTAAATATCAAGCTTCCAACACATGAACCTTATCCAGACCAGAGCATTCTATGTCACTGTAAGGACTGTGGATTTTAATTCTACAAGATGACAGACCATTGGTATGATTGTAGTATAGAATTTATGATCAAAACATACTCTGCTCCTGCATATAGACATAGCAAAAGGGGATCACAAGAGAAAACAGGAGACAGGACAGATTTGATGGCTAAGATTTGAATGTGGTTTCCACTATTCAGGGTGGTTGGATTCTGGAATTGTTTGCAAAATAGAGAAGTGTCAAGGGTGACTCCTATTTGGAGAGGAAGCAACCCAGCAAATGGGGATACTGTGTATAGACTGACAGGTGGATAGTTGTATTAGTCAGTGTTCTGCCACTATAACAAATACCTGAGTTAGTCAACCTATGAAAAATAAGAAAGATGTATTCTGTCTCACAGTTTTGGGAATTTGGGTTTATGGTCAGTTGGCCTGGCTGCTTAGGGCCTGTGGCAAAGTGGCACATCATGGTGGAGAGTGCATAGCAGAGCAGATTATTCACTGAATGCTGAGTCAAGAGAAAAAGAGAAAGAAACTGACATCTTATAATCCCCTTTGAAGGCACACCCTCTGAGCCAAAATTTCCCATGAGGCCTCATTCCTTAGTTTCCACCAATTTCCAATAGTGACACCCTGCAGATCAAGATTTTAACACCTGGTTCTTTGGGGGATGTTGAGGGTCTAAACCATGGCAACAGTGAACAGTGAGTCTAGTTTGGTGGCTGTAGCTTTTAAAGATTCTTCAGTCACCATGGAGAGCTGTGGGTTGGGTGGAAAGTTGTCATTTGAAGCATACATTTGGAGTCCTCTGGTCCTAAGAGAAGAGCATGCCTAAGAATGTGTCCTCATAGGGAACAGCAGTGGGCAAATGGAATGAGGCATTTCAGTGTCATACTAATGAGCCCAAAAAGAGGGCAATGAAGCGGCCTGACCCTACCCTTTGTCAAGAGGACCACTTGCCCAGAGCCAGGGCCTCTTACCTGAAGGTCCATCCCAGCAGGACCCAGACCTTTCTTAAAGATACACCAAGACAGCTTCCCCACAAATAGCATTTATTAAAACTTGTGTTCTTCCTACAAGGGTTTGCCAAGGTAAAGGTGAGAGTTGTTCTCCATTTTTCACATCAGACTGATAATGTGCTCACACTGCAACAAAGTTTGAGGGAGGCAAATCTCACACAATGGCATTAAAACATGCATTGTACATAAGAACATCCAAGGAATCATGCTTTTGTTAGTTAATTTATGTCAAGTAAGACTGTGATATGATAATTGCAAATTACAATATTGTATAATTTGGAACTCCAAAAGGGAAATACAAGTTGTTTTGCAAGATAAAGTACAGCATCCTGAGACCCACAAACTTTAGACTAAAAATTGAATATTGTGTAAAAATCATAGCTCAGTAGGCTTTTGACTGGCATTTTATGGGCCACTGCTGAGAAATGCTGTTCTACACTTTGCATGTTACCTTATTTAATATGGGAAATTACCTTGAAATAAAGTAGCTTCTCTCCTCCACATTTTGCAGGTGAAAAAATGGAGTCACAGGGAGAGGTTCCCTAACTCTCCCCATTTACCTTATATTAAAGTTGTCAGAATTAAAATGGAGCCTCTTGGGTTAAGCTTGAACAAAATGTAAATTAATCAGGGAGGCGGTAATGGAGGCAATGTCACCTGCATTTGCCTGTTAACAAGAACTGCTACAAGAGACTGCCAGAACCATCCCCTTGCACAAAGCCATCACAACCTTGCTCACAAAACACTTCTGTAAGAACTGTCCAACAACTGCCCACCTAACCTCAGGTAATGACACTTCTAGGATTCTTGGTGAATATTGGTTTATTCATGCAATATTGATATTCTTCATGCAATCTTCCTGGAGACTGAACCCAGAGGGCTTTTACCACTGAGTCACATCCTTATTCCTTTTTAATTTTAATTTTTATTAGGAAAATGAGTCTTAGTTACTAGGGTCTCAGTAAGTGGCTGAGGTTGGCCTTGAACTTGCAATCCTCCTGGCCCTGGGATTACAGGCATGCATCACCATGCTTTTATTATACACATGGTTTATTATCACATGCATATTCTCATTGCAATGTTTTTCCAGAATAAACTTAATTTTTGAAGAATCTCTCTATGCTTGGTACTGCACTAGCTGACTAGGAGAGCTAAAGGACTGGGTTGCAAGCCCACCACTTCTCTCTTATCCGGGGTGGCATCTATACCTTGTGTAACAGCCTTCATACTCAGGATGGGTGATGTAGCCTACTTCTTCCACACTAAAACACTGCAAAACCAGTATCAAAATCAGCAGGCAATATCAAAAGTCATTCCAATTAACCCACAAACAATTCGGAGAATATAAATAACAAATTCAGACTTTGACACATATTTGGGAGGTGACATGGGGCACACCTAAGTTACAATAGTGATGTACTGAATGATGTGCCAGATCATTGACCTAGCTGGAATTTTTTGTGCCTCTAATTGAAAGACTGTGGGAGGGCTTAGCCTGTGGAGAAGATCACATTTGCAGGCGGGGCAGAGTGAGCACACAAATCCAGAGGTCTCCTTTCTTCATTAACTGGCACCCAGTTAATGCTTATGGGCCCAGTTCTCCACATCCACACAGAATCCCAGGGCACCCCACCTGGCAGGGATTGTGTTTTGTCCAGTGCCTGTGAGCAGCATCAGGGAGGCCATGCAGGCAGCTTGATGAATAGGGGAAGACACAGTGACCACACTTGCCTGCAAAAAGGTGAGGCTTGTGAGTGAGCAAGGCATGTGAAACTGTTAACTAGCACAAAGTGTCATTCAGATGTGCCAACAGGTGAACAACACAACTCACACTTCCCCTGCAGGACTGCTGGGGGTGTGTAATTCTCCTTCATCAGATAGGTCACCCTTGCACTGGGAGCACTAAGGAATTGCAATGCAAGTTTCCTTCATTGATTGTACACTGTGGTCTCTTGAAACAAGCTACAGATCCAGATCTGTTGGAGAAAATGGGCAAAATGTGTCTGGAAAAGACCCCAAAGTCATTACAATATTGTTCTCCCATGAAATAGAGTTTCGCAGAAACTTCCAAAACAAATCGCCTATTTGAAAAATAAATACCACAAAAGAAATAAAATTGTATGTGTGTGTGTGTGTGTGTGTGTGTGTGTGTGTGTGTGCATGTGTGCATGCACACAAATTTTCTGATGAAATTCGGTGGAATAGATTGATTCTTCATATTAAGTAGATTTCACAAAATGATCCCAGATGTTACATAAACAAATTTACATCCTAAGAACTATGTATTTATTTTAGAGTTTATAAAAAAATAAAATTAGTATATCCAACCTATGACATCAGTGGTGACCTAAAGTTTTCTTTATGAGTTTACATAAAAAGAATCAATTTCAGGTTATGGGTAGTTTATCCATTTTGAATGAATTGTCATTAATCAGTTCAATGTCTATTAAATATCCATTTGGAGGTTGGAAGAAAATTCATACTAAAAACTATTTGGATACATTTTTAATCCTCACTATGTCTTTTAAACCCATTGGGGCACACTTTTCTCCCTCCTCCATTACCTGAGGAGAAGCCCCTGAACAGTTCACCTTTAGTACATCTTGGGGAAACAGTGTCAACTTCCAAGCCCAGCCAGGGTTCCAGAAGAAGGCTCTGTGTTTGGTAAGTAATGCATGTGTCTTCTGTTTCACTTTCCACGGTTTTAGTTACAAGTGATCAATTATAGCCCAAAAATATTAAATGGGAGATTTCAGAAATAGCAATTCACCAGTCTTAAAATGATGTGCCATTCTGAATAGATATTCTGATGAACTCTCACACTGTCCCATTCCATCTCATCTGGAAGGTGCAGGATTTTGTCACATGACAGGTAAGGATGCGTATGCTAGCCACGTTCTTCCCCCACCTAAGCTGGAGCGCATGTGTGCACACCTAGTTCTACCAGAACACACAGTAGAGAGGGGCAGTCACCTTAGATTTGCCTCAGGAAGTTTTTTAACCTCTTGTTTTTGCATCATTGCAAAGCCGCAAATTGAACCCAGGGTCTGGCACAACCTAGGTAAGTGCTCTGCCACTAAGCTACACCCAGGCTGGGGAGCTTTAATAAGAGGGAATCTAGTCTTCCCAGTACAACCTGTCTGTAATTATAAAACAATCTCTTTATTGACCTGTTTCATGGACCAAGACCCAAAATGACTTGGACAAAATAACTCTCTACCCTGCCCCCAAACATCAGGGCAGTGATGACGTTCTCCATGTCTGGATCCTGTTAAATTAAATAAATTTGTATAAAGCCAAATGTAAAATTATACATCTGGAGGAACAAGAGTTTGTTTGTTCCTGGTGGCGGGGGGGCTCTGCCACCGGCTGAGATACCCCTGGGCAGGAAGCACTCACCATGTAGATTCTGGAGATGGTGTGGGGTACTCGCTGGCCTGGGGCCAGGCCAAGCATGAGCAGTCCCATGTACACAGCTAGGCGAAAGCCAGGTTGCCTGGCTGTCATCACCACAGCACAATACCAAGGGGCTTGTGTTTGTTTATAGAGGCCACACTCTCTGCTCATATTACCACACTCTGTGAAGCATCAGGACTTTCTCAGGACATGCTCTCCCTGCCACCTACTAAAGGGGTGGATGGTTCCCCAGGCTCCAAAGACCTGACCCCACACACTGCTCTCTCTTTGTGTCACATGGATACTCCTTGGGCTTCTTAATTTATTGTCCTCTGCTCACACTCTACAGATTTCAGAATTTGCTTTTCATAATTCAATCTCATTTTCCATATTTTTTTCTTTATTCCATATTTAAAGCCAATAATAATTGACTCTGGTACAAAAAAAGCCAAGGAAGAAAGAGGCCCATGTGCCACACTTTCTCATGTGTATATCACACAGAGGGCAAGTATTGTGTCCTGAGACAACAGAGCAAAAAGGCCACACTATTTCCCACCTTCCATTCCCTTAATGAAATTGCTCCCTCCCTCTCCAGCCCTGTATACATACTCAGAATGGAGCCATCACTACCCCTTGGAGCTGCTGTTCTATTATTACAGAACTACAAGGGGAGGGCAGACAGGGTGAGCAGGAGGCAAAGAGGAACCTCTGGTCACAGCAGCCACACCTGTCCTACCTAGAGCACCCGGTCATGACTTCAGAATGCACAGCCTCATCATGCATCTGCTGTCCTCTACTTCATTCTAGTCTCTGTCACAGCATACCATCACAAGGCCTATAAACAACAGAAATTTATTTCTCATAGTCTTGAAGGCTAAAAAATCTAAGACCAAGGCACTGGAAGATCTGATGTTTGATGAAGACCCACTTTCTCATCCACAGGTGGCATCTTCTCTCTGTGTCCTCACCTGGAAGAAGGGTGGGTGGTCCTTTGGAAGTTTTTTCTTTTTCCCAGAGGTGCTTTACCACTGAGCTACACCCTCAACTCATTTGATGTCTTATTTTGAGACAGGGTCTCACTAAGTGGCTTAGGGTCTTACCACATTGCTGATGTTAGCATTGAACTTGTAATCCTCCTGCCTCAGCCCCCACCACACCACTGGAATTAGAGACATGCACCACTGAACTTGGCCTTGGGCCTTTCTTTAAAGGATACTAATTCCATTCATGAGGTATCTGCCCCTTGGCCTAATCACCTCCAGAGGCCCCATTTTCTAATACCTTGGAGGTGAGGATTTCAACATATGAATTTGGGGATGTCACAGTCAAATCACAAACAGCAACTATGTGAGAACAGAGCAGTTCCCCAAGCAGCCCTAGGAGAAGAACCCTGTTCTGATGCTGGGTGTCCTTCCATCCTGCTGTGTGGTTCTTTTCCATTGAGGATAAGGTTAGGAGCCCTGTATGGATGTCTCATCTCCTCTTTGTGTGTTAGTGGTTGTATCCATGATCACAATTGTGCTGTTTTCCCAGATAATAATATTTGCTTTTTTCCCCATAAACATGTGGCCATTGGAAGGGCCATTCTGAGAGGACAGAAGGACTTTGGTAGAAGGGAAGCAGGCCCTTTGGTCTAGGTGGGTCCCTCCTTCCTTGGGCTGCCCCTTCCCCACAGGGTCTCTCTAGGAAAAGCAGAAACACCCATGCCTACTTAAGATTCTTTTGGGCTGGGGGTGTGGCGCTGCGGTAGAGTACATTCATGGACCTGGGTTCCAATCCATTTCCATTGCTGTAGCAATCAGCGTTTTGTGAAAATGAACTCCCCACCCTTTACTCAAACCATTCCTGTCTGAATTTCATGAGCATCCAAAAGTTCAAGTAGCTTTTTCTTAGCAGAGCCAGATCTCAATTCTTATTTTGCTTAACAGCAGAAACTCTTCAGGTACAACATGTCCTGTGCTCAAGAACAAAGCAGCAGATAACATTTACTGGATGCTAAGAAGTGGATCAGTTTCCTTCTGAGGACTTTACAAACATAATATATAGTAATCCTAGCACAAGCAAGCAGTCATTCACATTTTACCGATGAGGAAACCCAAGTGCTGGATAATAAAGTAATTTTCTCACTGCTCCTCCCAGCAGGATTGTATACTTTAGCAGAGAATTGCTGCATAAAGGCATCACTATCAGCTATGGCTGAGTTTCCAGTAGACAGAAACTAATAAATATGGGTCATGGTATCTGCTTTCCACTGCACCTTGCATGTAAAGAGCTGTTGCTAATTTTATACCTGCATATACAGACTCCAGGAAGATTTGCCTTCCATCTTAGGCTCAGCTGGTTATCAGATCCTCTACAGACCCCTGGAATTGTGTTTTGCTTGAAAAGCACAGGGAGGGGATGGAGAAAACGTTTCTCCCATCTGAGTGCCCACAGCCAATGCTCAAGTCCCTTCCCAGACACATCTGGGTCCCTTCCCTGCTCCACAATCTCCTACAGGCTTGGTGGCTGGTAAGAGCACTGGGGACAGGGGAAGAAGAGATAGGGTTGGATGAGACTGTGCAGAGCTGGGTTGGGACCAGGGAGATTAGATCATGGTGTGACTTTGGTTTCACAGGAAAAACAGAATCTAGCCAAGCCCCAGTTTCTGCTCTGCTCCTCTCTGGGCCTTGAATCAGGTGCCTGGTGTTTCAGGAAATGGAACCCTCTTGGCTTCCTCACCAAGTATCAACAGATGTGGGGTGTTTTCTAGAACTCTCCCTCTCCTTCCCATCCTACACTGCTCTTTCTGTTGTGGCTGTGGGGTCAAGGAGACACATTGTGACCCATCGATGGGCTTGCCATCTGTGGAAATGCAGTGGGGGAGAGAATATTCCTCTCAAGCTCTTAGCATAATGTTTACAGAGATTGAAAGGTTGAAGGAGCAGCTCAATAAGTACTGTGCACATGTTGCCTGGATTCAACATTGAATGTCTACGAAATTTCCTCTCTCTCCCCATCCCCTCTTGCTGAACTGCTTAGAAGTTAGTTATGGACATCATTATATTTTATCTATAAACTCCTTTGCAAACATCTACTGAAAAAAAAAGATGGGATCATTGGATTAATCAGTGAACCAATAGCATGTGTCACAGTAGTCCCTCTTTATCCATAAAGGACACATTACAGGACCCTCAGTGGGATCTCAAAAATTCAACTGGTATCAAACCCTATATACACTATGCTTCTTTCCTATATAGCATATCCTAAAGTCTACTTCATAAATTAGGCACAGCCAAATGATTGGTAATAAACTGTAATAAAAGAGAACCATTATAACCATGTATGTTGATGAAAGTTATGTGAATATGGTCTCTTCCTCTTTCTGAAATTCTGAAAATGTGGTCCTCCTCTTTTTTGTGATGATGTGAGATGATGTAACTGTTACCGCTGTTGGCTGGTGACGAGTCCTTGCTTCCCCATGTTGAAGAATAACTCCAAAGAAGCACGCCGAGGCAAGGTCAGAGTAGGAATTAGAAGTTTATTAAAGGACAGCAGAAAAGACTTCTCCCTAGAAAGAAGGGGACCCAAGAGGTGGAATCCGTGGAAGTGCGGTTGTTTCTCCTTTTTATAGTTTTGGGGATGGAATGTAGGTTGGAAGGCCTGAGGGGTGGGACACTTCTTTGTGATGGGCTATCTTTAAGTTTGCTGGGGGCTTTTCATTAACACTTCTTTGAGGTGGACTTAGACCTAGGGCCTTTTCGGACTTCATTAACATTCCATGAGTTGTCCTGTGTTTCCTAGAATCATTCTCAGCATGGCCTCCATTTTAGATTTCACTCGGTATTAGACCTGATTTACCTAACTACACTGACTACCTAATTTTAAATCTGGCTTCATAACCACTCTGTGAAATGAGGTGAGGTGGATGACATGGACATCTTGACACAGTGTCAGGTTACCATGTGATGGTTACATGAACACAAGTATTGCATCACCAGGACAACTGATCTGTAATGGATACAGGAACCAAGTAAGTAAGGATTGGGTACCCTATACAGATGAGTACACTGGACAAAGGGACAATCCATGTCCCAGCATGGATGGAGGGGGATGGAATAAGATTTTATCATGCAATTTTAAATTTATGAGTTGTTTATTTCTAGAATTTTCTGTTTAATATTTTTGAACCAAGGCTGGCTGAAACAAAAGCAGGAAACTGAAACCTCAAATAATATAAGAGAGAGAAAGAGAGTGCACGCAGGAGAGAGAGAGAGAGAGAGAGAGAGAGAGAGAGAGAGAGAGAGAGAGAGAGAGATTGAGATTGATCTTAAGAGACTGGCAAGTCCCAAACTTGAAGGGCCATCGGCAGTCTGCAAATGTAGGTAAGAGTTTATTTTGTAGAATTGAATATAAAATCCCTATGGCAGCTGGCAGACTGGAACACTCAGGTGGGATTCCTGTGTAACAGTTTAGAAGCAAAGTTTTTTTTTTTTTTTTCTTCAGGGTTTCTCTGTCTTTATTTTCTTAAGGCCTTCAACTGATTGGGGAAGGTCTGCACACATTCTGGAAAATTCATCTGCTTTATTCAAAGTCAACTAATTCAAATGCTGATCAATCACATCTACAAATATTGGTATTTGATCAAACAACTGGGCATCTTAGCTAAGGTGACACATATAATTTAAAGATATGTTAAATTAAGAATGAGATTACTATAATAATAATATGAAGTTTATGATCCAATACTTCCTTAGAAGCCAGCTCTACTGTTGCATAGAAAAGGAAAATTTTGTGTAGAGAAGGAAAAGTCTCAATGCTATTGCATCAGCTTATGCAACTCACAGAGGATTTACACAAAGCCAATGAAAATGGAAAACAGGGCTAGAGGAGGGAACATGGGATGGACCAGAAAAGGAAGCAGTTCCCTGATGGCCTGTTTTGACTTATGATCCACACAAATGTGTCACCTAGTAAAAAAAATAAAAATAAAAAGTAAAATATCAAAAGGAGGCAAATTGTAAGCAAAACAACATAAGCCATGGCTCCACCCTGGTTCTAGTCTCTTCACTGGAGGTTTTGCCCACCCAGTGATCTGGATACATTCTAAGGAAATCAGAACAAAATATAAATGAGTAGCATATAAAATCATGCAGGCTGAGATTATCACTGATTCTTAGTAAAGCAAGGGCCATGTCTGAGAAGTGTCAGAGACACTTACCATTTGGATTCTGGCAGGTACTGGATCCAGACCTGGAACCAACCAACAGAATCTGCTGGAGGATCTGTCCCTATGTCCCTGGTCCAGTCTCTCCCTCTGAAACCCCTTCTGGTAGCCTTATAGAGAGCATCTGGGCAAGCCCCAGGCTATTACTGCACTTTGACCCCTCTGCTCAGCAGGCTGGGAGTCCCCATTTCTCACTAGATGCTCTGGAGGGTAGGCGGGGCATGTAGAATAGCTGTATGTAGAATGAGGATGTATTAAGGAAGACAAATTGAGCATCCCTTATCTCAAAATCATAAACTTTTGAAATATAATGTGGGCACTCAAAAAGTTTTGAAATTTGGGACTATTTCAGATTTTGTGTTTTTAGATTAAGGAAGCTCAAACAGTAAAATCTCTGTAAATATTCCCAAATCCAAAATAAATTCTGAAATGTTAAATACTTCTGCTCCCAAGGGTTCCACTGAGGGGTACTCACCTTGTGTGTACAATTGCCTGGTTCCCACACCCCTGCCACCTTGTTGTGCTCATAGAGCCTGTGAGGCCCCTGAGCCTAGGCCTGGCTATGGTGCTGTACCTTCCCTAAGACCAGCACCAAAGGCGTGAGCTCAGAGGGCAAATTTGTTTTATTCTCAAGGCACTGAATTTCTGTGCTCATCCAAGTGGCCTTTTAGATATGACTACTCGGTGACCTTTTCCCTTCACCAAACATCTATATGTAGGATGGTTTTTCCACCCACCTGTGCTAGCTAGGAAACTTCCAGAAGACTAAGAACGCAAGCCATACTTTCCAAAGTGTGCTTCTCATGCCACTTGGAGACTGTACACTGCAGGGAGAAAGCAGATGGCCTTATGATGACTCTTCCTTCTTGTGCATGAACCATCAGGGAGCCTCCAAGGATAAGTTTTCCAGGATTTTTAGACAGAAACGACATCCCTCCTTTGACTTGGCTCCTAGAGCCATGTGTCACCATTTCCATAGCATCCTGTTGATTACCAGCCAGCCTTGACCATGAGACCAGATCTAAGGGGAGGGAGTTGGTCTCCCCAACACTCAAGGGGGAGGGCCAGGTTTATTGTTTGGGGGTGACAGACATTGTCAGCTGAGCTGCCTGTCCCAAAATAAGTCCTGTCCCCTCCTTCTGCTAAAGCTGAGGCTCTGAGTTGGAGATGGGACTTGAATCCCCAACCCTCCAGCCCAGGGCTGCTGCTACCAGGCCACACATATTCCCCATGGACCATATATATTTTCTGCTTCTAGGGCTTTCTAAATGAAATAAAGCAAACACATTCCTTCCAGGGATGACCTATATGCAGGCAATTCTGCCCATGGTTATTTAAGATAAAAATGAAGTATGATTGGTTTTTACTTTTAAATGAGAATCCAGCTGCTACAGGGGCTGGCCCAGACCCCCATTTTCTTCTGTAGTCCCGGGAGTTTCTTCCTTAAAGGCTTTCCTTAGGGACTCCATCTAGTCCTGATCGACTGGGATGTATAAAAAGAGGCCTCACTCTCAAGATCAGGTACGTGGAGGATGCTCTGTCAGTGTTTTGCCCACGGTAAGGACGTGAGAAAAGTCCTCTTAGATTCATGATCTACTTTAGGTATACCATCACCTCTGGACGAAGGTGAAGTCTGAATGATTATAATTAAGACCCCCAAAATACAGTAGCTAAAATAAGTTTGGTTCCTTCTCCTTTGAGATGACAATGACCTGGGCCAGTGCTACAGCTCTATTGTTTTCAATGCCTGGCTTTATTTCTGTGTTCCAATTACTTAGGTTGGAGAGCCAGGGTAGAGGGGTGTAGTGTACACTCTGTTTCTTTACTGAGGCATACATCACTTCCTGTCTCATTTTATTGGCCTGAACTTGGTCATATGGTCATATCTAGCCACAAAGAAGACCAGAAAATGTGATCTGTAGATCAAAGTTAACTCATCCAGTTAAAACTGAGGGTTTTTATTCCTAAATGGAAAAAAATAATAAATGGAAATTGGGGACAGTGATTTGCCTATGCACTGTGCTCACACATTTCTCTTCTTGATTTCCCATGAGAGAGCAGTATTTATGGAAATGCCATGACATTAGACTTCAGGAAGCATTTGTTACTGACCAACAGTGCAGGTTATATACAGGTGCTTGCTTGCCTCTGATCGAGCAAGATTTTAAGAAAGAAATCTGTGGTCTGAATGACCACTATTTCCTGGTCATTGGTTGTTTCTGGTATTCTGTTGGTCTTTAAGTCCAAGCTCTCTCAGAAGCTAGAAGTCAACCTCAATTACTTTATCTAAAAATTAAATATTTTGTCACGCAGCTTTCAATTATATAACAACACACCTGAGATAACTACTTAGAAAGAGTAAAGGTTTATTTGGGCTCATAGTTTCTGAGATTTTGGTCCATGTAGCCTGACTCCATTGCTCTTATGACTGTGGAGAATGAAACTGAACTTCATGGCGGGCAACATGAGGAAGAGCAAAGCTGCTCACTTCAAAATCAAATGAAAAATATTGAGAGAGGAAGGGGATGGAGTTACCCTCAGTGACCCCCCACTTTCACCCACCAGGCTCCATCTCCATCACTTCTCAATAATGACACAGACTACTGGCCAAGCCACTTAAAATACTTGGGAGTTTGGGAGACATTCGTCTATATGGTAGCAGATACTATGTTATTTACTGTCTAGGATGAGTTTGAGGATTGAATGGAAAAATATATATATATAAAGCACTAGGTCATAAACATAATAGAAAAGAGTCAGGTAGGACATAAACCACAGAGCCCAGTTTGCTACATTAATAAATAGATCTCTGTCAGGCATGTCAAAGAAGACCCTCAGGTCCTTCCCCAAACTGTCCCCTGCTGACTCTACTGCTTCTTGGGTCTCACTCCAGGGACAGCCTCACTATACTGGTGTTGGGTAGACTAGGAAACTGATTGAGTTCATTCTTCAATGTTGTGTGGTAGAAGCAGCCCTGAGGATGGCGCTATAATTTGGATCTGGAATGTCTCCACAAAGCCCATTTGTCAAAGGTGCATCCTTCTGTTTGGGCTGCTTTTGAGAGGTACTAGAACCATTAGGAGGTGGAGCCTCATAGGATGCTTTAGGTGACTTGGGGGTATGTCCTCGGAGGGGATTGTAGGACCCCAGTCTCTTCCTTTCTCCCTCCTTCCCCCACCCCTCTCTTGCTTCCTAGTCATGAAATACATGGCTTGGTTCCACCTCACATTTCCTGTCATGATATATTGTCTCATCAAAGGCCCAAAAGCAATGAGATTAACCAATCCTGGATTGAAACCTCTGAACTGAGCCAGTAAACTTTCTCTTTTTATAAGTTGATTATCTTAGCATTTGTTACAGTAACAGAGAGCTGACTAATACAGATGGTATAGACTGCCTATTAATCCCTACCTGGTTTGACTGATGGCTTTCTGACTAAGGCTGAGCATCTTGGGCTCCAGTCATTAGTCAGCTCATGGTTTATGGGTGCACTTAGACATGTGGGGGTTAATCAGGAGAATTTGGGACTATCCTCTCCCTGTGAGTCATGTGGAGGCATGCCCAACTCTCACAGTGCTTCTCAGATAGTCCAATTGTGTAAAAGTCTGGGATTTAGGTCTTATCTTCTGTAGGTTGTAATCACTTTAGTATAGACTCTGAGCACCCCCCCTACCCGTTGGGCTTCCTGTCTTCATGAAATAGCTCAGCCAGCTTAAGGTATCTGCTCTGATGATCTCTATGAAAACCCTGGACAGATAGGAGTGAATTGTTAGCAGGCACTGTCAGCAGGCAGGCTCATATAACTGACTGGATGATGTGTACAAGAGCTGATCACACCTGGCACCTAAATAAAAGGGTGAACTTACCAGATGTGAGTCTTTTTAGTTGTGAGTCTTTTTAGTTGGTACAAACATTTCTATTCCTGGCCCAAGGAGTGTCTTGCTTGCAATTAAGCACAAATCCTAATGTATATCTAATGCCCATATTATCTCCTAGAGATATTGTGTCATTCTTATGTTATAAATGAGTAAGAGATGGAACTTAATCTGAACTTAAGGATTCTTGTTTTCTTGGGATGCTGAAGCTGAAATAGGTGTTCATTTTTCACTGATTATCATAATGTCCAAATTTCCAAAGAAGAAGGAGGAGGCAGAGGAGAAGGAGGAGGTGGTGAAGAAGGAGGAAGAGGGAAGAAGAGGAAGAGGAAGAAGAATAAAGAGAAGGAAATGAAGAAGGAGGAGGAGGAAGAGGAGGTGGGGTAGGAGGAGGAGGAGGAGGAATAAGAATGAGAAGGAAAAGGAGGAGGAGAAGAAGAAAGAGGAGGAGAAATAACAAGAGGAAGATGAAGAAGAAGAAATGGAGGGAAGATGAAAGGAATGAGAAGATGGTTGAATTGACATGAGGTTGTCTTGCTTCATGTTGTTTCACACATGTCAAATATAATGACTCCTGCCCTTACCTATCCCCACCACGTTTGCAGAAGCAAAGAAAATAACTTATATTCTCAGAATGTGAGAAAGAAAAAAAAAGGAAACTCTGAAGGACAGCTGACAACTCTGATTGCCATTTTCCCAGGGTCTCCATAATCCTAATTTCCATTTATGTAACAACTCAAGCATGTCCCATATGTGAAAAACAAAAGGCGAGGACATAGCAGCGCCACAGATACCCCTACCCCCTTAAAATGATAGGTTTTCATTTGCCTCCAATGTTACTCAAAGCTGTGGAATCTAACTTTTCAAGCCCTGGTTCTTTTGAACAACAAAATATGGATCAAGCATCAATAAATAAAAACTATAAAACTATGTGTCCATATTGAGTATTCCTTATCTGAAATGCCAGATGTCAGAGTGTTTTTTTGATTGTGAAATCTTTGCATAGACTTTACCAGGTGAACATTGCTAATCTAAAAATCCAGAATCCAAAATACTGACACTTTTTGAGCATTGTAATCAGAAAGCTTCAGATTTCAAAGCATTTTGGATTTGGATCTTCTGAATAGAGAGGTTCAATCTGAATATGGTTCAAGGAAGATAATGAAGAAAAAGGATTGGCTCAAGAAAAACTAAAATATTTTCATTTGGTTTATTCGGAAAGCACACAAAAAAGCTGAAAATGGTATTTGCTCATTTACAGACATAAAAGAAAAATGTCAATCTCAGGAAAAACAATCTTTAGTTAAATTTGCTAGCTGAATCACAAATTCTTAAATGGTAGAGGGTGCTAGAATTTTGGAGATGACATGGAGCTCTTCATTGTGCTGTTACCTACACACATGGCTAAAGTGCCTGATGAGATTCTAGGAAGGCAAATTCTGGAAACAGGAACTTTGAAACTGAGTTTGCACTGAGGAACAGCATTTATGTTCTCCAAGGGTGTGTGGGGTCTCACTTCTGGTTCATTATGGATTACACTCATGTCCTTCCACACCAGATTCACTGTGCTGGCCTCCTGAAGTCTACAGGCAGTGACATGTGATGGCCTGGGCACCAAGAGGAGAAACACCTGTGGCTGGCAGGCTGGGCTTGATGCAGCCTGCTCTGGCCCTGCCTGCCTCCCTCCCAGACTCATTGTTCTGTACACATAAATGGCCTAGCAAGTCTCAACCAGGTTTAAAGTGTCATCTCTTTTCCTAGGAACAAAGAAGTCACTTCTTTCTACTAAACTTGGTGCTGCATTGTAGGAGGTAATTCACAAAAACGGTTAACATTTACAAATTGGATTACACTTAGCACTTCTTCTTTTGGAATTCTGTCATTCATTTTATTGTCCAATATATTTTGCAGAGAGATGGTCCCATAGTCACTCAGAGGTAAGCAAAGAAACAATGGTGACCATTCTTTGTGTACTTGCTATGTGACATATGGCTTAACTGTGTTTTCTGCAATCCTTGGTTTCTTAAATCAGTAAAGAACAGAGTAGAATGATCCAGTCTGTGTTTTGCAGATGAAGAGACTGAGACCCAAAGCAGCTAAGTAATTCCCAATATGTCACAGCTAATGAATAAAATCCAAGTACTAACCTTTCCGACCTGAAGACATCCTCCCACATACCCTAGTGGCTGAATGTCCATTCAGGCGCCAGCCAGGAGCCACCCATAGATCCTTCCAACTCCCTAGCAGACAGGCCTTGCCAAGTTCTCACCTCCTCTGTGAAGAGGATTGCACCTCCCAGGATTTCTCCATAATGCTCTGCTTTGTGGTTCAAATCAAGAGCAAGAGTGGAAACCAGGGTCAGTGGCAATCATAATCCTGTAATCCCAGTTATTCAAGAGTCTGAGGAAGGAGGATCAAGGCTTGAGGCCAGCCTGGGAAACTTGGAAAGACCCTGTCTCAAAGTAAAATAAAAGGGCTAGGGATATACTTCAATGATACTATGCACAAGGCCCTGGGTTGAGTCCCCAGTGATAAAGAAAAGAAAAGAAACAAATCAGAGGTAAAACATTATTGCTCCTAGAATGGTCAAAATATTCCTCTGTAGGCACACAGAAAAAGAAAAAAATTCCCCAAGGGTTCTTTGAGAAAATAATGACATCCATTTTTGAAAGTACCTACTGGAAAAAAAAAATTGTGCTAATTTAAATTACTTAAAGGATCAATCTAAATGAAGATAAGCATTGAGGGAAACTACTTTAATGAATTGAAAAGAGTGACCAGTGCTTAATTCTTTACATCAGAATGTGTCCAGACTTTATTTTTTTTCCTTAAATGGTTTCACACTCCTGTTACATCTTATTATCCATGGTTACTCACCTACATTAATACTCACATTCCTATAAGCCTAGTTTCATGAGCCTAGCATCTCCTGAGTAGATAAATGCCTCCAGAAATTAGTCATAAGAAAACTCAGCCTCTCTGTGATCATGGCCTTTGTCAGTTTCTGGACAATGGGTAGAAAGAGAAACATAGAAAGTGGCACACTTGAGGAACAAGACCTCAGAAGGTTTGATGTTCTAAAGACTTTCTGGAAGCCAGCGTTTTCTGTTTGAAGAATTGAGTGAGTTCCCCCTGGCCAGGGGCATCATGAGAATTCGAGGACACTTGTCAGGACTTGCAGGTCTCAGGGGCCTCTGGAACCTGGGTATTGTGGTAATTATTCAACCCACAGCAAGAGACAGCACACAGGACAGAGCCCCTCTGTTCCACTCTGCCTTCAGCCCCTCCCAGGTACTTAGACCAGGAGTTCACTGACCAAACTCCTTTCTATCCTGAGGCAGTTTCTCTGCCTCACTGCAGACAGGTGGGGAAGCAGAGGCAAAGGTGAAGGGACTCTGCAGGGCCTGCAGAGTGGGCAGCAGGCAGAGCTCAGGCCAGCTCCATCCCGGACGGTTCCTCAAGGAGGATGGAGTGTGACAAGGGCCAAGTAAGCTGCAGGAATTCCACAATCCTGCTTTTGGAAATGACTTAACTCTTAAAATAGATCTGTAAGAATTGGAGTTTAGGTGGTGATGCTCATTTCAACAACACAATGACATAAACAAAAGTCATGGCCTGGTGACTTAGTGGTGTCCTCAGTCTCTCATCTACAATAGCCTTACACCATGAAGTCAAATAGAGCCAACCTCAGCTTTGAGACCTGGGCAGCTGGGACCACAGCACAGTTGGTGAAGAAACCGGTAATTAATTACCTGTGAGTCACAACTAACACCCCTCCTTCCTTTTTTCTCTCTCTCTTCCTCCCTTCCTTCTGTGGTCTCATCCTCCCTCTCTCTCTCTCTCTTTCTCTCTCTCCCTCCCTCCCTCCCTCCTCTCTTTCTTTCTCTTCCTTCCTCCTCATTTAGGAGCCTGACCAACTCTACCACAAAATTCATGGCATTTACGATGTGTTAAAGCACAGTGTACCCCAGAAGAATGTACAACTGTCATATATCAATCAAAAGTAAAAATATCAAAAGAAAAAAGGCAACTGGATTTGGCAGAGCCCTGGAGACAAGCACAGGAGTGTGTGTGATGTTTTTAGTTTTAAAATGAGCACATAATATTTGTACCTATTTATGAGGTAGAATTAATGATTGTTGAATGAAAAAAATAAGGACTCACAACTGGCAATGGGGCCCTTTCTCTAATCCTTTCTTTTTACTCAACAGACACAAAGGAAAAGAAACAAAATCATCCAGGGCCTGAGGGAGGTCTACCTTAGGCCAGAGAGAGTTCAGCCAGAAGGCCCTACCTGTAGGCTGGGCCACCAGCTCAGTCGCAATTATCAGTTTCTTAATCTGGAGAGTGAACAGTTGGCCAAGAAGATAGGCCAAAAAAAGCAATTTCACACTCACTGAGCTGTGGTTTGAAGCTACATGCATGCACTCTAGTTTAACCTACTAAATCCAGTTAAAAGTAGTTTAACCTACGAATTCCAGGTTTCTATGTCATTCATTCTAGTTCACTGGTGATTAACTTTTGTTTTTCAAAATGATTTAATGTTTGTGGTTCTGTTCCATAACAGGATTTGTACAGAAAGTCTAAGGATTTGAAGCTTTTAGTAAACACCATGTGGAAGTCTGATTCTGTAATGGGAGGGGCATGGAGTGGGGGAGAGAACTCCCCCACCTTAGAGATGTCATGGAAAAAATACAGTGGTTCTTCAGCATGGTGCCCCATGGTCACTGAGGGGCTGTGAGCATCCTATACACAGGTTTACTCAGCCAGCAGAGGAGATATGGATAACACTGGCATTGGTGAGTTTAATTCCTAAAAAAAAAAAATAAACAAGTATTGCCAAGCCTGGAACACAGCCCACAGCAGTCAGCAAGAGAGCCTCTCATCCTGAACATAAGCATGGCTGTCCTGAGCAAGACTGTCACCAAACAGAAATTCCTTCCAAAAGGAATGATAAAGTTCTTCGATAGTTTTTTTTAAGACGGAAGTGGCATCACCAAGAATTATTGTTTTCCTCCTGTGACAACTGTGAAACCGTCTCACCAGAAAAAAAATGACAGATAGCCAGGAAGCTTTAGATCTTGTCTGTTTCCATGATCAGTAGAAATCCTGTGACCAACAGAAAGAGAAAACAGGAGCCAGCAGCAGAAAGTGAACTGGAAAGAGCTCAGCACCCTGGGAATGGCTCTGTCCCCCAACCTGTGGAACTCTTCTCTGGGGCACTGAGGTCCTCTCTTTAGCACACACTTACCTGCCACTTGCCTGAGCACAGGGTAACTAGAACACAGAGAGTCCTATAAGCACAAGGGTTAGAGGGGCAGGGAATGAGAAAAGAAGAATGATGTTTCATATTATTAATAGGGAGTGCCAAGAAATGCCAACAATGGGACACACTCTTGTCAAGTGGAGGATGAGAAGCCCCACCAATATGAAGTGGGTTGGGGTTCACACTGGGAACTATCCCTGGAGACAAAGGCCAGTATCCTTGGAATAAGACAAGCCAGAAACCCTTGCCCAACTGGGAGAGTGGAGCCCAGCAGGGGAGGTTGGAAGACAGCCAGGTTTTTTCCAGAGAGTGCACAACCCATGGGAACCCGGTTGTATTATATGAGGTAAAGCCAGTTGTATTATATGAGGTGCCAGTGGTGAGGGCCTGCCCTTAGGAATGGAATGCTGCTTCCCCTTGGAGAAGCTATCCTCAGGGCACACAGGTCCTAAGAGAGCTAAATGGCACCCCTGGAATTCTGCCCTATACTCGTGATACAACTACTCTAAATGAAATTATCTGAATTAGGAAAGGTTCTTTTCCTAGAAGTGCTCACTACATTTCCTTAGAGCAGTACAATGGAAAAGTCAGCAGATGGGTTTTCAACAGGAGGGGAGATGGAGAGCCGAATGACATGAAGCCATTGAAGGCGCACTTATGATCACAACACAATCCTGGAAAAATATGTTTGTAAGAGGAAAGTAAAAGCCAAGTGTGAAGCATAGGGACACTCGGATCCTGATGGGATGGGAAGGAACAGGCTTGTGCAGAACAAGAGATACTGGGATAAAACTGATCAGGTGGGGGATGGGCAGGGTCATTGGCTTCTTTTCTTCCATTTTCTAGGGTGTTTTGCAGGTGCATATCAAGGTGGAAATGTAGGCTACTGCCTACAGTTTGGAGCTGTCCTTCAACCCATGAAGCTCTCCAGCATCTGTGTTGAGGATCTCAGAAGCCCAGTACCCAAGGGGCATAGCTGACCATGTGGGTCAGGGGGAAAATCCTGCAGGGCATAGTGCAGCCTGGAACCTTAGTATTAAATCCCCTGAGCATGGCTATGATCCCCAAAGCATTTCCACAAATATTGATGGACCAACCCTGCAGACAAATTGGCTGGACCTCTTTGGGCAGGGTTTGTGCCTGTGCTCTTGTAATTTTTCCTCCCTCCAGGTGGACAAAGGAGTTGCAAGAGAGATCAGCTTGGGTCCCTGGAATCTGCACCAGAAAATATGTCTCCAGAGCTTCCCACAGGAGAAGCTAATCCTCCCTGGAAGAGAGATGGACTATTAAGTGGGTTTCCCATGGCTTTAATTTGGAAAAAAATTCAAGTGTGCCAATATTTATGCCAGTTTCCCCTTATCCTAGGTGCAAACAAGGCCCCTACATGTCCTCATGCCTATCAGCTCAACCCAATCAACACAGAGACCAATTTTGACCATCTCCACTTCTTCCACCTTCCCCACCACAGAAATGTATACCCCAATTTTGAAGGTGGAGACTTAATGTCTGAAGATGGGAATTCCCAGTTTTGAGGGAGTGGAAATGCACAGACTTTGCTATATTAAAAGGTGGGGGGAGGTTGGGTGGATGGCCCATGCCCATAATACAAACTCAGGAGGCTGAGGCAGGAGGATCACAAGTTCAAAGCCAGTGTCAGCAATTTAGCAAGACTGAACCACCCAGAAATTTATCAAGATAATTTCTTAACAAAAGAAAGAAAAATAAATTAAAGACTGGGGCTGTAGCTCAGTGAAAAAGTAACCCTTGGTTTAATTCCTAGTACCAACAAATAAAATAAGTGGCACACATGTTTGTTCTGGGGCCATCTCAGACCAGCCGATGCCCTAACCCCTAGGTACATGTCACAGACCTCATGGGCCTAACGGGTTTCATGAGGACTCAGGCTAGAGCATTTCAGTAAACTCCTCTGAACTTTTTCCCCTAGCTTCGCTCCACATCCATAGCAGCTCCCAGAACACCCAATATTTAATGCCTGGAAAGTCATCTTCATATAGCAAAAGCCTTAGAGATCAAGGATATGGGACAAGGGATATAGGATGACCTCATACATTCATGAGAGCTGTTTGCTCTGGGAAGTTTATTTGCTTCCAGTATGAAAAAGGAAGTGAAGAGGACACTCTGCTACTTTTACATTATGGCTGAGTTCCTAATAGGCTTTCTCTATTCCCACCTGAAGATGTAAGATGATCCCTTCACAGAAGTGCACAAGAAGAGCCCAGCAGCTTTGCTTCTTCCCAGTGGGCTCTAGGGTTCAAAGAGCAGCTTAGGATCAGATCTGGGAAGGACATGCTGGGTGGAGCACTGGGATGTCCATCATGGGCTGTCAAATGAAACCAAGGGGTAGTCCTGATCTTCAGGTTCCTATATTTATTTTACAAAAGTCGGATTGATAACAATACATCTCATCTGGTCCCTGTAAGCTTTTACTCTTGCAAAATTAGAGGAATAAAACTTGCTTTGGAAAGATTGTTACTGCTCCTTCAATAAGTGTCTTTATGATGCAACTTCATGTTTGGGTATTCCTTTAGCCTGCATGTAGAAAATGCCCTTCCCCAGATAGAATCTGTTTCTAGAATTTGCCATTGTCTTAGCCTTTACTGCTGCTGTAATAGAATATCACAGACTGGGTGATTTATAAACAATAGAATTCAATTTAGTTGATGGTTTTGGAGGCCAGGAAGTCCAAGAGCATGGTCCTGGCATCTGGAAAGGGCCTTTGTGCACATTATAACATGATAGAAGCTGGAAGGGCAAGAGAGAGGGAGTGAGGGAAATGGAGAAATACAAAGGAAAGGGGAAAACCCCTCCTGTTATCAGAAATCCATTCCCACCATAATTAGCCCACTCTAAACCTTTTCTTAAGGGCAGAACTCTGTGACCTGATCACTCCATGAAGTTCTCAGTGATCAGCACTGTTGCATTGGAATTCAGTTTCCAACATATTCGGTTTCCATGCTCCAACCAGAGTGTCCTTCCAGACCTGATCCTCGGCACTCTTGAGCTCCAGAGCACACTGGGAAAAAGCAAACCCCCCTCAGGACATGCCTGGCTCTCCTTGTCCACCTCTGTGAAAGAACTCAGGCATAATATGAAAGTGGCAGGGTACATGTTCATTTCATTTTTAGTAGTAAGAATGAATTTGCCTTTTCAGCTAGAGGAATTTTTTTTGCAGACAATTCAATGTGTGTGTGTGTGTGTGTGTGTGTGTGTGTGTGTGTGTGCATGTGCGCATGCGCGCATGTACATAAATATAAGTATATAATATATATATGACATATATTATATGTATATCTGTATATTTATATAATAAACATACAGATATACATATATATATAATATTAGTAAAAATTCACAGTTTTTATCTCATTTGACCCCTTAGCATTTGAATTAATTCTAGTGGCCAGGTAAAATAATCTACCTAGTCTTATGTTCATTAATGCCTTTAGAGAGACAATGCTCTCAATTTTAACATTCTTCACCTGGAGTCTAAAGGGTCTCAGCCGGCAGCAAACTTCCAGCTGCCAGCAAACTTCCAGCTGCCTGCTGGTCTCCCCAAGAGTTTCTGGGTAAGCTGGTTGCAGTGGCATATGCTTGTAATCCAACCAGCTCAGCAGGTAGGAGAATCGAGAGAGCCAGCCTCAGTAAAAAGAAGGAACTAAGCAATTCAGTGAGACCCTGTCTTTAAATAAATACAAAATAGAGCTGGGGATGGGGCTTAGTGACTGAGTTTCCCCAAGTTCAATTCACAATGCAAAAAAGAAAAAAAAAGAGTCTCTGGTTAGGATGGGGTGAGGTTTACATGAGCATAAATGGGAAAAATCAGCCTGCACACTTGTTAACCTCTAACTGATCTTGGTATTGACCAGTTTGAATGTGGGCAGCAGACCCAGCAGGAACAACACACCTCACAACCTGCCCTGTTGCCTTCACAGCTATTCCCATGACACATTGAAGTGACTGCAGGCAAACCATGTGTGGTTGGTTTCCTTTGAACTCTCTGTATTTCAATTCATTAAAAAATATTTTCATAGACTTTATGTGGGCAAACTGAGCTACAATAGGTTGGGAACACAGCTCAGCTGGGAATTCAACATGTTCATGTCCCTTGAAACTCAAGCCAGATCCAACAGGTCCCATGGAACTGATAATATGTAATTTCCTTTTCATACTATCTTCAGACTGCATTCTGCCCTCATTCTAATCTTACCAGGGAAACAAAGTAAAGGCACCTCAGGTTTTATTATCCTCAGAGCCCTGAAGCAGAGAGAGGTTCTGTGATTTGACCAAGGTCACACAGATGGAAAACAGTGAAGGAAGAATTTGTTCTCTGGAACACACTTGACCTCCCAGGTGGAAGTGAGACCGGCAGTGTCTTCTGTCCCTCCTTCTGTTGTTTAACCCCTTCATGGGAACCTGATCAGTTAAGTCTCTTCCAGACCTTTCCTGGGCAGTTCCATCATTTATTCAGTCTCCCAATCTCCTCTCACCTGGCTCCTTCCTACATCATGGCAGCCTTGTGCTTTTCTGTAGAGAACCACAGCAGCCCATTTTACAGATGTAGCCAGATCCATGAAAAAAAAACTGAGCATGCCAATGAGCTGGTGCCCTGAGGAACAAGCTCTGCTGATCAAGCTACAGGTGGGACAAAGAATAGAGAAATGAGGTTGGAGCAGCAAGGAGAACTGAGAGCAAAGCAGAAGGCACCTGGGAAGCCCATTATAAGAGATTGATATGGGGTGAGGGAGGGTGATTTGATATTCATCTCTGTACAGCCTCTTAAAACTGAGTTACTCTAAAAATTACAAATTACTGTAATTTTCTGGCATTTTTTTCTTCTACCAATATCTGTCTAGTACATTCTGTCTTTATGCCATTTTCTTTTTCCTTCTATTATCCTTTTTAGCCTGATCCAGGCCTGATCCTTGACACTCATGTTGACTTAAATTTTAAAGTATTGTATTTGTTAAATCAAAGGTATATAACATCCCATTCTCTCTCTCTCTCCACTTCATTAAAAGAAAACAGCTGAAATTGTTTCAAAATTGTTTCTTACTGGTGTGAAAGAAGTCAGTAGTTCTTAACATAATAAAAAGTCTTCCAAAGGGTAATTACTCTTAAAAAGTGAAAGATAATGAAATTAAATTTTGGTACCCGAGCACTTCATGATTAGAAAAAAATGGTTAAATATTAAGTAACAAGTGTTTCTTATTGAAATTTAATATACTGTTTTAAACTTTTAATAAAAATCCAAATTAGAATTTAGGAACATTTTAACTTGATTAGACTCTTCACTTTTGAATGAAAACAAAAAGTTCATGTGTGCCTAATTAATATAGGTTGAAGAATAGTTTATAGAACTATAAAATTTCTTAACTATAAAATTTCTGTAAAGAACATAAGATACTAATACACTATATTTGTATATTAACTATGTGAGTATATTCAAATAGTCATGTAAGGTTGTTGTTTGGGGAAAATTCCAAGCATCACCTGGAAATCCATGCCTAGTTGGATATAAATAATGTCTGAAATAATAGCTCAATCTGATATAATCACTCTAGTAAAGAAAATTTTGTACATATGTGTGTGAGTGTGTGTGTGTGTGTGTGTATATATGTTTGCATACATATATATATACACACACACACACACACACACACAGTTATTCAATTTGATACAAAAATATGCACTGCTTACTAAAGACACTGCAAATGAGGATCAACATTGCATCATTAACAACCACAAAACTTAATAAACTCACCTAAGTTGTGTGTTGTAAATACCAAATAATTACAAACAGCCGTTAGGGACTGATACCAGAAGCATATGCACCTGCACTGTGTTGCCTGAGCTAAGTAACTACAGAGTATTTTAATGTAGAATGTATTATATAAAATCCAAACAAAGGGATCCCATTATAAGAGATTGATTTGGGGTGAGAGAGGGTGATATGATATTCATCTCTGTACAGCCTCTTAAAACTGATTTACTGCAATGGCTTGTGGAACTAACAAATGTTTATTTGAATGAATATTCATTTGTTCACATCAAGTCCCAGTAGAAAACTCTTTCCTCTTAAAAGGTCAAATTTTCCTCTTATGCAGTGTTTACTATTATGGTTGCCAATTGTCTGTTTAGAAGATATAATATTAAGGAGATATGTAAAGTAGAGTCTTGAAGGATAATGATGTAGAATCTGAAGCAGAGATAAATATGCTAATTAGAAACAGCAATAATTTCAGATATAAACATTATAGTGACTTACCTTATATTTCTTGACAGCATGGTGATAATTTCTCATCAACCAGTCATGAATTCTCTCTCAAATTACCTTATTATCACACTGCTTGAGTTATAAAAATTTATTTAAGAAAGAATATTATCAGGCTGGTGATGTGGCTCAGTGGTACATCACTTACCTAGCATGAATGAGGCCCTGGGATTGAGTCCCCAACATTGCAAAAATAAATAAATAAATAAATAAATAAATAAATAAATAAACAAACAAACAAATAAATTAATTAAAAAAAGAAAATATATAAGAAAAATAAATAACATTACCAAAAAGTTAAGTAACTTATTTAAATAACTATAAAAATCAAATAAAGAATTTTATTGTGAAGAAGCTTTAGAAGCTATACAATTCTATATGAATAGAAATAATCATCATCTGGAAGATTGTCTGCATTTCTGCCACTTGCTGTAAAAAATATTGCTTTCTCCCATGTTTACTTTTCAAGCAAACAGCAATATCAGAACTACATATAGCCTGTTTGTTTCATAATTTCATGTATTGAGGCCAGTTTATCATACCTGAAGTTATTTTGGCTCTGCAAAAGATTATTTTGGCAGAAGTTTTATTAGTATCTTCAAATTGTCTTTTAGGAAACTTGGCTAGATTTACTGCCTAAGATGGCCAGTTATAAATTTTAAACCTTATTACTGCACACTCGCAATCTCCTTCTCCAAGTCAGTAGTACTATGGTATTTTCTGGTGCAATGATTCAAACATAAATTTGTTACAGAATTCCTTAACAAATAGGATAATTTTAGGAGCAGAGTTATAATGAAATAATCATTTGGCTTTATGTTTTTGGTGCATGAAATGCCTAATATATTTGCAGCATAACTCAGTCTCCATTATCTATGGTATTAGAAGAATAGCTATAACATCTACAGTAAAATATATATCTAATTCAAAAGCTATTTGAGTCAGCCTTCTTTCCTCAAACTCTCAGACATCTATTTATTCATGGGAAAAGGTACATTATTCTATGTACTACTACATTAACAAACCTAGCTTTCATAGCAACTTGGACAAAGCATTAATGTATCTAAATTTTTATTATTTCCTTAGGATAAGGGGCTGGGGTTGTAGCTCAGTGGTAGAGCACTTGCGTAGCATGTGTCAGGCTCTGGGTTCCATTCTCAGCACTACATATAGTTTCTAGGGTGAATTATGAGCATTGGAATTGCAGAGCCGACATGTTTGTTACTGTACAGGTTTGAAACATATTGTTAAATTTACAAAAACCATACAGCATATTCATTGTCTACTCAAATATTACTTCTCTTTAGCCTTCCTTACTCCCTGAGGCAAAATGAAAACAATTAAGTGCTATGCACCATGTTAAGAGCTGATCATACAACAATGAGCCAACAAAGTCCCTGCCTCTTGATGAGCTTATAGACTCATTAACAAGACAGACATTTATTAGATAACTATACACACCTTGCATGATCCTTCTCCTGCACATCCCTTGAACTTTATATCTAACTCCATTATGACATTACCCTTTTAAACTTAATTGGTATTTTTTTTCTTGTTAGACTTAGTTACTTAAGGTCAGGGACAAACATTTGTGACTATAGTGTCTAAGTGGGATCAGAGTTTCTGCAATCAAACAATCTTAATCTACATCCTGTCTCCACACTTATGCATCTTTGGATAATTTTTTGACAACTCATGCCTCAGTTTCTTAATGTATAAAATTAATGGTGATAGTTATAATATTCACCCTATAGTGTTGCAAAAGGATTAAGTCCTAGGACATGTACAGAACTTAGAATAGTGCTTGACATATAATAAGTGCTTAAGAACTAATAGCTATAACCATCTTTCCAGATCTAGTATAAGTATTTTGTAATGTCTAACACTTAGCTTAATAGATAAATAAATGCATTTAATTATATTAATAATTCTGAGTTCTTCAACATAGTCAACAATTTGATGACTAGTCTTAAAAATTAGTATGTGCTTTTGCCATATGACATGAAATTGAAAGTTTGATTCTAAAATAATGATTATTTTGCCTCTAAGAACATTTGTTGTCAGCTAAACAATGGCAGAAATTATATTATCAAATTAAAGAGTTAATTCAAAGATCAACATTATCTTATGTGCCATTAAAAAAGAAAAATCACTACCAATTAAACTGTGATAATATTTTTTGTTACTTAGAATTCTTATTTTATGTTTGCTGAAATAATTTTCTTAAACTTATTTGGTCGTTTAAGTAAAACTACTCACGTGGTGAGGAAAGGTGGCTGAGCTGGGGTCCATGTGGGAGGCAGTCGGGGTGGCGATGGTGGCAGCGGCAGGTTCCGCAGCAGCTTCATTCACGACGGGAGGTAAGGCTGCGAGGCTGGGGTCCTCCTGGGGGGCAGCTGGGGTGGCAATGGCGGTGGCGGCGGCAGCGTCCTTCCCGCCCTCCCCCCCTCCCCTGTGAGGTAAGGTGGTGAGGCTGGGGTCTGTGGGCGTCCGCCAAGGCAGCGGAAGCGGCAGCTTAGTTCAAGCCGCGAGATAAGGCCTTGGAGCTGGGGTCCTCCTGGGGGGCAGCCAGGGTGGCAGCATAGTTCACACCACGAGATAAGGCTGAGGGGCTGGGGCCCACGTGTGCGTAAGCCGGCGCGGTGGTGGGTGGCTTCAGCTGGGTTCAACGCCGCGAGGTAAGTCGGTGAAGCTGGGGTCCCTGTTGGGGGTGGGGGGCAGCGGTGCTACAGTCATTCATGCGCGAGGAAAGGCGGGGAGGCTTGGGTCCGCCTGGGCGTCAGCCAGGGGCTGGTTGGGGTCCGCGTTGGCGTCAGCTGCAGCAGCCACGGCGGTTTTGGCGGTGGCAGCTTAGTCCAAACCCTAGGTAAGGCAGCGGTGCTGGAGTCATTCACGCTGCTAGGTAAGGCAGTGGGCTGAGGTCCTGGTGGGCTTCAGCTGGGCAATGGCGGCGACTGCAGCAGCTTTGTTCCAGCAGTGAGGTAAGGCAGCAGGGCTGGGATCCTCCTGGGGGGCAGCGGGGGTGGGCGGTTGGAGGGGGGCAGCGGCAGCTTCCTTCCCGCTTCGAGGTTAAGTTAGCGGGATTGGGGTCCGCATGGGGTCAGCTGGGGCGGGGGCGGAGGTAAGGGAGCGGCAGTTTAGTTCAAGCCACGAGGTAAGGTGGTGGGGCTGGGGTTTGCATGCGGGCCAGTGGGGGGAGGGAGGGGCGGCGGCAGCATAGTTCATACCACCAGATAAGGCTGAGGGGCTGTGATCCAGGTGGGCGTCAGCTGGGCGCAGCGGTGGCTTCAGCTTGGTTCCCGCTGAGAGGTAAGTCAGGGAACCTGGGGTCCGTGTTGTGGTGGGGTTGGGGGGCGGCCGGCGGCGGCTTTGTTTCCCGCGGCGAGGTAAGGCTGCGGGGGCTTGGGTTCGCCTGGACCCAGGGCGGCTGCAGCAGCAGCAGCAGCAGCAGCAGCAGGTGGTAAGGCAGCGGGGTTGGGGTCTGCTGGAGGTCAGCTGCCATTGCGGTTTGGGCAGTGGCAGTTTCGTTCAAGCCCTGAGGAAAGACAGCGGCGCTGGGGTCCGTGTGGGGGCAGCCGGGCTGTGGTGGCGGCCGTGGCAGTTTCGTTCAAGCCGCGAGTTAATGCGGCGGGGCTGGGATCCGCGTGAGGGGCAGCTGGGGTGGAGGCGGCAGCTTCGCTCAAGCCGCGAGTTAAGGCAGCGGGTACAAGGGTCTGCATGGGGGGGCAGCGGTGGTAAGGCGGCTGGGCTGGGGTGTCAGCCTGGGTGGCGATGGCGGCGGCAGCTTTGTTCCCGCCACGACGTAAGGAGTCAGGGCTGGGGTCTGGGTGGGGGACCCGCGGGGAGGCAGGAACCAAGGAGAGGTAGGGCAGGAGGGTGGGCACCCAGGCGGAGGCGGAGTGCACACAGCAAGAAACACACACAAGCTTCCTGGAGCGAGGCTGGGAAGACCACGTTGGCCACCTCCTGCTGCACATCAGACCTGAGCCAGCTGCCCTTTCACATGGGGAGTCACATGGGGAGTTTCCGCGCTTTGCAGCAAAAGCCTTATTAGCCTTAGTTAAAAATAATCCAAAAACAATTCAAACAAGTCAAAGTGCCATTTAATGGAGATTCTCCAGGGCACTGTTTGGTGGGCAGGCTCCCCTTGGATGGCGGTAGAAGCTTCGCTCCAGTGGGCTGGGCTCCGTGTGGGGGGCAGCCGGGCCCAGGCGGCAGCTTCTTTCACACTGGCGCCCGCCACAGGTGTCCCCGAGCCACGGTGGGGCTGCTTGGCTGTTCCCATTACTTGGCAGCTGGGGCGGAGAGCTGGCCAAGCGCACCACTCCTCACAAGGGCCGCGGAGCTGCTCAGAAGCCAGCAGTGGCAGCGGCTCACCTATGAGGGCGCAAAAATTTGTTGCAGCTCTTGGGGCTTTGTTTTTCCTTGGGCTTTTACCCCTTTTCATTAACTTTGGACAAAATGTTGGTCAGTGATGTAAAGATTCAGCAAGGAACCTTGGTGAATGGGAAGCTTTTAAGAAAGCACAGTTTGGATTCTGCTTTTCCCAGGGTGGCAGCTGGGTCTTGGCTGGATAAATCTTCACTGCTGGCCATGGAAATCACTAGGGAAGCTTGTTAGTTGAGTTTTAAATTTCCCAGTGTTGTGTTTAAAGGTTTTACAGTGCATAGAAGAGGAATGTTCACCTGAAACAAGCATATGAGTGATTAACAGGGTATGTTTTCCTCTGGGAGAGGGAATTGGTAGCCAAGGCAGCCCCCCACACGGACCCCAGCACCGCTGCCTTTCCTCAGGGCTAGCACTAAGCTATGAATAGTTAGACGTGTAGTGACTTTTTCACATTTTTCAGCAAAATATGTTATTTACAATGTGTCATATGTTGTTAATGCTCATTGCCTGAAGTTCCCTGGAAAATCTGTTTCAAGCCTTCTGAGAAAGTAGACAATTGATAGATTGTCCAAGGAATGGGGAAAAAAATGTGAGTGGGTGAGTTTGGACAATCCCTGAGAGCTGGCATTATAAGACTCATCCTATCCCCAGTAACATTGCCATACAATAAATATGAACATTTTGAAGCCTTTTTATAAGATACAATTTGAGGATAATATTAAGATAAGAAAATGCTGTTGATTTCTTGGATTAACATTTCTTCCCTCTTCCTTTTTCTTTTTAAAATGTTTTCCAAGTGATAACTTCATCAAGATGGCCAGTGATGAGCAAAAGTCCAATGATGACAACCCCAGCAGCAGCAGTGGCAGTTCAGATAAGGACCAGGGAGACCCTGCTGCTCCAGAGCCTGAAGATCAAGAAGACTTAAGGCGGCAGGGCTGGGGTCCACGTGGGGAGGGAGCAGCCGCCATGAATGAAGAAGAAAAAGAAGAAGAGCACCAAACTCCCTAGCAAAACCACTGCTAGTTATCCACTAGTGTAACAGGTAACATTGTCAGGTTGTCTTCCAAGCAATTGGATGTTTGTATTTTTACTTTCAGAGCAAGACTCCAGAATTATTTCATGATTAGTTATATTTGTACTTGAGTGAATTGTCATCCTTTAGGGAGCATGAAAATGTCCTCACTAAAATTATGCTCCAAAGCAAACTTATTTTGTACTTTGGTAACTTCAGGAGGAGTCTTAGAGATTGAATTCTCATTCTGACAGTTTAAGGAGTTGGCAAGGAAAATTTGGTGAAACTGAATTAGATGGTACACTGGGGATGTTTCCTTTGGTGAGTTATGCTTTTGAGTGAAATTGGCACATCTAGAGATTAGTAGTGTCTCTTTTCATGATATGAAATGATCAAAAAAGTTTACATTTGCTAAAAAATTTTGAACGTCAGGCCTTGGCTGTATTTGAAATCGGATTTTAAATTTGCTTAGTTTTACAAACAAGGCTTTAAATCCTGCATAATAGATATAATTTTTTGTAGTTAAATTATAGTTATCCCTCCTTGTTCTTGTGAGGGCAAATAAAACTGAAAAGTAGTTATTCACAATCTCAATTGTCACTTTGCTGTTGAAAACGTTCATTGTCTTTGCACATCTTTAAAACTTGTGGATGTTCTTGACATAGTAGTGAAAATCAACAGCAGGAAAAACATTTTGTTGAGTGTAAGTGAAAGATTATTTGTTGCCTGCTGACTTTTATTTTTTTATGATGGCAAAAAAAAAGATTTAATTAAAAGGACTCCATCAGTGATAGTGGTTGTATTGAGTAGAACTCTTGTAATCAAACACAAAATGTATCTATAGCATTACCTAGTGTTGATGTTTTGTTGATTTTCATTAATCATCACTAAAGGAAAAATAAAATATAAAAACTGATCAATTATTGCATTTTATAGTGAATCATGTTCTTATTTTTCTATACATTTTGACGGTCATCGTACTTGTTGGGAGTCTCCCTGAGAACTCCCCAGGGCGTTGCAGACATGGTGGCAGGCAAATTGCTAGTAGGTGGCTAAGAATTCCCCAGGCCTTTCAGATAAGGAGCCCCTAATGCAATATGGCGGCGGGCAAATTGCCAGTGGGCGAATAAAAAGTTGTTTTGAAATTTCTCTAATTGGTCCTCCCATCTTCTGCACTAGTGCACAGTTCATTCCCCCATGAATCTTATGCAGGGCGGACATGCGTGTACCCTAGGTGATGACCTTACCTTTACTATGATTGGCCCAGAGAGCTTCCTGGTTTAAGATAACTGACTTTCACTTTCTATATAAGCTAGCACCAGCTTGCAGTATAGTGCTTCATCTTGGTCACTGCTACCTGTATGTGCATTTTAATCTCCGACTACAAACCTTGGCCTTTCAGTACTATTAATCAAACACTTAATGAATTTGAGAATATTATATTGAATAGCAGCAGTCTTTGAAATAATTCAAAATTCTTCTCAGTGTGTTGCAATATTGTGGAGAGTAACAATAAAATTTTGAAAACATTTTAAATTTCAAGAAAATCAGAGAAATGCTCTTTTTCCCCTTACCTCAAGGCCCTCTTTCCTCCAAGAGTATGAAATTTAAATTTACATGCTGTACCTAAGATCAGAGAAAAGAAATGGTTAAATAAGATTGCCAAAATAGTCCTTGGAAGTTTTTCATTGGTAAAGGTATTTGTAAATTTTAAACTTTTTTTAGACAGATAAAATATTGACAAAACTATTAATGTGCTCTTCCAATAGCTTTCTAATTTTTACCACAGTAAAAGTGGATTGAAGTCATTGTCAAAAATATTCTAGTGCTTTTCCTCCTTCCTTTTTGTCTCATTTGCATATAAGCTTGAAAAGAGAATTTCTTTGGTAAAAAGAGTTTTAAAATAGATTTTATATCGTTTTGTTGAATAGTGGTGGAGGACTTTCTCAAATCAGGTGTAAATGACTTAACTATTTAAAGTAGCAAGTAAGAAAAAAGCTGCAAAGTTTCTGTTAAGGAGTTTGGGTTATACCTCTGAGAACAAAGAGGAAGCAGCCATGTTAGCATTACTGAAGGCAAAACCAGCCTTGCTTTTACCTGCATGGCGGTAGAGGGCAGTCTGATTTTCTGGTTATTCTGTAGACTGTCTCAAATCCTTTTTGTCTGTTCCCATTTCACTAACAGAATTCAGAAGGAGCTAGCTGAAATAACCCTTAATCCTCCTCCTAACTGCAGGTAAGAAACAAATTTTGTTGTTTTGATTTCTAAATTGTGGAACGATATTAGGATATGAACCTATTATCCTTGTATGCATGTGCAGCAGAAGAGGCTAGCTAGCTATGTTTGCTTCCTTAAAGCTTTGCAAGTGCTTTAAACAAAAATTTCCTAGGTGAATTAAATTAAATTAGGAGAAAAATACTCTTTAGCATGTATCATATATTCTGTACTTATGAATATACTGATCTTGTGCTTCTTGCTGAGATTTGTTTGAGTGGTGTTGATTTTTCTATAATATTTCTGTGGAATATATTTACTCAAAAGTATTTTGTAGAAACCTGTAAAGTTTTAAGTTTCAAAGTTATTGCTTGTGTGCAATCTGAATTGATTTTCCAAATTTAGAAATTGTTGAATGTGTTATTATAAAATGTTAAAGCATTAAACAAGAGTATAGTTGTTTCTGTTTAATTTATTCAGTAACTTGCCTAAAGGACAAATTTTATGTGCTAAGCTATGGTTATAGCTGTTATTTTCTAGAAAACACATTGTTGAAATTATTTACATTTTAAGCAAATGTCCTAATGACTTGGGAAAATTCTTAGCAGTAAATTAATTGGAATTGTGAGAAGAATCACTTTCTGTGGAACTCAGAATTTAAGATTGGTTGACAAATTGTATTAAAAGTAGCTGGTTGATTTTTTTTCATTTGTGTCTTATATAGTGTTCTGTTTATTTTTGAATTGTGACTGACTGTATGGTTGACAAAATTTATCAAATTTAGAGAGCAATATTATAAATAACTTGCATAGAAATATGTGCTCATGAATGAGAGAGGAAAGGATGCTAGAATTAAGGCAGTGTTATGATTTGATATAAAAATGTTTTGGTGTTTAACCTGTGTTTTGGTTGTTGAGGGCTTCGATCAAGTCAAGATGGCGCCTGGCAGTTTGCCAGGAGGAGTGGTCTGTGAGGCAATGCCACCAAGCCATTAAGATGATGGAGATTCCTTATTGGCTGACTGCTGTATCTAGATGATGCTAATTAAGTTAAGCTGTGTGTAATTAGTTAGGTATATATACTGCTGTTGTTCCATAATGAGCTTGAAAAGTAAATTGAAACACACACACACACACACACACACACACACACACACACATACACACGAGAATCAGGATATTATTATAGTATTCCAATATAAAATTAAAGGGGCCTCAACTAAAAAATTATAATTAAATTAGAAGAAACCAAGTGGAACAATTTGCAAACCCCTAGTGTCAAGCACTACTCAGTCTCTCCAGTTTGAACACCTATGCCCATCACATTAGCTATTTTAGAATATGAGAATATAAAGAAGTACCAGTAGATATTTTAGAATATGAGAATATAAAGAAGTACCAGATTTTAACATTCAGAATTCAGAAAATATTTACCTTAGCTACTTATTATTTGGAATGTTCATAAAACACAATGTAATGTCTTTTTGAAGTGGGATATAATATGAAAAATCAAAGAGAGTAATGTTTTATTAGAAAAATGTGTTTCATATTTGATGTTAGAACACAACACATTTGTTTTCTAACTTAGATTCAATAAAGATAAGGAGCTTAAAGTTATCTGGACAGAAGAAGAGAAAGGAATCAGTCATCAGTTAGAATGAAAGAAAGCACATGATTACACCTGAAAGGGTGTTAGCAGATGCTGTCCAATAAATTCACAGAAGATGCTTCTGCTTTAATAAATTGTTGTGCTATCAGCCAGGCACGGTGGTGCACAACTGTAATCCCAGTGGCTTGGAGACTCATGAGTTCAAAGCTAGCCTCAGCAACATCAAGGCACTAAGCACTAAGCAACTCAGTGAGACCAACTCTAAATAAGAATACAAAATATGGGGGCTGGGTTTCTTTTCTGCATATAGTGTTTGCTTAGCATGTGTGAGGCACTGTGTTTGATTCTCAGTACCACATATAAATAAATAATAAATAAAGGTCCATCGACAACTAAAAAATATCTAAAAAAAAAAATACAAAATAGGGCTGGGATGTGGCTCAATAGTCCAGTGCCTCTGAATTCAATCACTGGTACCAAAACAAACAAACAAACAAACAAACTGTTGTGCTATGAAATCCTTTTGAAGCACTTGAGGTTCATTTTCTCTACTTGTACTGACAGATCAAGGTTTTGTGTGTCCCAAAATCTATAATTTAGTGCCAATTATCTGTTTATCTTCTGAGCATGAAAGGGAAATCTAAGCCTTGAAATTTTTTTATTATTACTGTTATTATTATTACCCTGGCAAGAACCACAATAGTGCTTTCATGAAGCATAAGAAAATTTGAGGTTCTAAGACTTTATTCTGAAAAAAATTAATTTTATAAATATTATTTCATGTTCAAAGTATGTTCATATACACCCTTACATTTTCAAATGACCAACCAATTATGAACACTTAAAAAGAATGTGTTTCATTATTCACATAGATGGTAATAAAGTTGTAGCTTAAATTTTAGCATTAGTACTCATTCTCTAATTCTGCGTTATTTCTATCCATTGTCAAACATCTAACAATATTTTAGGAATAGGATGTCAATTTTTTTATGTTCAGAAAGTTCAATGTAAAATAAAAAATAATTATCCTCTTGATTATGGCTAATATTTTCTGTATAATCTTATGAATCATTATTACTGGATAAGCATTTTTCAAAACCAGGATCAAACATTTTTTTTTCAACTTAATTACCTTTTATACCTATTATTAGAGTAAATAAATTGGCATCATAATTTTAAGTTAATATTTTTTTTCACATAATGGATATGCTAAAATTAAATCCATTCCTTTATATGGACTTGTAGAAGCTACGCCCAATTTTCAGGTGCTATAAACAATGTCACTGTAATCTTTATATATAAATAGTGTTTGGTTTTCAAACTTGTCATATTTTGGAAGAATATTCATGAGCTAAAAGGTGTTCATATTGTTAACTATTTTTTTAACATCAGAAAATACATTAATTTGCTCTTTGATTAGTCTAAATGCAGCTTGAACTTTGCCCATTGTCCTCCATCTTTTACAACACAGTTGTTTTCAGTTATTAAATTGTGGAAACAATAAAGACATTATTCTGAAACAACTCTTAATAGGCATAAAAATTTAAAAAAATGTTATCACTAAGAGATAATCTATAAATCTAAAAAGCTCCCATTTCACATACAATAAAGAAATTTCTTTAGCTCTACTCTATTTACTTGTGCTTGATAGCATATGGACATTATTTAAGTTTCACTGTCAGCAAAACAGCACAAATTTAACAGTTTTGTGATCCATTTTTACTAAATAGCAGAAGAGAAAGTGTTATGTCAAGGGCAGTGTGAGTTTAATTTTCTGTATCGTTTAAAATTACTTGAGTGTATCCCCAAAGAAAACTAATATATTGATCAGATATAATGTAAATAAAACCTTAGCATGAGTTGTTTGCATATACTAGCAAAAGAGAGGTAAGTGAAAATGATCTATGAAAGTTCATAATGCTTTTCTAGCACACAAGAAATCTATGCGATAATAATAACAAGAGACAAAATTTGATGTGTGGCAGAAGAAATATATTTTAGTGAAAAAAGTTTGAAATTCAATTGTGGCTTTAAAATATTCTTCTATATTAGATTATGTACATACACATTTAATTTTATTGTAGATAGAAAAAGAGAAAATATTGCATCCTGGTCACTCTCCAGAAATCTGCCCATGTCACAGACTGGTGGACAGACAGCACTCTGACTCACCCTGTGCAGGCAAGCAAGGAGCTTCCTGTCCCAGCCACATCAGAGGAAGATGCAAGACAAGCACCAGTTCACCTGCCATGGTATGAGGGAGGATCTAGGGACCAATGCCCAGAGACACATTCTTTTTAACAAATGCAACCCTTACTTCCTCAGCCACTGGAAGTGGAGCATGGGTCTACTGGGGGAGTGGCCAATCTGACCTATGGTCTCTCACCCACCTACCAGAACCACTCACCTGGGTTGCTAGAAGGTGAAGGCATGCTGGGTCACAGTGACTACTGCATCCTTCTGTCAGCACTTAGGGACCCCTCAGTTCCACTGGACCTGGGACGGACTGCAGGGGGATGGGAGGATGTGAGGATATACTTTAATATGTGTATATATAAGCATTTACTTATTATATCTTTATATGTGTGTATATATCTTATGTTTGTATATACATACATGCTTATGAACTTTATACTTCCATGTGTATATTGATACCTAACTTGAGAGTAGAGCTTCTATTTATCTTTATTTTTTTGAATACTGTTTCTTTTTTTTTTTTTTGAATACTGTTTCTTCCATATTTATAACTCTGTTTGGAAGCATAGAGGGAATAATTTAATTTTCCTGTCTCATAAATGCTCATTTCTTTTGTCCTATAATACATATCAGTCAAAGAATAAAATTGCAATAATTCCACAGTGTGATTACTGGAAGCATTCTGGAGTTTTATTGTTAGTATTGTTATTTTTGGTTTTGGTTTTTAGCATATACTCTCCCATTTCTTCCTTTTTTTCTTTCTTTTTTATTTTTTGCATTTTCTTTTTCTTTTTTGCCAGTGTTTTTTAAAAATTGATTTAAAAAATAAGTGACAGCAGAATGCATTACAATTCTTATGACACATATAGAGCACACTTTTTCCTATCTCTGGTTGTATATAAAGTATGTTGACATTAATTCGTGTTTTCATACATATACTTTGGATAATGATGTCTATCACATTCCAACATCCTTGCTAGTCCCCTCACCATTCTTTTCTCTCCCACCCCTCTGCTCTATCTAGATTTCATCTATTCCTCCCATGTTTACCATACCTACCTCTCTATCAGTTAGCCTCCTTATATCAGAGAAAATATTCAGCATTTGTTGTTTGGGGATTTGCTAACTTCACTTAGCATTATATTCTCCAACGCCATCCATTTACCTGCAAATGCCATGATTTTATTCTCTTTTATTGCTGAGTAAAATTCCATTGTGTATACATGACACATTTCTTTTATCCATTCATCCACTGAAGAGCATCTAGATTGGCTCCATAGTTCAGATATTGTGAATTGTGCTGCTATAAACATTGTTGTGGCTGTGTCTCTATACTATGCTGTTTTTAAGTCCTTTGAGTATAGACTGAGAAGAGGGATAGCTGGGTCAAATGGTGGTTCCATTCCCAGATTTCCAAGGAATCTCCATACTGCTTTTCATATTGGCTGCACAACTTTGCAGTCCCACCACATATGTATGAGTGTACCTTTTTCCCCACATCCTCACCAACACTGTTGTTGTTTGTCTTCATAATAGCTACCATTCGGACTGGAGTGAGATGATATCTAAGAGTGGGTTTGATTTGCATTTCTCTAATTGTTGGGATAATGAGAATTTTTCAAATACTTGTTGATTGATTCTATATCCTTTTCTAGAAGTCTTTTCAGGTCCTTGGCCCATTTGTTGATTGGGTTATTCATTTTTTGATGCTTTTTGAATTCTTTATATACCCCAGAGATTAGTGCTCTATCTAATGTGTGAGGGGGTAAAAATTTGCTCTCAGTATGTAGGTTCTCTGTTCACCTAACAGATTGTTTCTTTTGCTGAGAAGAAAATTTTTAGTTTGATTCCGTCCATTTTATTGATTCTTGGTTTTAATTATTGCATTATAGGAATCTTATTAAGGAAGTTGGGGCTTCATACCGCATGATGAAGATTAGGGCCTTGTTTTTCTTCTATTAGACACAGAGTCTCTGGTTTAATTTCTAGGTTCTTGATCCACTTTGAGTTGACTTTTGTGCAAGGTGAAAGATAGGGATTTAATTTCATTTTTTGCATATGGATTTCCAGTTTTCCTAGCACCATTTGTTGTTGTATTTTCTCCAGTGCATGTTTTTGGCACCTTTGTCTAATATAAGATAATTATAATTTGGGGGGTTTGTCTCTGTGTCCTCTATTCTGTATCCTTGGTCTACCAGTCTGTTTTGGTGCTGATACCATGATGTTTTTGTTACTATTGATCTGTAGTATAGTTTAATATCTGGTAAAGTGATGTATCACTTTTCTTGCTAAGGATTTCTTTCGATATTTTGGGTCTCTTATTTTTCCAGATTAATTTCATGATTGCTTTTTCTGTTTCTATGAGGAATGCCATTAGGATTCTGATTGGAACTGCATTGAATCTGTATAGTGCTTTTGGTAGTATAGTCATTCTGATAATATTAATTCTGCCTATCCAAGAGCAAGATAGGTCTTTCCATCTTCTAAGGTCTTCTTTTATTTCTTTCTTTAGGGATCTGTAGTTTTCATTGTATAGATCTTTCACCTCTTTTGTTGTTAAGTTGATTCCCAAGTATCTTATTTTTTGAAGGTATTGTAAATGGGGTAGTTTCCTCATTTCTTTCTCAGAGGATTTTCACTGTTATACAGAAATTCCTTTGATTTATGAGTGTTGATTTTATATCCTGCTACTTAGCTAAATTCATTTAGTATTTCTAGAAGTTTTCTGGTGGAGTTTTTTGGGTCTTCTAGGTATAGAATTATATCATGAACAAATAGTGCCAGTTTGAATTGTTCTATTCCTGTGTGTATCCTTTTAATTCTTTCATATGTGTAATTACTCTGGCCAGTGTTTCAAGAACTATGTCGAATAGATGTAATGAAAAATGGCATCCCTGTCTTGTTCCAGTTTTTAGAGAGAATGCTTTTAATTTTTCTCTATTTAAAATGATGTTGGCCTGAGGCTTAGCATAGATAGCTTTTACAAGATATGTTCCTGTTATTCCTAGTTTTCCTAGTGTTTTGAACATGTAAAGGTGCTGTATTTTGTCAGATGCTTTTTCTGCATCTATTGAGATGATCATATGATTCTTTGAGTTTATTGACGTGATGAATTACATTTATTGATTTTTGTATGTTGAATCAGCCTTTCATCCATGAGCTGCATCCCATTTGGTCATGGTGCACAAACTTTTAGATATGTTTTTGTATTCAATTTGCCAGAATTTTATTGAAAATTTTTGCATCTATGTTCATTAGAGATATTGGTCTGAAGTTTTCTTTCTTTAATGTGTCTTTGCCTGGTTTTGGGATCAGGGTGATATTGGCTTCATATAATGAGTTTGGAAGTTGCTGCCTCTTTTTCTATTTCCTCAAATAAATTACAGAGTATTGAGGAATTCCTCTTTAAAGGTCTTTTAGAACTTGGCTGAGTATACATCTGATCCTAGACTTTTCTTGACTGGTAAGCTTCTGATGGTGTGCTCTATTTCATCACTTGATATTGGTCTGTTTAAGTTGTGTATGTCTTCCTGATTCAATCTGGGCACATTGTATGACTGAAGAAATTTGTCCATGCCTTCAATTGTCTTCTATTTTATTGGAGTATAAGTTTTAAAAATAATTTCTAATTATCCTCTGTATTTCTGTAGTGTCTGTTGTGATATTACCTTTTTCATCATGTGTGCTAGTAATTTTAGTTTTATCTCTTCTCTTTATTAGCATAGCTAAGGGACTTCCGATTTTATTTATTTTTTTAAAAAAAACTTCTTTTGTTTTGATTTCATTGATTTCAGCTCTAATTTTAATTATTTCTTGCCTTCTACTGCTTTTGCTGCTGATTTGTTCTTCTTTTTCTAAGGCTTTAGATGCAGTGTCAGGTAATTTATTTGTTGACTTTTTTAAAGGAATTAACTTCATACAATTAATTTTCCTTTTAGTATTGCTTTCATAGTGTCCAAAAGATTTTGATATGTTTTGTCTTTGTTCTCATTTACCCCTAAGAATTTTTTAATCTCTTTCTTGATGTCTTCTGTAACCCATTGTTCTTTCAGTAGCATATTGTTTAGTCTCCAAGTGATAGTGAAAATTTTATTTTTTATTTTGTAATTCATTTCCAATTTCACTCCATTATGATCTGATAAAATGCATGGTAGTATCTCTACTATTTGTATTTGCTAAGAGTTGCTTTGTGGCATATTATATGGTCTATTTTAGATAAGGATCTATGTGCTGCTGAAAAAATAAGTGTATCCGCTTGATGCAGGTTGAAATATTCTATATATGTCAGTTAAGTCTAAGTTATTGATTTTATTATTGAGTTCTATAGTTTTTATTCAACTTTTGTTTTGAAGATCTGTCCAGTGATGAGAGAGATCTTTTAAAATCACCCAAGATTATTGTGCTGTGGTCAAATTGACTTTTGAACATGACAAGAATTTGTTTGATAAACATTGCTGCATCATTGTTTGGGGCATATAATATACATTTATGATTGTAATGTCTTATTAGTGTATGGTTCCCTTGAGCAGTATGTAATGTCCACCTTTATCCCTTTTGATTAACTTTCACTTGAAGTCTACTTTATTGGATATGAGGATGGAAACCCCTGCTTGCTTCAGCAGTTGATGTGCATATTATGATTTTTCTTATCCTTTCACCTTCAGTCTGTGTATGTCTTTTCTTATCAGATAAATCTTCTGTAGGGAGAATATTGTTGGATCTTTTTTTTTTTTTTAAATCCAGTCTGCTAGCCTAAGTCTTTTAATTGGTGAGTTTAAGCCATTAACATTTAGGATCATTATTGAGATATGGTTTGTATTGCCAGCTATATTTGTTTATTTTTATTTAACACATTTATAGTTTCAGGGAAACAGAAATTCAAACTTGATTTGCCTTAATTGAATATATAGTGATTAGCTTATAATTCACTACTAGAGGTATTTTGGGATCTTAGGAAAGGCGAATAAGCTGTGAAAGCACAATTTCCCATATTTGCCTTCCTTGTTTCCTTACTACCATACAGCAGGTATAGAGTGTGCTCCCAATGTTGATATGTGGGTTTCTATATGGAATCAGGCAGCAATTCGATAACATCAGTGATTCAGATTTTTTAAATTCCTTAAATCCTGCAGTTGTTTTGTCCTCAATTTTATGTGCGTAACAGATTGACTTCTCTTATAGAAAAAAATTACATACATATTTAAGAGTATTTATTGGTTCAATAAAATAGAATATCCATTGATAGGCAAAGTCTATAAAAGGTTGGTAGATTCAGTTGCTTAATAAGATCACTAGTGACACAGTTTCTCTGTACACTGTCATGAAGGGAGCCAGCTTTACACTAAAATGAGCTTTCTGGATGGAATTGGATGGCTTCCAGCACAAGGAGCACCAATGCCTGCCTCATTTACATTCAGCTCAAGAGAGAGTGCTGGAACAACATGGACAAGTTGTCATGAGCTTCATTCTTAGAGAACTAGCTGAGCTAAATAATGCACAAATGCACAGAAAAAAAATCTATGAACTCTCTGCTTTCCTTCTTTTACAACTGGGTTTCAATAGCCTATTTCTTTCAACACTTTACCTTCATTGCAAATTTCCAGTACAATGATTTCAGTTTTCGCTAACAGTGAAAAAACATTCCATTTCTCATTTGACAGATGGAATTTGCGTTACATTTCCTTAAGTCATAAAGAAAAAGAGATGAATGACAACTCTATCTCCTAACAATAACTGCCCACCAATGCTGCATTAATTTAGTGTGCATGATAATGCCAGAGGTAATTTATTATATCTGAAAATTCATAGTATGCATCATTATCCCTCTACTAAAATTTGCTTAAAATTTGTGAAAGATGATTGATAAAGCTAACACTATTTTAACCACTAGTGGAGAAAAATATTTTTAAAGGAGAACATTATTGAGAACTGAGATAACCATATTTTATGACTGATAGTACTTGTTTGATCCCACTAGTTATAGCATGAATGCATGCATTAAACTTATATTTTAATATTTTTAGTTATTTATACTGAACATTGTCATCTAAGGGCAAATCTCTTGTAATATGTGGAATTAAATTTGCTATGTTAATAGAGCATCAGTTTCTATTCTAGAAGGTATTGAAATTCAAGAAAAACTGTGTCAATGTATTGAAAGGAAATAAGCTGAAGGAATTTTTCCTTAATCTTAAAATTTATATTTCTTTTGATAAATGTAAATCCACATATATTACCACAGCCTTCTTCAAAACTATTTCACTGCAAATATTTATATAGTTTTTTGTTTGTTTGGTTAATGATGAACATTTTGAAATGCTACATTAAATAGTTTGTAGGGTTAAATGAAATAAAAAATTTGGTTCTGATTAGTGTAAATAAATAATTATGAATTAGATTTGAAACAATTGAAAATAATCACATATAACTTCTAAAAACAGAGGAAAGATTATTTTACAAATGCTTTGACTCCGAAGAACTTTCTTTTGAATATTTTTCTATTTAATGCCACTGAGATGTATCTCCTCATGTAAATCACTAATCTTTCCTAAACTTAAAATAAATTCAATAACATCATTTTGAAAGTTTAATTGTTTGGAGACTTACATACAAGTTGTTGCAGAATAACCAAGTATTAGTTACTTCTTCATGCTAAAAATTTACTTTCACAATACTTACTTATCAGAACCATAAAATGTAGTGATTCATATATAACTACATTTACTACTTGATGGGTAACTATTACTTGAATTATTTTGTGAAGCTCTTTGATTAAATGAGATAAGAGCAATTTCTTTTTTTCCAGTAAATTTATCTCTTATTTTATAGTTTGACTAATACTTAGTATTATATTAAATCTAAAGCAAAACAAAACTAGTTATTATTGTTAAATGAATAACATCAAAGGTTTTAGAATCACACATAGTGGTCCAGATACCAGGAAAAATTAGTCAAGGTAGGTTCATAACTATAGGAGGAAACTCAAGCCAGACTTGGGGAAGGAAAAAAAAAACTGTTTTGATACCTTTTAAGAGAAAATAACTTTTCTAACATATGGCAAAATAGGACTGATGGAGAGAGATCATGTTCAAGGATGAAGTGTTTTGGGTAAAATTAACTTTCCTTTACTCCAGTGTATTGGAAGAAGAGAAAAGAGGTCTAAAACCTCCAAGTCCCAAGTGTTCAGTTTGCCTTGTATCATGTATGAGACAAGAAATGAACAAGTCTTGCAAAAGGCTAGGTAAAATAATTACCTTGGATAGTAAAAGAAATTTTACTAAAATTAATATTAGCAGGTCTGTTATTGAAGTCCAGAATCTTCTGCTGTGTCATCTTAAGACTTCTCATCCTGATTTATTTTCTTAGCAATGAATGAGGAATAATATACTTTTCTGAGGATTAATGGAATGATCATTCCAAACATTTTATATGTTTGGTAAACTATGAAGCCCCACTCAAATTTCAGATATGACAATTTTAATTGATAGTAATGCAATATTGAAATGTGGTAGAGACATAAAACAAGATCCCCTAAAATGTATGGGAAAATTTACAGAGGTGCTGAGGAATACTGACAATTTTGAGTTATTAGACTTAGAAAGTGTCAAAACTATTACTTTTGAAACAATATTAACAAATCTAATAATAATAATGGCTAGGACTATAGTTCTTTTGTGGAGTGTCTTGCACATGTGATGTGTTGGGTTTAATACTCATCACCACATAAAATAAATAAAATATGATTGTGTCCATCTACAATTAAAAATATTATAAAAGATATGTTAACAACAACAGCAACTCCACAGGTGGAGACTTTTGTAAGTATATATTATATTATTTCTTCTAAAAGCACCAACAGAGGCAAAGTAATTAATTTTTTCTAAAGTTTTTAATCTCAAATTCATTTTATTATATATCCCTTTGAGAGAAATACTTGAAATGAATGGAATTAACCCACCATATCTCTTCTCATGTCTTATTTGATTTTACCAGGTTGAGTATTCTAAATATTTACTTGCCAAAGCATTTTGAACATTATTATTTCCAAGAATGATAATAATAAATAACTTGAGTTTACCAGGATAAATCATTATTGTTATAGAATTAATTCAGATAAAATCAAATATATTTAGAACTACATGCATTTTTACAACTAGGAGTTAATTGTAATTTCAAAAACTAATGTCTATTTTGTGATATATGAATAATGACATAGTTGTGTCTTATTAAACTAAATTAGTAATTTCTTACTGTTTTAGTAATTCACGTAATTTCTCTGTAATTTTGAAAATGTTTGTAATAAGTATATACAAATGAGTTGAAGCTCATTTGTTTTTATGTAAACAGAGTAATTATAATCTCAAAGTGACTTAACTGTCAAAATGAATATGCTTATGGAAAAATCCAGGCTTACTGCATTGAATTAGAAAATATTAGGTAACTGGCTTTGAACACAATAAATATATTCATAAAATTCAAGAAGGCATTATATAATAAATGTTGGAGGATATGATACTGAGTTTCTCTCTTTTTCTCTGTGATAATGAAAACAAATTATGACAATGTTCATTTTAATAGAAATGAAGGCAATTGATCTTAGTTCAAGAGAATAAAAAATTATGAGGTTGGTCACAATCCAATCTATTCTTCCTTTGTCTTTGGGGGAAGTGTCATTCTTATATATGCTCATTAAAATTTAATTGGAATAAAAGTGTACTCTTTGATACTCTTCCATGAGAATATTGAAAATATGATGTGTATCTCTAAACACCAAGCTGTAGTCAATTACAAGTCATACTTTTGATCTGTGAACATTTTACTTTGGATATACCCAAGTATCACTGTTACTATATTCAGAAAGTAGGTTTAAGTCCCAAAGAGAGAATGTTAATGAAAATTTATTTTTGGCTCTTTTCTATTTTCAACCTTTGAGTGGGTCATTTAATGATCTTTCCACATGAAAACTCACATTCTCTTGGCAAATTATATTTATGTCTGTTTTATGTTAATGTTTTATTTCTGTACAGTTTCTCTATTTTCCACTATTTTTTCCTGCCATATTCTTTTTTAGGATTGCTATTTTACTTTTGCCTTTTCTGTTACATGGAATGTATAAATAAGGTGTTAAAAGGTACAAAACATTCTACAAGTGAGCCCCACTTTTTGTATCTGAATAGGGAATGAAATTAAACTGAACATCAGAATCTGTTAGTAATTTATTGAGAAAAAAGTTACTAAGATGAGTTTAAACTTATTAACACTATTAAATCATATCTAATATTTAACATTATATGATTCAATATACCTATAAAATACAATCATACAAAATGTGTTGATATTAAGTAATATAACTCAAATTAAGATAGCAGATAAAAGCTATATAAGTTTTTTTTTTTTGGGTGGGGGATACAGGAGAATACTTTTGAAATATGCACATAACTGCCCATTCTTTTACAGAAAATCTACTGCACCAAGATATCAACCTGCAGAAAAATCACACATAGTATTACTAAGCATATTTCCAAAAAAAATGTACAACATGCACAGTTGGAAAGTACAAAATTTTAAAAAATGTTTTCAGCAACAAGTGTGCTATATATTTACTTATTTTATGCACTTGGAAATTTCAAAATTTTTAAAAAATGTCAGCAACAGGTGTGCTACATATTTCCTTATTTTAATTAAAAATTTTTGTAGTCGAGTGATGCAATATCTTTTTTATTTTTTTAAATGTGGTAGGCAAGAGCTCTACCAACTGAGCTACAAAACCAAACTTCATATTTAAAAGAATGTGAAAAATGTGTGTGTGTGTGTGTGTGTGTGTGTGTGTGTGTTTATCTCCATTAGATTTCTTGATTTTCTTCTTAACTCCATGCTCTCTTACTAGACTGAAACCTGAAGCTTTATTCTTTGAAGAGAATCCTTCAGATCCTGTGAATTATAGGAAACCAGGTAGATTTGAGGATAACTCTCCAAAATGTAAGCAAGGAAAAATAATAAAAAATTTCACAACAACTATAGACCATTCAAATTTTATTACATAGCCCAAACCAAGAGATATGATAGACAGTAGAAGAGAATGCATAAACAGAGTTTTCTATTATAATTTGGACCAATCCTTACTCAGAAAGAAATAAAGAAATGGAAAACTGACATAACCATCAACATCTGAATACAAAGATAATCAATAATGAAAAATAGGAGGAGGTCCAGTGGGAGGCAGACAGCGACAGGAGCAGTGGCCTAGGGAGAAGGGGCTCCTGTCCTGGGAGGTCTGGCACCCCACTGCAGTGCCTGCTGTCTCTCCCTTCCATGGGCTTTCATTGTCCTCCCACTGCCTACCTTCCTCTTGGCCCACCAGCAGCCCTGGAGTCATGCCTTTGGGTGACCCCTTCTGTGTCGCCACAGAGATGCTGGCCTAGATCTTGAAGCTGCAAGACACTGAGGTGGAGATCATGGTGGTGGAGATGACAAGGATGATGGCTGCAGCAGTGGCCAAGACCATTGTATCTGTCTCTGGGTGGCCAGGGGCCGGCCGGCCACCATCACCGTCCCTTGTCCATGATCATGCTGCAGTCAATGGTCATAAAGGACAAGACGAGTAACTTGTAAGGAAATGTTTAACTGTGAATTTGACATATGAGAGTCACACCCATAAATACCAGTGGCAAACACACGAAATGACCTAAACACATTAGACAATGTGCCCTGAACATTGTCCAGTACTTTTTTCCTCTTTTATGACCTTAGTGCTTCAAAGCTGTACTCCACTTTATTTTAAGGCACTTATGTTCAATCTGTTTCAATAGTCTTGAAAAGTGTGTCCCTGACTATTTAATTCCATTCAGGATAATTTTATTTTGATACCTTAAAAATAGTCAAAGCAATATAAAGTACATGCTCATAAGAAAAATATTTAAATCATTTTTGTTTCCTTCTATCTAGATCTAGTCATAAAGTAATATGATTAAGTCAACTAAAAACTGATTGGAAATTATAATTCAGGTGTTTTTCTATAAATTGTCTTAAGTTATCCTTTACCTACATATCAGAGTCTGTTTTCTCACCAAACTGTTAACTCTTTGAACTTTTTTACATATTACTAGGTTATTTTGCCTTTAAAAAGTGACTTACTTAAAAATAATTTTTGTTATTAATACTGTTTTAAACACATTGCCTATAACTATTTTCTCTTTGTTTTTAATGCTTCCTTATCTGAAACCCCTTGATTTTGTTTTGCTAAAACTCATTTACTAAGACCTAACTATCTTTGGGTTTGCTGTAGTGGCCTTGACTAAAACCATATTATTGGGTGCCCCTAATGACTGGCACTGACTTTGTGGCCCAAGTCTGTTGGTTGCTATTTACTAATTCAGCAGTATTTAGTTATCTCTGTAAAGTGATAATCATTTTTGGCCTTCTGTCTCAGGTGAATGAGAGAGAACAAGGTGAAGGAGAGTGGAGAGAAATGTTAGGATTTCCTTAGATAATTTAATTTTTAAAAGGACAAAAATAGCATCTTTCTGAATTCAAACAACTGATCTACTAAGGGGAAATTTTGGAACATAGACTTCTGTTCCCAAATCCTTTTTAATTATTTTATAACAGGCATGAAACTAAGCAGATTACGTCATGCCACAGCTTAGAGAATATATGAACTATGGAGATAAGTAAGACTGACAAACTCATCGTCAGAGAAGTTCATGAAGTTGGATAAGCAGTATTTCAAACAGAGCTATTGTAGACATAATACTGTCACATAAGGTAAATATATTTGATGTCTTAGGAGAAGAAAATTTTAGTTACCATCCTGTAGACATTTTTGTATAGAATATTAATAAAAATTTTAGAATAAAAAATATAAAATTAAATATTTTTTAAAGATTATCAACTTGCCCTTGTGGGTTTTTTGGTTGGTGGATGGAATATGTTTTTGTATTTTATTTAAACTCTCTTTGCTTCTGCCTTACAAATGAAGTGTAAGTGTATGTTGAAGTGGCCAAACAGGGATTTCAGGAGAACTCAATATTTCAATCCTATTAGAGAATTCAGCTACTGATGTTCCAGGAAAAAAATAGAAAAGCAGCACAGATTTTGAGAAACTTCCTTCAAAAACTTATCACATTGTCTGTGAACATTTTACAGTGGTTCAAACAATCACAAGTCATGTTTCATTACAACACTGCTGTATCTTCCAGCTTAGTCAGGGAAAGGTAAAAGGGAAGTGAACTAATAACGGACAGCAACATAATTCCATGTCCCTATGTTAAATAATTCTGTGACTAATTAAAAAAAATACCCTAGCTATTTTACTTGAAGAAACAATGAGTCTTTTAAATTTATGGCATGAATCACTTAAAGAGATTAACATACTAAAAACTTGTTCTACAACATGTATTTCAAAATACTTGCCCAGAAATCCAAGGATGTTATGTGATAATACCAGTTAATGCAATATAATTGCCAGCCTTGGTATTTTAATGTGGAAATGCCAGGACCTAAAATCAGTCTTTTAATATTTCAACCTGATTCCTCCAGGTAAAGAAATACATAACAATCTTGGAAGCTTATTTTTTTCTTACAGAAATAATTTTAGTAAACTTGTTAGATTAGTTAACAGGTGAAATCTAACAGCTCTTTAAAGAGATTGACTCCAACAGGATTTTATGATTTTTACAGTAATAGGGAAAATAATCTCAGAACATATAGGAAGTCCTAATTTTGTTTAAAAAATTAATAATTTCCATTCATGTGAGTTTTATTTATACTCTCTGTATATACAATGGAAAAGTACCATTTATTGTAAAGCTAAAGGAGATATCAAAGGCATAAAACTAAATTGTATTAATTCCTTGAATTAGACATTTGATTAGTGAATAAAGCATGTTAAGAGGAGTTAAATTGTTACAGGTTACATGGAATTTAAATTGATCATAATAAATAACTGAAAGCCAACACATAAACATAATTCCCGTATATTGTAAAGACTAAGAAAAATATTTCATATTAAAATCTGATAAAAATACTGATCAAGATTACAAATTCTAAGGTGACATGAAAAATAATTTAAGTGTAGATTCATTTTTTGGTATACTAGCTTTTTACATAGACCCCAATTCAATGCATCTCAATATAACTTTACAGCACATTATGTGAAATAATCTTGTTATTTATAAAGTATATTTCATTTTGAAAATTTAAAAAATAACAGCAGCTTTAATTTCACACAGACTACCACCATCTAAATGTGAAATACTTTTAGTAAGGTATCTAAAGGTTAACTTAAATATCATAAATAAAAATCTCTGATAACTCTCAAATGCAATATAATAAATATAATAGATGCAATTATGGAAGGAGTATTGAATTGCTATGTAAATCTATAGCTAAGAAGCCTACCTTGCTTTTTGTAATGTTACCACAAAAAAGAAATAATACAGTGAGCCACAGTTGCAGTTTAACCAGATGGTCATCCACTAAAGTTTTTGAAAACATTTTAAATATTTCTTAAGGTTCTTGACAGTTGAGGGAAAACAAGATTCTTCATCAAATTCTGACTAAGCCAATACCATAAAGATTCTCTGAGATTATTGTAAGCTACAACTAATGTTGTACTACATTTGAACATTCAGGAGTGATGTCTTCCTAGGTGCCTATCTGGCTCCGAGACTTATTTGCCTGAATGCATTAAATGAAAAATGAGTTTTGGGGGTGAACTTAATATTTAGCATAATTAATTAAAAGTTAATTTATTATAGATTTGATATCATGTTAACAATACCCTCTTTTCTTTATTTTATTTTACTTGTCATGTAAAATTTAAAAAGACCTTATGGGATATGGACAGACTGACCTCAAATAGGTTACATACTGTAAGTTTTATGTACAAGTATAATATATATATATATATAATTCTAAGAAAGTTGAAATCCATGTGTAGTCAGACTTCTAGATAATAATGAGGATCTAACTTTGATTTTGATTATTGAATAGGCTTTATTGTTTTGCTTAAGTAAAATAATAAGTAGTATTTTTTATTCAAGTAGAAGTGAGTTTTGCTTAATATAATTAAGTAAAAATGCACATGCACTATTTTGTGTGAAAATAAAATTTAGATGAAGAGAACACAGTCTTAAATTATATTTCTTTATAAAGTACTATCATTTTATATCTTTAATTAATTAACTTATATGTAATTCTGAATATTAAACCTGGTGCCTCACATGCACTAGGCAAGTGCTCTACCATTGAGCTACAAACCCAGCCCTAAAATACTATCTTTTTTTAAAAAAAAAAGAGAGAATTTTTTAATATTTATTTTTCAGTTTTCAGTGGACACAACATTTTATTTTTTTTTTTATGTAGTGCTAAATATCAAAGCGAGCACCCCGTGCATGCCAGGTGAGCTCATTACTGCTTGAGCCACATTCCCAGCCCAAAATACTATCTTTTAAAACTACATAAAATAATGCTTTATAAGATTATACTAATAATTTCAGAATATACACATAGCTAGATATACATTGATATGAGTATTAATGTAAATTCATGCATAGATTGCTGTTCTTAGGTAAATACATTGTCTAGGACTTATCTGGATATACCAATAAATATGTGGGCATAGAAGCCACTGAAGTTCTATGGAAAACTGCCTCCAAGGAAGAGTCTCATGGCACTAAATTCAGAATTAATTTTTCAAGCCCCTAGACATTTATCAATTTTAAGTTACAATAACAGTATTAATGAATTAAAGACTATTCTGATTAACTTTTTTATTTGAATAATAAATGAATATAAAAGTAATGAAATTTGCTTCAAAAAATCTCAATGGTGAATATATATATATATCTCCAAATTCCTTCAGCTTCTTTTATAGACATAGAAAAATGAAATTATTTACACAGAATTATTAACACAGGTTTATCTAAAGAAAAGTTTTACTCATATAATAACCTTTACTTTTCTCTATATAATATTAACTTTCAGTTTCTATGCATTTAACTTTGAAAAAAAAACTTTTTGACATCTTCTAGGTTTGGGGAAACAGCTAGTAGTTTCTGTATTAATGGTGGGAAAGACAGAATTGTGGTCAAGAACACAAGGGAAACTAACTTGCATCAAAGCATCACATAAAGCTGAGCATAAATAAATCATTTTGACACAGAACATTTAAATCCACAATCTTAAAAGTATTTTCTAAACCTGTGGGAAATTAATAAATAGCATTAGTATGTTGACCTTAACAATATAAATCACATATTAATCTGAGTTTAAAAGTATATACTAAAGAGACAGAATTGCATGAGACCTTACTTAGTTGAAATAATGTTAAAATTTTTGTAGAGCTAATTACAAAGAGTTGTGGCTGTATAATAAAGCTAGGAACAGAGGCCAATATTCTATGGTAGATCTAGGAACACAGCACTTACTTAGTCTCTGTGCCAATTATATACAGAATTGTAATGCCAGGAAGGTTTTCCAGATAAGGTGACATTCAAGATGAGACCTGAGGGATAAGTATGGAATGTCAAGGAAAGGCATTCCAAGTAGGGAGACATGATTTTTCCAAAAGTATTTTTTTAAATTATTTGCTAGCCATTCATTCAACAAGTATGTATTGAATAACAGCCATTTTGCTCCAGGCACCCCCTAGCACGGGAGGCCCGGAAGGGTGACTGATGTCTGCTCCTGCCCTGGTGTCCCCTGCTTGCTCTTGGGAGGACCTGCTTGTGACTGTGGCAGAGAGGGAGTTTCTGATTGCCTTGGCCAACCGGCCAGCCAAGCAATTGCCTTGCCTGAACAGGAGAGAATGGAGGCAGTGAGGGCTGCCACCAGTGCGGGAACACGGGGAAAGCCGACACCAGTGCTGGGCCATAGTGTGCCCCGGGTGACCATGCCCAAGTGGTCACTGGTTCTGTCCCTGGCACACAAGGCACACAGGCCAGGACCCCTTGGACCGGGAGCTGCCAGCATTTGGCAGCTCAGCAAGGAAACCATGGTTAAGCAATAAGTTACATTTTTTATATTATGGCAGACACAGGAAACTAATAAGCCTAAATAAATTTCTTTTATGTTTAATTGCATATCAGGACTATTTCTCTAAGGGCCTGGACTAGAACAACTGAAAGATTTTGTCAACTTGAAAAAATTCTGAGTTCATAAAATTACCTTTTTCTTTTTCGTTTCAAATGTTTACAATTTTAATAAGATAAAAAGTTGACATTTTCCCATTAAAAAGAAAAAAATGTGTATTTTACATAAAACATTTTTTATTGGTGGTCATTGCCATTTACATTTAAAAAATAATCTAAGTTGATACAGACTTTACATTTTTTAATTTTCAAATATGTTGGTACAAATAACAGAATATGTGTTAACAGCTTAATGGAAGTTATCCAGCAGCACATGACAAGGACTCACATTATGGACTGGAAGATTGTGACCTTATAATGCAGTGACAAAATATGACAAAACTTTTTTTCTGTTTTTCGTCATAAGGCAGATCAGATACGATTGCAGTTATAAACTAAGATGTTATAATACATAGACTTGAGTTGAAGTTTTCTCAAAAATCATAAGTTGAAATCTTAAACCTGAGTTCTTCAGAGTATGGTTGCTTTTAGAGATAAAATGCTTAAAGAGGTAACTGAGTTAAGTGTTTGGGCTGTACCTCAGTGGCAGAGCACTTGCCTAGCACATATGAGGCACTGGGTTCAATCTTTAGCACCCCGTTAAAAGAAATAAATAAAAGTTCTGAAATATTTTTTTAAAGAGGTAACTGAGTTAAATTGTGATCATTATGATGAGCCCTAATTCAATATGGCCAGTGTCCTTATAAGAAGAGCACTTTAGAACACAGACATGCACAGAAGGAAGACCACAGGAGGACAGCAGAAATGGCTATCCAAGAAAAAAGATCTCAGATGAAATAAAACCTGGTATTACCTTAATTCTGGAATTCTAGGTTTCATACTTAAGAAAATGAGATTGTACATTAATTCTCTTGCCTCTATTAGTAAAATTTTATAAAGAAAGATAATAGCATGTAGATAACATATGCTGAGAGAGAAGGGACAGATACTTTATGTTGAGAAAGCCCTTCTCCAAGGGCAGCAGAGACTGGCCTTGGGTCTTTCTGGGACCTTCAACTCAGCAGCCCACACCTGCCTAGTACCTTTTCTTGTCAGGCAGGCACCATCTCAGGAAGCTCTTCTCATCCTACAGGTTGCTCAAGGGGGACAATCTGTGGCACAAACTTCTCCAGTCCCCCTGAAATTGGTGTGGGTCCCTGGTCACCCCCGAGTCCTGAGGCATCACAAAGTTAGTGCATGTTCCTCAAGCCCTGGAGCAGAGCGTGAGTCCCTGGAAGGGCAGGAGAGACTGGACCTGGCTGCTGGAGGGTTCCGACTGGAAGCCTGCACTGGAACCAGGCTGAGAGGTGGCCAGGCCTGGTAGGGGAGAAGTTACTTGCCACTTGCCCCTGCTTTGCATATTCACAAGGCTGAGCTCCACCTCCTGCTCCTGAAAGCAGCTGAGAGAAATTACATTATTCATAAGAAGCATTCCCACCCCCCAGGAAGGCCTAGATGATTATTCATGAGGAAGCATGGCCCCTAGATGATTATGCATGAGGAAGTGTTGCCCCACTTTAATTTTAATTGCTTTGGGGTCCAAAATTTTCTGAGGACAAGTGGAAATGACAGGCTGAGGAGGGGGAAAAAGGGAAGCTATAGGTGACACTCTGGCTTTCCAGGAGAAAAAGTTCCACACATTACAAGAAGGATATGGAGAAGGAAATAGAAATGCAGTGCGACATCCACATCCCACTATCTAGAAGTTTAAGATTCATTTTTGAGAAGTTGCAGGAATGGGCCTGGGTGAGGACTCAGCAGCCATAATCAGCTGTGAGGCAGCCAGGGGCTTTGCACTGGGAGGAGTCACCTGTGGAGCTTTAGGAGTTTTCGTTGGCAGACCAAGAGATGAGCCACCAGTGTCACCCTAGGATGACCTGCCTCAGGAGCCCAGGTGAGAGGGCTTTCACTTTATAGAGGATTTGACTTTTTTATCTCTGTAGACTTCAGTTTTCCAAACAGGCCAGATTAGCTAGTGTGGTAGAACTCAAGATTGGCCAATCACCAAAATGTGGCAGTTGTGTAAAGCACACTGGCTGTGCTCACCTGGTGAAAACTTAGGAAAAGCTTTGTTTTTGTACCTAAAGGGTTTTTAAATCTCATTAAAAAGAGAATCCACATTTTCTCCTGTTGACTCTGAGTCTCTCAGCTTCTAATCCTGTACATGGCAGTTGCCTAGTGAATGCTGAATGAGTAATTGAAGTAGCATGAAAAAGATCTTTCAAGACCAAAGAGCAGAAAAAAAATACCCAGCTACTATAGTGAAAATCAATTACTCTGAATGAGCATGGAGTACCAGAATTATTAGGGCCAAATGGAATTTGTTAAACTAGTGAATAATAATTCATTGAAACAAGCTCTGTGACAAGTCTAAGTCACAGAGTGAACTTTGGCAAAGTTTCTCTTGCTGAGCTTCACTTTCCTTTTCCTTAGTAGCTTTATGTTTTACTTACAAATCCATGATTTTTTGGGGGGGTACTAAAGATTGAATTCAGGGACAGTCAACCACTGAACCACATCCTGAACTCTATTTTTGAATTTTTTATTTAGAAAGAGGGTCTCCCTGAGTTGCTTAGTGCCTTGCTTTTGCTAAAGCTGGCTGTGAACTCATGATCATCCTGTTAGTCTCTCAAGCCGCAGGGATTACAGGCACGTGCCATCACACCAAGCCCAAGATCAAATTTTAATTAATATTTGTACATGCTGTGAGTTATAGGATGATGTCAGTTTATTCCCTCCTTTTTTATTTCTTTCTCCACCTCCTTTATGCCTGGGATGTCTTCTTATTCTAATACTATTTCATGAAACGACTTTCTTTTCTTCACTAAGTTCACTTTTCTCTTTAAAATTAAGAAGTCAATTTAATATTAGAGGAAATCTCTCTTTCTTTCTGGCTTTATGAATCTTTTCAACCCATTTCTCCTTACATGCACTCCCTTGGAGCAAAGTTATCTTTTATATGATGTATATGTTAAGATGGTCATCTAGTTGAAATTCAAAATTCATGTGTTGGATATTGTTCAGTTGATGGGGTTTTCCCATTAAAACTATGAGAAAAATGTGTAGAAATTCTTAGTATATAAAAAGAAGTCTTTAGTGTATCAAGTATGACCTTTTTGGACAAACCTAATAAACTGAGTTTTGCTTCACTTGGCAAAAAAAATGTGACTTAGGTCTCAGTTAACAAAACAATAGCTGGTCAATTTTTACTTTGGATTCACACACAGAAGGCTTAAAATATTAATTGTGCCACCATTTAAAATAGAGTATTTGAGATTTAAGTCAAGAGGTAAGCCTGGAATCATTTTATTTTCCCAAAGGAACACAGAAATATTGACTGTCAATAAGATGATAAATGCTTGCCACAAAGACAATATATCAAACAAGAGTGAATAATATGGATACCCTGTAAAATTTCAAATGTTTGTGTATCCATTATGCAAAAAATTACTTATGCAAAGACATTTGAAAGAGCTAAAATTCTTAAAGCCCAGAGTTGGAAAATCTTTTTTTTCAGTTTTAAGGTAATGAATTAGAACAAGGTGATACAATACACATAGAACTATTCTCTGAGAATATGTGACTCTAGGGCCACATTTCCTGGGGCTATCAGCTTGTGAGATTTCAAAATTAAGCAGGGCTTGTAGTTTCGTAAGAGACCTCCACAAAACCTTTTCTCAAAGGGAGAATCAACAGTAGTAACAGAATATAAGAGGTTAAAAGGGGCCTGGTTATTTTGAGAAAATTATTTGGGCATTTTTCTTGAAGCAGGCTGATTCTAAAATTCCATAAAAAAAAACCCAACCATGTTTAGACACAAAAAAAATAAGCAAGCCCAACACCTAGGGAGTTACTGGTCACTGCATCATATTAGATGAAGTTAAAGCAAAAGAGTACCTTTACTTTGAGGAGTCAGTCAAGAAAAATTCTTACATTGTGAATCAAACTTTTTGTATTTTTAAGTCTCACTTCTGTCACTAAATAAGCTGACTGTCCCTGTGTTAGTCAAATATTTTTCTGGATCTAGATTTTTTCACCTAGAAAATTAAATATTTGAACTAGATGACTAGATGACATTAAAAATCCCTCCTACCTCTAAAATTTTGAGAAATACCAAAATCACAGGGGAAAAATGGGCAGGGAATAGATTCTGCACTGGACAGTGAGAAAGAACAATTGAGAGACTAGAGGAAAATTGGGAGATTGAACACTAATTGTTTAAAGCAAACATGATTTGTTACAAAAAATGAAACGTGTATCAGAGAGTCTACAAGTGCTTTACAAATAATGAAAATTCAGTCCTTGAAATAACAGTTTGGAATTAGTTTTGTTATTTTTTTTTTTTTTTGTAAATGAGAAAACTGAGGAAGATAACTTGCTTGAGGTCATATGTGAGTACATTACGAACTGAGATGTGATTTTAAGCAGTGCAGCTCCATCGCAGTACAAGTGCTTAACTGCTATGATATGCTACTTCTCCTGATAAATAGATGCTCACATAAGAGCACAGAAAGTTGGGTCAATTGTCTCCATTTTACAAAAAGGGCACTTGTCCTAGAGTAATTAAGTAATTTAGCAAGAGTCTTATAACTGCTAGGTATTTGAGTCAGAATTTGAACACTCGTCTCTTAACTCCAAAGCCTCTTTTTACTAGATTGCATTGCTTGTTATTTGTCTCAATATAGACACATTCATGTGTGTAAAATTTAATTTTACTCATAAATAATAATTCTAAATAATTAAATGTATAGTAAAAGAGCCTAAATTGAATCTTTTCTCAAAATCAAGTGTTCTCAATAACTCAAAGTTTTCAGTAATAATATAAATTTAATCCAGGCTATCTGTATACTCTAAAAACACAGGTATAATAGTGCAATGTGTTCTAATTAATTGATGCTATTCTGAGGGCTAATTTTACTAGACATGCCACCATAATATTTCATGGTCACAGAGAAATAAAAAAGAACCCTACCAGTAAAGAAAGTTATTCAAAAGCCCTTATTTCTCTTATTTATTGTCTATAAGACTAATAACTACCCCCAGTGGATTGCTATGGTTTAATGGGCTAAAACTGGATCTGAAACTCTTATTGCTATTACCCCATGCTCTTCATTTTAATTCACAAAATTTAAGGGAGTCAACAGATATGTTGATTCAGATTTAATAGATCAATGCTGAAGTCAAAAGAGATAACTTGGAAGATTTAAGAACTATTAGGTAGTTTTCAGCCTCATAAAAATATTGTAGTAATAGCCCCTAGTGCTGCTCTGAAGAAGCAATTAGAAAGTAATTAAATATTATCTGATGTTTGTAATTTCTATCACTAATTTGTGGCAGTGTTCTGAAATAAAATGAACACAAACTCTGAATGAATTGCGTCTTCCATCCTGGATCGAAGAGGCTTTGACCTATACTACATCTTGTAGTGACCTGGACATTGACCCCATCAGGAAGTTTGAGGGTATGTCTTCAGACCTAGGTGTGTTGTCCCATGGCCCCTTGGGTCAAATTACACTTATCTGCCCTTTGTATCCCTGCCCCTTCTGGCCTTTATTTGGATGGAATTTTTTAAGAATAAGGGTCCCCCCAATAAGAGCCCACTTCTTAACGTGCTTATTCTCTCTCGCCAGCCTCTTCTGACTTTCTCTTGCTCTCCCATTTAGGGATCCTGAGGCCAAGAGAAGAGAAAGCTGTCCTGAAGCTCCTTTAAAGGTAAAGTGTGTGTGTCTCTGTTTTATTTGCTGTGCCTGGATATTCACACGAACAAACATAAGTTCAACTACCTGTGGGGGGTGGGAGAGAGAGAGAGGGGGGGGGAGGTGGATACAATACTTTTATTTATTTTTATGTAGTAGTTAAGATAAAATGCAGTGCCTTACACATGCAAGTTGAGTGCTCTACCCTTAGCCACAAACCCCAGCCCTCAGCCCTCATTTATTGACAAATATCTTCTAGTATCTTGAATCAATCAGCAATGCAATAAATAATCGCCTATCCAAAATATTTTTTTCTTCAAATGGGTTACTTTACAAATATTTTATTCAGAATCAAATAAAACATTGAAAAAAAAGCCTCAGTAGAAATTAAATTAAGACCTTTGAAAAGAAAAGGGCCATTTTACTTTAGTGTGTTTCAATGTGTGTGAAGCAAAAAGCATAAAAAATAGATGTTTTAAGTATTAACTTTAAAAAAAATTTGGTATACAATACATAAAAAAACCATACCTCACATATTCTCATTTGTACAATTTAGTGCAACCAAGAACCTTAACTATGTTCTGTAACTTTCACTACTTTATGCTTCCAAACATTTTTAATCACCTCTAAAAGAAAATTTACCCATTACAATCCAAATTCTTGCCACCTTCTTGACCCAGGTAACATCTATTTTATGTCGTTTTTTCTATTTGTATGAATTTGCCTGGTATGGTTACTTCCTCCTTGGAATCATTTAGTATTTCTATAATTGTTTTAGGCTTTCTTCATATGGCATAATGTTTACAAGATTTACTTCCATTGTATAATGCATAAGAATTTTATTATTTTATAAAGATAGAATATTATTTCCTGATAGCCCACATTTTTGTAAATGCATGCATCTAAATATTTTTGTTGTTTGGGTGCTAAAGATTTAAACCAAAAGCAATATGCCACTAAGCCACACTCCAGCCTCTCTTATTTTTTTATTTAAAGACAGGGTCTTATTAAGACACTGAGGTTCCAAAAATACTAATTTGTAATTTGTCTAAAAATTTTCATATGTATGGTAGAATAAACTCTCGGGTTAATTAATATAATATTTATTTTAACAGTAACATTACAATCACAGAATTAGTGACTAGGCCTGAACTCATGTTTAAACCAACTTAATTTTAAATAAAATGATGTATTACTATGAAAAGACATGCACATGGCTACAAAAAAATCAATTTCAAGGATATTGATGCATATATATATTCTGTCTTCATAATATTATGTATACTGCCAACCCCCATTAAAAGCATTCCTAAATATATACCTCACGTGATAATTTTCCTTAATTTAGAACTTTTATATATTAACATCTATATTCATACATATTTGGACAAATACATACTTTTGACACTTCATGTATGCAGACATTCTCATTCACTGTCTAACACACACCCTGTTACAAAAGGACTTTTAGTCCAAATGCTAAATTCATTCTTCTTCCTAAATGACACTGCAAACATACCTACTGTCCCTGTTTCACTGCATGTTTCTTCTACATTGAAGTATCTGAGGTACAGGATCCTCTGCCATGGTGTATTGATGTCTATAGCACTCCTGTGCAGAACCTAATTCAACACTATGTATCCAAATCACAGGCCCAATGCCCTTCTATGTTTTAGATCTTACCTAGTTATAAATTTTCATCTGTACACTTCACCTATACATTCTTATAAATACTCCAATTTCCCAAAACAAATATTCACCCACCAGAATGACTCCTAACCCAAATCGACCATGATATTAACCCTAACCATACTCTGCTTTCTCAATCTAATTTCACATAAGAGCAGGATCCCTGGAGAAGATGTAGGCAGTAAAACCTGAGAGACATAATGTAATCTTGCACAGCAAATACCCTGGGATATGTCTGAATAAGCCTCTTTCTTCTCAATGCAGGGAAGATGGACAGAATCAGGCCTGTGTGGATAGCTGATCCCGGGCTCCTAATTCAACACTATGTATCCAAATCACAGGCCCAAAATATATAAATAAGTAAAAGAGCCAACGTCAGAGCCAATGGGATTAGTCAGCAGACCATCACACAGTATCTCTGTGATGGAAAGAGTCCAGGGATGCCTGACAGGCAATGAGCACCATCCTGGGACATCATATGAGAGGAAGCCAGGGGAAGGCTGTGCTGATAGTAGGGATTTCCTTTCCAGGTAGTATGAAGGAAGCTGTGGACTTGCTTTTTGGAGATGGATCATTCCATCTTAGGACTCCAGTGTCATTGAGTAAATTACTTTTTTGTGTTGCACAAATAGTAGTTCAGAGGATTAAATAAGTTAATACAATTAAAAATAAATCTCTCTACAAAATTCTAAAGAGGTAGACTGATTTTTCTGTGAAAGGTGAGCTAATTCATTCAGGAAGTACAATTTAAAATGAGCTCTGTCCCTTCTAAGTACATCTTTGTAAGTATTGGTGATGTAGCCTGGAGTTGAGTATTTGCTCCCTTTATGTAATATTCCAAAGATCTGGGTGTAAGTATAGCTTGAGTTTCTTTATCTTTTTAAAATCAAGCATGGTGCTTAGTTATCAGATACATTGATAGGAAAGAGTCGATACAAGAGCAAAACCCAGAAAGTGATATTTAAATATAAAATATTTAAATTGCCCATGATTGTCCTCTCTCATTTGTTTTTTAATGTGCAGGAGCATTCTGTGGCCTGAGAGTTAGACTTCAAATCTCATTCAATATATTGTAAAATATACTGTCATGGAAACCAGAGTTCATCTATTATTTACATTATCAAATTAACATTTTTTTGTCTTTCGATTAATCCAATACCATGTTAACATCTAAACTTTTCACTGATTGCAGAGATTATAATAACTAAGTAAACACTCAATTTTTTAAATTTTATTTTTAAAATTTTTTAATTTATTTTTTAAATAAATGATAGCAGAAAACATTACAATTCTTATGGCACATATACAGCACAATTTTTCATCTCAAGTTGTATATAAAATATGTTCACCCTAATTTGTATCTTCATACATGTACTTTGGATAATGATTTCCATCACATTCCACCATCCTTACTAACCTCCTGCCTCTTTCCTTCTCCTCCTACCCCACTGTCCTATTTAGAGTTCATCTATTCCTCCCATGCTCCCATTCCCTACCCAACTATGAATAGGCCTCCTTATATTAGAGAAAATATTTGGCATTTGTTTGGGGGGATTAGCTAACTTCACTTAGCATTATCTTCTCCAATACCATCCATTCACCTGCAAATGCTATAATTTTATTCTCTTATTGCTGAGTAATATTCCATTGTGTATATATGCCACATTTTTTTGTCCATTCATTTACTGAAGGGTCAATTCAATTATTTTAAAAAAGCCCAGTGGGCTTGCATATTGTTTTTCTGATCTGAAGAGACACAAACCCATTATGATTCAGGCTTCCTGCAGTAGGTACTTTGGAGGTCATAAACATAAAGGAAAAAGTCTTCTAGTTTCAAATCTACGTATTTCCATTATATATAATTTTAAAAAGTTAACAGCTCAGAATATGATAAGTAGTCATTAAAAAATGGTAATACTAAATTCACTATGTTTTTTTAGATTACTTTCACTGCATATTTAAGTTATTTTTTCCTAAGAGAGTAGCATTCAGCTGATTAGAATTAGTGTTTATGGTTGCAACTCTGATTGCATGTAATGAGTGTTTCAATGAATATTCCTTGATATTGCTACCAAACTTCATGCTCATTCCTGAAGTGTGATTTACAAAGCTTAATATATCAATACTTCTTCTGAAGGATTATTTATGTGTTTTCTCTTTTATGTGTATGATTTTTCTTTTATACTTATGCATTTGATTTATTTCTGTATTTGTGTTGTTTTCTATTGATTTTTGAAAAGTAATGAAGTATTTCTTAGCAACACTTTTATGACAAATAAAAGAAATGGGTCTTATGAACTGTACTGGGAAGGCTGAGTAGAGAAGTTTGGACAGGTTCAGGTGTTTCCAGTGACCAAAGACAGAGAGGCAGTTCCGAAGGGGCTGAGCATCATGGCAAGCGATCTTGTGGCCATATTTGAGTCAGTGATTTTTTTGAGTTTCTTACTGGAAGAGAAAAATTATTGTAGTGATAGTAATGGATTTGTATTATTATTCAACATAGAATTACATGCTCTTAAAGTTTATTTTTTATTTATACATGACAGTAGAATATATTTTAACATATAAAAGTAGAGTACAATTTCCCATTCTTTTGGTTGTACATGATGTGGAATTACATTGGTCGGGTATTCATCTTTGAACATAGGAAAGTGATGTCAGATTCATTCTAGTATCTTCCCTATTCCCATTCCCCCTCCCTTCCCTTCATTCCCCTTTATCTAATCCAAAGTAGTTCTGTTCTTCCCCTACCCTAGTGTGAGTTAGCATCCACATATCAGAGAGAACATTTTGCGTTTTTTTTTTTGGGGGGGGGTTGGCTTATTTCACTTAGCATGATAGTCTCTAGTTCCATCCATATACGGGCTAATGCCATAATTTCATTTCTCTTTATGGCTTAGTAATATTCCATTGTACATATACTACATTTTAAGAGTTTATTTTTAAAAGCTCTGCTTGTGGTGGTTCTTCAGGAATTCCCATTTAAAGCCTAAGGGTAGGTAGGTTCCAGGTATACATTTAATAGAGTGGCCCTGACATGATATGCCTTACATTTTTATTTCAAGAAACATAAACTATTTAAAAGTTAACATCTCTCAATGCCTCCCCTAATTTTTTTTAAATTGATATATTTTTAAATACCTTCATTTTGTTTATTTATTTTTATGTGGTGCTCAGGACTGAACACAGTGCCTCACACAGGTGAGGCAAGCGCTCTACCACTGAGCCACAACCTCAGCCCCAAAATTGATAGATTTTAAGAAGTACAACTTATTCCCAATTATGAAAATTCATGTCATTAGATACAGGTAAAATTCCTTTTTTAAAGAGACACTTTTTATTGTTGTTTACTTTCAGGACAAGTTTAATTTGTAATTAAATATTAGTTCAATTTTAAAGCCTTTAACATGACTATCTTTTTGCACCAAAATATTTTCCTCTTTAATTAGAGGTTATAAGTTTACTTATTTGAATTCCCCATTAAAGAAGTACTCTCGGGAGATAGTAGAGGATAGGAAAGGCAGCAGAATACAACATATACTAGTATGGCAATATGTAAATCAATGGAAGTGTATCTGATGTGATTCTGCAATCTGTATACGGGGTAAAAATGAGAGGTCAAAACCCACTTGAATCAAAGTGTGAAATATGATATGTCAAGAGCTTTGTAATGTTTTGAACAACCAACAATAAAAAAAAGTACTCTCAATTTTAGCTTTTGACCAGAAATGCATATCTAAGGCATTGTTACTGAGATATATTTGGACTGACATGGTCCAACAATAATCATATTCTTGCAATTTTTAAAATTGTTTATTAATTTTTTATTAGTTGCTCATGACAATACAATGATCCTGACATATCATACATTTTAATCAAATGGGGTATAATTTCTCATTTTTCCAAGTCTACAGGTTGCAGAATCACATTAGTTATACGGCCACGTATATACATACAGCAACACTAGTGTCTATTTTATTCTGCTGCCCTTCCTATCTCCCCTTCCCCATCCCTCTCCTCCCATCACCTCTCTCTACCCAATCAAATGTGACACATTTCTCTTCCCCTCCTCACATCATCATACATGTATTTTTTATAATGATGAGGGTCTGCTTTCACCTTCTGTGCAATTGATACAGGTGAAATTTCTAACAAAATTGGATTTGACTGTTTACTTTGTTGCCATCAAAATTAAATTTGTATTTTCTAAAATTAAGAGTTAGTATGTTTTATACAAAAACAGATTGCTGAATATGCATTCTAAATAAAAACATGCTATAATATTAATTTTCACTTTTTCTTTTCAAAATCTTTCTTAAGAAACTTTCTACTCCACATTTATCCAGTTAAATGTTAAAAAATAAAAAAAAAACACCCACGAAACTATCTCCATGTGAGCTTTCACTCCACATTTTGCTTGTTCATGGACTCTAGGGACCGTAGACTCTAGGGATTGTAGCTGACTCATAGCATTCAGATGCTGTTGCCTTCCAGCCTCATTGGCAACTTCTTATTCTGTCAGTCATGGGGGCTGTAGGTGCAGACCTAGATATCAGAGCCATGATCTTGGCAGAGGTGGTTGAAATTGACTAGAAAATCATATCAGAATTTTTTTTCTTTTCTACTTCCCCAAGTGCTTGCATAAATGCTCTTTTCCAAGAAAGGACTGCTTTGTTCATAACTCAGATGCTGAAATTGTGAACTCTAAAGCTGAAAGTGGCCACCTGCATTTGTGATCCCATTGGAGACAGTAGAAATTGTAAACTTCTTTGATTGCAACTGTATCAAAAGTGGCAGTGAGAATGCAGTATCAATTTTTTTTGCATAACGAAAGTAGATAGAGACAAATGGAACTGATTTGATTGTTCCTCTTTTCCTTGTAATTCTCAGCCTTACCAATGCCATTGAATATGTTTCCACAGAACATAAAGTGCAATCATCTGTCATCATTTCCATTTATCTAATCCAAAGTACTTCTATTCTCCCCTTACCCCATTGTGAGTTAGCATAAGCTAATCTGTGTTATGCATTCTGTAGAAACTGTACTTTGAATTTTGTATTTTAACATTTTTACCTCATCTGTTGGTGGATCCAGGAAAATATTTGCCTAATACTTCCAATACTAGTCATTGCTGAGCATTTTATAAACTCTTGTTAACACTAAGATACTTATTTCTCACTTCCATACAGTTAGTAGTATATACATTTATGTTATGAGCATCAGGAAGATAAATAAGAATATAAAAATGATTAGGTAAGGGAAAATATTTAAATTTGTCCATAAGATACTCAATAGCTTTTTACAACATGAGGATTGACAATTTGAATTCTGAAATTTCCCAAATAGGGTATGATATAAAATTTATTGGATTTTAATTCAAGAAATGTTTTTTAAAAAACTTAAAAGAGTAAATGATAATTTAAAATATCTGAAAGTATGTCAATCTCTGATACAAATCAGAATATTACTAAATATTCAAGGTGAATCTTACCCTCATATTTTTTCCATAGAACCTAGGTTTGTTTTTTGTTTTGTTATGTTTTATTTTTTTATTTTCATCATTAAGCACAGGCAGATGCCTAATGGAATTGGCCTATGTTCCATCAAGTAGGTCAATTCAAATCACAGCAAAGGGACTTGCAAACTAGATTTCTATAAGGTGGATGAAATACAGGGATGATTTTGCCTTTGCACATCAGATATTTAATTCTATTTAATTTTTCTAAAAAGTTTAGACCTATGAGGGCCAAGAATTTTTTTTTAAGCTAACATTATTTTTATCCTGAGATAAAGAAAGTTTTTTTGTTTGTTTGTTTTTAACCCTGATAGATGCACTATGGGTGTTAAGTGCTGTGGACAGGCCAAAGGTAAAAATTTGTGTTTTCATTATGTTCATGTGCTAGCACACAGCCCTTTCTTGGCAGTTACATAGCTTTATTTAGTCAGCTTTCACAAACTGCAAAATGGTAGCATGGGGAAGCAACTTGAAACAACAAGGTTTGGACAGAATCTGCCCTGGAGTAATTATATGGAAGGTAAGCATTCATCTGCTTTTGTTCTTTTCTGCTCCTCCTCTAGTTTAAGAGCCTCCATATTCTCCATAGAGCTTAAGTTACCAGATGAGATAAACAGAATAAACTGGCCAGGTTTGTTATAGTCAGCAGCCTTCAGAGAGGCAGTGTTAGGTGTGACTTTGTTTCCAACTATGACAAATTATAGAATTACCCTCAGAATCTGGACTCTGCTGGACTCAGTTGCCTGTTTTGGATGGTTGAACACTTTCCAGGAATGCTTAGATTCATTAGTGCTGTTCCTTCCTTGCAAGATGGTATTTGGATGCACAGGACGGTCTCCTTCCCTTGTGGAACTGTATAATAGGAGGAGTCATCATGGTATACATCAACTCCTCATGCTGGTCCTTGGCTCTTGCTTGTGCTGAGGAAGTTTGCCTGTCCTTAACCCTGAAGACTAGTTGCATCTTCTCCTGAAGCCTATGGTGGACTTTCTAAGTGTTCCCAGGGAGCAGTCATCATCCTGTGCTGAATGTGTCCCATGTCATTTGGCTTATTGCTGATGGTGTGGTGGCCTCCCTGAAGTCTATGAGTTTCATTTATGGCCTGAGCAGAAAGTCAGGGCCTGGATTATGTTTACTTTGCCCCTGTCATGTTGACCTTCTGTTTAGATTCTGTTAAACTCAGCTTACTTCTTTGCTTCCTTTTGATGACATTTTGATGGAAATTCTGAGTCACTCTGAGCCAGTGGAAAAAAGTACTGATTTGTTTGTCCTGGCAGGTTAGGCTCAGAACTGACCTATCAGCTCAGCTGCAACAACTAGTCACTTTGTCCAACGAAACCACAGAGGACATGGAAAATGAAAGCTTTACCTGGCCAGGGAGTGTAAAACCAGGAACTGCAGTCTGTCTCTGACTTGGCATGGTCCAACATGTGATTTTTCAGCTTTACTATGGTGTGATAGTGATTTGCATTCTACAGAAACTGTACTTTGAATTTTATATTTTAACATTTCTTGGGCCACATAATCTACTATTAAGGTTGAACAACCTGTCCTCTATAGCATATTGTGGTATTTGGTAGCTTAGGTGTAGGTGTATTTAATGCATTTTTCCATTTACAATGTTTTTAAATGATGGGTTCATCACTTTGCAATGCCATGTGAAGGAATATTAGTATTTCGAAAAGGGTGGTAATTGCTGATGACCACTGCCCCTACAAGATCATATCCCTAAATTCCATAGGGAAATGAAGCAAAAGCCTGCCTGTGATTTTCATATATTCCTCTGACTCTTCTGATCTTCTGGGCCTTTGTTCCTGAGCAAGGAGTGTGGATTACTTTCCCACCATGTGTTAGGCATTTCTTTCTCCTGAGCAGCCTGAAGTCATCACATCCTACTTTCCTCTTTTCTGAATTGTTCATACTCTCTCTGGATTATCTGGGACATAATAGAATAATGATACCTGCCAAACAGCAATAACTAAAGGCAAGGAATGACAATTACAGCAGCTTATTTCAAAATTATTTCTTTGTATATGATCTGTGTGGTTAGTATAACATGGTGACCACAATTTTTCCATGAAAGTTTTCCAATCATCTGAGAGTAAGTAATACTTAAGGCTCACTTGGTACCTTCCCAAATGGTGCTGGGAGGCCTTCTTGGGACCAACCACATTCTAACCTAGTTGGATAGCAAATTCTACTTCTTTTCTTTTTCAAAATAACTATTCTTATTTTTTAGCTTCTTATATTATTTCTGATACACTGCGAATATTAGTGTGTGCTCTTTTAATAACCAAGATGTCTTTGTTTACTTAACCTGTTTAAGAATGAAATGCTTGACCCTATGGAGGTGTATTTTGCCCATGCCTTGCCATACTTTCAATGGCTCTTCATCCATGCACAAACAACTGCATTGCGTCTTCTGTGGACTGAGAGATTCCCCTTTTCTCCATTCAGGGATCCTGGTAAAAGGCCTATCAACAAAGGGGGCCTTCATTCCTGGCCAAAGGCTGAGGTTGAATTAGCGACCTTTCATGAGGCAGTTGGGATCACTACAGTGCGTGGATCCTTTTTAAATCAAAGCACAAGGGATTCCTAAACAGCAGATCTAATTTGAAGCATAGAAATTGCTCCAGACTAATGGAATGTCTCATTTTGCTGAATGTTAGTGGAGACCTTCCTGAGTAAAGGTTGACTATAAGACTGTTTCTGGAACTCCCTCACCTCTCTTCCCCATAATCCTTTAAGTATCACTCCTATTATGTTGCTCCATGGAAATAAGGTCAAATGTCACACTACGGGGACACATGCCCCCTCTTGGAATATTCTTTATGAGTGGAATTCACTGTTTGTGAAGATTGGACCTTCTCTATTGGACCTCCTCTTGGACCTCATGTGTATTATAACAATATATATCCTATGACAGGGAATCTACTTGTGCCTCTTTTCTCCCAAGACCCTCACAGCACATTTAAAAATTGCAGTGAATTAACCTATCATAGTATCCTTAGAGAAAATGTCTTTCCATCAATGGGATTTTTTTTCCCAGAATCATTTGGCAGATCATACAAATAAATAGAGTATTTAGTTCTCATGGAATTATTTCTGAGGGCCTCACCCTTGAATTTCATGCCATGGATGTATACTACATTTAATTTTTGAAAAAAAAAAAACAGTGACTAACTAACTTCCTTAGGAATAGTAACAAAAAGCTCTCAGATTTGGGGTACCTGGCCTCCTGCTTGCTGGGCAGACTCCCAATTGTTATGAGGATATCAAAGGAACATACTACTGTTCTTACCTCCTGTGTGACAATCTGAAATCTTATGTATTGAAGTAACTCAGGGGACCTCTGGAAGATGCACAGAGATGCTTTCATTGACCCTGATCAGATCTTTGAACAACACCTAGTAAATGTGAGGATTCTACATGATAAAATCAGCTTGGTGGCATACCTATTCATGTATAAATTAGATACTGTATATATTCAGATTGTCTATAGGCTTTCTAGGCAATTCTAGTTTTATTTTTAATGTGAAAAGTTAGCAGAACTGTTTTAGAATTTGTCAGTAAAGAACTTCCAACAACTAAGACCTGAAAGCACCAGATCAACACAGATCTTCAAAATGTCATGGTGCCTCTCTGGCCTCTTCCTTTTCAACTTGTCCAGGAGACTGTGCACATGAAAAAACAGAGTAACACACATTATTGGTAGATTTTTGCCTATGTAGGAAGAGCTACAGAAGTGCATATCAAATGCCAAAAGGCACTGAAAGTTGTTGCTGGGGATGGTACACACAAAACTTCAGGAAGCTAGTGGTGACCTCTCATGATGTGTTCTCAAACCAGGCTCCTTTTCCCCCCAAAACAGCATGCCAGTCACTGAAATGAGTTTTGTAAAGGAGCAAGGGTTTATCCACAAGTTGGCCAAGCATGAAGATGGGAAGCCTAAGTCTCATATTGACCTCCTGGGAATAGGGTTTGGGGACATTTATGGGATATGGAAATAGGGTATTTAAGGTGTGGGCATAATTGGAGGTGAGGTAATCAGTGGTTTTTATAGGTGTAATCAATCTTCATGGCTCTTCCTGGGTTGTGTATTCAGAAAATGTCAGCATTAGCATGATATGAGAGTGGAGGTTTGGCCTTTTGATATCAATAGGACACCCATTGCATACCTGAACAGCCCCATTGGAAGAGTCCTTTTTTAAAAAATAAATAAATAAATAAATAAATAAAACAAAATTAAAAAACAGCCTTCTCGTGCCTGAAAAATTACCTAGGTAACCATTATCATTGTTACACCTGTGTCAGAGGTGCTGCCTACAGCAAGGCTAGTAGGAGACTAATATTATTTTGCTAAACTGAGTGACCTTCAGAGTTAGTGATTTTTAAAGGTAACTAAAAGAAGTAACTAAGCAGGGAGTGTAGGGTCTCAGAGTCAGAGAAATACAAAGGCTTGATTAGTGTAAGTGAGAGTAGGCCAGCTGTGTTTGCTGTAGGCTAGTAATTGTCAAATTTAGGGTTCATTCTTCCCTTGGAGACTTGGGACAAATTCTTCTGATGATTAAGTTCTTGAGAATGATCTGAGTGGGGAATATGAGGTTGACCTTGATGGAGCCTTTGTGCTTCAGAAGATACATTTTTACCATTGTAGGTCGTCCTTTTACTACATGCCCAAGGGATGATTGATTGTGGCCCATCTAGCAAGGGTTTGGTTTTAAATGTACTTTTTTTTGCCTCAGTATTTCTGACATTTAATTGAACATCTCAGATTAATCAATATAAACTTATTTTCAATTTATTTTTGAATTGCTTATTCGCAGAGCCACTGTAGAGTATGTATGCACTTCATTAGAAACTGTTTTACCATTAGGTTTTTTGATTGTGATTTTTTTAATTATGGATGTACTTTTTGGGAAATTGCACACCAGCTCAGGCTTCTGGAAAATTGCAAGAAACATGGAGAAGCGAGTCAGAGAATACCTAGATGGCTCTAGAGAAAAGATTCTGCATTTTCTACACCCTGGTAGCCAGAAAGCCTGCATGTAGATAACTGGAATTGTTCACTAAGGAATCAAAGCTAAAGTAAATACTTTTGTAAATTCCAGGGTCATGTGCAAAACCTCAGGTGTAAAGCCCAGAGATCTCTGAGAGAGTGAGCAAGTACCATGCATCCAGCTGTTTGCATCTTCCTATGAACACTGCCTATTGTCTGCCCTCTAACTCACACTGGTTATCTAGAAACCCAAATGAGACACCTGTGAATTCAGATGCAGTTAATTGAGGAAAGAAACAGAGCTGGTTCCTATGCAATTAGAAACAATGTTAACAGTGGGGGAAAACATACCTTGGCTACAATTCCAACTTGGCATTTATTTGAGTGAAATCTGGATACCCTGAAGTTGGGCAAATCTGTGCTCTTATGCTTGTCAGTGCTGGCTTTGCAGGCACAAGGCCCTGGGTTCAATCCCCAGTACTTACACACAGACAAAAAAAATAGAGGAAGGCATGCAATTATTTTTACCTTTCATCTCTGAGTAATTTTCCACTCTTTAAAAAGCTGACACTCTGACACTCTTTAGGGCAGTGTATTCCCGGGGGCCACCAAAACATTGGCCCGAGTAATGTAATCATCTTTGGCCCGAGTAATGAAGGCAGGGAAAGTTCTGAGCTTTTCACATGATTGTGGCTAGTTTTGTTTTCTTCATTTTCTCATCTTCTTCTCCAAATTATCCAGTATTTTTGAGTTACCTCCTGAGGAACCTGTAGTAAAACTGGCAGATGACTGATTACTAATCATGGAATTGCTGCAGATTGCAACACTTGGTGTGACCTCTTGCTGTAATTTCCATGAGGGCAGCAATACCTGCTGCAGGCAGCCTGACTGTTTTCCATCAGGTTATGGTACCTGGAGGAGAATTATTAGGCACTTCACACATCTTCTTATTGGGTCTTTACACAGGGGGAATAATGTTTCTGTGGCAGATGGTTTCCCAGATTTTAGGACCGTGCTCTGTCCAATTGGGGCCCTGTGGACATGTTTTTATTTCTATAAATAGGTTTTTGTTGTTGCTGCTTTTGTTTTGTTTATTCTGCCAGGCTTTCTTTGAAGAGGCTGAAGGTGGTGAAGAGGAGGCAATAGACAAGTAGCATATGCTGTGGGCAGTGGGAGAGCTATGGTGATAGAAATAGGTAGTTTACAAAATGAAAAAAAAGAGGTGTGTTAATAATATGTTCATTTCCTCTTACCCATGAAGACATGCAAGATACAACAGTGTGCTACAAAAAATATTTGCCAGTACCATTGCTTAGAACAGTATTTTCCCAAAGGTGCCATACTAAAAACTGCTTTTCATTTTAAATTTGTGCATCTTTTTGAAATTTCAGATTAAAATGTAAATAGCATATGAGATCTGTGATATCACAGGATAGCAAGAGCATAAAACTAAAGAAAGAGAATTATGAAACAAACAAAAGAAATTATCATAGCTGAGTGCCTGGTGAATGCCAGAGACCATGCTCTGTGTTTTATGCACATTTATTCCCTGAATCCTCACATGGGCCCTGCTATGTAAGAATAAAGAGATTGTGTGAGAAAGGACACCAGTTGTACAGTGTAACCTAGATCATTATGAAGTCACAGGCCATCAGCTGCAGGACCTACACAAAAACTGTTTTGTCACAGCCAGCATGGGGGATTCAGGTGAGAGATGCAATTGTGACTGTGAAGTTAAGATGATTCAGCATGTGGATTCTCTTTCTCAGGGCACAGGGGAAGCAGGTTCTCTCAGTGTAGGCAGGTGCATAAAAATGACTAATCCCTTTCAAGATTTGTTTCTGTGAAATTAAGTCAGTGTCTAAAAGCATCTGTATTTTAATTTCCCAAGAAATGAGAATCCAACAGGATTGTTTTTTACAGGGCTATGGGCCTGTGCAGGACCTTGTGCATGCTAGGCAAGTACTGTACCACTGAGCTATACTTCCAGCCCCAGGATCAGTGCTTTAAGTTCCCTAAAGATACCATCTACACCACTTAACACAACCACTGTTTTGAAATTAATCTCAAAGAGACACAGAGGTGAACAGATGGTGTGCCAAAATACCTATTTACTCATTCTTTTTTTAAAAATATTTTTTAGTTGTTGATGGACCTTTAATTTATTTGTACGTGGTGTTAAGGACCGAACCCACATGCTGGGCAAGTGCTCTGTCACTGAGCCACAACCTCAGCGCCCCAGCCTATTGCCTCATTCTTAACAATCATGATCCAGCTCACGTAAATAGATGAGCACATGACACATCACGACACCTACATTTTATGGAATACTGAAATATGCAGGCACTTTCTGTTAAAAGAATGAAATAAATATACTTATTGATAAACAAGCTTTAAGAAACATTTGGTAAAGCACAGAAAAACAATGTGTTACTGTTGGGAGGTGCCACTCAGGAAACGAGTGCCCGTTAGCCTGGAGTGATGAGAATATGGAGATGTGGCAAGCCAGCCATTGTCCATGTGTGTGAAATATGGGCATCAAGCACACAAAGTGGACTGAACTGATGTTGTCCCTCTGTTCTCTGGTCTTTTTGCTTGCTTTGCCATAATCCCCACACACTCATGAGATGGGCATGGCCTCCCTAGATGTCAGTCAACCTGCTGACAGCAGACACCATGAGGCTAGATTCAATCCCCTGAAACCTGACCCCTTGCCTCATTTGAATGTCCTCTCCACTTTTTTTTCTTAATAGTAATCACAGCAACTTGAAACTGTGTTTCTATAACCAGGGTTAAGCAATTCTCTTTCTCTCTCTCTCTCTCTCTCTCTCTCTCTCTCTCTCTCTCTCTCTCTCTCTCTCTCTCTCTCTCTTCATGGACCTCTAAGGTCAGAGGAGTCATCACAGGACCCAAATAAAAAGGTATATTTCTGTCTCGGTGTGGTTATTTCATGCAGCTTAGTTCACCTGGAGTGACCCTGAGTGTTTAGTTGTGACATATGACATACTACATTGTGTGATGATTTGATATTCTTGAGATTAACATATACATTTTTGTGCACATAAATGTATGGAGTATTTCTGGAAAAATACTTAAGAAATTATTAATGGAATTTCTTTTTCTGGGTATAGAAGTAGAGGTAAAGAACATAAAATTATTTCCAGTTTTAAACCACATGCATGCATTGCTATTCAATTAAATACTAGGATTTGAAATGAATAAAGAGAAAAATACTTTATAGAATTTAAAAAAATATATAGCATTCAAATTTCTATTTTAACCTTTTTAAAAGTATGTAGTTCAGTTGTGTTTAAAAGGCTTACATTGTTAGGCTACAGATCTCTGGAACTTTTTTATCTTGCAAAACTAAAATTTGGTACCACTGAACATTAATTCCATCCCTTTGTCTTTTGGAAGCAACTTCTTTGTTTCTATGAATTTGAATATTTTAAATACTTTCTACCAAGTGAAATTATACAGTGTATATTCTCTTATTACAGACTTATTTTGCTTAGCCTATTGTCTTTAAGGTTTATCCATGTTACAGCATGTGATTGGATTTCCATTTTTTATAAGGCTTCCTATATTCCACTATATGTACATTCCACATTTTCTTCATCCATTAATGTGTTCATAGATACTTTGGTTGTTTCTACTTCTTGGCTACTGCAAATAATGCTTTGGTGAATATGGGTATACAAATATTTCTTTGATATCTGGATTTCAATTTTTTTTTATATACACACACACACAATCAGAAGTAGGATTGCTGGATTAGATGGTAGTTTTTTGTTAATTTATTTGGAATAACTTTCATGTTTTCCATAGTGGTTGCATTATTTTGCTTTTATCAACAGCCCATATGGATTGTAATTACTTTGCACTCTTCCCATAAAATTGTTTTCATTCATTTTCTTTACCCATTGAAATATAGTAAGTAGTTCTTTCTTATCTATGTTTTTCTTTCTGTGTTTTGTTACTATGATCAACCATTTCTTAAAAACACTAACATTTGTCTTTATTCTTTGAAGAGATACCACAATCACATAAATAACATTTATTGTATAATTATACTAGTTCCATTTTATTATCAGTTGTTGGTAATCTCTTACTGTGTCTAATTTATAAATTAAACTTTATTGAAATTGTGCATGTATTGGCAAAACCTAGTATATTTAGGATTTGGCATTATTGGGCCTCCTCTGGGGTGTCCAAATTTGGCTCCCTTTGGGATGGGGGGCTATTGTACCCTTAGGATGTGTAGGGAGAGGAAGTCTGCAAATGCAAGTTTTTTGAGTTTGAGAACCCTTATTTATTGTTGCATTTTCTTGTTGGATTTTCCAGAAACACAAGGCTCTGGCTTCAGCTTATCCAGGCCAGGTGTATTTAAAACAATAGTCCTGAGAAGTGAGGTGCTGTTGCCCCTCAGATGAAGGGCAAGCCTGCTGCTGCTGTCCTTCCTGTGGCTCAGCATTCCTCTGCTGTGGAAAGCCCTGCTGTGTGCACCAGCACACATGCTGCACTCTGGGTCACTACTTAGGGAGGCCCAGCAAATCCACATGATCTTCACTGAGTCTAGTCTCCTCTGTTGTGGGAGGTTTCTAAAATCCTGCCACTGTCTAGAGAGTTTCCTGGATTGGAAGATCTACAGCTTCCTACCTAAGCTTTCCATTATGCATCTAAAGCACTTTCAGTTATTTTTTTCTCTGGGTCTTCCATGTTGATCTCTTCCTTCAATTGCATGTTTGACATAAATTTTGTCATGTATAACATACATATGATAATGGCTAGAAGACATTATTTCTACTCATTTTGCAAAATTTAATAAATTAAAATTAAATTAAGTTGATACATTTAAAAAACTCATTGCTTTTTGAAATTATTGGTTAAGTGATTATTTAGTCTTGAGTATCCTTCATATCAATACAATCTAAATCATTTATCTCTACCATGAATATATTCCTAATACAAGCTCTTCGATTAAAAAATAAAAATAAATACCACCACGTTTTTTTAAAAAAATTGTTTTTGTTATGGTACCAGGGATTGAACTCAGGGACACTCTACCACTGAGTCACATCTCAGCACTATTTTGTATTTTATTTAGAGACAGAGTCTTCCAGAATTGCTTAGCACCTCGATTTTGTTGAGGCTGGCTTTGAATTCACGATCCTCCTGCTTTAGCCTCCTGATCTGCTGGAATTACAGGTGTTTGCCACTGTGCCCAGCTACCTTTTTTTAAATAAAATTAGTACATTATCATTATAAATAATATTGGGGTTCATTTTGACATAATTATACAAGCATGAGTATAATTTTTTCCACTTCAGGCCCCAATACTTCTCCTTTTCCTCCCCTCCTCGCTTCCGTTTCTTTTTCTGTACTGGTTTTCTTCTACTTATTTATAGTTTTGTTAAAAATAGTCTTATCAGATATAAATAAAATATATTTCTGCTTAAAAGATAAAAGGACAAGTCCTCTAGGGATGTATCTTGCTATTACGTCTGATATGGTGTCTTTGTAAATACCTACAATGACAGTTTCAGGACAACAGCATGCAGCTCACCTTCTGTTCATATCCTAGGTAATCTCTTCTCCATAATTTATGATTGGAAAGACTTTCTTTCACTTTGTCCTTAAGAAAGAAAACAGGTCTTCACTTGCTAAGAGCTGACGGAGAGCACAGTTATGAAAAAAATATTAAAACATCAGGGCACTTTTCTAAAAGTAGCAGCAAACAAAGAAGAATGGCAGGCAGAAGAAATGCCAGAACTTTTCTTCAAAATATGTCTGCAACACACTGAGCAATGCTCAAAATAAATCACATTTCCTGTTCATCATGCAAATGCAAGTTTTTTGGGTTTGAGCACCTGTCTTCTATTTTATATTTGTTTTTTCTTTATAGAAGTTTGAATTTTAAGAATTCTATACAATTCTGTATTGCAAAAAAAGTTTTAGAGCTATCAGAAAAGATTCTAAGAAGTGAATATAGAGGCTGGGGTTATGACTCAGCAGTAGTGTGTTCACCTAGCATGAGCAAGGCCCTGGGTTTGATCCTCAGCACCACATAATAATAAATAAACAAAAATAAAGGTATTGTGTAAAACAAAAAAATAAATATTTTATAAAAATAAGTGAATACAGAATTGCTGTGGTACTATTTTTTAATCTGTATATCACTAGGTAATGAAGGAAAGGGTGAATTAACTATATCTCCTTGAAGTAGATCAACAAGTGTATACATTCAATTAGCTTCCAGCAATATCCAGGCTTTATTGATACATCCGCCTGTCAGTCATAGCAATGAATCTTAAAAATGAAAGAAAAGAGTTCTGTCTCAGTTTCCTAGGGGTCCTGTACCAAAGTACCAGAAACTGGATGGTGTGAATGACAAAAATTTATTCTCTCATGGTTCTGGATGTTAGATATCCAAAGGCAATGTGCAAGCAGGGATGTGTTGCTCTGAAGGTTCTAGGGGAATATCTGTTCTCAGGTTCTTTTTTTTTTTTTTTACTCTTTTTTTTTTCATTGTTGGTCGTTCAAAACATTACACAGTTCTTAATACATCATCTTTCACAGTTTGATTCAAGTGGGTTATGAACTCCCAACTTTACCCCGTATACAGATTGCTGTTTCACATCAGTTACACTTCCATTGATTGACATATTGCCTTTCTAGTGTCTGATGTATTCTGCTGTCTGTCCTATTCTCTACTATCCCCCCTCCCCTCCCCTCCCCTCCCCTCCCCTTTTCTCATCCCTGTTTAATGTAAATCTTCTTCTCAAGCTCTTCGTCCTTACCCTGTCCTTGTTTACTCCCCTTATATCAAAGGGGTCATTTGGTATTTGTTTTTTAACGATTGACTAGCTTCACTTAGCATAATCTGCTCTAATGCCATCCATTTCCCTCCAAATTCTATGATTTTGTCGTTCCTTAATGCAGAGTAATACTCCATTGTGTATAAATGCCACATTTTTTTTTATCCATTCATCTATTGAAGGGCATCTAGGCTGATTCCATAATCTTGCTATAGTGAATTGTGCTGCTATGAACATCGTTGTAGCAGTGTCTCTGTAACATGCTCTTATTAGGTGGTGTTCCTTGGTTTGCAGGTGCATCACTCCAATCTGTCATCATGTGGCACTCTATTTGTGTTACATCATTGTTTTAGTGAACTTTCCTTCACTGTGAACAAACGACCTGACAAAAACAACTTAAAGGAGGAAGAGTTCATTTTGGCTCATGGATTTATAAGCTCAGTTCATGGTCAGATAACTCCATATCTCATAACTCAGTTCATGGTCAGATAACATGGTACAAAGATGTGGCAGAGGATGTCAGCTCAGGACACATAAATAAGGAAGAAGAGGGAGAAGTCTAGTCACCAGGGAAAAATAAAAACTCCAAAGGCACATCCCCCAGTGACCTACTTTTTCCAGCCACATCCTGATGTGCCTACAGTTATCACTCAGTTAATCCATACCAATGGATCAAACCACTGATTAAGTTAAAGCTCTCACAATCTAATCATTTCACATCTGAATATTCTTGTATTAGCCCACAAATGAGCTTTTGACTTCATATCTAAATCATAACATTCAGCCCAAACCCCTAAACTCTCATGTTTATTTTACAGCACAAAATAGACTTAGTCTATTTTGAAGAGTCCCCATAATGTTAACAGTTTTAGCACTATCCAAAAGTCTAAGTTCAAACTCTCATCTAAGATTCAAAGCAAACTCATGAATGTTTTTTTCCCTATAAAGATCAAAAGTAAGTCACATATATCCTAAATTTGCATAGAATAAACATTTTCTATCCTTAAGAGAGAAATAGAGACATAGATAGAAGGGATGGGACCAAAGCAAGAACTAAATCCACCTGGGAAAACAAGTTCTGAAGTTCCATATCCAATATCTGGAGCACCTGGCACCACAATTCTTTCTTATACAAGGTGAAGCTTGTATAACTTCACCTCTGGACTTGCTATTTGTAGTCCACATGGACTTCTTCTTTGCTTTTTTCTGATCTGTTTCTACAGTTTTCCTCAGCAGATGCTCCATGTTACTAACACCCTTGAGGGTCTCCAGTGCAGCTTTGGGTTTCTTCTCACATATTTTTGTATTATCCACTCAAGGATAGCCCTCTAACTCCAAACCTACTGCACCTTGCCTGGTCTCCCAGGTCTTCCTTAGAAATCCCAGTGGAAGCCTCCATGACCCCCTAACTCCATCATCCTAAATTCCTTCAAAAAAAAAGCACCACATGCTTGAAGCCAAGGTCAGCCATCATCTTGAGCAGTACCCAAGCCACTTACACTATTGGCTACAGCAGCCTCTGAGTACCTGGGCAATTGAGCATGTTGAAACAACTTCTTAGACCCCCACCCTATGCAAGCAGGATGCCCCCATGGCTTCTTCTGAATGGAATTTTTGTTTTACACCCTTGAATCTGAAATGGGTATGGTCTTTCCAATTTCCAAAATGCCCTCAATCTATCTTCCTGTTTTCTCTATGCCAATTCCTTAGCATCTCTTTAGTGACTATAAACTCTTTAACAATCACAACTATCTCAGTCCCAGTTTTATTCACACTTTTCTGGCCAAACTCTATGATTTTCAAATCTGTGTGCTTCACTTTCTGTTTCTGATTATCACAAAAAAAGTTGGTTAAAAGCCACCAGCAATATCCATGCCACCACCTGAATGTGTATTGCCTCCACCAGATTAATTTAATCACATTTAAGTTAAGTGTCTCAGAAAGTCTCAAGGCATCGGCAAAACATAGCCATGTTTCTTTGCCAAACTACAACACTAATGGCCCCTAATCAAATTTCCAATAAAATCCTCCTCTACTGAAACTTCACGATCCCAGTCTTTACTTTTCACAGTTCTATCATCATTCTGGTGTTTTTAACTCCCAGCAGAATCACCAATTAAATTCTATTTACAGTATTCTAAAGCTTTTCCAGGTTGTGTCTCTAAACTTTTCAAAATCCTCCCCCAGGGAACCAGCTTTGTAAACCACAGGTTCACAGCAATGCCCCACTCTCCTTACTGATTTCTCTTTTCGTCAGCTTTGTTTCACTGTGATCAAAAGATCTGACAAGTACTACTTAGAATAGGAAAAGCTAAATTTGACTCATGGATTCAGAGATTCAGTCCATCATTGGACAACTCCATAGCTTTTGACGACAGTGAGTTCTTGCTCTCATGAGACTGAATTAGTCAGAGGTGAGGCAGAGGTGAGGCAGAACATTATGGTGGACAGGCATGGGAGAGGGAAGCAACACATATTATGATAACCAGGAAAGGGAGAAATAGAGGGGGTGGGTATTTCTGATTTGTTCCCAAGGGACAAAATATAAATCCCAAAGGTACAACCCCAGTGTTTCCTTCAGCCACTTACTACCTGTCTACAGTTACCATCTAGTTAATTCCTATCAGTGGATTAATTCACTGATTGAGTTTAGGCTTTCATAATCTAATTATTTCCCCTCTGAACTTTCTTTATTGTCTCACACATGAGCTTTTGGGGGACACCTCATACCTAAACCATAAGAATTCTTTTCTGTGTCTTTGTGTTTTTCCTCTTCTTATAAGTATACTGGTTATACTGTATTAGCGCTCCCCCCAGTCACCTCATCTTGATTATATCTGCAAAGACATTTTTTTCAAATAAGATGACATTTAAAGATTCCTGGAGTTGCTAGGGTTTGAATACACTTTGTTCTCACCAAAACTCTTGTTGAGACTTGATCCTCAGTGTGGTGGCTTAAGGCCTAAAAAGTGATTAAATCCTTAGGAGTAATTAATGCTTGTCTTTCAACAATGAGTTCTTGCTCTCATGAGATTGGATTAGTCAGTGAGAGAGGGTTTATTCTAAAGCAAGTTTATGCAAAGTTTTTTGCCTCTTTGCATGTACCCACTCATCACTCTCCTAAATGATGCCATCCTGCATGTTATAATGTAGCATACCTTTATTTTGTACTTTCTAACCTTCAGAATTATGAGTCAAAATGAATCTCTTTTCTCTATAAATTATGTGGTCTTAGACATTCTGTCATAGCAATAAAAAGAATAGATTAAGACAAATTCTTAACAACATGACAACATTTCAACATGATAGTGGTCACTGTGATGGTTAATTTTATGTGTTAAGTTGACTAGGCTAAGGGATGCCCAGATAGTTGTCAAAATATATTTTTAATATAACTGGAGATTGTTTTTGAAAAACATTAGCACTTGAATTGGTAGACTGAATAAAGAGGATTGCCCTCAACCTCATACAATCTATTTCTGGCCTGCCCAGAATGGAAAGTTGTAGGAACAGCAAGTTTCTTTCCTGTTTGAGCTGAGATATTGGTATCCTTCTGCCCTTGGACATTCAGGCCTGGTTCTGAGGCCTTTCAGACTCAGGCTTGGACTTAAACCTTTGGCTTCCTGCTTCATAGACCTTCAGGCTTAGATCTTGCACACAGCAGATTGTGAGACTTCTTGGCTTCTATAATGATGTATGCCATTTACTAGAATAAGCCTCCATATATATTCATCTGTCTTATCTGTTTTATATATCTGTCATCTGTCTGCATCTCCTGTTAATTCTTTCTCTGATGAATCTTGGCAAATGTAGCCAGGAAAGACAGAGGTGGCATAAGTGATAGTTTTCTAAGAGAAAAGGCATTTTCTCATTTTGTTTGATTTGTTTTTTAGAAGGGAGGAAGAACTAAGATCTGGGGGTTAATAAGAAATTTATTACAAAATGCTTTGGACTCTTCATCAAACAGAATGTGTGTGCATGAGAGAACAGCAACTCCAAGGGCTATGTGGCATTAGAGCCAGAAAGGAAGCCCAAGTTTGTGTCAAGATGAAGAACAGTGTCATTTAATATTCTGTGTACCAGGCTTTGTTTTAATCATTCCAATAGTACCCAAGCATGAGGACAGTGGCCAGAGGAGTCCTGGGCATTGCTCATGTGAGGATGCTGAGTTATGTCATTTTGCTGTACTCCTGTTCATAGAGGCCTGTCACCTTTTTTCAAATTTTCACAAGAAAGCAAAGATCCCAAACTGTGTGGTGACTATATGGATTCTGTCTTCCTAGCAATGGTGAGACAGAGAACAGGCATGGTTCCCCAAGTTCATAAGGCAGCATCCAGGAGGCATTCAGTGTTGGGCAAAATGCTTTGTTTGTGATGCAGGCCAATAATCGACCAGGCAAAGGGAGAAAGGATGAATTGAGGATACAGGTGAGAAGTTGGAGGGGTATGACCCACCTGCAGAAGAGGAGGGATTCCACCTGATTCCTGCAGCCTTATTTCACTTGCCCTCCCAGATAGTGGTCAAAGAATATGCCTAGACTGATCCTTGTCTATTTATAATTCATTATATCATTCTCAAATTCCATTTCAAATTCATTTTCTCATGTAAGCTTAATTTGCAGTTGAGCTTGCTTTGTTTTTGCTTTCTGCTTTGTTTTCTTTCTCCTGATTTCAGCTGTATTATTCCAAGTTATTTCTTTATTCAGGTACTATTTTCCTTATTAACACCATTTCATTCTGCATTCCAGAGGCTAACTTTGTAGTCTTCATATCTGTTTCATCTATTTGGCAGCCCCAATTTGTTCCCAAGGGATCCAGTCTAAAGGGCATTCACCTGGGAAACTCTGTTCTCAGTGTTCTATTAACTGGCTGATTTCAGTTGGAGGTGCTTTCAATCAAAACCAACTGACTGTAGTTGGTTGGTGTAAGCATCCAAATCATAGGCTAGGAGGCTGTGGATCCTTAGCTTTCCTCTCAATGGAATCCTGAGTGTGAAGCTTTCTGGGTTTTGTTTATTTGTTTGTTTTGTTGTTGTTGTGTGTGGTTTTTTTTTTTTTTTTTTTTTTGGTACCAGGGAATTTTACCACTGAGTTACATCCTTATCCCTTTTTATACATTATTTTGAGACAGGGCCTCACTAGGTTACTGAGGCTGTCTTTGAACTTGTGATCCTCCTGCCTCAGCCTCCTGAGCCACTGGGATTACAAGGGTGTGTCACTCTACCCAGTGCTTTCTGTCTTTTAGTATTCATTAGTTTAAGATGGAAAGGTATTAGTAATGGTAATATGTCGACAAAATAGTGGAACTCTTACTGTGTGAAGTTTTTGTTGGTAGAGAAATTCTTGTTCACATTGCCTGGTGGGTAAGTAGGATGAGGACTTGTGTCCCGCCACTGGGTGGCTCCATATGAAGTGCAATGGCAAGTGTCTTCATAGCCTGCAAATGAGGATGAGGACAGATGGCAGAAGCCCAGAGTGCACAGGAAGTCTGTACTTGTGTGACCAGGTTGATGGGGTCCCATCACCACAGGAAGTTTATATGCCAGAAGTTCTAAACTTCTTTCTATATCACGAATCACTGTCAGCTTCATTGGCAATCTTCGCATTAATTAAGATATTCTTTTGTTTGTTTAATTTTTTATGGTGGTCAAATACACATAATTGACATTTTAAAACCAATTTTAAGTGAATAGTTCATTGGCATTAAATAAATTCTCATTGCTGTGTCATCATAATAATTATCTATCTTCAGAACTATTTGTTTTCCCAAAGGGAAAATGTATGGCGATTCAATACTGACCTTTTTTTTTTTTTTCTGAGCTCCTGTGAGTACCATCACTCTTTCTGTCTCTATGAATTTGGCTGCTCTTTATACTGCTTAGAAGCAGAATCATATGGTATATATCATGTAATGATTGGCTTATTTCACTCAGCATAATATATTTCATGTTAGAGAGAGAGGGGGAAATACATTTTATCTCTTCACTTTATTTTAATTTAATTTTGTCAACTCTTGTTTTAATTTGTTCTTTTTCCAGGCACTTGTGATATAAAATTTTTGCATGATATCTTCTTATTTTCATCAATCTCATTATATTTCTCTTGCAATGTTTTCCTTGACTCATTGGTTGTTTATTTTAAGGTATATTGTTTGATTTCCACATATTTGAACATTTTCCAGTTTTCTTTCACTCACTACTTTGTTTTCTTTGAATTATGATAAAAATATACTTTGTATGATACAGATACTTTGAATTTTTCAAAATTCATTAATTATTGTCTTATGATTTATGGTGCTGGAATATGCTGCATGTGCATTTGCAAAAAGTGTATATGCTTATTTTTAGGCCGAGAGTTTCCTATATCTTTTTAGGTCTAATTGGTTGATCATATTGGCTAAGTCTTTTAATTCATTTTGATCTCATTATATTCTGTCCACTATTGAAAGTGTGCTACTGAAGTCTCCGACCATTCTTTTGGGTATGTGTAATTTATGTTCAATTTTTGTTCTGTTCATATTTTCAATTTCTATTTTTTTTTCTATTTAATTTGAAGTGGTTTGATGTTTGCTACATATATATTTATTATGATTTTTACATCATTTTGGTCAATAGATCATGTTATTATGTTATTTCCCTCTTGAAACAATTTTTGGCATTGTATGTTTCTGTCTGTTGTTACTAATAACCATGCCTGACTCTCCTCCAAATTTCATAAACTATCTTTTTCTATCCTTCCACATTCAACCTGTACTTGAATACTTGAGTCTTAAGTGAGTTCCTTGTAGGCCATTTAGTTACTCTCCTCCAAATTTCGTAAACTATCTTTTTCTATCCTTCCACATTCAACCTATACTTGAATACTTGAGTCTTAAGTGAGTTCCTTGTAGGCCATTTAGTTCAATCCTGTTTGTTTTTTTAAACCATTACTATAACGTGTACCTTTGGATTGGATAATTTAACCCTATTTTATTTAAAGTAGTGACTTTTACTGATGGCCTTACAATTGGCATTTTTTTTTTTTGTTTGTGGGGGTACCAGGGATTGAACTCATGGACACTCAACCACTGAGGCACATCCAGAGTCTTATTTTATATTTTATTTATAGATGGGGTCTCATTGAATTGCTCAGTGCCTCAGTTGCCGCTTGGTAATTTGGTTTCTTTATTTTTACATTTGTTTTGTTTAGGGGCTTTCTTCATGTTAAATTGAGTTTTTGTTGTACAGCGTTTTTTAGACCCTTCTATTTTCTTTTTGTGTAAATTCTGTAATTTTTTGTAATTATCATAGATTTTACATGTAACATACAAAAGGTAAAACAATCTACTTTAAATTGATACCAGCTTAATATCATAACATACAAAACTCTTTAGTACCTCCTCCTTCATTTTCTATTATTGGTGTTACAAATTACATCTTTATGTATTTTTTACCCATCAACATAGATTTATAACTATTTTATGTCTTTGGCTTTCAAATCTTATAGAAAAATGAATTGTAGCTACAAACCAAAATTTTAGTAATAACTGGTCTTAAATTTTTTCATGTCCAATTTATCTGTAGCCCAAGTGTGCCAGGGTACTGGGGTTGTTATAGACAGACCAAAGAAAGTGACTGAGTGCAGTATGGGAGACATGTGGTTTGCTGGAGAAAGCTTGTGTGAGATCAGTGACTGCTCCAAGAAGAGTTCAGTGCTGACAGGCTGACAGCGCTTCTGCCCTCACAGTACTTTGCTAGCTAATGACTCTTCTCTCTCAGTGTTTTTTTCACTGGTGGGTGGCTGGAAAAGTGAAATATATTCTTTCCACAAAGCTATGTATTCCATGTCTGTCCCCACTCAGAAAAGGGTTTTTTTGTTTGTTTGTTTTATGTTAAACTACAGAAGCAGTGATGTCATCAGCATTAGCAGGCTTAGCCTGACTACATCCTGAGGAGCAACTGGCCTGATGTATGTGCAAGAAAGTAGCTTTCTGCACATAGAACAGTTGTTCTGTATTTTCCAGTGTGCAAAAGAGATAGCCAGTGTCTTTTGAGATAGTATGCATCCAGACTTTCCAGTTCAGTATTACTTTCATTATTCTCTTAACTTGGTGAGGTATTTGGGAACAGAGAGGGGACATTCAGGGACATAATGTATCATTGAACCTCTTTGCTTTAGGGAAAATGTACCATGTATTTACATTTACTAGAGAACTTGATACTCTTATATGGCTTTGAGTTACTTTTTATCATCCTTTTATTTCAACTTAAAGAACTTTCTTTAGCATTTTTTTTTGTAGGGAAGGTATAATGAAAATGGACTCTTTTAGCCACTGTTTATGTGAGAATGATTCAGGAGAATTACAAGTTCAAGTCTATCCTGGCCAACTCAGTGATGACATCTGACTCAAAATAAATTCTATAAGAACTGGGCATGTTAGAATACTGGCCTAGCATGAATGAGGACCTGTGTCCCATCCTTAGTACAGCAAAAAAGAGAATAAAAGAAACCTTTTTTTCTAGTAAGTCCAAAATTTATAATTTCAGAAGCTTTATCTTGTTCTTTTGAGTAGACCAAGTTTATTGATTCTTTGTTTGTTGAAAATTGAGCATTAAAGGAAACAGTCACCACACTAGTTCTGTTCATGAGGAGCCCTCACTAGCCAGCCTGCTTGAAAGCTTTTGCCTTCTGAGAATTCTTATGCAATAGCTTCCCTACCTGTTTGTCTCTTTTGCCTCTTTTGCATACCTGTGTGTGCTTCCACCCTGTTTGAATTTCCTTGGGAGTCTACTCCATCTTTTCCTAAGGACTTTGAGCTTTTCTATCATATTACTCAGTCAGTGGTCTCATGACTTAAGCATCAGTAGTTTCTATAAGAATGTTTTTCATGAATTGTACATATTACTTCCAATGGTTTCTCCTATTCTGAGCCATTTCTGGCTCTTTAAGCTCTTAAGTTTGGTGCTTCAGGGACCAACTGCTCAGGCAGAGTTTCAAATCATTCTCTGCTATCTCTGGGTTGTGGAAGTAACTGAAGATCCAGCTGCTATACCCCTTAAACTGCAAGGTAGGTCAGGGGAAAGTAAAAATTAAAAAAAAAAATATATATATATATATATGTATATATATATATATATATATATAGAGAGAGAGAGAGAGAGAGAGATAGGTAGATAGATAGATAGATATTTCCCCCGTACAAAAAATCAGTCACTGTTTCCCTAAGTTTTTACAGACTTCAGACATGGCAGAAAGCTCTGAGGAACTTAATATCTGAGCATCTATAGCTACCTCCTCAGAATCAGGGCACTGAACAGGGCAGGAAATTTGGGGGCAGCAGTTCTGAGCAATCTCACCATCCTCAGTTCTTCTACTCTTCTATCATGATAACAGGACCCTGTGGGTGTTCCTCTGGTATCCAGGTTCCTCCATTGTGTCCATCTTAGAAACCAGAAATCTGTATAGAGACCCCTCAAGGCCTGTGACCCAAGGCACACAGGGTTTGAGGCAAGTTCAATGACAAGAAAGTTGAAGCAACTGAAGACAGAGGATATTATTTGGCTGAAGTGAACCTCTGAGCAGTGGATAATGAATTAAAAATGCCAACCTTGCACTGAAACATCTACCACTCTTATGCCAGGATCAGAACATATCACACTCAAAATTATAAACTATAAGGATTCTTCAAGGCCAAGTTATTTCTTTCATTGTTTCTATAGTACTTGCGGTATTGAAATACCAAATAATCATGAAAATAGGGATATTATTAAAAATGCTCAAGGAGATCAAGGGGAGGGAAGAGTAGATGAAAGGGGATATGCTGAGAAATGAAACTGACCAAATTATGTGCATGTATAAATATGTGAACAATATTTTAAATTGCTCTTTGTACAAACTTTTAACCTGGGAGTCCCAACCTTTGGCTACAAATGGGTTTACTGTATGGTGAACATTGCCTAGTAACAAAACTATCCAATGAAAAAATTGTTGCAGCTCCTTCAGTAATTTGGCATCCTCTTGCTAGTTCTGAAAATCAGTTAGGTAAACTGTACCTTCGTGTTTCTCTATAGAAGTACTTCAACCAGGAAGAAAACACAGAGTGAGAACTGATACCAGATTGTAGATGTCACAATTCAAACAGTTAGCACAAACTGTATTTGATTGGCAGCTCTTTTTTCATCCACTTTTACAGTGATTTCCTTATGGTTTTAATAATAATTTTATATTCTTTTGTTTATATAAGTGAATATTTTTCACAGAAATAAAAAAATTCACTTATGTAATTAAGAAAAATAAAATCCTGAATAATTAATATACTAAGGAAATTGAAATGCTGTCATAGGAAAAAATATTTTATCAAGAGATGGAACATTAATGGTCAAAATAGTCATACATATTCCCTAAAATTTCCTAATAATATAAAACGTTATTCCCTCCTAAAATAACACATGCTAGTATAATTCATCAGAATGGTAACCAGTTATTATTTTTCTTTTAGGCATTAAAATTTAATGAAAAGTCAGTGTTATTAAAATGTTATTTAATGTTGTTTGTCATAAGAAAATTTGATGAATATAATAGAAAAGAGAGGTAGAAACAAATTCAAATATATAATAATGAAATATTGTAAAAGATTTTTAAAAATTTACTGCAAAAGGTATATTTATAAAATAAATGGTGTAAAAATTAGCTTTTATCAGTAAGTTATAAGTGTTAGCACCTATTTCTTAACATAAAACATTCAGATGAGTTGAAGGTGTGAACATACCAGACTGAACAATATAAATATTAAAAAAATAAAAACTCCTGTACACTGACCAAATGAGTTATACAGCATATTTGAGAAAAATGGCTAAAGATATAATTCTGAAGGGAATTTTTAAGTGGCCAATAGACATGAAAATCTTCTCAGTGCCACTAGTAGTCATAGAAATACAAACTCAAATAACAATGAATTAGTTTTTTCCACTCAAATAAATAACATAACTTACAATTATTTATAATGTACATGTTTGGTGATGATGTAAAAAATGAAAAATTTTCATATGTTGATAAATTTGTAAATGTCCATCAAAATCAATGAAATACCTGCTGTCTGGCACTATTTCATTATTTTTGGTAAGTATTAGTATGTTATATGAAAATATATATTCAAGATGTTTGCTGCATTGTTTGTAGTAACAAAAACAATCAAAAGAAAAATACATCACCAAAAAGCTCATAAAATATTGTTGAATATTATAAATGTACTGAGAATATTATGAATGAGTAAAATAATTAAATACATCTATACATGAATTCCAGCATGGCCATAATATATCAGTGTGTAATCTAATAGGATAGCTTATTACTAGATTATAGAGTACAAACTAATAATAATCAGTGATTAATTAGGACATTAAGAGTGTATTAAAATTAGGGGCTGTGGTTGTGGCTCAATGGTAGAACACTCGCCTAGCAAATGCAAGGTTCAACATGGGGCTCCACATGCCTCCATTTTGGGTCACCTCCATCACCATCTTTTGTTGGGGCAACTACCAGTTTGGAACACCAGATAGCCAGCTACCCTCATTTTCTAATCCCAGCCACCACCACCCTCTCATCCTCAGCAGCTGTTAACTTGGCAGAGTGAATTCCCAATACAAAGTAGCCCTCCGTGACAGGTGCACAGCCACCAGAGTGCAACACATAAGACCCCGAGAGGAAGATTCCTGATTAGGAAGTAGAAAGGAAGAGGGTGAGGGAGTTACATTTTAGAGACTAGAGAGCAGGAACTGTTAGTTCTACAGGTGAGATGAGGAGATAAAACTCGGTGCCCACATCACAGGAGCAGACCCCAAAGAAGATCCTTGAGGTGCAGTCTCCCAATGGGACCAGCGGATGCCATACCCCACCTCCAAATTCCCTGCACCCAAGACCAATCCTCACAACCAGGTAACCCCAACCATCCTAAGGGCAGAGATACCAACTAAGAAAAGACAACCCCACCTATTGGATAAGAAGGGAAGCAGGAAAGATACTGATCTCCAACCAAAACAATCCTGGTTTCTTCCTTCGAGACTTTCTTTTCTTTCTTCCTTCTCTTTTTTCTCCCACCCTCACATCAATAACATATGTGAAACCAAGTACTTTGCATGAATTATGATATTGAGGACTGAGATTACTGAATAGTCTATTACAGTCATATTACACATAGTATACTACACCCTGATTCCAAAATCAGGCAAAGACACATTAGAGAAAGAAAACTTCAGACCATATCACTAATGAACATAGAAGCAAAAATTCTTAATAAAATTCTGGCAAATTGAATACAAAACATATCAAAAAGATTAAATAGGGTTCATCCAAGGGATGCAAGGTTGGTTCAACATATGGAAATCAATAACCCCATAATATCAATAGACTTAAAGATAAGTATCACATGATCATCTCAATAGATGCCCCAAAAGTATTCAACAAAATATAGCACCCATATATGTTCAAAACACTAGAAAAACTAGGCATAACAGGAACATATCTCAACTTCATAAAAGCTATACATGCTAAGTTCCAGGCCAACATCATTCTAAATAGAGAAAAATTGAAAGCATTCCCTATGGAACAAGACAGGGGATTCCCTCTTTCACCATTTCTATTTAACATAATTTTTGAAACACTGGCCACAGCAATCAGATGAAAGAGTAGCACTATTTGCTGCCAATATGAAGACCAAAAAATTCAAACCAGAAAACTTCTAGAACTAGTAAATGAATTGAGCAAAGTAGCAGAATATAAAATCCACACTCATAAATCAAAAGCACTTCTGTATATCAGTGACAAATCCTCTGAAAGGGAAATGAGGATAACTACTCAATTTACAATAGCCTCAAAACAATTAAATACTTGGAAATCGCCTAATGAAAGATGTGAAAGACCTCTACAATGAAAACTACAGAATGCTAAAGAAAGAAATTAAAGAAGACCTTAGAAGATGGAAAGATCTCCCTTGTCCTTGTATAGGCAGAATTAATATTATCAAAATGACCATACTACCACAAGCACTACACAGATTTAATGCAATTCCAAACAAAATCCCAATGACATTCCTTATAGGAAATAGTAAAAGCAGTCATGAAATTAATTTGAAAAAAATAAGACCCAGAATAGTTAAAGCAGTTATTAGCAAGAAGACTTCACTATACCAGATTTTGAACTATACTACAGAGCAATAGTAACAAAACCAGTGAGGTATTGGCACCAAAACAGACTGGTAGGCCAGTGATACAGAAAAGAGGACACAGAGACTAACCCACATAATTACAGTTATATTAGACAAAGGCACCGGAAACATACATTTGAGAAAAGATAGCCTCTTCAACAAACAGTGCTGGGAAAACTGGAAATCCATATGCAATAAAATGAAATTAAACCCCTATCTCTCACTATGCACAAAATGCATCTCAAAATGGATCAAGGATCTAGGAATTAAACCAGAGACACTTCCTAAAAAAATGTAGACCCAAATCTCCACCATGTCAGATTAGGCCCATCTTTCATAATAAGACTCCTATAGTGCAAGAATTATAATCAAGAATCAATAAATGGTATGAATTCAAACTAAAAAGCTTCTTCTCATAAAAAGAAACAATCAATGAGGTGACTAGAGAGACTACAGATTGGGAGCATATTTTTACCCTTCATACAGCAGATAGAGCATGAATCTCTATGATATAGACAGAACTCATGGAGCTAAACATCCAAAAAACAAATAGCCCAATCAATAAATGGGCCAAGGAACTGAACAGGCACCTCTTAGAAGAGGATATACAACCAATCAACAAATATATGAAAAAATGTTCATCATCTCTAGCAATTAGAGAAATGCAAAGCAAAGCTACTCTAAGATTTCATCTCACTTCAGTCAAAATGGCGGCTCTTTAGAACACAAACAACAATAAGTGTTGGCGAAGATGTGGGGAAAAAGGCACACTCATACATTGCAAGTGGGACTACAAATTGGTGCAACCAATATGGAAAGCAGTATGAAGATTCTTTGGAAAACTAGGAATGGAACCACCATTTGACACAGCTATCCCACTCCTTGGTCTCTAACCAAAGGACTTAAAAACAGCATACTACAGGGACACAGCCACATCAATGTTTATAGCAGCATGATTCACAATAGCTGAATTGTGGAAGCAACCTAGATGTCCCTCAGTAGATGAATGAATAAAAAAAATGTGGTGTATATACACAGTGGAATATTACTCAGCAATAAAAGAATAAAATCATGGCATTTGCTGGTAAATGGATGGAGTTGGAGAATATAATGCTAAATGAAGTTCACTAATCCCTAAAAATCAAATGCCAAGTGTTTTCTCTGATATAAGGAGGCTGATTCATAGTAGGGTTGGGAGAAGGAGCATGGGAGGATTAGATGAACTATAGATAGGGCAAAGAGGTAGAAGAGAAAGGGAGGGGGGAATGGGAGTAAAAAAGGTGGTGAAATGAGATGGATATCATTACCCTAAGTATATGTATGAAGACACGAGTAGTGTGAATATACTTTATATACAACCAGAGATACGAAAAATTGTGTTCTATATGTATAATATGAATTGTAATGCATTCTGCTGTTATATATAACAAATTAGAATAAGAAAAAGAAAAAAGGCTAAAATTTAAAACACTTTATGAATTACCATTCAAAAATTATATGAATGGTAATTCACATAGGAAGAGATATTAAACACTGATAAAACTTTCAGCTTCATTAGTTATCAAAGCAATCATAATTATAGCAATAATGATATTTCTCTCAGGCTGGCCAGAGTTAAAAAAGAATCAGTACTTCTCAGTATTATACAGCATGTAGGAGTGTAGGAAAATCTGCATATATTGCCTGGTAAACATTCCTGTGGGCAGTTTGACAGTTTTAACTGAATAGCCCCAATTATGTCCAAGGCTATTTCTGGAAAGTAATGCTGAGGAAATAATTTCTAAGTTGTGTGTATTGATGCTCATTTCATCTTTGTAGTAGTGAAAAAGTTATATATCTCTAAATTCTAAAATAGATGAGCCTTTAAATAAGCCCAGCTACAAATTTTATTACATTATAACTACATAAACAGAAACTCTCACTTGTCAATGTTATGAAAATTTACACACGTTGATTTAGATTACCATTTATGACATAGAAAGACATTCATGAGTGCTGGGGATATGGTTCAGAGGCAGAGTTCTCACCTAGCATGCATGAGGCACTGGGTTCAATCCTCAGAACCACATAAAATAAAGTTATTGCGTCCAAATATAACTTAAAAAATAAATATTAAAAAAAAGACATTCATGAAATAGTTGATTCATGTATAAGGTAGGTCCCAGTTATTATAAAGCATGATATAACTCTGGTATATTTATGCATTAAGAAGAATGATAGTATGCATACCAGACTCAGCAGGAATTTCTCTGGGTGCTGTGGTGATAGACTGTTGTTTTTATTTTTGTATTTTCTGAACTTTTCAAAATGTGCTTCATGGGCTTTATCAAAACAATACATTGAATCTTTTAAAAACATCCTGATTTTATTAATTACAAAAAAACATACAACAACAACAACAAAAAAAACTAAAGGCCAAATTGGAAATGTTTCAAAAATTAAGAAGGGGTAGGGCCTTCTTTGAAAAAAAGTCCAGACCAGTAAAGAAAACTTATTATTTTACTGGTCTTAATAGCAGAGTTTATTAGTTCATAATCTGGGCCTGAGAGACTTATTGGAAAGTTTGTTTGAAGTCTATTGTTACCTAAATATCTGACCTTTTGGAATTAGCTTGTAGTTTATCAAAGGACACTTCACTAACATGTTTACTTTATCCTATTTTTTTTTTGAGGATGAAGTTTGCAGTTTTCTTTCAGAGAGTAAATGACTTCCTGTACCTTGTTCCTAGACACTTATCTCAGAAGCAGCACACCTTTCTGATAGAAGGCAAATGTCATGACTGAAGGCATGGGAAAGAGGCCTGATTGATATTCCTAAACTGCCTCTTTTATGTCCTAGAAGCTAAATCTGCATTCTTTTGAGTGGTGTAGAATTTCAGTACAAATGTTGTATCTATGCTGAACCTAATGGAGAAAGGGAAAAAAAAATGTCCCACTCCACATCTTTATTTAGAGTTTGCATTGAGAAAGGCAAGAACTATTTGAAATGTCATCCCATTTCAAGTAGCAGATAAATAGGAAGAAAAGACTCTGGCTTTTACAAATAATTTAATTTCATTCTCCTTGCCATTTCTGCAGGCAATTCAGGATATTTTTAAAGCATTGATCCATAATTATCTTTCAGAGTGGTTAGTATTGTTAGATGTGTAATTGTTCATGTCTATAAGGGAGCAATACAGTATCCATTTTACTCAATTGTCATTTCCTTTCCTGTGCAAACAAATGCATATTATAGAAGACAAATCATTGCTTTAAGAAAAAGAAACAAATTAATGTTTCAGATTTACTTTTTACTTGAAGTCCTCTTTACTTAGGCATAGCTGTGTTTATAAAGGTCAGCTCCTTTGCTTCCCTATAAGCAAATTAACATTTGCATCTATGTAGCAAATTTATGTTTATAGTCTCTGGGTGCAAAGATAATAGGGATAAGAGGGGTTGAGGGGGTCACAAGCCACAAAATACAAATTTAGTATGTTAATAGAACATAAAACAGGAACAACTAAGACTTAAAAATGGCTTGTATTTGTGGCTTATTCATTGGTGTGTGCGTTGAAGTGTTCATAATCTAAATGAGTTATTCTGATTGAGTTGAGTTTGCTAGGAAAAAATCAGGATGCCCCATTTTTGAATTTCAGAGAAACAATGAATACATTACTTTAGTAGCTCTCTGCTCCAGGTAATACTTTATAAAGCCACCTCAGAATAGAACATTCTATTTAAATACAGTTTTAAAATATAATTTATGAAGGAAAAGTATATAAACATGTTTAATAAATAATTACAAATTACTAATCTACCCAGACAAGGCAGGATTTCCAGGAGCCCCACAGTTTTCCATTGAAAACCTCCCTGGTCTAAACTGTCTCTTACCACTTTAGAGGGGAAAACACTACTCTCTTCTTTGAAATAATAGTTTGTTGTTGTTGTTGACAATCAGCTTAAGTACCTGGAATCATACTCCGTGTATTTTGAATTTTATACAAATAGAATTACAATCCATGCCTCTTTAAAGTAAAATATTCATAGTCAAATTTGAGAGCAATGCTAGCGATGTTTCTCTATCAAATTGTGAGATAGGTAACACTGTTCAGTTTGCACATGCTTGAGTTTTCTACAGAGGAAAGACTGAAGTGTGATCATTTAAAAGAAATCTCTCTAATGAGTTCACTCTTGTTAATGGTGCCATAGATATTTGCATTTTTGAATACTGTTTTGTCCAAATGTTTGTTCTCCGTAAGCCACAATGATTTTCTAGAACTCGAGGCCAATCCAGTGATATTTTCACTGGGTTTCTGTTGCACTGATGTCAGTGGAGTAAATCACATTTCCAAACTAAGGTCATAATGTTCAGCAGTAAGTGGATAAAAAGCCTTTTGATTTATTATTCATGTTGATAACAATCCTCAGACTGACTAAGGAACATTCCCTTTTATGTCATAAATTTTATATGGTGACATTTAAAAAAATGTCTTCAGAGCCCAGCCCTCTGATCTGTGGACTCTTTTCTTTTGTTCATAGCAACATATTGTACTTTCCTTTACCTCCTAAATGCTGAGAATGGCACATTTTCCACATTGCTTTTTAGGGCCACCTTCACAAGAGCAAAAATAATGCAATTTAAAGCCAGATTTCTAGATGTTGTAGAATATAGGCAAGTTTGCATGGCAAGCACTGGAACCCAGGGGTGATTTATTATTTATTTGACTGTGGTGAATATTCATGGTTTTGCATGTTAAATTATGATTACTGAGATTTTTGTTTACCCTCAAAAAGTATGGAAAGTTGTCTTTAAAATTTAAATTTACTGAAATCCACTGTTTAAGGTACAGAGAACTTTATATCCAGATGAATCTTTTAAAACGATTTGGCTAAAGCATCTAGATAATCTATGTAAAACTATTCAAAGTTGTACAAAACTGGACTGAAGTATTTTTTGTGAGGGCACATTGGTATGTAGAGCTAAGTTTCTTTTATCTTGTAGAGGAGGACCTTGAACTCAAAGAAAAGTCAACATATAACCCAGCTGGCTTTACCCTATTTGACTAGAGAATGGAGCTGGGTCATTGTGCTTCTTGTCTCCACCACCCCACATAGACCTCCAGAGGTACTACTACAGAACTCTTGGTTTTCCATCATCACAGTCTTGGGCTAAATAACTTATTAATCAAACATTATGCACCAGGAACTATTCTGAACACTCAACAAATATTAACTCATTTAATTCTCAAAATAGCTCTCATAGTGATTATTAATAGTATTTCAATTTTATACATGAAGAAGTTGAGGTATGAAGAAGTTAAATAAGTTGCCCAATATCATACTGCTTGTCAATAGCAGACCCTGGATGATATTGTTCCAGAGTCCCTATTCTTGTCTATAATGCTTTGCAATGTTTCCCTAGCATCAGCAGCAGTTACAGCGAACTCTTATTAAAGTTAAATACTGTTTCAGGAGAGCATTACGTGAATTGTTATAGCTGATTCTTCCAAAGCAACCAAGGAAGTAACTGTATTATCCTCAGCTTATGAATGCAGGAAATGATGGATAAAGAAGTTACATAATGTTTCTATGAGGTACATGGCCAGTATTTATTTCACTCATTTATCTTTAAAAGAGTATGATGATTTTCTTTTTTTTCTTCATGCCTAACAGTGCTGAGACAGCAATATGTTCTGAGGAGCTGAAATGTAGCTCTACCAAGCAAGATAATGCCCAAAAGACAGTTGTAAAATTCAGCATCATTGTGTTCCTTGCCCATGTCCTTAATGATTCTCAGATTTCCTTTCTGGTCCTTCTCAAAATACCTTGCTTAATTTCCTCAATTTTACTTGCAGTTCTACTAATCAATATCATCAAGTAATTACACTTATTTGACATGAGGTTAGTGGTTTTCCTCCTAGGTCAATTTTCATTTTGACTTAATCTTGTTGGAGAGCAAAAGTCCTTAATCTTTTGGATGATTGCAATGGTGGAAAATATTGGATTCTGCTGCATTCAATGGTAGAGGACTCTTCTCTCCTTAGTGCTACTTTAGTGAAATGACTATGTCTCTGGAATAATCTTTGTAGTATGCAAACATGATTCTTCTAGTAGGACTGGTGAGGAGCTTGATGTAATAAGATCAGGTACTTATAGATGCATGAGTTTATGCTAGTCATTAAACCATTTTGTGCTTTGGCCCTTTGTAAACTTTTGAAGGACAAGGTTAATTGAAGAGTACTGGCTGCCACGTGGTCCTCAGCACCGGTGAGGCAGAAGGCCCTGCTGTATTAACTCTGTAATAATGTGTTTCTTTTAGAGAGAGTAGTCTATATCTTGGAGCTTATATGCCTTTGTCAATTCTCTCTCAATATTTACTCATGACTTTAGCCTCTTGAGTTAAAAATCTTGTGTAAATACAGTTTACACTGATTTTCAGAGACCAGTGAGTAGAGAAATACCTACTTAGTTATGTCAAAACTTATGCAAATCCCACTCCTACTGGACTCCCATCCATGTAGAGAGAAACACTGAAAACTGGTATTTTTTCTTCTTCCCCAAGGAAAATTACTGCTACAAAAAATTAAAATTGGCTGTGGTTCTTATTAATGGCAGGGGAGGGCCTCTTACACTTTGGAAATATGCTCACTTGAAAAAGTTATCATTTAGGTTTGCATTCACTTATGAAGGAGTAATTCAAGAGGATCAGCACCTTCCCCCAAAAAGAATTGAAGAATGTGTGAAATTAAATTGAATTCTGGGTAGTGGCCTCTATTATAACTGCTCCAGTTTTGAACAGAAAGATTCAAGAACGTATATAAAAAAAAGTCACTGCCACTAAAAATTAATTCTTAAAAAAATGAACCTACTCTAGATTTCTGTCAAAAATTCTACTACAAGAGATGTCTGATGACATCAGAATGAACAATTTCAACTGATGTTTCCCTGGCGTTGTGGCTAAAATGAGAGAAAAACTTTAATCATTTAGCTGATATCATTATCCTGCTGCAAAGCATGTATATGCTAATTAAAGTGAACAAGCTCTATGCCTAATAAGTACTTTTTTTAAAAAAAGCACTTTTTTTAATTAACATTTTTCTGCATGTGGCTTAGTGGACAAGTGTCCCTGAGTACAATCCATGGCATCCCTAAAAAACAAGTTGGCATCCTCAATAGAATAAGGAAACAGAAGTATATAAGTTTAAATGACAAAAAGTAGAGGTATTTATTTGGAAAAGGTGATGGGTTAGTCACGAAAACAGGGTGAAGAAACCAGAATGCCATAACAGAATGAAAAGCTAAAGACATCAGCATCTAAACTTTGTAAATTGAAAGGAGGAAAATCTATAAACTCAATCAAAATGAAAAAGTACAATAAAATTAATTAAATAGAAAAGATTAAAAACAGAATGTAGAAATCATTGGCTTAAACACTAGCACCTGTCTATGAATTATAGATGTGCTTAAGGCGGAAGAAACAATTAGAACACAAATAGTAATCTAGAAGACAAATAGTAATGTGTCTTCTAATTGTTTTTTTAACTAATTAATACAAGTTCTTTTGAGGTTAAAAAAAGTCCATAAAACAAATTTTGAAAGGAATTTCTTAGGCAACATTAATGAAAACAGTTTCATACCATTATAATTTGGCATTATTTTAAAATTATGAGAATAATGATAGACTCCTTCAAGCACATGGGCAAAGTAATATTTACCTTACAAAGGAGCAACAGTTAGGCTGGGGTGTTTTTCCTTACTCTAGATGATACAAACTATTGCTTTAAACACCTACAAAATTTGTATGGTGCATGTATGAGAGTATATCTAAGAAATTTGTATTGTCAAGTTTCCTTTGTGATGGTGAAAGGAGTTTTCAAGTATGAAGAGAAAAGCAAGTGTAAGGCTTCTTAAGGAAGAAGTTTGAGGATTGAGCCCACGTCCATGCTAAAGTGAGGTACAGGGTTCAGCACCATCAGCATTACGTGGAAACTTATTAGAAGTTTAGATAGATACTTGTGATGGATTGTAATAATGTCTACATTAAAATTCTTTCTAAGAGATTCTCACATATGCTAACAATTAGGAAGTCCTGGACCAGAGAAATCAAAGTTAAGAATTCAGTATCAGAAATGGAAATTAATTTCATCTCAAGTTTCATTTCACTCCAATCTGAATGGCAGCCATCATGAATACACACAATAATAAATGCTAGAGAAGTTAAGGGAAAAGAGGAAAACTTCTACACTGATGATGAGATTATTAATTAGTACAACCACTGTGAAAATCAGTATGCAGTACTCACAAATATCTAGAAATGACCTAATTATAGCATTCCGTGGTATTTATTTCAAAAAAAATAAAGTGAGTGTACTATAGTAGTACATGCATACTCATGTTTATAGCATGACAATTCACAATAACCAAGTTATGGAACCAGCCTGTTAATTGAAGAATGGATATAGAAATTGTGGTATATATACATGATGGAGTTTTTTCAGCAATAAAGAAGAAGGAAATTATGTCATTTGCAAGAAAATGGATGGAATCTGAGACCATTATGTAAAGTGAAATAAGCCAAAATCGGGACAAGGACATATGTTCTCTCCTGTGTGGAAGCTACAGAGAAAACAGGGAAAAGGAGCAGAATGGGGAATCTCATGAAAATGAAAGGGAGATCAGTGGAGTAGAAGAAAGGGGTCAGGAGTAGGGAGAAGGGGAAAGAAAGGGAAAACACTCGAGAATGATATTGATCAAATTATATTGTTATGTTCTGTTCCTATATGAGTTTGTAATAACAAATCCCACTATTATGTGTAGCTATAAAGCACCAATAAAATATGGAAAAAATGAAATAAAATTAAGATAAAATCTTGTTAAGAAGAATAATTCCATGTAAGAGAAGTAAAGATACTATGCCAGCGGCCCTCCATACATCCACATTTCTGAGCCTTGGTTTTCTTACTTGGAAAACACAGCTATAACTCCTGCCTCAGAGATGTTAAGAATCATTGAGAGAAATAATTTGCACAAAGATACACATTAGCAGGAGCCAAGCCAGAGTTCTAACCAACATCTGCCCACTCCTAACAGAAATGTGAAGCTGCTTTTGACTTCAGTAGGCAGAAGCAAGCAAATGCGAAAATGTGTCTCACAAAGTGGGGATTATTCCAACTTGGAAATGGGAACATCAAGAAATGATGAACAGCAGCAAATAAATTAAGAATTAAAATTAATCTCCTCTTATTCATAAAGAGGCTTCCCATGGGGTGCTTATGTCACTACGTCAATGTGCCTGAAGCACAGGTGAGTGAGTCTGGGGTCGTCATCCAGGATCCCAACTTCTTCCTACACTTTTCACATAATAAAATTGAGGAATCGGGTCTGGCAAGTAGACATTGAATTACATGCCTTTATTTTCCATCCAGAATATTTAAACTCAGCTCCCTCTGCCTGAAAAATAAAATCTAGAAAAATTTAACCTTATGCTCATTAATATGGCTGTATCTTAATGTGCTGCTTATCACCATTCAGACTCATTCTGCAATGTTGCAATGCAGTCTTCATGAAGCGGTTGCTCTTTCCTGATTTTTCTTTCTTCTTCCTCACAGGTCAATATTCCTTCCACTTGTGTCCAAATGCTGCCTAATTAGATCATAACTTCACAGCTGCCAAAAGAAAGACAAGGCAAAACACCAACCGACCACCCGCAGGGCCAGCATATGGGGAGGCAGGGTAAGTCTTGGGGACTAGCAAAGACTTCTATTGCACAAAGAGGAGATTTACCTTGCTGCCTTCCACTAAATAATAATAAGGACCGAGTTCAGCAGGTCCTTTATGCTAACCAGGACATATTTTATGTCCTTTATGCTAACCAGCTCCAAAAGGAGACCTGGTTCCTGGCACACAGCGTTAGCCCACGGACAGGTGCTTATATCCCCTCAGCTGTAGCTTGTAGGGACTGTGCCAAGGATCCCTGGTAGGATACCTGCTCCTCCTCCACCCCCTCCATTTTCTCGCCTTCGCCGGTGGTGCGTTGGCTCTGGCAGGGCCCTGCGTGCCACCTCCCAACCATCCCGAGAAGGTTTAGAGACTGAAGCCCTGAGCAGGCGCTGCAAGCCAGACTGGGAGCCCGTGCCTCCAAGTTGGCCATCTCAATTAACCCCTACGGTGGAGGGGTGTGTCTGGATCTGCTCTGATTACTCTCCGCTGGAACCTTTAGGGATGTGGAGGGGTTTGCAAAGGTCCATGCGGGAGCAGAGGGCCAGCCTGAGTCCCTCGCAGCGGCGGCGCTGCCCCGCAGTGTGGCGTGAGCGCGTCCAGGTGCGAGGCTCTTTCTGGGGTTTCCCAGGTTTCCCCTCCCTTTGCTCAGGGAATAGCTTAGCCCTACACACCCCGCTCCCGAACACACCTCCTCGCCCCTCCTCTGAGCTCCTTTGGGTTTGCTAGGGCCTCTGGTCTTGAGTCCTGGACTGTTTCCCAGGAAGGCAGTACTGGGCAGGGCGCCCTTGGAGCCGCTGGCGCCAGCCAGACTCCCTCTGGGGTCCAGGCAGCTGCTTCTCCTCCAGCATGGGCCTGCGGATTTTGTCGTCCCTAGGCCAGGAGCCTAACAGAAACAAGCAGCGTGGAGACTCCCCTCACCCTGCCCTTGCCACAACCACCTGGAGAGGGAGGACTCACCTTGCACCTCACCAGAGGTGCGCACCTGTGCCACCAGCCTCCACGCGCCGAGAAGTTCTTAAGGTAGCAAATCTGGAACCCCCAACTTCCTCTGGACATGATTCAAACAGCTGGAGCCTCCAATAACATCAGGTGTCCCCCCGGGAAAGACCACAAGGTAAGGGTTCCGCAACAGAGGGGGCTGGTGCTTGTCTGGAGAGCGGGTCGAGGGTCCAGTTTGCTGGTGGGGAGAGACGCCAGCTATCTTTCAGGTCAGGACAGATGCGGGTCTGCCTGCGGGTCTCAGCCAGGTCCCAGCCTAGGCACGCACCTTCAGCTAGAAGGTAGCTTGGCCACCGGGGTTTGCGAGATGTGAGATGTGTAATGGACCCACACCCAGCCACCCTGCTCTGCCTGGGCACCTGTCTGTGGCTACCCTGGGCGGGTCTGGAAGACACAGCTGTTTCCCCATTGACGAGTTGCGGGGGAGAAGTCTGTGGTGAGGGTTTGGGAGTGCAAATCCCTTGGGGGCAAGCTTGCAGAGGAGGCGTCCCTGAAGCGCACAAGCCTCTCCCCAAGGAGGCAGCACTTTTCCGTACTGCAGACATGTTCTTCATTAACTATGGCACATCCCCTCATTGTCCCCTCCTCAAGGGCCTGAGATGCCAGAGACCTCAGCAGAGGCTAGGTATAGGTCCCTTGCTACTTGCAATTGAGGAGCCAGCCCTCTTCTTAAAGGGGCCTTGTAGCCTGAGGCAGATTTGTGTTCATACAGGCCCCATTAGAATCAAATATTTTATGTCCTTTATGCTAACCAGCTCCATCTATAGCTCATAATTCTTAGTGCTAATATTCTGTCAGGATAGGAAGTCACAGACCTAGAGAATACAAGTTTCTTGGCAATGATTGCTAACTACACCCATTTAAATATACAAATGCACACGCACAAACAAGACATGGGCCTGTGTGTTTTTGCACACATCTGTATCCCCCTTCTCACCTGCATACATGTAGGGAATGCACACGAGCACACACACACACCTGCACATTCATGCACCTGCCTGCACGCCTGTGCACCCAAGGATAGGTGTGCACACATGGCAGGCACACAGCACACTGCACTCTCCCACCATGTCTATTGAGCAGCTGCCTTCCTGGGGTGGAGTCTGGCTGGCATCCTGGTACTCCACATCAGGACCAGGCCAGCTGGTTCAGAGCAAGGAGCCCAGGTAAATGGAAGGGGCCCTGGCCTTGCTGCTGGAATGGCTGCAACCCAGGGCTTTGGGTAGATGGTCCCTTTGCTGCTGGGCAGGAGCTGTAGGGACTTAGCCTGTCTCTGCCCCTGCATCCATGCTGAGGTGCCAGCGTCAGCTGCAAACCTTCTGACTGGTGACCAGACAAGTGCCACACAGGAACTGTGAAGAGACACTTTCCTGCCCTGGTTGGGCTCCCTGGCGGCAGGTGAGAGGGCTAGGTGAGTCTCAATTTGGGTCATATTTCAGAGTTACTAGAGCCACTCCAGGCTGGTTTCTAGGGCACATGAGAGGTCTAGCAGCAGCACATTCCCCTGTGAGCCTCAGTGTCACTTGGGGCCATCGTATTCCTGAAAGTTAGAAATGACTTGAGCCCTGGGGTGGGAAGCCCCTGGGGATGTGGAGACACTCAGGGAGAGAGGGGCTGACCTATACCAGGGGAGCAGCCGCCTGACCCTCACCACTTGTCCATTCACCCTCGCATCCTGCAGGTGTTGACAGGAACCTGGAGAAGAAGACACAGTGGGCTGAACGATGGCCACTCCCCACAGAGGCCCACAGCCTAGTCCCTGTGAAGGTGAGTTATTTGGGAAGGGGTTTTGAAGATGTTGTTTAGGATCTTGAGAGTAGGAGGTCATCTTGTATAATCTGGCTGAGCCCCAAGACTAATGACAGGTGTCTTCATAAGAAAAAGGCAGAGAGACCTGACACAGAGAGGAGAAGCCGTGTGAGGACCGCCAGAGATGGGCATGACGAGGCCACAGGCCAAGGATGCCCACAGTCACCAGGGGCTGCAGAGGCAGGAGGGAGCAAGCCCTGTCCACACATTGAATGTGAGCATGTGGCCTCTGGAACTGTGAGAGAATGAATTTCTGTTGTTTTGTGCCACCATTATGGTCCTTTGCAGGTAACCATGGAGAGCAATGCAGCTATGAGACCAGGGGGGAACAGGGTAGGGCAGGAGCCAGGGATCCCTGCTAGAGGCCCCTCATCTAGTAGGGAGGTCAGGCTGGAGGAGGTTCAGGCCTGGGCTTCTCTGGGTGGACACAACACATTAAAACATGGAGCCCGGGGCTGAAGGTGGGTCTCTCTCCCATCTCAGGAGTGCTCTGCTCCCCTCTGCACGTCCATTGGCTGCAGTCCCAGAGACAAAAGAAGGATGAGCAGGTACTTACGAGGGCACTGGGTTTGGCACAGGAAACCCCAGGCTCCAGCACCAGGGTACTGGTTGTTGGATCCCAGCTGAGGGGTCCTAGGGACACAGTGGAGCCAGGCTGCCCCAGCCCTGACCCCAGTGCACTGCCTATCCCCACAAGGGGGAAGAGCTGTCTACGCAGGGTGCAGCTGCTTTTGGGAGCCCCCTTCACTTTCTCCAGGACTGAATCACTACACACCACCAGCTGGGCCCCTTGCCAGGACCTGGACTGTCCCCTGAGTCTGACACTGGGAATCATGTGTTTTATCTGCTGACCAGGGATGGCAGGCTGCCTGAGGTTTCCCCTGGGCTTCTACCAATGGGGCCACAACTCATACTGGAAATCTATAGCATGGGCTCCCATGAGATCTGGGGGCAGGGGACATTGCCAAGTATAGTCTGCCCAATGAGAAGGGCTCTTCTGCAGAACCGTGGGCATGACAGGGTCCCATACACCTGGCCTTCCTGCAGCTTGGTGGGGATCTTGCCTCCCCAAGAAGAAAGCATCCTGTGAGGATTGGCTAGCAGCTGGCTCTGGGATGGAGGTCTCCCTGGCTGGTACAGCTGCACACCTGCTAACCTGAGAGCTCCTGCCCTTGGTCTCCCAGGGGTGCCATTTTTATCATCATGGCAAACTTTGGAGGTGACCATGGCTATTGGCCCCCTTAGTAGATGATAAAAGCCCCCCTGCTGCTCTCTGGGGCAGAGGGAGGTCCAGGTTATGTTCTCTGATCTTTGGCTCTCCCAAGGGGGCATGTGGGGTGGCGGTGACAGGTTGGGAGGGGACTTACTTCCAGGGGTCCTGGATGGGCTGTACAGAACCTCAAGCCTGTCAACTCAGCAACAGGGTCCCGCACCATCTGGATTTTCAATCACCAGCCCCTGACAGTGACTTGCACGTCAACCTCTATGTGGGGGGGGGGATTTTACATGAATTCATTTGTTTCGTTTGGGGCTATTTTGGAATCTTGCTTTAATTTAATTTGTTGATATTTGACTAGATTAAAGGGTATTGATCTGGGGTGCCTAAAATTGCTGCCATTTGTCAATAGTGGCTTATTTGTGAAATCTCAATGTTAATAAATCACATCTCTGGCTGCTCAATATGTAGTTATTATAGTTAGGATACAGATGAGGTTTCTCCCCCTGGTTCCTTGTGACAGATTAATACCATTAAAAGTTGCAGACATGGCTTTCAGAGAGTCTGCTTCTACGTGGACTTTCTGGTGCCCAGCCTGCCTCATGCACACATTTTGGTCCTTAAAGGAGAAGTTCAAAGAACTGAGAAGAACCTCACTTGTCAGACAAAAACAGCCAGCTTCTGTTGCAGGGAGCAGCCCGGGTTGAGAGGTCCTGGAACTGTGGGGTCACTTCGTTGGACCAGTGCTCTCACAGGGCTGCCGTCTGTGGACCCTGGCCTCCTTACCAAAGCCCTTTTGAGAGCCCATCTTATGGAACGGTGTGGCTGCTGCTGGGGCCGGGCAGCAAAGACCAAGGGTGGCTGACAGTCTCTCAGAACAGCTGTATAGCATAAAAGACGGGATCCAGGCATAAATCGTCCAGTAGTCAAGTATTCATGAACAATCTCCTGATGTGACCTGCATCCCCCAGTGGTGATAAATGTCTGTTCATGCATCCTTATACATAAGAAAGGTCAACCTCCAGGGCTGGAGCTAAGAGAACCCAGGAACTCAATGAAGCCAGTGCCCTTGTTTCCAGAGGAAGCTTGAGGGTCATCCTCCATAAACCAGCATGTGCTCAGGAAAGGCCATGACGCAGGAGACCTGGGGTGGTAGAGCGGAGGTGGGGAGGGGTGCCGGCCATTGCCCCGGCCTCTCAGCTTGGGTGGGGCAGCTGGGGTGTGGGAAGGCCCTATGGTAGTTGGAGGACTTTCACTGTGGTCCTTCAGGCATTTCCACTGCAGGGCTTGCAGGGTGTCTGTGCCCAGATTCTGCCTGTCCAGCAGCTCTGAGTGGTCAGTTCTGCTGGCCCTGGACCCTGTCTGTTCTGACCTCTGCCTCGGTGCTGGCAGTGGATGGCAGCCTTTGAAAACCTCTCTCCCTTGGGGTCTTCTCACTCTGAATCCCCAAAGATGGCTCTCTGGTCCTTTCTCCCTTTGTTCTTTCTTTAATGTACTGCAGAAATGCCTTTGGGAGACCTTCTGGAGGCCAGTCCTGGAGCAGGGTCCTGTGCAGACATAGGGACAGAGGGGTCCCTGCTGCAGATCCCCTGTCTCCAACCCCCACCCCATCCCGGAGGAAGAACACGGGTCTGCAGAAGGCTGATTTAGTGGGACAGTAGAGGCAGAAGATGGGCAGTAATGGCAGTGGTGTGGCTGGGGGTTGGGCAGAGGTGCTCCTGTGTTCTTGTCCCTGCTTGCCCCAGCATGGCGGGAGGGGGCTGTAGTGCTTGGGAGGTCAAGCCTCCTGGCCCCTGGCACCTGGAAGCTTTTCCAGCACCACACAAACTGGAGGAGCTGTGTCTACGTGAGCAGAGAGCCCTTAGCCAGCTGAAGGGCCAGACAGGGGTGCTGGGAGCTGTTTGCAATGCATAGAAATTGGCGGGGCTTGTTTTCCAACATCGTTCTTTTATTCATAAGCCTCAGTTGGAGAGGCTTGTAAATGACATTATCAATTTTGCATTAAGCAGGTCTTGCAAGGCTGGTCAAAGTTATGCATTTGGGACTTTGCTTGGGGCCAGATGGGCTTATGGGCCAATTGCTTTATTAGGCATCTTAAGAACATGCCAGCCTCCTGACTTGCTGCTCTGAAAGTCATCCAGGGGCCATGTGCTGGGTGGGGCTGGGGGCACGCCCTGGTGCTTGTGTCCTTGGCAGCTTCTGTGACTTTGAAGCTGTGGTCCTCCCCTGCAGCCCGCCACCCGGCCTCAGCTCAGAACTTCCTGTGGCTCTTTCCAGCCATTGCACCCCAACCTGAAGGGTGAGAAAAATCCATTTCCCAGCACTCTTGGGAGGGAGCAGCCTAGCCTGAGCCGCTCCCTCAAGGAGCCCAGCTCGGCCTGGCCCTGCACATTCTGTCCACCACTGTGGAAGGGACATGGTCCACAACAATGCATCATGTGGCTTCCTGTGGACATGCAGCCTGGGATGCTGCTTCCTTGCTCTGCCTATGCCTGAATGTGAAGCAGAGGCGCGAGGACACCTTCCTGCCTGGGTGTTTGTGAGGTTCGGGGACCGGGTCCTACTGAAAGAGATTTCTTCTGTAGATCACAGAGGTAAAGTGATTCCAGGGCCTGAAAGGATTTTAAAAGTAGCTGGAAAAGCTGACAGCAGACACAATGGGCAGTGCCACTCAATTTGCCACCTTTAGCCTAACAGATGCTGGAGGCACTTGGCCCTGTCCAAACATGCTTGCCTGGCTCCAGATTGCGTCTGGAGGTGTCAGAAATGGAAATGCGGGCTCTGCTGGACTCCTCTCCCGTTGGCCCAGCTGTTCTTTGTTTTCCACCCTGTTGTACCCAGACCCAGTGAGGCGGCCAGAGCCCTCCATCAGCCTGATGCTGCATGGACGTAGTGTGAGTCCGTGTGAGTGTGAGTGTGTGTGTGAGTCTCCCTGCTCAGCGTGGCGGCCTCTGCCTGGGAAGGACCCACACTCCCTTCAACACCTTGCTGTCTGGAATGCTTAGTAACTGTACCTTTGTAATCTGTGATGGAGGGCAGGTGGGTAGATGTGGAAGGATGGAAGGGCAGATGATGGATGGGCAGATGGAGCAAGTGTGTGTGGTGGAGGGGTAGACGGATGGTGGGTGGACGGATGAAGTGTGGGTGATGGTGTATGGTGATGGATAGATAGATGTATAGTGGTGAATGGAGAGCTGGAGGGGAAAGGAGGCCCTGAGCCTCTGGGGCTGGTGGGCAAGGAGGAGGACAGGGCAGGGGTGCTGCTTCCACCTGCCTCCTGGAGAGGCCACCTTCTGATGTCCTGCTGCAAGTTTTCAATCCAGATTGCTTGATGGCCACTTCTCTCCTCACCCAGTCCTGGGTCGAGTTAGCCACTAATTCCCAGTGATCCTGGGTGGAACTCCAGAGGTTCTGGTTGGTTGCTTGGAAACCAAACATGATGGTCAAAAAGTGTCTAAGAATGGACTGAGTTTCCAGAGGGCAGTCCTCCAGGCCTACACCATGGGTTGCTTCTCTGGGTGGCGCCTGGTCCTCTATGGGCTGCAGCATAGGCCTCTTGGCCTGCTCTGCACTTCTGCCACTGGATTTGGACAACTGAGCTCATTTTTCCTAGAAATCTGATGTTGGATACCAGTCAGGGTTCATGTAATAGTCTTCAAAAGTGCCTAATGCGGGGTAATCAAGGCCCTTGTAGGCTTTGCAGGGATATAGTGACCCTGGTATTTTATTCCTTGCTAACCTTCAATTTCTGTTCCTGACCTTTGTCTGTGAAATATTTTAATATAAATAATGCAGTTTTGCAAACATATTGCCCTGATTACTTTGTAAGGCCCTGATTCTCCATGTGTGAAAGTCTCTGAAGGAAGTAGTAATTTGTTCTCCTTTCTGGTAATTGCTGTTTTAGAAATAGCTTCTTCAGACATCTGCCACAAATTGGCATCACCCTGCTCTCTGAGTGCTTGCCAGGAGGAACAGCTGGAGGCATTGCTCCTGCTGTCCTGCTGCAGGGTCCCCTTTGCAGCCGGTCTCAGGCTGCAGGGAGAAAAGGGCCTGCAGGCGGTGCTTTCACCTGGCCCCTGGGCCTGAAGATCATCCTAGGCCCATCATGGAGAAATGCTAAATGTGCCCTGTCCTCTGCCTGCTGCCCTCAGTTCTGAGGCTTGTGGCATCAACAGCTGCAGCTGGAGCTTGGTGCAAGCCCTGTCTGGTGGCCCGCTGGCTGGATAGGTGCTGGAGCACAGCCCAGGCCTGTGCTGGAAGACATATGGCACAGAGGTGAATCTGAGCTTCTCGTGTGGGTCCCAGTGCCACCCTTGAGTCTCCAAAGTAAAACCCTTATGCCCCCGATGAGCTGTTGGCAAATCCTTGTGTGGCCACTGATCCTTGTTCTCTGTGGGCCTGGCATGTGGGATGCACTTCACAGCCACAGGACTCCAATTCAGGAACCAAGAGTGGACTCATAGGTCACTGGTGAAGAGTTGGCCCTGGGGATAGCTGGTGAGAGCCTCAGGCCAAGGTCAACCATCAACCCCAACAACTCTGACCAGAAGAATAAGGAGGCTGCCTTGTCTTTGGTTCAATGCCCTTCCCCTTTGCACCCCTGCTGCTCACCCAGCATCTACAGGCGCCCCATGGACGCTCAGGCCCCTTACAGAATAGTGCACATGGTCACTAATGTTCCTGCAATTGAAGTCATCTCTAGGTTCTGTATAATGCCTAGGGAATGCACATGCTAGTAAATAGTTGTTATTCTGTGTTGTTTAGAGAATAATAAGGAAAACTCTCCCCAGGTTCAGAATGACTCAGTGTTTTCACAGAACATTGTCCCTCCATGGTGGGCTGCATCTGTGGATGCAGAACCTGTGGACACCAAGAGCAGAATGGATGATCTTCAGCCCAGCCTCCGGCCTCTGGCCTTGCCCCTCGGGAAACCTGCAGCAGTAACAGCAGCCAGAGCAGCAATAGCTGCTCCTGTGCATAACTGCTGCAAAGGAAGAGTTCTGGGTCTGAGAGGCAGGTGCTGGGGAGTGGCTTTCCCTGTCCTTGAACCAGGGTCCTGGTGGCCCAGGGACCATCCTGCCTTTGAACTGGCCTTGGCCTTTCCTCCGACCAGTCTTCCATGGCAAACATCAATTCATGCCTCAGACAAAGCCAAGGAGCCCATTATCCAGGGGCCCTCCTGCTCTTCCTAGGAGCAGGTGCACTTCCTGGGACCAGGTGCTAGTGCATGTCCACTAGACTGGGCCTCATCTAAGGGCAGTGACTGGACCTTGCTGGCTTCCATATCCTGAGTACCAATGCAACTCTGAGCATATCATAGGTGCTCAATAAGTGTTCTGGATGTAAATATACAAAAGAATAGCTGTGGGAAGTTCTTTGCCCTGGCAGCTGACCATGAGCGCTGAACCTACCCTTCTCCCCTGTCTCCTTGGGACAGAGCCCTTCTCTACCACTGTGTGGCTGACCTATCCCTCCAGTGGTAGGGGCTGACATCTGGTAAATGGCAGAGCTTTCTCCCTACTCTGGGGTAGTGGCTGTGAAGGAAGAGGCAGGCGGGCAGGGGGCTTCAGGGAGGGGCGAGGGGAGTGCAGATGAGGAGGCCCTTCCCCTTCCAGGGGCTGGCCGGAATCTCTCCCCACACTGTGAACAGAACATGCTCATCATTGTTGGCTGTTTTGACCCATCTGGTGATTAATTTCTGTGGAAGGTTAAGATCCAACAGGAGGGAGAAGTCAATGGCTAATCTATTAAGCTCCTGGGGTAACTTAATTTACATATTTTGAATGATTACTTCCTACCTGAGCATTCAGGAATCCCAGCATCCTGGAGTAAATGAGGACTTGGCTCCCAGGGTGGACAAGGAGCCTCAGGTTCTTCGGAGTTCTTGGACGTTTCCCTTGGCCGTTGTTTGCAGGGGTGGAGAGTCTCCTCTCCATCCTTTAAGAGCCATAGACCCTGTCCTCACAGCTCCACTGTGATGGCTGAGAGTGCCTGCAGCCATTTGTCATTCAAAATGCAAATGAAGGCCACATTGACAGGGACTGCTTTGCCCAGACCTGGGGAAGTGCCAGACAGCTTGCTGGGGGCATTAGACTGTACACAGTGGACAAGAGGCCCAGGGCACATACTCAGCAGGCATCTGTGGCCATCTTTGACAGGTGGTTTGGCTGGGCCTGAGGACCTGACTGCAGCATTGTCTTGCAGAGAGCCGGGGCCTCCAATGCTTCCCCTGCTCCTCATACCAGGTGGAGTGAGTCCTCTGGTCCATGTCAGGCTGGGCCCTCGGGCAGAAATAGGGGACTGGAGAGGTGTTAGGGTGAGGCCTCTGTGCATCAGGGCAGGGCCCTCATCCAATATAATGGGTATCCTTATACAAAGAGGAGACAGACCCTGAAATGGGCATACACTAGGAGAGGGCCACGTTCAGGTGGGGACAGAGGGAGAGAGGTGGCAGTCACAGTGCTCTAGGGATTGCAGCTACGCAGGGCCACCCTCCCCAGGGCCTTTGGATCCAGCCACACTTGATCTCCGTCTCCTGGCCTCTCTTGGCTGAGCTTCAGTGGTAATTCCCTCCCCTCCCACGCATTCTCATGTAGGCACAGGCACCTGCCGCCACTCTGTCTCCTTTGTTCCTGGAGCAGAGCAGGCAGAAAGCCTCCTACCTGTCCAGAAAACCTGAGTTCTGAGCTGTCTGGGGGAGTGTGTCTCTGGAGCCTGCCTGGGAGACAGTGGTGACAGGACTCTGCTGGCTCCAAAGGACCTGTCCTGTGAGGATCAAGGTCCTGTGGGCTCTGCCTCTGTGAGGTTGTCTCCTCAAGCACCCTGGAAGCTCTGGGACAAGAGACATGGTGACCCTCCTGGGGTGCCGACTCAGGGGAATGCCCCAGGGGATGTACACACTCCTTTTCACCTGCCCCCACCTCCAGCAGAGCCACCCCCACTGCACTTGCTCAACAGGAAAGAAGAGGGGACAAGAGGAATTGTCCAGAACAGGTGCCCAAGGGCCCCCAGAGGAGGCAGCCTGTGGAGGGAAAAGAACAGGTTTAGTTTTCTCTTCACTGGTAAGAGCAGCAGCACCCAGAGCCACTGCTGCAGGTGTGGGTGTTGCCAAAAGCTCGGTCCTTTACCTGACGCCAAGCCAATAATGAAGACATGATTTTGAGAAAAAGGAAAAAAGATTTATTGTTTTGCTAGCAAAGGAGGAACCAGGGACCTTCTGTCCCAGAGGCTGTGATTCTGCCCATCAGCAGGGGCTTTTAAAGAGGTGACTCAAAGGCTTCATTCCTTGGGTTCTCTGTCTGGAGTTGTAATCCACTTGTTAATTTGGGAGATAGTCCCAAATTTCTGAGATCTTCTGGTACCACCCCCAAGGTCTGGATTACTTCATTCCTATGGCGGGTGTGTACTCAGGACAGATAATTCCGCCTAGGATGGGGAAGAAAGGTGATCCTGTTCCCCCTGAGATTAGGGAGGGGAAAGGGAAGAGGAGGGACAGAAAAGTGGCCATTTCAAAAATAAGTCGCAGTGGCAGAGCAGCGAGGGTTGTATTCAAAGCATAAAGTGGGCCACTGTTACACAGGGACAATGGTCCCCGGCATTAGCACCTGAGATGGTGAGTGGTTGGGGCAGGGGTTGGGGCAGGGGACACTGTGTGGGATTTTGGGTGGGTGCTTCTTCCTCCTCCCCTCCCACTCAGTTCCCTGGGCGCGTAATAGTGTTGGGCCATTGACTGTGCTAATTGGTGAACTAAACCTCTGATTGTGTGCTTTAAATGTAGACAGGTTTTGGTGGTCACAGCCAGGGGCATCTACTAGTAGAAGCAGAATTCTGCTGACATGGAGCTTGCACAGAATGTCCCCAGGGTCTGTGGAGCTGTGGTAGAGAGACCTAGCAAAAAGCTTGCGAGGTTAGGGGCAGCTCGTCCACTTTCAAGTGCTTCCTCAAGTCCTCATGGGTGCCACAGGCCTAGAAAGTGATGTACTTCCCTGAGACTCAGTTTCCCATTTGTCATCCCCTGGGTGAGGACAGTACCCACCTCCTGTGCAGAGTGGGCCAGGGAAGGCCAAATTTTCCAGCCTCTGTCCCTGTGGCGAGAGCTGCCCTGCCTAGTGAGTACCACCACGGCCCCGGCTGGACTCCTGCACACTCTACCTGAACGCCTAGGCAGTCCTTCCAGCCTAGAAGGAGCAGAAGTTGGGTTTGCACCAAAATTTTTGTCTTGTTTTTGCCCTAGGGATTGAACCCAGGGGTGCCTTACCACTGAGCTACACCTCGGGTCATGGTTTTATTTTCTATTTCAGTTTGAAACAGGGTCTTGCTAAGGTGCCCAGGCTGTTGTTGGCCTCCAAGCTCCTGTAATGACAGGAGTGCACCACTACATCTGGCTTGCATCCAAAACCTAAGCCATAAACCCAAGTGATTCTTTTGAGGGCACCTTGACACTAGGTAGCCTGGGCACTTAGAACACTGTGAAAAGCAACCTTCAAGGAGGGTGCCTTGCCCTAGTCTCAGGCAATTCAGCAGCCTCCCCTTTGACCCTGGAGAGGGAGTGCATGCTAACACCACAGAGGGGGAGAAGCTGAGGCCCAGTGACTTGCAGTAGATTGTGGGGACATGGCTAGTAAGGGGTCATGCTACCAGTACCTGCTCTGTGGCCACAATCCTAGGTCACTCTTGGTTTCATTCTTTGAAAGGGCCTGGAACAGCTCTGGGGCCGCCTGTTCTTGGCCTCAGCGAGCCCAGGAACCAGATGAGCTCAGATCACCCCACTTCTCATCTCATTCTCCCCACTGTATGTCTTTCTGTGGCTGAGACTCCTCCATCAGAATCAACTCCAGAGCTTCAGGCCTGTCCTTAACTCAAAACTCCAAGGAGATGGTTTCTAGGGTTCTGGGAGCAGGAGAGATCTGCTGGAAAGCAAGTGTGGGCCTGCCATGGACCTCCTGCCATCTCCCAGGCCCCCTGGCTGCCCCTTGCCCCACCTGGGACCTGCCCTCAGGGAGAGAATCAGTAAGTTTGTGGGCAGAGCCGTCTGTAAGACCACGCTCCTCAGGGAGGCAGAGTGAGGCCCGCAGAGCTTCCCACTGGGGCCCTGGGGTGCAGCTACAAAGACTGTCAGATCCCATTAGTGTCCCCATTGAAGGACAGTCCTGTCTTCTCTCCTGTGTTCATAAGGAGCCTGAGTTCTGAGCTGAGAAGCCCGAAGCTTGGGAGGCTCCGGCCTGAGGCTGTCCAGTGTCTGGTGATGTCTTAAAATCAAACCCTTGTGCCCACCAAACACGCAGGACTCTGACCGTCCTGGGATTGAACTCAGCCCTCTGACCCGAGCAGGTAACCCTGTGGCTGAAAGGTAGGTGGGGCTCCCGTCCTCAAGGGCCCTTGTGAGAAGCGGCCTGGGGCAGGGGGCTGGGCATCGGCTCTGGACGTGACCCCCTCAGCCCCTCAGATGGCTCACATCCCCAGTGGGCTCCCTCAGTGTGCTGATGGACAGGGGCTCCAGCAACACAACACATGGATGAGCTTGGTGACAATACCACTACTGTCCAGTCATATTAATTGGGGTCAAGTCCACGAGTACACAGCTCTGCAACATTGTTCCTGCAAGAGTGTCCCCAGATCAGCTCCTGGAGATGGGGGAGCGGGTTATCCTAGTGGGCTTCCTGGGAGCCATCTGACGAGGTGTGACAACCCAGGGGAGGACAGGCTAGACACGGGTGGCCACTACGGCTGCTGGGAATTGCCAGTGTCCAGCAGCCGCCATCTAGCCATGTCCTCCTGCTCCAGCTTTTCTCAGGGTGACACTGCTGAGCCCTGAGTGTGCTGGGTCTTTCTGAAGTGACAGGACTGCCTCTGAGGTAGACCACCAGGGGCCCTCTTCTCCTGGTGCCAATGCCCATCCTCGTCACCTGCACATCAGAGGGTGTGGCACGAGGGGGGTCCTGGAGGCACCATCCACCAATTGGTCTGTTATTAGCTCCTTCCTCCCGTGTCCCTTGAGGTGGCACGTAGGGCTGGGTGTGGGACAAATGAGGCCTGTAACCTGGTCAGGAAGACATTCAACAGTTGGGCCGGACAGCCCAGAGCATGAGGCAGGGCACTGCCCTGTGGCCAGGATCCCCTGGCTGGGAGCCCTGTGGCAGGGCAGAGCCTGAAGCCTGTTTGGGTCTCTGATCTCTCCTGGCGGGTTGGCCTATTGCAGTCTTCTGTCCCCTCCCGTCCAAGACAGGAGCCACAACAGTCTTACAACCTCTGCATAGAGTCCAACATGTGTCAGGCTGCAGAACTGTGTGCCGCTTTGAAGGAACTCAGGTCCTGGGGGCCAGGAGGGTTCTCTTGCCCCCAAGGGCTTGCCGGGTGAGACCACCCGAGGTAAGAGGCTCTCCGCAGCCCTGGAGAGGGGGCTTGAGCACCACTCTCCCTTCCCCCACTAGTGCAGGCTCTGGACAGCAGCCCTCTCTCCTGTTTCAGTGCCCTTCTTAGGTGATGTGACCGTGGGGTCGGGAGCCACAGACTAGCCATTCTCAGGGCCTTGGCATCCCTCATCTGAGGAATTTAATTAGTACCTTTTAATCATTTATTCTAAATGGATGGATATTTGCTGCTAACATCCAAACACTTGCACACTTTATAAATAACTCAGCCCTAATTTGGAAGAAAGACAGGCTTTGATAAAAATTAGCCTGGGGACAAATGGCTTATTTACTTGGGACTTGGACACACATAGCCGGGGGAGTGCTGACTGTCACCTGCTGGGTGACTGCCTGGGTTAAAGGTTCTGCAGTTAGTGGGGACAATAAGGTCAAAGCTGCTCATACAGAGGGGTGGCCAAGGGGAGAACAGGGCATGTGTGCAGAGTGAGAGTTGCATTGACCAGAAGCCCGCCTGGCCTGGCTGGTAGCCATGAGACTGAGGACAGAGCAGCTGACCAGGGGTGGCAGGGAGGACCTGACACACAGGCAGGAGAGCACTACAGCAAGGTGCCCATGTTCTAGCCCCGACTCTGGCAAGACTTTCAGTCTGGGATGGTTAGAACGTACTCCTCCTGTGGAACAAGAGTCAGAGACAGGACCTGTTGGATTTTATGGAACTCTACAGATTCCCAGACCCTTCTTAGAGTGTCTAGAATCCAGCCAAACAGCAGACCAATGGGGAGGGTTCCAGTCAGAGGACGTGGGACTGGAGGGTGTGTGAGGGTTGGACGATGGCCGAAAACAGACCCAAAGTTCTGATGTGCTCCCTGCTCTTCTGTTTGCTCAGGACTCTCCTCAAAGCATGGCCAGCCTTCTGGGAAGATGGAGATGCCACAGACCCCTGCCAGGCGTCACCAGCTAAGTGGACGCTGGGAATATGGGAACCACTAAGTGGCTGTAGATGTTGGCTGCTTTCCACCACTGGGTCCACGAGACTCGACAAAACAACTTAGAGGAGGAAAGGTCTGAAACCTGGAGTTTCAGAGGGTCAGTCGATGGTAGGGCTGTCCATGGCTCTGGGCCCAAGATGAGGCTGGTGGAGGGCAGGATGCAGGAAAGCAGCTCAAAACCTGGCACCAGACAGCAGAGAGAGCTGTGCTCAGCAGGGACAAAATGTAAATCCCAATGTCACACCCCCAGTGACCCACCTTCTTCAGTCCCACCCTGCTTGTCAACGGTCACCACCTAGACATCCAGCTAGGGGATCATCCACTGATCAGGTCATTTCTTGTAATCTAATCATTTAATCTCTGAACGCGTTCACATGTCTCACACATGAGCTTTCGGGGGCCCCTTGTATTCATACCATTACATGACACAGGTGCCATAAATGTTTTCATTTTAAGATAAAATACATAGTGGTCATGTTACTTTGTCACTATATAGTGAGGGACAAACCATTTTGTTAGACCCCTGGCCCTGCTCTTACAATTCTGACTCTCCCTCATAAGCCACACTTTATCACTTAGTCTTGTATTTCTGGTTTGGTTTCTTGGAGGTGGACTGGAAATTTGAGATCATATATAAAACCATCTCAGTTAGAGTCCTTCCAGGTTCAAGTGATTTATTTTCCATCTTTTATGGCTGACTTGCCCAACCTGGTTCAGGTGCTACATGTTTAAACTTGCCTCATCCCGTTCTTCCTGAAGCAGCCTCTGTGGTTCCCAGAGCAGCGTCTCTGCAGACAGGCTTGGGAGGTGTTTAGTCAGGCACCTGAGCACAGCAAGGCTGGGATCAAACCCCGTGGCCTCCTGGTGAGAGGATTCCTAACAAAGCACCCCCAACTGGTGCATGAAATAATGGAAATATTTCCCTCCTTTTTCTGGGGTCAGAAGTCCAACTTCAGGTGTGGGCAGGTGGAGCCTCTGGAGCTCTGAGGAGCCCTACTCCTGTCTCAGGGCCTGCAGGTGGCTTGGAGCAGTCCTTTAGCTGTGTGGCTGAGGAGGCTGGCCTCCACTCTGTTCGCACCTGCATGTGGCCTCTCCCTGTGCGCCTGCCCCCTGTTTCTGTCCTCCTCTCCCAAGGACCGTGGTCATGCTGGAGGGAGGCCCATCCCCTCTGGTAGATGTCTCAGCCTAACAGGGCTTCACCTGCAAAGACCTGATATCCAGGTGAGGACACCTTTGCAGGGTCTGGAGGCTGGGATATCACCACAATATTTGGGGACACAGTTCAACCCACAACAGCACGCTGTGCTTCCTGGGGGGACCAGGAGGGTACTGGATTCCACTAGGGTGCTGAAGAGGGCTCTCTGCAGGAGGCTGGCCCCATGCTTGGTTAAGGGTGGAACCCTCAAAAGCGCTTCAACCTCCATTGGTTAGGCCACTGGAACCCGTGGCCTGCAGCAGGTTAATGGGGTATTTTTCATACCAGAAGGACCGTGGCCTCAGGCTGGGGTGAGGGAGGTGGTTTCAGTGGCTTGGGCTGGAGTAGGAGCCCTGTTCTGACAGGAAGCAGCTGAAGGGTGGGGTGCAGAGCCAAGGAAGCCCACGGCCCAGGGCGTCCTGGTGGCTAGAATGGACAGATACATGTCAGAATCCCATCAATTTTCCCTGGAGGTGGTGGCTACAGGACATGGACCGAGCCAGGCGTCCTCCCACCTCTCCTGTCCCATTTTATTCCATCACACATGTGCACACTCACAGGCTCCACTGCACATGTGAATACCTCAAGTACCCGAAACTGAGAGTAGAACATTCCCTGAGGGCAGTGAAAACTGGTCCTCGGGGTCCCCAGGGTGGATGGGCTGGTCCTGAGGGGGGCCGGGCAGGGCATCCTTGCTGCAGTGGGAGCTGAGCTCAGGCCTGCGCAGGAGAGAGCAGGGTAATGAAGTGATAAATTACACACTGGGAAGCATATAAAATATGCCGAATTCGAAGGAACGTTAAAGCAAGTGTGTTTAAAGTATTTCAGGAGATAAAGGGAAGAAGAACACCATAAACCAAGAATATGACATTATGAAGAAAAGACAGCAGGGTGACATGGGGTGGAGGGGAATGAAGCAGGAACACAGCAAGGCAACAGCCGAGCAGGAGCAGCAGGACAGGTGACAGAACCCAGAACGTGACCGAGGCAGACTTCCTAAAGTCATCCACCCAATAGGAAGCCCGGAGGAGAGGTTGAGCCTCGTAAGAGGCAACACTTGAAGCCCAGGGCTTGGAATCTTCCAGATCTCATGAAAGACTCAGACAGATGGGAAAGCCAGTCTTTCAAAAGCAGGATAAATAAAAACAACCCCACACCCCGAGGACACATTCCACCTCATGTTTGGTGATGTCAATTCAAAGACAGAAATCTCAGCTGCCACCAGAGAGGAAACAGACAGTGCAGATGCCACTGGGAGGGAGCTGGCAGATCCTTTGGAAGATAATTTGGTCCAACAGACACAAATCCACTTTAAAAATCCACAAACTCACTTACTTGTTGTTTCCACTTGTGGAAAACATTCTAAGGAAGCGGTAATTGACGTGCTGAAGACGGCCGTTCACTCCTGGTTGCAGTGGCCAGTGTAAGGGGAAATCTAAATCATTTCTAAATATCAAATATACACAAACCATGGTGCTGACCCGAGCCAAGGTGACCCAGTCATGTCAACCAGGCTGAAAGGGGTGCGTATGATGGACGAGGAGAGAGGGACTGGAATATCATCAACTCTTCTCTGCCTGAATTCCAGGTGTTCCCATGTGTGTATGTGTGTGAGTATGTGTGCTCATCCATGCATGTGTGGGGCTGGGATTTGATGGACACTCCAGAGTCCTTCTCTGGGTAGCAGGTCGCTTGAATCTGTTATGCATGTGGGTTGGCATCACGTGCCGCCGCCATCATCAACCCTATTACATTGTTCTGACATGTCACTCCCCAGCCCCACCAAGCTCCAATAAGCCCAACCACTACAGCAGTAGACACTCCTGACTCCAATCGCCGGGCTCAGGTGTTCACTGTGCCACCTTATCTGGGTCACTGTGCCTGCTGTACCTGGAGCAGGTCCCTTAAGCAGTGTCAGCCTGATTCCTGTGACAGGGGCCTGGTGGCTCCAGCACTCCTGTGGCTGCCAGGGAGCTCTGGCGGGACAGCCCAAGCCAGGCACACTGTTGGTGCCTGAGAGAGTGACTAGGGAGGCCAGCGTACCCCGGCTATGCGCCTCACCAGCCACCTCCCGGGTCCTGTGAAGCCAACCTCACAGAGCCTCTGCCTCAGAAAGGACCAGGAAGGGCCACTCACAGATGAGGGAGGAGGAGAGAGGCCTGGAGAGATGGCCAAGGAGGGCCCAGTGTGCAGAAGCCAGATGGGGACGCGGGTTCCATGTGAGTTGAGCGCTCATCAGAGACCCACTTGGTGAGAGGCCTCGAAACAGATCATTTTCTGAAGACGTAACTCTGAGTGGTCACAGGGACAGTGTGGTGGACAGTGTGTCACGTCCTAGGCCATGATCCCTAGGCCATGTGGGGCTCAGAGCCTGTCCAAAGCAGCAATGGTACATGCCCATGCCTGAATCCCCTGTCAGCCAGCAGCTGAGGAGTCTGGGGAACAGGGAGGCTTCAGGCCCCAGGCCCTGCAGATGCCTTGGCAGGGCCCAGCGTGTCCCTCTTCAGGAGGGCCCCTCCTCTCGGGGCACCTGGCAGGCCCACATGCATGCTTGCCATCCTCCTTCCTGAAGGACAGCCCTGAGCCCAGAGTGAGTAGTAATCAGGTGGGCAATCTGCTGAGGACAGTGATGGGGGAGGGCTAGTCCTGGCTTCATCCCCTGTGGCTCTCCAGGCACCTGGCCACCTGGCCATGGCCCCCTGCTAAGGGCCTGCACCAGGTCGAACAGGAAACTCCACTGAGCTGTGGGTTGAAGAAAACCAGTGTTTGTCTCTCTACTGAAGCAGGGAGCCCAGAGGCAGGCCCCTGGAAACTGTCCAACCCTGGCTAGAGGGAGCCCGGAGGACACAGCTTCCTTGAAATCTCAGCCCCAGATGTCCACTCTCAGCCGCAGCCAGGGACCTCCGCACGGTGTCTGTGGTCATGCCAGAGCAGGGAGAGGACAGGGGCAGAAGGCACAGTGGAATGATCCTGTCCCTGTCAGGAGCTGGAGTGGGCTGAATGATGGAGCCCAGAGGCACCACATCCCAACCCCGGAGCCTTAGATGTGGCCTTGCGGAACTCGGCTGTTGCATACGGTGCCAGTGTAGGATCTCGAGACGAGGACACTACAGGTGAGCCCCAAACACCATCAGAAGTGTCCTCAGGAGAGGGAGAAGAAGCAGGCAGAGTGGCCACTGGGCAGGTGGAGATGGGCCATGTGGCCACGGGAACTGTACAAACCACCAGCCACTGGGGGCATGGGATAGCCCTGGAGCCTTCAGAAATGTGGCCCTGCCAACACCTTGATTTCTGCCCAGTGGGGCTGATTTGGGGATTCTGGCCTCCAGAACCTGAGGATGAACTGTAGCTGGCCGCCGCCCAGTGGCAGTCCTTCCTTACATCAGCCCGGCAGCCCCTACCATCTCCACTGAAGCCCTACAGCGGCTGCTGCTCAGTCCAGCTCACAGTGTGTCAGGGGATCACTCCAGCTGCCAGGGAGGCTGCCATGGGCTGGCACTTTTAGCTGACTCTATGATACCTTAGTAAAGTTTGGGTTGTGTTAAGACCAGAGCAGGGCGCAGTGGGTCTGGCAGACAACGAGCAGCCTCTGCTGTGTGACCAGAGCTCTGGGGTCTTCTGAGAAGAGAGGGCTGCGGAACTGGTGCAGAGAGGACCGAGAGGGGGGCCACTCTTCTGGCCTCAGTGCAGAGTAGGTGCTTGACCAGGGAAGGTGGTGAACTGTCCTTCCAGCCACCGACCCTGCCTCTGTGGAAGGTGTCTTTTCCTGGTTGCTTGACAACTTAAGTGAGCTTTGGGCCTTGTGTTTGTTCTGTAGGGTCTCTCTGAGCACAAATCCCTTGGTTGAGGGGGTGGGGCTGGTGCGATGATCGCCCATGACTGGCAACCAGGATGATGGGAGGGATGAGGACATGGGCTCTCACAGGGAAGGAATGGGAGGAAAGCCGCTTATCTCCACCAGACTCGGAATAGCAGGAACGAGCAGCCCTGTGCTGGGCCGCCTCCGCCTGACCCAAGGCTGGACCTTCATGGTGGTTGGATCCTGAATCGCAGGCAGGTTGCACCCCAGCAAAGGGTGAATCGGGGTGGGGCAAGGCTCCCTGGGCCCCCACCAGGGCCTCGGTGGTCCTAGAGGCAGGGATATGCAGGCTGCCTCTCTGCTCTGCTGTGGCCCCTTGTTCTAGAGTGTGTTACCATGGCGCCAGGGCAGGGCACAGGCAGGGCACCTCAGGAAGCAGGGGACAGTTTCTGGGGAGCACGGAAGGAGTCAAGGCACATGCTAGAGAGCTGGGAGGATGGCGTTGGGTCTGCTGAATCCTGAGAGGGAGGCACTGGGGAGGTTGATGGGCCCCCGTTAGGCCACTCAAGGTGCTAACGACTGGCCCTGAGGCCTGGACAGGCCCCAGCTCTCTTGAGGATTCATTTCCGTGGTGTAGATTTACTTCTCAAGGGGCCAAGAAAGAAGTCCCATTCACAGGTTTCCTAGTCAAAGCTAAGGTGGAGGTAGGGTGGGGCCCAGAGGCAGGAAGGCCCCCAGTTCAGCCCAGCTCCAGGGAGCCCCCGAGGCTATCCTGGGTGAAGAAAGGGGAGTAGAGAGCCAGCTCCTCTAGGCCCAGGTGGGATAGAGGGAGACAGAGGGAGAAAGGCAGCCAGGGTGGGGCGGTGAGGCCTAGAAGCCATGGGCAAGGGGCAGGTGGGGCAGGGGACCCTGTGCTTGTGCCCACTGATGTTCAGGTCACTGCTACTGCCTTCGGGCCTCTGCCATAACACTGGGTGGGCCCAATCATGGTGAGAGGTCATGATGAGGCCCATCAGGGAAGGGGGATGCCTCGGTCTCCCACAGAGCCCATGAGGCCAGGAGGAGACCAGGAATCCTGCCCATAGAGGTGCCCTGGGTGTGGCCACTGGGGACTCAGGAGGACAGGTGGAAGGGACAGGAGACACCTGCACCTCCTGGTGGTCCCCAGGTGTACCCTGGGAAGTCATGTGGCTGTAGTGAAAGCCAGGCTGGGACTGAGTGAATCAGAAGGACCTGGTGGGTCCAATCTGCTGGCAGCCTCTGCCTGAGGGGCTCTAGGGACAGTGGCCTGGTCAGCTGAGGATGCTTTTGCTGTGAAGTCCAGCCTCTTGGCAGGAGAAGGCTCTGCTCAGCCCGAGTCCTTCTCCCCAAATTCAGGAGCCCAGGAGCTGGAGATGCTGCCTCTGAAACAGGAAGAGGGGCCTTCGTACCTGTCTTCCTAGTCCTTAAGCCACTGGTCAGTTGGGGCTTGGCTTCAAGGTTAGACTTTGACCTTCATGAGGCAACTTGCCCCAGCTGACCTGTCATGCTGTGGGAGTCTCCTAGGACTGCTGGTGATCAGGAGGAGAGTCAAGATGAGTGGAAGAGTAGAGCCGGTTCCCACGGGAGGGTTCAACGTGGGATGTTTCAACTTCACGGTGGCACAAGAGCTGCCTTTTCCAAGGTGACCTGCCCAAGACAGCCAATATTTTATGAAAAAATAGGGTTAGGGTTGGGCGCTGCTGGCAGCTGTGGGTGGCTGTGAGTGGCTGTGTTGAAGGCAGGCGAGGTTGGGCCAGGATCTTCACAGGTGAGCTGCATCACACACGTGTCCCACTAAAGTGGGCTTGTCAGGATGCTGCCACCCTGAGTCAAGCAGAATGACCTGGACTGAGTTAACTGAGTCCACTCCATTTCCTCGGCTGAGGACCTTGCTGCTATCCTGGACCACATCTCCAACTGCTGCCGGCTGCATCCCCCAGTCAGCTACTGCGAGATCTGAGAATGTCATCAACCACTTAGTGCTCCAGCCGTGTCTGTGGGCAGCCTGGGAGGTGAAGGGTCCACAGGCAGCACCAGCAGGCGGGTCAGCAGGTGGGTCAGCAGGAGGGGTGTTATGGTTTAGATGTGAGGTGTCCCCGAAAGCTCACGTGAGACAATGCAAGAAAGTTTGGAGGAGACATGTTCGGGTTACAGCCCATGGGATTAACCCAGTGGTGGGGTGTGGCTGTGGAGGTAGGGACTGGGGCATGTCTTTGAGTACATGTTTGTGGCTCTCTCTGCTTTTTGATCACCCTGATGTCAGCTGCTTCCCTGGGCCACACACTCTGCCATGACATTCACCCTCACCTCGAGCCCCTAGGAATGGAGCAAGCCTTCTATGGATTAAGGCCTGTGAATCTGTGAGCCCTCAAATAAACTTTTCCTCCTCTACAGTTTTTCTGGTCAAATTCTTTAGTCACAGCAGTGAAAAAGCTGACCGAAAGAAGGGGTCAGCAGCAGAGGTCAGCAGGAGCGGTCAGCATGAGAGATCAGGAGGGGTCTGTAGGAGGGGTCTTCAGGAGAGATCATCAGGTGGGGTCTGCAAGAGGGGTCAGCAGGAGGGGTCATCAGGTGGGGTCTGCAGGAGGGGTCAGCAGCAGAGCTCAGCAGGAGGGGTCAGCAGGGGCTGCCTCATCAGGAGACTAGACCAATAGTGCTGGAGTGCTGCTTCTGCCCTGAAGTGTTTATCCAAGGTGAAGTACTGTCCCAGGATTCAGCACCTGTCGGGGCTGGGCAAGGATAGAGGGGGTCTTCCTGGCTTTGGCTTTGCCCTGTGCCGAGTCCAGGACAGAGAACGTGCTCTCACTTGGGAAAAACCTCCCACTTAGACCAGTTTTTCTGGTCACCCCACTGACTTAGGAAAGCAGGTGTCTAACCCCAGCCTCACTGTGCCTAGGCCTGGCCTCAGGTGTCCTGTCTGCCTGACCCGCCCTTGCAGGGGCTCCTTGCTAACACACGTGTGGCCTTGGCTCTGCGCGGGTCTCCTGTGTGCTTTGCATGTACTGGTGGGGTCCTTAATCAGTCTTGTCATGTGGGCAGCATGTGGAGAAACCAAGGACAAGAGAGGTTAAGGGACTTGACTGAGGTCCCACAGCACTAGGTGACAGAGCCAGGATCCAGACCCTGGCAAACTGCCTCCCTCTGCTGTCCTCCCCTAGAGCCCTTGGGCTGAATTTCCCTGCCAGGACCCTGGCTGCCCCAGGACTCACAGGACAGTGCCCGCTTGACACTTCCCTCCTGCCAGTCACTCTGCTAGCCCTCAAGCCTCAGTCACTGCTGCCTGCAGCTGTCTCTGACCCCTCTTCAGTCTGGAGCACGTCCTGGCTCTTGCTTCCCAGGTGTCTGGCCACATGCCCTCTGCAAACCTGTTCCTCGCAGGGGCAAGTGGCTCAGCCTTGTGCTTTCCCTTTAAGCTGATCTAACCTGGGCTCACACTGGGCCTCTCTCAGTCTTGAAGAGCAGCTTGCCCTTCCCGTCTTCTTCTCCTGGTGTCTGCCTGGCGCTTTTCCTCCGCCACACCTGGCTTCTGGAACCCTGTGTTCTGCATCCCAATTGCACCAGTCTCCTGTCACCTTCCTCCTCCCACAGCTGCTGTTCCCAGGGGAATTCCAATGTATAGGTTCAGGCTATGCCATTCCCTCTGTGCCCAGAGACAGAAGGTCCCTGTGCAGGCGTTTTGGTCACCATCTCCTCAGCCCCTGATGAGCAGTGGGCCCCTGTCCTCTCATCACAGGAATGGGCTCATGACCTCTCAGCCAGCCTCAAGCAAGACCCTGCATTCTGCCCCAGTTGCCAGATCCAGGGCCTTGGGAATCAAAAGTCAGGATCAGAATTTATGTTACTAATGACTCAGGGTCACCGGGAGACCCTCTGCTGGGGTGACTGGTAAGTACCCCACAGTACAGGGTTCAATTTCAGGCCTTTCACAGCTGCTTCTCTTGGCCTTGAAGGCAATTGAAAATGAGGGGAGAGAGAGGGAGAAAGGGGAGGAGAAGAGAGCTGGGCGGAGGGACGACAGGGAGGGAGGGGTGCTCTGGCCAGCTGATCAGTCCCTGCCCATGGTGCTGGACCCTGACCCCTTGAGGTGGAACCTTTTCCCAGCTTTTGGCACCAACAGAACCCAGTGACTTCAGCAGTTTTGAGATCTGCCTCCTTTGCCAGCTTGCCTGCTGGAGAGATGGTTAAAAGCAGCCAGAACTTGGTTCTGTTCCCTTAAAGCCCATGCACCCAAGACTCCATTCTCCAAGGTGGGCCTGCAAAAATGGCACATCAGCTATCCATTGGCCCAGGCTGTGCTTGCTATAAAAAGCACAGGCCCCAGGGTGTACCTTCAGAGCCACAGTGACGGGCCAAGGCACCATCCCGCAGAGCCCAGAGTGCTCACCCCAGACCCTGTGGCCCACCGGGCTGCACCTGTGTCCCCTGATGCAGGATGCCACGGGTTCCCCAGAGTAGAAAACCAGGAGTGCAGTGGGTGCCAAGGCCTCTGGTCACCTGCTCAGGCCCGCACTCCAGGATCTCCATGGAGCCTGTGCCTCCAGCTTCCCGTCTTAGTCTCACATATTCCTGAATTTGACTTCACTTCTGTGGGCTGTTGGAGGAAGTGACCATGGCCCTCTCTTGGGGACATGTTGTTCTCCCTGGCCTCCAACCTAGAGCTGTGCCCCTGAGTGCACCACTCCGGGAGGGGGTCAGGACATCCCTTTGGAGGCTGAGTGAAGGCAGGATACCTCGTCCACATGCTCTTCTGTGCTGGGCTGAATCGTGTCCCCATTGGATGCCCACATCCCTGGCACCTGTGAGCTTGTCACCTCACAGGCAGAGACTGAAAGTGGAGTTAAGTCCAGGAGCCTGAGATGGGGAGGTCACCCTGGATCACCCTGTGGGCCCAAATATCCCCAGGGTCCTTCTAAGAGTGGCATAGGAGGATCACAGCCTGGGAAGTTGTGCAGATGGGGATGAGGTCCCAGAGCTGGGGATGGGTCAAAGGGTGCAGGCAGCCTCTAGAAGCTGCAAAAGGCAAAGGAATTCCAGCCCTCCCCACAGAGCCTTGGGTCCTGCTGGCTCACCTTGAATTTCTGCTTTCCAGAACTGTAAGATAATAAATCTGTGTGGACTGAAGTCTTGTCATTTACAGTAATTTGTTCTGGCAGGGCTGAGACATCTAGGGACAGGACTCCCATGAAGGTTCCCCCAGCTCTGTCTTTGGGCTCCACCACTGTGCACATGTATCAAGTTGCCTAGGGGACAGAGATGCCAGGCCTGTCCTGCTACCACAGCTGTCCCTGGGGTTTTCCAAGCCTGGAGGTCTCCTCTGCACAGCATCCTGCCCCAGGACTGCATCTGACCTGGGGGCAGGCAAGGAGGAGGTACTATGTCCTCCCTATCCTCGTGTCCCAGCAGCTTGTCCTGTTGCCACTGTCCTTCAACATGGGAAGAACACAGCCTGTGTGAGTGAGTGCTCTAGAAACACCCCAGGTCCCAAAGACGTGCCCCGACCACCCTGGAGATGAACCCTTGGGCATTGCTTGAATCCTTTTCTACAAACAAGCAACTCTGATGAACAATGGAAGGGGAGGCTCCACGGTCCCATCTGGGCTGTTGTTTTGCAGGCCTGTGACCTGCTGGGAGAACTGGCTGTGGACATGTGCAAGGAACTCCTGGGCAAAATGGGCCAAGCTGGTCACCTTATGTAGTTAATACAGATGAAGAAACAGATGATCAGAGAAGCCTCCAGCCACCTGATTCCTAAGTGTGGGCTGCTCATGGTGTCTCTTGGCTGAAGTGACTACATTATCCTGTGGCCACTGGACCATGTGTATGTCTTTTGGAGCTGGGCAGTGTGGCAGGGCTTTGGTGTGGTGGACTTAGAGGGTGCTTTGCCTAGGGGCAGGTGTGGTTACTTGGCTGAGTGCCCTACACTGTGGTCATGGTGGGCTGGTTCTTGGCCATCAGTGGGTTTGCTTTGTGTCCTGGGCTGTTGCCCTTCAGCTCTTGGTGTCCTTTTCTTTGCCAAAGGTGCCGGGCAGCATGAACTTTGCTTGGGAGACCTGGGCTGGCTCTCAAATGAGAGTCTAGGTCGGGATGGCCTGTGGCATGGCTACAAGCTCTGCAGGACACGGCACCAACTGGAGCCCTAATTAATGTTTGCTTTATGATGTTCCAGGGAATGATTGCTCAATGAGATAATGCAAATAGGATTTATAAAAAGCTCATGTTCAATTTAAACAGCAGCACAGCAGATGCGCAGCGGCGTGGCCTGCTAGAAGCCACTGTAACCTTCCTGAATCTGGGTTTGTAATACTCCATTTGCTGTAGAGAGTGCCCTGGGGCCCCGCCTGAGCCTCCCAGAGAACACAGGTCAGGGAGCCCTGCAGGTGGCGCTCACCTGAGATGCGGTCATCAGGAGGCTGGAGGCCCCTCAGCAGCCTCTGGTTACAAGGCAGCAGGGCTTGCTGGGTGGGACAGAGGGATCCCTGGATTCAGATCTGGATGCCAGAGTGAGGACTAGAGTGTCACCTCCGAAGGAGCTGGTAGCCCAGCCCAGGGCAGAGAGGGGGTTCCTGTTCCCTGAGGATTTCTGTATGAATGTTCTGCTGTGGAGATTGCAAACCCCAGACATAGACTGTGCCTCGTGACTCGGGGATCAGAGGGCCAGAGTGGGTCCGTGGCTGGAGTGTCTGGAGCGTTGACAGGGGCTCCTTCTGCAGCTCCAGGGCTGCCCATCACCTGCCTTTTCCAGTGGCCCCCCGTGGTCCTGGCTCATGGCTTCTGCCTCTCCTGGAGGCCTTGGTGGCCTCTCCTCCTGCTACTTCTCCTGTTCTGACTCGCCTGCCCTTTCTATCTCCAGGTAGCCTTGTGATCACTGGGCCCACCTTGTCTTCCATAGTCCCTCAGTTTAAGGTTAGTTGTTTCAAGGTCAGCCGGTTCAAGGTCAGCTGGTTTCTAACCTTAATTCCCTTTGCATCCTGAAGCCCCCCATAGTGGAGCCGGACAACCTCTCGGGTTTTGAGGCTTATGATGTGAATATTTGGGGCTCATTGTTCTGCTGACCATGATGCCAATGTTCTGCCTCAGAACAATGATGCTCTTTGGGACACTTGCTTTTCTATTTATCTTTTAATTTTGAAGAGAAGATGAACAGAAGGAGCTGGGACCTGCCAACCTGGGGTTTGGTCACTGCTCAGGCCTGGTCTGCGCTGCTTAGCCTCTGGGCTTCAGGTGGCTGCTCCTTCAACAAGAACCAAGTCCTTTGTCCTGTCTGCCCCGCAGTGTCACCTGGGGGTGAGGGACAGATTAAAGACAAGGAAATGCCACAACACAAAATTTCATTAAATAAATCAAAACAACATAGCAATCAAAAGAGATGATTACTCAGCATGCAATGACTTTCAGATACTGTTGTTTTCCTGAAACAATGTTTTATCCTCTTAAATAACATTATTCTTTTAATTCAGAGACTTGGTTTCATGTGTAATACAGAATTAAATGGGTGCAGTTGAGTCAATTTTCTCGAAGTAGTTTCTTACTAGTTTTAAACTGACACCAGAATGTGCATGTAAGCCAGCTGTATTGGTGCATGCCTGTAATCCCAATGATTCACGAGGCTAAGGCAGGAGGACCCCAAGTTTGCGGCCATTCTCAGCAATTTTACAAGACCCTGTTTCATAATAAAAAGAAAAAATAGCTGGGGATATGGCTCAGTGGGTAAAGTGTCCCTAGCTTTATTCTTTAGTATATCTTTAAAAATGAGGTAACTGGAACTGATTGAGTACCCTCTCATGAGAAACAGAAAACCAGAAATTTTGGTTGGCCATGTCTACAACATTTTCCTACAAAGTTTGCTATAAACATAAGATGTGTGGAGAAGTAATTGACTGACATACTGCTTGAGACATCCAGATATCTATTCATGATCTTCTGCAGCCCCTGTCCAGTGTCTACTGTACTCCAGTCTAACAGATTGATGAAATTGGAGATTATTAATAAATTAATAAACTCCAGTCTAACAGAATGGAGAAACTGGAGATTACAGAAATTGTAGATTATTAATAAATTAATAAAATGAACTCCTTCAGGGATCACCTGCTTTGCATATTGTGCTTCAGGATAATGAATTCTGGTGAAGTTTTCTTACTTACTGTTTTACTTGTTAGTTTTTTGTTTCCAGTGAAAATCTTTGTGTTACATTCAATCTTTTTTTCTTCAGTCCTTTTGGTGAAATGAACTGAGCATTCCTTTTGGACCATAATAAATTACATTTAATAATGATTTTTAATGTTTATTGGCTACCATAGGTTTATTTATACTTTTCAAGTTGAATTCATAAAAGAGATCAGTCCTCTTCCTTTCCTTTGCTCAATTTTTTAAGCAACCTCATTACTTTCTCCTACTCCCTAGTTAACACCAAATACTTCTTTCATTACTTCCCTTATTCCTCTAAAGTCAGCTGTGACAGGTGGTATGATGTGATGTGAAATAAATCAGCACTGAGAGTCAGTGTTTTGACTATCATCCATTAGACTTAAAATAGGACCACTACACAAAATTTCATTAAGTAAAACATATTTCAAAAGTTTATTGTTCAAATATTGTATTTGGTAATTATAGCAAAATTAATAAATTTTGAAGCATATTTTGTATTTCTTTTATTTTCTTCATATTTTTTAGCTTTGCTTTATAGACTTAAGTAAGAATGATGGTTTACTTCTTCACTATATGATGTTTTTCCCCCAGGGAAAGGAATAAGCCTTAATTGACATCAGCAAATAACCTGTAATTCCTGAAGTTAATGAATAGCTTGGGCAATTTTATTTTTAATTCATCTCAAGTAAACTTTGCTTGATGATTTCTAATGTATTGTATATATATATTTAGTGAATTTTAATTTTAAATTTGCTAAAACTCACACATAAGTATCACTGCATGGAAAAATAAGAATTTGTAAATCATACAAGTAATAGCAATGCATACCAAACTTTCCAGCATACCAGATAGTAAAATAAGTGTGCCATCTACCTTAAAAATGAATTAAAGTTATTCTAATCTTATAAAATTGTCACTTTAGTGTTTTTTAATATTATGGTTTGTAAGATCTAAATAAGAAATATATAGTAAAAATTTCCTTTGTATTAGTTATTCTATAAAGATTTATTGCATTAAAATTTTGTGAAAACATAACAGTTATGAGACTTTCTTATGGGCTTACATGTCCAAAGGTAGAATAATGTTCACAAGCTTACAATCATCAAAACCAGAAGTGATCAATGTTTTAACACAATTGCATAAAATTTTCTGATGTATCCTTTGGATTAAATTTATCATAAAATACCACTTTGTTATTATAAACTGTTTCAGTTCTGTGTAGATGCAGATTTATTTACAATTGTAGAATTATTTGCAATACTTGCAAAATAGAATTTCACATTGTATTATTCAGCTTTCCATTACTATAAAAAATGATCAAGAGAGTCGACTTGTAAAGAAACAATGCTTATTTTAACTCACAGTTTTAGAGTCTCTGGTCAATTGGCTCTGTTGCTTTTGTGCAAATGGTAAGGTGACACACCATGGGCAGCAGTAGACATAGAGTAAAACCAATCACCCCATAGCCAACTAATAAGAGTGAGAAGAGGCTAAGGTCCTACAATCTACTCTTAGGGAAAAAGTCCCAGTCTCTAAAGTTCCAATACTTCCCAATAGTGCTATGCTAAGGGCTAAACCTTTAATACATGGTTGTTCCTTTGAACATTCAAGATCCAAAGTCTCATACACGGTTATATTATTGGACTCATTATGTTCTTTCCTAGAGATTACATATTCTATTGATTTCACAGTCCTTTGAATAATGTGCTTTATGGATTGGCTCATTTGTATGCCCTGAACATATTTTATTCATATGTATTTTAGTTCCAAAGAAAAGAATTCAGTTGAGTGATTTGTGGTTTTATAAATTTTTTTTCCTTTCTTTTTTAAATAGGCCTTTAGTGAGTTTGAGATTGAACAGCATCAAGAATGTGTTTATGATCACTTAGAAGTATTTGATGGAGAAACAGAAAAGTCCCCAATTCTTGGACGACTATGTGGCAACAAGATACCAGATCCCCTTGTGGCTACTGGAAATAAAATGTTTGTTCGGTTTATTTCTGATGCATCTGTTCAGAGAAAAGGCTTTCAAGCAACACATTCTACAGGTCAGCAAATTAGGGTTGTGCTTCTCTTGTCTGACAAAGACCCAGGTTTCTTTTCTGGTGAATATGTGTATTTCATTAATAGGACTGTAAATGAATCTCCAAGCAGAGCACAGAAAAATTTCAAAGTACTATGTGAATTTTTTGCAAGACTCACTCAGTACCCTACTTAAATATCTTAGAAGAAAAAAATGTTTAGTTTTATTTGTGATTAATATAATACAGTCAAGTAGAACTAACTCTGTTGTGGAGTTGGTGATCAGATTCCTTCCTGAAATAGTTGGACCTCCTACTTTTGTTATGTTCTCAATAAAATACTTGCCAATCAGTAAAAAAAAATAAATTAAATATTTGTATAATGAACTTCGTGTTAAATTTAGTAATTTGACTCATGTGTTACTGCTAACAGAAATCTGTAGTTTGGTATTGAAAATTCATATAGTGCCTAATAACACACCAGTTTAGCTACTTTTGCATTAATATGTTTTTGTAAATAAGTATGGGATTATCTCTGTTTGATGAAGTCCATTTTTTTTTCTTTTATTTGTTACACAACATGATTTCCTTCCTAATTCTAAACTCATAATTTGAGTTTCAGAGATTGAATTTCAACTGTATTTTTCTTAAGAGAAAAATAGAAATTTGAGGCAACAGTTTATAATAAAATTGCTTGTGGTGTGAATACAATATAATTATATGCTTCAGAAATTGTCTAGGGAATATCCTTTATTTTCATTCAGTTTGACAAAAAGATTTTTCTTTAAATTGTAGCTATTTCCTAAAGTCATTTAGCTTATAGTGACACCTAGTGGCAATGACAATGCACAAACAATTGACACATTTCCAGAAGAGACTTTGTATAAACAATTAATAATATACAAATATTAATATAAAAATAATAATATGCTGTGAAATAATTTCAATGAAATTATTTTCTATTTTCTTTGTTTCTCTTTGATTTAGGGATTTGTTTTCATTGTCTGATATTATTTTTTAGTCTATTTTTATTGTGAGCACTAATTTATATTGAAGTCTATGAGAAAGTAAATATCATTTATGCTGATATTATTGGACCTCTACAAATAATACAAATTAATTTTTTCTCATGTATTAATATAAATATGGTTTGAGAAAAATCTCTTATGAACTGTGGCAATTTCATATTAAGGATTTTCCATCTATTTGACATTTTTGTTTAAACATATTTCTGATGACTTATTTAATACTTGTTAACAAGCATAGTTTTTAAAAGGTTTGAATCCTATTATTTTATCAATATTGGAGGGGGTGTACTGGGGATTGAACTCAGGGGCACTCGACCACTGAGCCACATCCCCAACCCTATTTTATATTTTATTTAGAGACAGGATTTCACTGAGTGGCTTAATACCTCACATTTGTTGAGGCTGGCTTTGAACTCAGTAACTGAGTAGCTGGGATTAAAGGCATGTGCCTCCATGCCTGGTTCATCAGTATTTTTGAAAACACAAAGTTCATGCCATTTAAACAAAAATCCTGCCCGTCAGTTTCTATGAATATAGTATAAAATATGCTGTCAAAAATTATTGAAATGGGCTGGGGATGTGTCTCAAGTGGTAGGGCGCTCACCTGGCATGCGTGCGGCCCGGGTTGGATCCTCAGCACCACATACCAACAAAGATGTTGTGTCCGCCAAGAACTAAAAAATAAATATTAAAAAAAAATTCTCTCTCTCTCTCTCTCTCTCTCTCTCTCTCTCTCTCTCTCTCTCTCTCTCTCCTCTCTTTTTTTAAAAAAATATTGAAATAACTAATGATAAAGAAATTCAAAATTTCCTGTTTATAAACATTTCTTTTTTCAGTTTTATAAAATCTTACTCTTACAGTGTTTCCTTTTATCCTTTGTAAATTTGGAGGATTTAACTTAAATTACGTTCCAGCGTGTGGATACCTTTGGGTCCTGGTCCAAGTATGACTTACCTGGCAGGGAACTTTGGAAAAGGTCATTTCTTTGAATCTCAGTTTCATCATCTGTGAAATAATAATCTAAAGATTTTTTACAGCTGTAAAATTCCATGAGTATTATTATTTTTCTATGAAGAAACTCAAAAGTTGCATGGTTAGTTAGATTTTGTTATTTTTTAAGTTTTCTTCTCATTTAGCTAGCTATCTTAGAATTTTCTGGGTGTTGTATATGTGCCAAATATTCTCATTATACTGACTGATGTTTATATCTTCCAAGTTCACTTATTTTGTAATCTTTCAACAAATTTTTTTTGCCTTTGCTTTGACTAGACAATGTGCCATGTTCATATTTTATAGGACAAAATCAGAAATCTGTGGTAAGGACAATATAAGAAATTCCTGACTGTGGACAGCTTGTAGTCTAAATTGAGTGTCTGGGTTTCTGTTTAAGTTTTTGCTCACAAGACAGCCCAGTCCAGTACCATATCTGTCAACTTTTGCTTCATGTGTAAAGCATTTTTGCATTATGTCCTGCCTTCTAGAATACATGTAACTGTTATAGACAAGTCCTCAAGTATACAATTTAATTTACTTAAACTTCTGTGTATAATTTCAATTTGATCTGCAATAAAAACTTCTAATACTGCAACTTTTAAAACCAGACGATTAGAAATATTGCTCTAACATAGCTCTGTGGCTATTTTTTCATAAGTTATACTACCCAAGTCCATGAAAAATGAACTTTATTGGTGAGAGTTCTTGTTTCCTCTGACAGTTGGTTCAGATTTTCAGTCCAAGTTTGTTTTAATCAGGTAACAACTGGTATTATTCCAGCCTAAATCAAACTAACTGAAAGAAACAAATTTTAAAGTAAGAAATACTGTTCTCTCAGAGGGGAGAAACTTGGAGAGAAAATATGTAATTTTTAAACATGGCATTGTCTGTTAGGATGTCGTTTTTGTAGTATAAATCATCATATTATTTGTCAATGACATTTAAAAATCCAATAATGTATGATTATGCTCCTTGGAAATTATTTTGATCAAAATAAATTCAATTAGAATGCTCGCTAAAAGCATTTGTAGATCAAATTATGGCACCTCTTCTTTAATGTAATACTTTACCAGGAAGTAAACACATCTTTCCAAATTAAAATGAAGCCCACCCCTTGGCTTCTCTTCCAGTTATCTTTCTTATTCAGCTCCAATTCCATTTCCCAGAATTTTGTGAAAGACTCTCTCTCTCTCTCTGGCAGCTCGTAAAGTACTTTCAAAGTATTGATTTAAAAAAATTGCTGACATACTAAACAACTGGTTTTAGGTTTTTCTGACTTGATAAATGAATGGGATATTCGCCAAAAATTTTTTGACTCTACTTAAAAATTATCTTTTCAAGGGACCCGTTAAATGCTGTTGACCAGAGTTTGAATAGCCATGGGGAATCTTTAAAAAAATAAATAAATAAAACACTCAAGCAATTGTCCTCAGGCTGCCTATCCTGGACTTTCTCTCAGGACATATTAAAATCACATGTCTTGTGCACATAATGTTCACATATTCATCCTTCAAATGTTCTTCATCTAGGCTAAATTCTCTCTCTTTTTTATGGTAAGAACATTATTTTCAGATTTATTAGTATAGCAGTGATCCGTGGTATTGAGCCCTGAAACAGATGAAAAGGGAACTTAGTGCAGCATTTAAAAATATCCATAAGTGTAGTTTAAGGCATTTTTACTTTTTAACTTCCCCCAAGGCAGGCCAGTTTTCAGTCAAATGGAGTAATGAGACCTTCCTGTGATTTTTAGGTTCATGAAGACTTGGGGAAACCTCTTTCCCTGATGTGCTTCACTGCTTGCTTCCTCCTTGAGTTCTGTTCCAGGCTGGGGCTGGCAGTGGACTGCCTCTTTTGGATGCTTTTGTTTCCCTGCCTTGTTTCTAGGAAGCAGGCACACACAAGCAAGGGCCTCCTCCACATCTCCTGGTGCTCCCTTCAGGTCTTCCTGGGCAGTTTGGTGAAAGCAATGCAAATGCTAACCCTGCAAGACAAAAGAGACCTGTCAATTATACTGAGCTTGGAGAATAGGTAGAAATTTTTTAAAAACCTACAAATGAGATTACAAGCTGGTTGACGTATTTTTGTACTGAATTCAGAAATATTTTTCACAAAATGGTTTTACTGGCCTGCAAAAATATGATTTTTCTTTTCTGATAGCAGATTAATAGTGTTTTGAATTGTTGGTCAATATTTGTGACTTTTCATTTCATACCTGAATCGATTCCAGTTTACAGATGATAGCATTTAAATGTTCTTACCAAGAAAAAATGATGATGATGATGATGATAGCTTAAAATATCTATTACTTTTAACTGTGTGCCAGACACCATCCAAGCATACAAATATAAATCCACGCATACATGTGTGTACTATGTATGATCTCCATTTTAAAAGTGAAGTTGTGAGAGGAAATAGTAGGACACACGCTTAGCATGTGGAAGGCCCTGGATTTGAATCCCCATACTAACCATATTTCAAAACAAAGAAGAAAATTACAAATGAAGTTGTGGGACAAAGTAGGCAAAGTCTGGATTTGTATGTGGGCAGTTTGACTGTGGAAGTCTGTCACAGGAAGAGAATAATTATTTATAGAGTTCCTGGGATAAGAAAAACATTGTATTGGAAAAAGGAGGATTCTTGGCTTCCAGTTTGCCAGACAAGGGACATGAAATCCCCAAAGTGATCCGAATTCCAGCCTTCAGGAGTAGTTTCAAAGGTGCCTTTATACATCTGTAACAATAGCACTATGTCAATAGATAGTGCAAGATGGGCCACTTATCATTTGCAAGACAGAGGAGCAGTTATACTGACTGTAGCCACCTTCCCCCACAGGCATGCTTGTGATTAGAAACCCAGTTGGAAGTTTCTTTCAGAATTTCTTCACAAGAAGGTCCCTGAAGGAGCAGTTGTCTGTGACAATGCCCTTCAGTGCATATAAACCTGGCTGACTGGGTATTCATGCCTTAGCATTCAGAAATGTATTGTTATTTAAAATCACCAAAGCACAATATAGGTAAACCATACATATATGAAAATGGAAAATCCAAGTAAGAATTCATCTGCCTGATCCATCTTCACTAAGGACTATCTCACCCAACTATGTGTTCTGGTACCCAGTGGTTTAGCTTCTCCAGTTTTCCCAAATGGGATATTTCCTGAGTCTTCCATAGTTTTAATACTGAAATTCCTACTTCCCAGGATCTCTTTCAGTCTTTGGAAACAGGGACAGAAAGAAAGTCTTTCTCCTGACACTTTTCTGAGCCCATCTTTTTCCTCCCTTCCCTTTCAGGTTGGCATGTGTCGGTGGGCACTGTGGCCTCCATGGCCTCTGCTTAATCTCTAGTTATAAAGTTTGGGCTTCTACCTACTAAAGATTACTGAGAACATTTTTATAAACCTCTTACCTCCTAAAACAAGCTAAAAGTTTGTATGTTCACTGACTTATTTCTTTGATGTATTTTCCTCTTGTGACAAAGTTAATAACTGGGAAATCATATGCTTATTAATATCTCTCTAAAAAAGAAGCCAAAAGGAGCATTTAAAATATTTCATTATAGCAAGCAAACCAACTGTAACTGAATTGGTTCTGGAATTTCAAAGATAAGTATAATTAATTATGCCTGTGTTTTTCTGGATCTAGTTAGATAAATATTTCTAACAGTAAAATAATATGGTGCTATATATGTTGTGTAGAATTTTTATGTAGTGTGTGTGCACGCACACACGCGCACACATGAATTTTATATATTCTGTTGAATTTTAGATTATTTCTTATTCTGGATTCTGGGTTCTGACATTATTAAAGTTAAATTCAAATTAAGACCCTGTTTGTTTTGTTTGTTTGTTTTAACCATAAAACGAGTTACTTGAGACTAAAAACTATTAGGTATAATCACAACAACAACAAAATTATTGAGAGTTATAATGTGACAAGTAGTCTTTGAAAAGATTTTATGTATAAATCCTAAAAACCCATTAACATTGGTGCCAACATCATCATCTGTATTTTACCCTTGGGAAAACAGTGTCTCAGAGAAGGGACAACACTGACCAGGTCACAGACTTTGTAGGTGTTGGAGCTTACATTCCAACTCAGGCAGCCTGTGCTCTCGTCTTTGTACTTAGGCTCTTGGGTTGTGGAAATTACATCTGATCCTGGAAATGGAAACAGAAGTTGGAGAATGTCAGAATACACTGAAGTTGAAAATTGGACCAGTTGAAGCTCATTTTTCTAATCCCTGGTAGAGTGTGGTGGACGATTGAAAGCAGAACCCCCACCCCAGAGAGCTATACTCACACGCACAGTTTGGAGATAACAACTACCCAGGAAAGATGGACTGTGAGTGGTTGTTAGTGTCAGAACGAGGGAGGCTCTCGACTTGAATTGTCCTTTCAGACCTTTGAAGTGGAAGAAGAAGCTTATTGTGGCTATGACTATGTTGAGCTCTTTGATAGTCTCGATTCCACAGCAGTGGGACTTGGTCGATTCTGTGGATCTGGGGTAAGTACACCACTAAAGGGATACTGTAGACAAAACTAAAAATGCCTATTAATTGATGATTACTGTGTGTAACATTTAAAATTTTCGATATTTGTGCAAAAAGTTATATTATTAACGGCTTGAAGAAATATAATGAATGTGCTCTTCCACCCTCCCACTTTTCTACTCCTGATGAATTTGCCTGATTATATTACCCAAGCAGATTAATTTAGTAGGTATACTTTCTGGTTACTTCCATATTCTAACTTTTTATTGTACAATGAGTATTGAAATACTCAATAATCTCAAAGCATGTTCTACCTTTTTTATTGTGCAATAGGCATTTAAATAATAATCTAAGTGCAGTAAACTTAAACACATAAATTTAACGATTTCATCACCTTCCTCAATTAAAGCATTAACAGAAAGAATATGCACATCATTCTAATTGACATTCCCTTTTCAGCTGATATTCTTGGTGGGAATGGAGGGTCAGCTGCTGGTATGTTGCCTCAGTCTATGCTCTAGGAATATTGTTCATTTCACAGTGTCTCATGTACAAGTGCAGAGTGCCAGAAACAGGCTAGAAAAGGTCACCATGAGAAATGAGAACCGAAAAAAGAAAGATTAAGGTTTTCTCAATGCTTCTTTCCTAGGATGCACTGAATTAATATTGAATAGTCTTCTGAATACATATTCTGTTGTGAAGATATTAGTCCCAATTTTTTGAATGTCTGCCAGTATCTATTGCCTAAATAATACTGTTGAACTTTTGCCCAAATAACAACTGAAATAAAGAAAAAAGAAATTTCTTGCTACTTAAATTATTAAAGCAAAAATTAATTGAAGATTTCAATTCTAGAGTGGCTTTGACTCAGTAATTTGTGAAACAAATTTAACATCCCTTTACCTTTTCTGACCTCTCTTTATAAATATATTTTTTAAAAAAACTTGCCTTAAGGGTTTGGGGAAGAAATACAAATCTAGAAAGGAAAGTAGAAACAGGCTCATGCAGGTTTGAAGCCCAGCTATAGCATTGACTAGCCTTTTGATGTCTAGCATAACATTGTCTTTTCTCAGTCTCAAGTTTCCTCATCTGTAAAAGGAAGCAGTCAATCATATTGATTTGTCAAGGTTGTTGGGAGGGTGGAATTATATGCCAAAGAAAAACATGCTCAAACATGCATTGCCATGAAGAAAAAGCAACTCATTCTGTTGTTTTGTTTTGTTTTCTTTCAGCCACCAGAAGAAATCTATTCAATTGGGGATGCCATTTTAATTCATTTTCACACAGATGACACAATCAACAAGAAAGGATTTTATGTAAGATACAAAAGCATAAGATATCCAGAAACCACACATACCAAAAAATAACACCAAAACCTCTGTCAGAACATAAAGGATTGTGCACGATGAAGAGAAGACATAGACATATTTTTTTAAAAAACTGATGACATTAACACAAATGTTTTTATATAATGAGTTTGAACAAAAGAAAACTATAAGGTCAGAATGATCTCTGTACTAGAAGACAAGCTTCCAGCCAATCCTGTTTAGCAACAGGAGCATATTTGAACTCCGTGCTTGATGTACTGTTAAAGCCTGTGATGTCTTACGAACCTATGAGAAAACTTCCCCAGGGTGTGCACAGGATTCTTCTAGATGCCTGCCTGAATGGACCACACTCAAGTTACTACTGCTGCTATTGTCTGTTTTTCATTGTTGACCTATTATTGTTGTAGTTATTATTGTTGATATTGTCATGGTTAGTGTATTTTAAAAAATTAGATGAAGTGGAAATAGGCCTTGTGAGAATTGAAAACTCTATTTTTTTTTCCCTCTGTCTCTCTCCCTCTCTCTCTTCCTGAAATTCAGTTTAAAAATGCAATGTTGGGGAAAAAATGAATTCATTACTGAAAGATTTCCTATGGTGCTATTGCATAAACATTTTTTAAAACACATTTTGACCTTTGAGCCAACCACCTGTAGACTATGAATGTCTCCCTGTGTCTGGCTGTTACCATTTGAAGACTAAAGACTTGTTAAATATACCAAGGGTATATCATTGCCTGGGCAGCCCTTGTCCTGTGGAACAACTTCTTATAATGCCTTAGAATTCTTGCACATGATCAAACAGATCCTCCCAGAAACACACCTCTGAAATGTTGAACCTGATAGTGTATGGGAATCAGTAACTCCGTGAGGAAAATCCATTTCTGTGACTGAGACATCGGACATAAATATGGTGACCAGCTTTTGTTGTAGAAAATATAATTTTAGAATGAGTTTTCTGCTTTACAGCCATGTGTGTTTTTAATATTAATGTACATATATGTGAGACTGTCTGAGTGAGTGAAGTCACAAGATGGTGAAAAACTAATGAGATGGTTGAAAAGTTAAATTTATTGTGCCAAGTTCTACTAGAATCCTGTTTGAAGTAGCACCGTTCTTAGGATTCATGGACAAATAATGGGAACTTCTAATTATTATCAACCCCATTAAAGAAAGACTCATTCCTTTAGAGAACTCTATTTTGATGTTTTTGGATGTTGATGTAGATTGCTCTATGAAATAGCTTTGTTTCTGTTACCTGTCCATGAATGTTCAGTGTTTAATAAAATTGGGTATATTTCTTTATTTTTACAGAATTAAACTATACACACAGACGTAGCTAATTTGTTCTTTCTCTCATTGTTCTCCTGAAAAGATGTTCCCCTACTCAGAAATTGTAAAGTGTAAATACATTTTTTTTAAAACGTCGTTTTGATCTCAATGGCTGTTACTTTAGAAATGTGTAACTACTGCCTGCAATGTAGATGTGCCTCTGCTTGGAGCTGATTTATTCCAGTAACTTCCACTATTTTTTCACTGATCTCCAATTAGCTAAGATACGCCAGGAATGGAGAAGAGAGAAGAAGGCATTTACAGCAGGAGAGTTCTACACTACTCTGAGCCTGTGCTAGGCACATACACTGGCTCCTTCTAAACTTCATACTACCCATTGAGGACTCTGGAAACATTGTCATTTTGTAGTCGGGACCTGAGGCACCAATACATTATGCCACTTCCCAGGGTCGCAGTGTAAAGTTAGATGTAGAAACCCAGTTAAGTGCAGACAGCTTCATTGTTATTTTGTTAGTAATTGTTAGACATTGTTCTAGGTATTTTATTAAATTAATATTGTAAATTATTATGAATCCCTAATCAGCATATTGGTTTTGCTTTATATTTGCAAAAGTTCTAAGTCCTGTGCAATCCTCAGGACTATACACAGAACAAAAACAACAAAAATTCTGCTCAATATGATTTTTTAAGTTATTTTTAAAAGTTAATTTCAAAAATAAATATTACTTTTAAGGTGATCATAATAAACCAATTGCATAAAACAACATTTTAAAGGCAATGGATGAGAAATAGTAGTTGTATTTCCAAAGTCCCCAAATATCCCGTGTCTTCCTTGGTTGACTTTTTGCTATCGTGAGCTAATTTTAATGTGTCACAGTATCAAATTTAAAGCTTGTTCAATTTTGTTGTTAAATATCCTAGACACTCTTACTTGGTTTCTATTATTGCTACATTTTTGATGGTAAACTTCAAATATCAAATTTTATTCAGTATAAGGAAAATCCCCCAAAGCATCAAAACTAATTTTATATTTTAATGGGTTAAAAGGTATTTTCTAAAAAATTACTAAATTTCATCCATATTTATATTTAGTACAACCATGTGTGACATTAAAAGTAACTTACTTAAAGCAATTACCAAAATATTTGGAGACTTATTTAGTGTTATGAGAATAAGATTTGACTTTTGGAAAACCTTTGATATCACTTGTTAAATCTATCATGGGAGGTTGAAAACAGGAATAATAATTATATTCAAAAGCTTTATAAAATTTGAATTTTAATGCTTTCCATTTTACAAGAACAGACATGTAAGATGAACATATCAATGAGAAAAATGCAATCGGTAAATGAAACTTTTTAATGCTTTAATTCAAAGCAAATGGTTTCCAATGACTATTTACCTTTTGGTCTTTTAGTGATATTGTTATAAAAATTAGAAATGTTGTCATTAGCTTAGGAAGCAAGTGATGGCAAAGCCAACTTTAATACAGTATGAAGTAGCATTCTTAGTTTCCAAAAGTTCTTTTGACATATACTTTTCTCATTGTCCATCTTTTAACTTGCCAGTCAATTACTCACTGAGCCTGAATTCATGCTGATTGTCTGACTTAGGTGCAACCGTGACATCATACTTCAGGAACCAACACAGGAAGATTTCTAAGCAGCTGTAGAGCCCTAAGCACATCTCACTATATATAAAACCTCTCTCTCAATTTTTTAAATAAAAATGAATACAATAAGCATCACTTTTAAAGACTCGCAAGTGAAAATATAATTGGAAATATATAAACATTGTAGGATGATTATAATAGATAAATGACTATTACAAATAGTCTTTCCATATGTATATTCCCATACAAATATGCTTTCCATATGTGTCCAAAGCTCTGTTAGTGTATTTTCCTGAAAAGCAAGTGTTGAAATTTAGTTAATGACAGTAATTTCAATCAAAATATAAAAATGAAACTCTATTCCCTCATGACATTTTTATGGTAGAATCAGTTCATCTCAAAAATTTTAGTGACACTGACAAAATAGTGTTGAAAAAAATTTTTAATTTTTTATTTGTATATGACAGCAGAATGCATTAGAATTCTTATTACACATATAGAGCACAATTTTTCATATCTCTGGTTGTATACAAAGCATATTCACAACAATAAGTGTCTTCATACATATACTTTGGATAATAATGTCCTTCACATCCCACCATCATTTCTAACCCATGCCTTCTCCCTTCCCCTTCCACCCCTCTGCCCTATCTAGAGTTTGTCTATTCCTCCCAAGCTCCCACAGCCTACCCCACTATGAATCAGCCTTCATATATCAGAAAAAACATTCAACATTTGGATTTTGGGGATTGGCTAACTGCACTCAACATTATCTTCTCTAACTTCATCCATTTAGCTTCGAATGCCATGATTTTACTCTCTTTGATTGCTGAGTAATATTCCATTGTGTAAATATGCCACATTTTTTAATCCTATTGAAGGGCACCTAGGTGTTCCACAGTTTAGCTATTGTGAATTGTGCTACTATAAACATTGATGTGGCAGTGTCCCTGTAGTATGCTCTTTTTAAATCCTTTGGGTATAGACCAAGGAGAGGGATAGCTGGGTCAAATGGTGGTTCCATTTCCAATTTTCCAAGAAATCTCCATACTGCTTTCCATATTGGCTGCACCAATTTGCAGTCCCACCAGCAGTGTATGAGTGTACCTTTTTCCCCACATCCTCACCAACACTTACTGTTGTTTGTATTCATAATAGCTGCCGTTCTGATTGGAGTGAGATGAAATCTTAGATTAGTTTTGATTTGCATTCCAATAAAAACTACTGTAAGATTTCATCTCATTCCAGTCAGAACGGCAGCTATTATGAATACAAACAACAGTAAGTGTTGAAAAATTTAAGGTATGTAAGGGGTTTATTTCAAAGAATGCCATTAAGATTATCTAAATAGGAAGATCATCCAGAAAGTACAAATAAAGTGAGAGGATCATAGATAATAAGCTTAAGTATATAAAACTACCCAAAAAAATATTTAGTGGGTGTACCCTAGATGACTAAAACTCAAAGTAAATTGCAGAAAAGCTTTCCACAGGGATCTAATGCATGTATCAAAAGTCATTTCATAGCATCGTGTATCTATTGTTTTAATTTCCTAGTATTAAAAGGTTCCCATAAGTTTTGTTATTTTCAAAACAAAGGGGATAGTACATCCAATGTATTTTGTTTACTTATTTATTTATTTTAATCTGTTTATTCATTGAAAATATATTTGCATAATGCCTACTTATATTAATATATGAAGTACTGTATGAGTTAAGATAAAAAAGAAAAATCACAATCTTTGCTTTTATGGATCTTAAATTCTAGTTGGACAGATAAGCATTTGAAAACATCTCCAAAAGTCAACACTGAAATAATAAAACTATATATGTATTTTATCATCATATTTGGGACTTAAATATATATTGTGGTTTGTATTTTGAGATAAGCATTAAACTAGGTCTTCTTTCCATAATCTCGACTGTGCATTTTTAATAATTCTGTTGTCATATAAAATTAACTTTATTTTGCATTAATTACTTGCACTTTTAACCTATAAATCCTTCTCATGATGGGCAAAAGGGGCTTTTGTAAATAAAATAATTTGTCAATAACATACCTAGTACCAGCTCCAGTTGTTGATAATATGCAGTTCCTCTTAAGATGTAGGTTGAAACACTTAAAACTCATTTGTCTAATCAATTCTGATGGGAGGAAAGGGAAATTTTAAATAGCAAGATGATAAAATTCTTGTCTCACCATTTGCTTATCTTTCAAGACAACAAATAAAGTTTATTTTTATTTTTTAGTTAATTTTTGCAGTGCTGTGCAGTGGTAAACCCAAGCCTTTACCACTGAGCTATATCCCTGGTCTTGAATAATTTTTAAGTGTTAGTAAAGACCCTTGGGTGCCCAGCTCTCTCAGAAGCATGAAATACCCCTCTGGAAGCACAACATACCTGCAATCTAGGCAGCATTACATCCATAGGTAATATTTGAGAGACTAGGATATTACACTAAAAAATTCCAAAACATTCAGGTAAGAGTAATCCAAATAGTAACATCCTTAGATTTTTAAAACTTTGAATAATATAATAATTATGTTGAGTAAAAAGAAAGCATATTGAAGTAATTAACAAGAGGGAAGAGAAAATATGCGGAAAAGGCATAGACACTCTCTAAATCCTGAGAAGAGTATTTGAAAAAATAAATTGAAGTAATAAAATGAAAAAAGAAATTGAAATAAAAATTCAGATTAGAAACACTTGATGATATAATTTATGAACTGTAAGAATCACAAAACACAGCAAAGAGAATGTCTAAAAGATAAAATAGATATTTGAAGAGATGAGGAAGAGAATGTGAGTGTTCAATATATGTTATTAGTAGTTATAGGAGAATGTAGAGAATGGAGGAAAATAAAATATTCAATATAAATATCTGATATGTCCTGGAACTTTTGAAAGACATGTATCCTTAAATCAAGGAAACACAATAAGTGTTTCCCCAAAGTAAATAAAAGTACAGACAAACCCAGACATATAATACTAAAATTGCTTAACACACAATTAAAAAAATTAACACAAAGTTAAGAAAATTAACACAAAGTTAAGAAAAATCTTAATCAGGAAAAGATTGCTTAGGAGGAAACATTTTTAGAAAGATAGCAGGTTTTCCAACATTAGAAGACAGAAAATAGTGAAACTAAAAACTAAGTCTTCAAGATACTAATATGAAATAATTTTCAACAGAAAATTTACATCCTATGAAACTACTACTTACAAATAGGAACTAAATAATACCAATTTCAGATAACTATAAACTAAGAGTTTATTACTCACACCTCATCATTAGAAAAACAACGAAGGAAGGAAGGAATATTCTTCTGGAAGAAAAATTGAAACAAGAATAAATAACCTACAAGAGGGGCTAGTAATCAAAGAATTAGTGATTATGTGTTAATGTAGAAGATATTACTACTATAAAATAATATTAATGACTAATTTGTAAAGAATGTGAGACAAAACATAAAATAATAATTACATGTACAACTAGATGGTTAATAGAAGATGAATAGTTCTAAGATACTCATAGTTTTTAAGAGGATTAACTTTTAATTTTAAACATACAGGGGAAAATCATATGGGTATCACAAAAATAGAAGTAGGATTTATAGCTTCTAAACTAGTAGAGTTTAGAATACAGAATAAAAATTTTAAAAAAATAAATATTAAGGATAGCATAAAGAGAAAAATAGTAGAAAAAGCAAGGGAAATGGAAACCCCATAATAAGATGAGATAAGCAGTAATATGTAATATTTTAAATTTGAAACATACTTGTTGAGCATTTTGCTAAATGTCTAACATAATAATTTATTAAATTCTCACAGATACATGAATTAGATTTTATAGTCTCCATTTTATGAGCAAGGAAATAAATCAGATATACTGGTAGTCTCAATAAATGAAAGTCCTCTAAAATATCTAATTTAGGGAAAGATATATTCAAGTTCAATTACAAATTTATTCAAAACATTTTAGAAGAGAGGGTTATAAAATGTCATACCAGAAAAGCTGAAAGTGAACCAAATCATGTCTGTCAAATTGAAAGGTAAATAGAGCTGGGTTTTCTATGTTAATATTAAAGAAAATTTTAAGTTGTCAAAGATCATTTGGGATAAATAAGTGACCTACAATGATAAAAGAAACAATACATCCAGAAAATTTAAAACAAAATTTGAATGAATGTAAAAAACAAAGCCTCAAAATATATGATTATAAAATCATAAAAGCAACCCATGATAATAAGCAAAGATAGTAGCAGATAATAAGTTTTAATGTATTGAAATATATATATATATCTGTCAAAGGGCCAGAACCCAGATTATATCAAGGAAGCTTCAAATCCAATAAGATACAGATTACCCAATAGATCTAGAGTTCAAAAATTACACCCAGTGAGAAAATTCAATTCACAGTCTCTCCCTGTATAGTCCAGAGCCAAAAATGATATAAAAAATGTTTATTGGTCTTTTGGTACAAAGAGTTCAAGAGTTAAAGATATTGCCTGGTGGCACATGAATCCTAAAATACTATATGGCCCTTTACATAAGAAGAAAACTAACCCAAATAATAGATAAATGTGCACAGAATATGTCTAGGCAGAAAAGAATATGTCCAGGTAGAAAGAAGGGAATCAGAATGGTCAATGAACAGGTAAAAACCACGCTTGATATTGCTGGCATTTAGAAAATTTACATTTAAAAAAATAAGAAACTCCATATTCATTAATCTATAAAAATTAGCCTTTATCAAATGTTGACAAGGATGGATAGCATTAGGAACACTTGCATACTGCTGTCAAGAATGTTACACTAGAGATATTATGGATAACTGCTTGATCATATGTAATATTTAATGATGTTCTTTTCCACTGACTGTAAATGTCATTCCTTGGTATGATAAAACTTTTGCACACTTACTTAGTTTTAAAGAAACCAACTGAAATGCCTGCTGTGGGCTCCATGAAGTTGTGCAGGCTGCAGGAGCCTGTCAAGCAGCACAATAGAATCTGGAGGAGGATCTTCCTCCAACAGCAGCCTCCAGTGCTCTGCACTCATGGAGCTTCACATCAGGATGGTGAAGAGCAAATTTGTAGAAGGACCAGCTCCATTAGCAACAGCAGGCAATGAAAATCAATGGAACTTAAGAGACAATAAATAGATAACTGGTACATATGATCAATAGTATGAGAACTAGAAATTTGTATTTTATAACATGTTTTATGACCTTTAAATTTCCATTTCAATAAATCCACAATCAAGAATTAAATATTGGACCACTTATAAAAATGAAACTCTCTAAGTACCATGAATTATGAAAAGCTAAAACTCTCAGCTAAAGGGATAATCTTCTTCACCTTTTTTTTCCATTTTCTTTTCCCCTGTAGTTTATTCTCAACTAATTATTTAAAATACAAACAAACAAACAAACAGGCTTTCAATAGATTTTTTTTCTAATATTTGTTTTTTGGAGACAGGGTCTCACTAAGTTTCTCAGGCTGGATTTGAACTCATGATCCTCCTGCTTTGGCCTCCGAAATAGCTAGGTATAAGAATGCACTGATTACAGCTTGAAGAGATTCTTAAATTGGATATCATAAATGATGTGTATATATATATATATATATATTTTTTTTAATTCAGATCCAGTATTTATAGAATATGTCTGTGAGACAAGTATCGTTATGGGGATGTTGAATATAAGTAACTTTTCCAAGGCCACATCCAGAAAATTTAAAACACAAAATTTACTTTGATAAAGAGATTCTGTCTAAAGAAGAGTGTATACATAGCTTCATTTTAAATTTACAAAGAAAATTTAATTTGGATTTACATTTTGCTGTTTATGTTGTGATTTTGAATGATACTATAGTCAAACCAAGTCTCCTTTAAAAACAAGAAAAAGCCACTGACTTTCCTATCAAGTATAGAGTTCTGTAGTCTGTGATTATGTTTTGTTGATTTCTTTTTGGAGTTATGATTGACTACATTGCTAAAAACTAGTACACTTCATCAAAATCAAACAGAGAAGTAGAACAGCATTAAAATAATTGAATTTTGAAGACGTCTGAAAACTTTCAGAGGAGCCAGGACTTGAGGAGTCAAATGCACTTATAGGAAAAAAAATCTTTTAAATTTAAACCAACATTCTATGCCCCACTTTTCCTTTCTAGATATTAACTTGTCCTTGATACCAGGCAAGAAGCTATGTGCAGAGCTTAACTTTTAATCTTTGCTGAACTGTACTTGAGTGAAAATGTTGAATCAAGAACTCATTTAAATGCCTAATTTAAAACATATAACAGTGAGTATGGAGAAATAAAAATTTTTGAAAAAGCAATCATTTTTTGGAGAAAAACATTAGAAAACCCTAAAAGGGAATATCACATATTCAAGAAAAACTAATAACAGTGTAGTTATTCAGAAACAAAATATGAATAAATTTTAGAAAAAACCTGATTACCTGTGTAAGATGATTAAGAATAAATAGAGTTAACAACTCTGTTTTAGTAGCATCAGGTAATTATATCCTAGATGCTGAAAATCCAAATAGAAATCCACAATTATTCTAGTTTTAGCTCTTCACAAAGAATTGTCCTAGCTTTAAGGAAATAGCATTATAAAATTGGTAATTTTATTGATCATATTTTTCCTCAATGTATTTTTCTGCCTGCATATTTTTAACAAAATATAATTATACTTTAGTAAATTATGTAAAAAAAGTTCCAAATATCGCAAATTATGAATGATTTCTATTAGAATATTATCTGTGAAGAATATAAAGATAATGTACATTTTGTGCTATAGTTTCCTTCAAGTAACTTTGTGCAGGCAAAATGAATCAATTTAGAATTGTGTTATGTTTCAAACATAGATTTTATTATAAGATAATATCCTTTTAAAAACACTATAGTTGAGATTTTAAAAATTATACTGAGTGTACTTCTCTGCATACCACCAAATGAAATGATTATTGTATTTATTATTATACTGACTTTTTCCTGTAAAAAGTTTTGAGATTTTTGGAAGCAGGGATTTCATTCAATTTTCCTCGTACTTATATAGAACTGTACAATAAAAGCCCTCCAACATATATTGGCTATATTAAATTGAATTGCAATGAGGTTAAATTATACTAAATTAAAGTATCCCAATGAACTAAAAAATGTCTTTTCAGAAACTACCATCTATTTAGTACTTGTCACCTGGAGATCTGGAATATTTTCTGGGTAACAGTGATATGAAATTAACAAACATTATAAGTTATGCAGAAAAGGACTTGGCATTTATGATAATCAAGATGGAATGCATTGTCCTTTTATCCTCACAATCATGTTTAGCTTAGATCCATTACAGAATTGTGAAATAAGTGTTTTGAAAATAATAAAGAGAGTTTTAACAGGGCCTGATAGTACATGCCTGTTATCCCAGCAATTCCGTATATTAAGGCAGGGAGATTATAAATTTTTAAGTTCACCCTGAGCCACTTATCGAGACCCTGAAAGAAGAAGGAGGAGGGCGAGGAGGAGGAGGAGGAGGAGAAAGAGGAGGAGGAGACTGGATGGAGAGCTCTTGGTTTCAATCCCCAATACTACAAAAAACGAATTAATGAATAAATAAAGAAGTAAATAAATAAATAAATAAAATTGAAAAATCTTAGCTCTCATCTTTTTTGTTTGCCGATATTTAAGTCACAAAAGAACAAAATTGGGATAAGAACCTAAGATAACTCTGTAGAAAATATAATAAATTTGGTTTTCATTGATAACAAAAAATCTATATTTTAATTTTAAGCAAGCATTCTTCTTAACTGTCTTAAACTGTATGTATGAAAAGGAAGTATTTTTAATTCCTTAAAAATATCTAAATTAGGAACCTGTAATTGAATGCAATAATTTTTTTTAATAAAGATGTTAAATTTATTCACATTTTGCTTCATTTAATACCTTTTCTTCCCCCAAATAAGATCTGTTTTGTTCTTTTAAACCTCCTGGAGGAAATAGATCAGGATCTCAATGTTAATGTGAAGTGATAGCAAGTCTGAATCATAGAGAAAACTCATTATTACTTTAACTTAACTTTCAGCAAGCCTGAAGTTAATTTGTCATAGATTTTAGAACATTTGGTTATCTGCACTGAATTGTAGCAAAATTATCAGTTTTTTTCTAAAATTAAGGGAAGACTGAGAATTAAAATATTGTCCAGTGATAGAGAACTAGGACAAAAAAATTCTCAGTAAAAAGGAAGCAATTGATACAACTTTGGCAGCAAACAAATATCATTTAGTTAGCCAAATTAGTCATTTTAGGATATCATACTGAGGTGACTATGCATAAATCTACCACAAAACAATTAAATAGTTACCATATGTCTTCTTTTAAGATGTGTCCATTCAGATCTCTTGCCCAGTTTTAAATAAGATTTATTTTTCTTTATATAATATTGTTTGCATTCTTTATATATTACATATATTGATCTATGTAACAAACATTATAACTAATACAGAAAAGGACTTGGCATTTATGATAATGATATATGTTGCGGAAATATTTTCTCACAGTCTACATATTCTCACATATCCGATATATTTTTTCTTTTTTTTACAGGTAGGTGTCTTTTATTTTGATGTAATCCTATTTGTCTATTTGTACTTCTATTGCCTGAATTTTAGGAGTCAAATCTAAAACATCATTGATTACCAGAACAATCTCATATAGTCTTCCCTTTGTTGTTTATTTTAGTAGTTTTATAGTTTCAGGTCTTATGCTTAAGTCTTTAATCCATTTTGTGCTGATTTGTGTGTATGGTGTCAAAAAGGGGTCCAATTTCATGTTTTTATCTAGGAAATTTTCCCAGCATCATTTGTCAGAGACTCCTTTTCCCATTGTATAATTATTGACCACTTTGTTAAAAATCAATTGATTATGTATTTTTGAGCTCATTTCTGAGCTTTTATTTCTATTCCATTGATCAATGAGTCTATTTTTCTATCAGGTACCATGACAATCTGTGTGTGATGCTTCCAGTTTTGTTCCTTTTATTCATGATTGATTTCAATATTTAAGTTTTTTTGTGGGCTTTCATGTGAATTTTAGGATTTTGTTCTGTTTCTCCAAAAAGTAACATTGGAGTTTTCATACAAGTTTCATTGAATCTATAGATTATCTCAAATATACGATATTTTAACAATAATAATTTTTCTAACTCATGAATATGTGATATCTTTCCATTTTTTGCATCTTCTTCAATTTCTTTTATTAATGGTTTATAGTTTTCAGTGTGCAGGTTTTCACTTCCTTGGTTATATTTATTTCCACATGCTTTACTGTTTTGTGACTGTAAATATGATTATTTTCAATTTTTTTAAATTTTTTGTTGCTACAGAAATGATATTGATTATTGTATGCTAATTTTGTATCCTGAAACTTTACTGTATTTATTAGTTCTAACAGAGTCTTTGGGGGAATCTTTAGGGTTTTCTCTATTATAAGATCATGTCATCATCGAATAGCAACTACTTTACTTCCTCCTTCTCTACTTGAATGCCTTTTGTTTCTTTTTCTTGACAGTTGCTCTGGCAAGAATATTCATGTTGAATAAAAGTGGTGAGAGTGGACATCCTTGTCTTATTCTAAATCTCAGAGGAAAGGGCTTCTATTTTTCACATATGAGTATATCGTTAGTTGTGGCTTTTTATATGTGAATTTCACTATGTTGAGATATATTACTTTTATGCCTAATTTGAGATACATAATTAGAGAAATACAATTTTAAAACACAATGAGTTATCACCTCTTTCCTGCTAGAATGAAAATTATGACAAAGAGAAAAGATAAAATTGATGAAAGATGTGGAGAAAAGGGAACGTTTGTGCACCATTAGTGGGAATGTAAATTAGTATAGCCATTACAGGAAAAAATGTTTCAAGGGTCCTCAAAAATTAAAAATAGAGCTGCCATATAATTCAGCAATCCCATTACTGAGTATTTACCCCAAATACTTGAAGATGGTATGCCGAAGAGATGTCTATATGTCCACATTCATTGCAACATTATTTATAAGAAACGTGCTGTAGAATCAACCTCCAAGTATCTATCAATAGATGAATAGAAACAGAAACTACCATATATACAATGGAATATTATTCAGATTTTAAAAAGAAAAAAGTGTTATTTGTGACAACATAGGTGGAATGGGAGACCATTATGCTAAGTGAAATAAGGCAGACACAGGGAGACAAATACTATATGTTCTCACTTTTACACGGAATCTAAAACAATTTAACCAAAAGAAGAGAAGAGTAATTATTGGAAGCTAGGATGTGGGCCAAATGGGAGATCATGATCAAAGGGCTTAAGACTCAATTATCCAGGAAAAATATGGTTTCTTTTTGAGATACATTGCATACTGGGCATATAATTACTAATTTACATTTTACAATTGCTAAGAGAGTAAATTTCAAATGGTCTTATCACAAAAATGATGACTTAGAGCTTAGACAATAATGTCTTAGAGTATGTTAATTAGTTCAATTTGATTATTTCACATTGTATTCATAAATCATAACATCATATTTTACCCCATGTATTAGTCAGCTTTTTGTCACTGTGACCAAAATATCTGATAAGAACAACTTTGAGGATGAAAGATTTATTTTGCTCACAGCTTCACAGGTTTGGTCTTTGGTCTTAAATTCATGGTTATCATGCCTCAAAGGCAAAGACCTCATGGTGGAAGGGCAGGGTCATGGAAAGCAGCTCACCTTCTGCCAGTCAGGAAGAAGAGCGAGTAAGAGGCCAGGGACAGACATTGTTTGCAAAGTCATGCTCCCAGTGCCCTGCTTTTTTCAGCTATACCCAAGCTGTTTATAATTTTCATCACTTCCCACTAAGTCCATTCAAATTATTCATCTATCAAATGATTAATCTACTAACATGTCAGAGCTCTCAGAATCCAATCATTTCACTTCTGAACATTGCTACATTAACTAACATATAAGAATTTGGTAAACATTGCAGACACAAACCATAATACTCCCTAAATGCATATGACTATAATTTATCAATTTATAATTAAAAATCTAAAAAATGGGTCAACTGATGTCACCAATACGATGATTTCTCTACTTTTTTCTCATATCACTTTTGAAAGCTCACTGTTCATTTTGCTGGACAGGACTCTTTGAGCCTCTTCTGGTTCTGAATGCTGCCTGATTCATGTATCATTCTGATAAACTCAAATAAACTATGAAGAAACACATAGCTGTTGAACAAAAAGAAGAAGAAGTAAAGCACCTAGTGTGATTAAGCATTCATCTGCATTCAGTTCAGGAATTGGAAACATGTTGCACATGTTAAGCAGAAAGAGCACTAATTGATGTGATTTTGAGAGGAAAGAAGGCTTGGCTCCTAACTGTTCTGTTGGTATAATTTCCCTGGGATCAAAGAAAACTTGACCTCATAAGAAAACCACTACCTGTGCCATAGTCTGCAATTTGGGAAACCAGAAGTCTACCCATTGATGTTTTAGTTCAAGAACACTTGACCATTGCAGATACAAAGAGATTCCCATGGCCATTAGTGCCTCTTGACCCTTTTGAACCTGGAGAGCTGATGATGTACTGTTGCAAAAAGTCATGATACAATCATGGCCAAGCTGCTGGTGTAAAACTGTAGCAGGAAAGTGGCTTCTACCTCCTTTATGCACTCCCCAATTCACACAATTGTTTCTAATTAGCAATATGTAATTTAAAAATAACTTGCAAAGCATCTTAGGAAATGTAGTTTTTAATTTTGCATTCCCAGCAGTATACAAGTTTGTGAAAATAAATGGGAATAGATGATCACCAATTATTATGCGCCATATTCAGGACATTTGTAGTTGGCAGGTATTAGTTATCGATTGCCATGTAACAAGCTACCTTAAAGTGAAGCAGCTTGAAATGACAAATATTAATTTTCTAATAATTGACATGGATCAGGAATCAGGCAAAACCATCTGCATGCCTCTGCCTCAAGGTCTCTCACAAAGCTTCAATCAAGATGTCCACTGGGGTTTTGATCTCACCCGAAAGCTTGAGTGTGAGAGAGATCACTTCCAGACTCATTTATTTATGAGCTTTGGCAGCATTCTGGTGTTGTTGGCTGTCTATTGGCCAGCGTCCTCCCTCAGTTCCTCACACGTGTGTCTTATCACAGGAAAGCTCACAACATGTCAACCAGCTTCTTTCAGAGAGTGAACAAGAGACTGAGAGTACCATCAAGGTATGTAATAGAGCCTTTTAATAACCTAACCTCAGAAGCAACATTTTATCACTTGCCATATTCTGTTCTCTAGAAGTTTAATTGCTAGGTCCAGCCCACAGTCAGGAAAGTTTTGCACCAAACAGGAATCATTTAAGTTACCTTAGATGCTGCCTACTATAGCATCTAACACCTTTAATTCATGTGATCCTGTTCTCCACTTAATTTTCCTTGTCATGTGTTTTTTATTTTCATAGGAAAGAAAAACATGAAATTAGTGGTTTTCTGTTATTATTTTCAATTTGCTATGCTAAACATTCTACACATTAATCAAAAGCACTTAGGACACAAATAGTATGTTCCCCCAAATTATTTTCTCTTCTATGAAAAAACTTGTCAACAATGATTTACCTGTTTTAAATATATATTTATATACATGTAATGATATATTAAAGGAAAAATGATATTTATAAACATTATATAACCCTCTACTTTAACTGTTATTTCTCTTACTAAATATTGCTCTTATCCTCCTTTTCAATTTAGTCTCATTTTTTTTCTTTTTAAAATCCTTTACGAAAAGATTTTCAAAGAATTTACAAACAACATGCATAAATTAAATTTGTTACATGCTTTGTAAAATTAGTAAAATATTTGTTTTTAAATTGTAACTTTGCATAATTCAGTTTCACCTTGAATTTTTAAAAGTACCTTCAAAATTTAAAAAAAAACTGTTAAATTTAAAATTGTCATGTTTACTTTCAGTAATTGACAAATGTCTTTCAATTTCAACTGGGGCATTAATTGTATTTCAACTGAAATTCACCTGATTGTAGCACATTTTCTGACGCAATTTCAGGAAAAACAAAAAACATGGAAAGAAAGTTTTTAAAAGATTGTAAAACATAGCTTTAGCCAGTCTACTGGTTATAGATGTTTACGACATATTGAACCTGGAAAATGTCGAAAGAAAGGGTTTTAATTTCCTTTCTATTTGAGTCTCAGAGTTCATTAAAAAAAGAGAGTTTCTTGTAGTAAACACATGCTGTTGCCATCTAGAATAGGGCTAAGGCCAAGTTTCTGTGTTTTCTAGCTTCCTTCCATCTTTTCTTATGCTTCTTATAATGTTTCTGAGCCAAAGAGAGAGAAACACTGAGTTTGTTATCACACAATTTGCAGCGAAGTGCTGTTTCTGGTTATAAGACAATTTCAGTCCAGCTGTTTTTAATATTGCAAAAAGCTTTTTTAAAAAACCTGGAAATTACTATAGCAAGGAAGCAACTTAACCTTGAAAAGTATCAGAGCCAAGACTAAAACAGCTGAGGGCAAGAGGAAGTGAAGAGGGGACACAGACTGGGATCCCTTTTCAGGAGATTTCTTCTTCTCCACTTCCCAGTTGCCTCACATTTCTGCAATCTTCTACTGATGATTTTTTTTTACTCCATTTAATTCTTGAAATGGAGTAAATAGGAAAATCTGTTTAAATCAACTTTAAGTCAAATTTTCTTTTTCTAATAATTTAAAAATATTTAGAATGATTTATAAAATTATTGTGACACATACTTTTGTTCAAATACCATGTTCTTTTAGGGTAGGATATTATGGACTCGTGTTTACTTAAAAGTGGTTAAATTCATTTTAGACAATCTACAACTTTTACCTCGCTGGGTTGAGAGACAGATGTTTTTCAGTCTTAGGTGTGAGATGGCAACTTGCTTTTCAGTATGATTTCTAAAAGCTCTTATTCCATTCACAGTCTCTTTTCTTTCTTTGTTTTTTTAAATTTTACTTTAATTAGGTATATATGACAGCAGAATGCATTTTATTCATTGTACACAAATGCAGTACAAATTTTTACTTCTCTGGTTGTACATGATGTAGCATCATACCATATATGCACTCGCACATGTACCTAGGGTAATGATGTCCATCTCATCCCACCATCTTTCCTGCCCTCATTCCCCATCCCCACTCTCCCTCCCCTTTGTCCCATCAAAGTTTCTCCATTTTTCCCTTGTCCCCCCAATCACGGATCAGTGTCCACTTATCAGAATATTTGGCCTTTGTTTTTTGGGGATTGGCTTACTTCACTTACCATGATATACTCCAACTCCATCCATTTACCTGCAAATGTCATAATTTTATTCTCTTTTAATGCTGAATAGTATTCCATTGTGTATGTATACCAGAGTTTCTTTATCCATTCATCTATTGAGGGCATCTAGGTTGCTTCCACAGTTTAGCTATTGTGAATTGAGTTGCAATAAACATTGATGTGGCTGAATTACTACAGTATGCTGATTTAAAGTCCTTTGGATATAGATCAAGGAGTGGCATAGCTGGGTCAAATGTTGGTTCCACTAAAAGTTTTCTGAGGAATCTCCATACTGCTTTCCAGATTGGTTATACCAATTTGCAGTCCCACCAGCAATAAATGAGTGTGCCTTTCCTCCCACATTCTCACCAACATTTATTGTTGTCTGTATTCTTGATAACTGCCACAGTCTCTTTTCTTGAGTCATGCCAATTTAATTAATAGAAAATGATAATATTATTTATTAATAGGTATTAGTATATACATATTTATTATTAGATAAACAATATTTTAAAACTTATGCGGCAAGGATAGAAATTATGTGTTTCACAATAGTGTTCACCCTGGTGCTCAAGATGCATTTGTTCTTTCACTGTAATAAAATTATTTCCTCTCCATTTTATATTTTTTCCTCTTTATTCCATTTTATTTTTCTTTATTCTATATCTATAAGCAGCTATTTTTTTGAATTAAGTATAATAAAAATCAATATCTTAGAGACAGAAAAATAGTTATATCTTTTCTTAGTATAAGTGGCTTCAAATTTTGGGGACAAAAATATAATACTAGTCTATAAATATGTATTATACTATTAAAGCTAAGCAAATGCTTCATTAAAATCAGTACAAATAAATTATAATAAAAGGAATATGAATATATAACATATAAATGTGTATAAAATATCTGGGTGCATGTGGGTACATGTATATGCAGTAATACAAAATATCGAAGCTGGGAAGAGAGGAGGAGTGGGTTGAGGGGAGAGTTAATACAGTTTAACCAGGGGATAATGATCTTGTTGCGGCAAGGATAGAATAGAGTATTGAGAGCAAAAGTATTTCTCTGAGATATGAAATCTGTAAAATTTGTGGGTAAATAAAACCTACTTAAACTTTTACTATATGTTTTATTGTAAGCTCATTAATTTCCATCTTTGTTGTTGCTTGTTTCTATGATACTGGGGATTGAAAACAGGGGTTCTCTACCATGTGCTATGTCCCCAGGTCTTTTCTTTTCTTTTTTTTTATTTTGAGACAGTTTCTCACTAAGTTGCTGAGCCTTGAAGTTGTGATCTTCCCACCTCAGCTCCAGAGTTGTTGGGATTACAGGAATGCACCACCATAGTTGGCTATCTGCCCTTTCGAGAACTTTTTTGATCCTAAGGATTTTGAATTGAATGAAATATGTTTCCTTGGAAAGCAATATTTTGTTAAATGTAATTTAAGATGGAAGAATAGAGGTCCAAATATATATATACATATATCTATGTTTGTTTGAATAGATGCATCTATATAGATGTATATATAATACATATACAAATTCTTTTATTTATAAACATATACATATGTATCTATAAGTGTATATATATATATATATATATATATATATATATATATATACATACATACATACATATGCACACATCCACTCTCTTTTGAAAAAAATGTCATCTTGGGAAAAATACAAACTTACAGTCAATTTAGGGAATAGGTAAAATGATCGTTTTAGTACTAACATACCAAAAGTTAAATTCTGAAAGGAAATATTTATCTTAGATTAAGGCAGAACTTTAGAGAAATGTTTGGATACAAGTGTGGTATTAACAAAGTGTCCCCAGGGAAAGCCTGGGAAAGAGCAGAAGAGGTTGAACAAGAAATGGTTAGAAATCAGTCAGTAGGTAAGTTTTCAGGCAAAATGTGGAAAATAAATTATATTTTAGAGTGTTTTTTGCTGAGTCAAGGGATTTGGATGTTCGCAGGTTCCTTGCTTAGTCATTAACTGAGGAGCCATCTGAGGGTGGTAGTGTTGAGGGTTTACTCTAAGCACTCTGGTTCTGGATTTTCTGAATTACTTGTGAGAAAAACAGGTCCACAGCCCCAGGCCAGTCCTCAGAAGAAAGTTGCATGTCTGAGATTCTGGAAATAAAGGCTCACCGAAGCAATAAGAAGGGCTAACAAAGTGGTTAAAATAAATTCAAGGGTATTTGGACAAAACAGCAGCTGTGTACATTGACATAATCTAGATTTTTGTGTCACTGATGAAATCCTAAACCAATCTCTTTCAAATAGTTACTGATACCGTAAATGGTAAATAACAAAAACTATTATTTCTTAAGATGTATTGTTTGTATTATAATGTATGCACAGAAAAATTTTACATTCTAAACACTAAGATATGATCATGGAAAAAATATTTTAGAAGTTTTAATACAAATAAGTAATGGGCATAATAAGTAATGTTGATATAGTTTTGGGAACTTAATTGTGCTGTTCTTTGTATTAAGTCTTATTTTGCTTTATTTTTAGATTCATTTAATATTAATATTTTACCACATTCAATTTCTCCATCTTTGCACATGTGTATGAGGAATTCCCTAGTGAGTTACACCTATTATGGTACTTTATTTCTTATTAACTTAGCATTTATCTCCTGGTAGAAAAGGCCTTCTAACACAAAGATCAAGCACAATTATATCATTCAGAAAATCTAATGTTGATACAATGATCTTATATAGTCATTGTTCAAGTTTCTCCAGTCACTCTTAGGAAAATAGCTGTTATCTTTCCTTAAAAAATATTTTAATTAGTTTTATATGACAGCAGAATGCATTTTGATTCATTGTACACAATTGCAGCACAACTTTTCACTTCTCTGATTATACACGACAGAGCATCACACCATATATGCAGTCATACAGGTACCTAGGGTAATGATATCCATCTCATTCCACCATCTTTCCTGCCCCTGTACCCCTACTCTAAGTATTGATCTTACACCGGTCAGAATGGCAATTATGAAGAATACAAACAACAAGAAGTGTGGGTGAGGATGTAGGGGAAAGGCACACTCATTCATTGCTGGTGGGACTGCAAATTGGTGCAACCACTCTGGATTTATTGCAGCTCAATTCACAATAGCTAAACTGTGGAAGCAACCTCAATGCCCTTCAATAGATGAATGGATAAAGAAACTGTGGTATATACAAACAATAGCTGGTTGTTTTTAGAGAAATCCCACTATATCTATCTATGTATGTTTCTATCAATCAATCATTGATGTATATATAAAAGATAAGTTATCCCTACAAAGCAGCTGTTACAGCTATTTTTTTATCGAGCAATTATCATGTAAATAATGATCACAAATCACTTTGAATTGTCCAAACATTTTAAATTTTGTGTAAATTTCTCATGATAATTTATTTTTAATTTAATAATTTAGAAAAGATCAGGTCTATGTCTAACTAATAGTGTATTGGAGTCGATTTTTTTTGACTATTTGTTCTTTTTAAAATTAATTTCTAAGTGAATAAAATTTTTAAAATATTATTTCCTTAAAAGTACTCATTAGTTTAGTGAAAAGTGAACCAAAATCCTCCATTATATAATTTCATACAATATTGATTAAACTTTTTCCATGTTCCAAGCTATTTTAAGATCTTCAGTTACACTAAGTCTTTTAATCCTCAGAATAATACCAAAAGATAAATACTATTATATTATGTATTTATGAAAATGAAAAACTGGTACATCTGAAAAACAAAAGGTACAGTCCACCACTATCATTCTGTTTCAACAACCTTTCACAGAATATAATGTAGCTTTTCTACCTATGATGTTCATTTAATATAGAATCATTTTTTTTATGTTTTTGTTGAGGACTTTCATGCACTGAAGAGCCATATCTGTGTGAATCTAATGGTCATTAGCCAATTAAAGATTAGTGAACATGTGTATATAAAGTAAGCTTGAGAAAAGTATTAATAAAGTCAAATTTATATTAAAATTTTGTATTTGGACATAATTAACAAAGTTTAGATCAACTGGAATAGGTAGATTATTCTGTCATTACAGACACATCATATTGTGAAATCACTTAGAATATGGGAGAATGTCAGTAATATCCTTAATATTTCAAAAGTTAACCATCAAGTAAATTTATTTTCTCAATAGAGTATGAAATTATTTTAAAATGTTATGTTAAAGCTATTTCATAACAGCTTTTGAAACAGTTTTCCTTGTTTCTTTTAGTTTTGGTTATCTATGTTCACCATTCTTAGTTTCTATTAACATGAAAATTTGAATTGACTTAAATAAATATTAGACGGGTATATTGATTTTCATTAAAATAAGAATTAGTATGATAATGTTATAATGCTTTTGGGAATTCCTTGGTTCTCAGTCATTTTCATCTGAGACCACCTCGCTCGTTTCCCATCCTTAACTGGAACAGTTAACTTTCACATTAACATAGCCAACTCAGATTACTTTATGATGTTCCAGATCTTATATCAAGCAACTAACTAGCTATTTCAAAGTCATATCCAATTCAATCAGTCTAAATGGAAATCAGGATCTTGCCCTGTAAATGTGGTTCTCCTTTAAAGTATGTTGTCTTCATCAATTATGTATTTCACCTCTCTTCTACGTGTGTACACTGAATCTAAGCACCATATGAGAAATCCTCTTCCTCTTCACATTCCATGCACAACTCATTACCAAGCTCTATCACTATCACCTTCTAAGTTTCTCGAATCTGTCCACTTATCCCTACCTCCTTTGCTACAGTCATCTCTTATTTGATCATTTGCAAAAACTCAATAATGTGACCATTATCTGAGATTTTAATGAAGATTACCTTATTTAACCCTTCCTCTAGTAGGCTAGTACTATGATTTTCCTGGTCTCACTTGTAAGGTCACATGGTTAATATCACACAACCACTAAGAAGAAGACCTGAAATTTGAATCTGGTCTGTGGGGCCACTGAATATTACACTCAGCAATATTGAACCTAATCTAGAGCAACAAACATTTTGTTGACCTTGGATTGTAAGAATAATGTAACTATTTTAATGAAAGTGATCTTGCATCTTCAATTCAGCCTTATGAAATAAAGATTAATTCTTCTTCATATGGAAGTTCCTTAAATTATACTCTGGGTAAGAGAGCTCACTCTATTGTTTCTATAAGAATTACAGGGAATCTGATTCAAATCTTCTTTCCTTCTATAACCTAAAATTTTACTTAACACAGAGGAGGAGTTTGGAGAAGTTTGAGGAGTAAAGAGTTAACATGTTTTTAGACTGCACCTGTATATATCAGCCTTCTTAAGTAAGCCTTGGGCAAGTGCTGCATCTCAGTTCACTCATGGTTGTTGAATGTTCTGACAAGAGCCTGCAGTGCAGCTCTTCTACCCCTGTAGATTGGGGAAGTACCCACGGGATTTAAATTCTAGATGAACGGGAGACAGACATGACGTCTTGTTTTGAAAGCCGAGGGAATTGAGGTGCATTTGCTTCCAATGTCTATCTCACACTGACACAAGGATAGACTGTTTGCAAATTTATTTCATGGGGTCCTTTATTTCAAAGTCACTTTATTTTTCTAGGGAATGTTCCATAATATAGATACAGTGGATGAGTTAAAAATCAAAATCTGTACAGTTGGGTTGAGACCCGACCTAGAGTTCCAAAGTCCTGAAAATACCAGCTGTCCTAGAAGCTCTTTAGAATAAGTTTTTTTTCCTTCCTTCCTTTCTTTCTTTCTTTCTTTTTGTCTCTTTGGAATAAGAAGTATTTTTGTTTTAAGTCAGCAATGTGTACTGTTTCAAATATTGGCTGTTGCTTTTCCTCCAGCTCCAAAGTCTACTGAAGAAAGACAGCAACTCTCAATGACTTTCCTTACTACCAGTTATGATAATTCCCAGTAGCTGCTTTCCCTTGAGTTGGTCTTGTGTGTCTCACATTCATTAGCAGTTTCTTTGTCTTTAAGTAAGTCACAGAATATGGTAAAAATATGGGGGGCTTCCAGGTGGCATTCAAACAAAACCCTATGTACTGCAGCTATATATATTCTACAGATTTTTTTTGTCATTGTTGTGGTTGACACTTGAAATACAACACAGATGCCAGATGTACTGATTTGCAGCTCAGAATCACGTTTCATACTCCGTGAAATTGCTATCCTATGCATCTTCAAATCATAACTTGGTAGGTAAGAAGAAATATGTTGTAGGTACGTTTTAATTTATGTTATCCTTTTTTTTATTCTGTTTGAGCATTCCTAGTCTCATTGCTAATTAGATAAAGGCTTTAATCCATGATCTATAGCATTGACAAAGCAAGATAGATAGTTGCAGGAAGTTTGAATATTTTTTCACCTCATTATCACTTCTGAGCCAGGCAGTTGTGATAACTTGATAAAAGCATTGTCAATAACTTCTCACTCAAACAGAAGCAGTTTTGAGATTTGTACTTATCTAATACCTCATCTGTTAGTAAAAATATTAGTTTGTAGTGGTAGGGGATATGAAAATATGTAAAAGTAGGACTGTCTTTTAATATAGAAGTAGAGATTACTTCTATATAGAAATGCTTGCTTCAGAGATGCAAAAGAGAGGAGCCCCACAAATTGCAAGGATATTCTCCATCCTGGGAATAGAATGCATCTCTCCTGGATGTATTGTTTAGTAGGAGAGCTGGGGAGCTGAGTCCCCAAATGCTAACAGTAATTAAAGAGCTTTACTTTGACTCTCCCTTTTGGCTTCCAATACATATAACTTGATACTTTTTCTTAAAACTGTTGCAGCCAGAGAAGACTAACAGTTGTTAGAATACCTGGAAATGGAGTCTCATAAGATGTAAAATTATGCCTCAGCCTATAACAACAATTAAAGTTTTTAGACAAAACTTCCCAAGTTAGAAAGGAGCAATGTAACAAGAAATGATCAGTCAAAATATCAAACTGCCAAAACAGCAGCCTGTACAGATATTATGAAATTGCAAAGAAGAGAGGAGGTCAAGCTGAACATTAAATTGTTGAAATGGAAGAAAAGAGTGAAATAATCAGAGCAAAAGGAGAGGGAAAACATAAAAAGATTAAAACCCAAGGAGACTACAATAGGCAAGACAGATGAGATAATCTGACATAAAAAGAATTAGTGTTTCTGAAATAGATAACCCACATAAAGGGGGGAAATACAAAATGATACAGCACAGAAAAATTTCCCTGAAAAAGAAGAGATGACATATTCTGCAAATTGAAGGGGAACACACTGAAATTATCTCAGTAGAGCTATGTAATTGTAGAAGAATGAAAATGTAATTATTCAGGCAATCAGTTTGAATAAGGCAAGAGCCTTGAAAAAGGAAAATTTTACTTTATCTCAGATATCTTCAAAATAACCATAAATGCCAAAAGAGAAGGTGTATACAGATCAGTAAGGTCAGATCCATGAGAGGAGGAATTAGATAAGTTTAAACCTCAAATCTGACTTCTTCACTGCTGTATATACAGCACCCGCAGTAGTTCATGACACATAAAACATGCTCCATAAATACTTGTTAAATGAATGACAATAAAGTATTGTGGGAAAAATGTATCATTATGGAATATTGGAGGCAATTAGCTTCTGGCTCAAATATCAAGGCACATTCTTAAATGTGAAACAACTCAAGAAATATATCTCTAATAAATAATTTTGGGAAAAGTTCAGTTATGCAATAGTTGAATCAAAATAAGAAGCTTGAGATGGAAGATGTGATATTGCATCACTTTGACAAAAATAATACATTCATTATTCCAAAAGAAGATCTGAAAATAGGACAAAGGGAAGGAACAAATAAAAATTCAACTGTTCTGGAAATGGGATGAGTTGAAATATAGAATTAAGAATGAAATGTTTATAGAATAAGAGGAAGAGTCTTGATGTTCAAGAAATTGGAAAGAAGAGGAAAAGGGATTTTTCATGAAGGATTATGTGAATCTAGAAGTACTGCTCAGTATTAGTTAATTCTTTGGTTGAATGCACTTATCTCTCTGAAAGTTAACCATGCTGTAGCTGGAATGTGTATGTGGGTTAGAATCTGAGGTTCATGATGACAGGGACGTTCATGATTTTATGACTATGTCTCCAGCAGCTACAATAATAGCCTAGCACCAACTTTGCAGCAAAGTAGGAGTTTGTTAAATATTTGTTGAACAAATAATATTTTGTTTTAGTTACTTTAGTAATATGCAACAAAATATTTTTATTGGAAAAGATAATTACTAAAATGGAGTTAAGGATCATTTTTAAAATTTCAATATTTATTTGGTTGTTTCTATCTACTGTGTTCATATTTAAATGAATATTTCCCCTATCTAGAATGTAATTTCCCTACTATTTCTATCTGTCACCTCTCAAATTTATAAGATAAATCCTCTTTCTGCAAAGGTACTTATATCAAAAATCATTTTCTTATAATTATATCATTTTAGATGTTGAAGATAATTTACAGATAACAGTTCAATCATTTAATTTCATTCAACTTTTTTTAATATTAATTTATTTAAGTACTGAGGATTGAAACCAGGGGTGCTTTACCTCTGAGCTACATCCGCAATCCTTTTATCAAATTTTATTTTGTATTTTGAGACAGTATCACTTAAATTGCTTAGGGTCTCACTAAGTTTCTGAGGCTGGTTTTGAACTTAATATCCTCCTGCCTCAACCCTGCAAGTTGCTGGGATTACAGGTATGTGCCACTACACCCAGAAAGAGTGTACACAATCCACATTTTAGAGAAAGAATGAGATAATACACATTCCTAAGCAAGTCCTGGAGGTCCCACAGCTTTCAATATAAAATTATTCCTATTCTGTTATTTCAGGTCTTTGCTTTATTTTTCTTTTTAAAAATTAAAGTTTTGCAGCATATAATATTTCAGTCTTTTCAAAGTATTTTCACGTGAGGCAAGTCTATTTGTTTATTTTCAATATCAAAATATACAGTGACTTCAACTTTCTAGGTGTCTGGGTGTGCGAATCATAATTAAGTACCCTTGAATGAAAAACAAAATGTGAACGGTTCAAAGTCTTCTAAACAGTCTGCCAAATTTTAGAAGTTATCATCACGACCCTGTTTACACAATTCCTTTTCCTGAAATTGGCCTTAATTTGGTATTCACATTTCCTGTACCACTCACTTAAAATGTATAGTGGCTAACAGGAAAGAAAAGAAGATACGTGTTCCATTTACAAAATTTTGGCTGATGTTAACATTGTGATGAGAACATCTTTTTGTCATTTTACAAAACATAAGCTTCTTGGCCCATTTATATGTAACGAGAAGTAATAGACTAAGATGCTGATAAGGAAAGTAACTTAGGAAATGTCAGACAAAGGTATCATTTTGATGGAGTTTAAAGAAATTTATTATAACTTTTCACTTATTGGGCTAAAGTTTGTTAAGGTCTCTCGTGTGAGCAAGAGAAGTCTGACACAATGTAATGATCCGTATTGTTAAAAAATTGATGTTTGTCAATGATGTTTACTTCAAAATATTTCAATATATTTTCTTTTCTATGACAGTGAATTCCTGAAAGTTAAAGGAATAATAAAACTTGTCATTGCATTTATCTACTTTTTTTTCTGAGTTGAGGAATCAATTCCTGTGGATTTTTATACAGGAAAAAAACTAATGTAGACTCTATATGGATTTGTGTCTCCATCTCCCTTTCAGAGCTTCCATCTTTCTACCATCTCAACAAGAGGTTGAAGTTTGTAGCTCATCTTTTCCACTCTTAGGATGTAGCATTAATTTCCTTTCTCCCACTTTTTCTGTCTGTAATCAGCTGTTAATATAAAACTCCTCTGAGAACAGGTGGTTACTGATCATGCATCATCAACAAAATAAAATGTTTCTTGACCAAATCAAAACCCGAATGACTCCACTAAGTATTAATTTTATAAATGAAACACTCCATTATTGTTGCATGCTATCTCATTCTGTAAGCTGCTGAAAGTAAATTTAGAATTGTTTTATTTTGATGAAAATATATTAAGCAGTTCAATTGATAAAAAGTGCATTATGATATCGATACATTCAATGATAATCTCAGCTCCTGAATAATGTTGTTTTATAACCAGAATCATCCATTTTTAACTCTTAGTTAAAAAAAATGTCATTCTTGCCTAAAGCTTTGTGGTTGGACATGAGTGTTGTAGTGCAAAGTGCAATTTAATCCAGTTCCACTATTTGGCTTTTGGTTTTGCTATGTATAAATAAGACAAATGATTGCAACATCTCCCCCAAAATTTAGGAAAAATAAAATGAGATAATCTGCATGAAATCTGAGGCAAAGTATTTTGGATATACTACAACTTCAGTAATGTAAGTATTCACTTTAATAAAGATGAGTAAAATACCTACATTAGTTCCTTTCTTCTTTTTTATATATAAATATAAACCATATTTGTTACCAATACAGACAGTAGATTCCCCCTTTCCTGTACAATCAATGTTGCCTCAAAATTGTCTTGTAGTAGAATTGTGCACTTGCTTTTTCTTGTCCATCAAGAACAATTTTCAGATTTAAAATTGTGTAAATTGTGTATTTTACTGTCTTCCATAGGTATATCTTGGTTACTAATTTTTGTTACTTTCAGTCTTCTAAGAAATTAAAAATACTTTTCTTGTAGTATAATGAAATTTGGCATTAATTATTTTTTGAGATTTTTCCTTTTCTTTTAAAAGACTTTTCTCTTTAGTTGTGTGCCCAGCAGTGTGTGAGGTCTAACATTGTTCTTCAATCCTTCTCCAATTCATTTAGAGGTTTTGTTAGTGTCATTTTCCAAAAGATTGTCCAACATGAGGCACACCTATTTGATACTTTCTTCAAAGACATAGTATATCAAACAAATAGAGCTTTATGACACATTATTTTGCTGGACTTACAGAAACAATGATGTATTAGCAAAACAGGTTTATTGACATTTTTGTCAAAAAAGTAGTTTTGCTTAAATTTCTGTACAAAAGCACCAGGTTCCATATTTTATTAGAGATGTCTTGTTACTCAAATAAAACCAATATGTTTAATGTGAAACAGCAATGTGACACAGAGAACTGAGTGAAATTAAAAACATGAAGCTTATGCTAAAGGAACTTAAAAATAAAATATGAGAAATGAATTTATTCTATACAAAAATGGGGAATAAACAACAGGTAGTGTAGGTCTGCTCTTCCTATCTGGTACAAGGATGATAAATGATATGGGACTGAAGAGAAAGAAATGATCTTCTCAGCCTTGGGTAGTCATGGAATTTTAAGTAAGTTTTATATTTTAAAAAGGACCTGAATAGCTTCCTAAGTAGAAGCAAGTGAGGCATTCCAAAAGGACAGAACATTGTGGTTTAAGAGCTGAGGTTAGGTGCTAGGCTATTATTCAAAAAGAGGCACTAAAGAAAGATATTAAGGAAAATAGGAAAATTGAGTGGGTTGGAAGACTTCTCTGAAGCAGCGGGTGACAGGCAGGGCCAGAGTCATGAGGATTTCTCTCTGACATTGCTGGAGAATATTAAATTGGCATAAAGTTACACATTGTTTTAAATGCTTACATGTAAAAATTAATTTTGTTGAGTGTTCAAAGTTTTAAATAATTAGTTTGGAGTTGTTTTACAATATAGACTACATTGTACACATATATTATTTGCTACTGTATCAATGGGTGGGATAACTGAATACTCTCAAGGACGATACTTGAAATGTTATTATTCCCATCTGCTAGCTGGCTCATAAATCTACATGAAAAGTTATTACACATACAGCTCAACATTATATTTCCATGTGTTTTTCAAATGAGTTTGGTATATATCTTTTCTCAAGTGGTTAGAAACCTGGTTTAATCCACAGCGGGTCTCATTCTGCAACATGAGGTTATGACAGATTTCAGTTGTAAGTGATTTATAGTTGTTTCAAAGTTTTAAGCACTAAGTAAATTAATTTAGTTCATCTAATTTTTTCTAGATGTGAATTTATGCTTGATGATCAAATAACCAGAATAAAGCTATTTATTAACAGAAGGGTTTCATAAAATGTTATTAGTATACCAGATGATAGAATTTTGCAACACGCACACTTTATTTTATTTTTGGCACAAACCTGTTGGATTAGAAATCACTAGAGTTTTTTCTTTCCTATGGGTAGTAGTAGTGTGTAATATTCAAGAGAAAAAACGTGATCCGTAGCCACACCTCAGTGAAATTTTTCCCAAATAAAATAGCTTTATTAGAATGATTCCAGGGATCATATGAAAGTCTCTCAAGTTGGTTCTATTACATTTATTAGATCCACCCTCCCCACCACACTGAAAAGGAGAAAACTTTGTATGTTTTGGAGATGATCCTATTTGTGGTAGTTTGATTGAAGTCCTGAGTACTCCTGGAACATATTCGTTTCTTGCTTCAGAGAAAATAAGCTCTAAAATCCTCATAATATGCTTGGCTACCTGCAGCTCTTTTTAAAATAGTGCTTGGGAGAAGTTAAAGAATATTTGCAAGATGCACTGTGGACCTCTTATGGGTCAGCTTACCTTATGAAAAGTTTGTTCCCAGCAATTATGCAACTGAACCATTTGGAAGGGATTCCACATAGATCACTTTAGAATATGAATTTTTCTGGTGGTTTGATTTGGTACAGTTTATAATTTGTTTCTTTGAGATGAATGATTTTTTTTATTTTTGTTTTTGTTTTTCAATTTTCCATGATAGGGATGGGCCTGTGCATGCTACACAAGCACTTTTCATCTATGCTATATCTCCATTCTCATGGTGAGTAAAATTTTAATATCAGGATATAAGTATTGGATAAAGATGCTATGTGGTCCTTTGAAAATTTCAAACAAGTTTGATGTAGTTGAATACAGTAATTAGAGCCAATGGTGCCTGGCAGATTGAGAGGACAGTGTCATGCTAAGAATTTCTGCCATTTTAGTTAATGAGTCTTATTTCTTCATAAGCAGAAGTAAGAGGCAAAAGAAGCACAAGTAATTTCAAATTCTAAGGTAGTTAAACAAGATAGAGAGGGAAGACTCTAGCAATTCAGAACACAGTTATTTTTTTGGCTTTGGATTCATAATTTTTTCTTCTGTAACTGAGCCAAAACAAAACAAACAAACAAACAACAAAAAACCCCAAACAAAGAAAAACAAAAACCCCAAGTCCCAACCCAACACAAACAAACAAAACAAAAACTCACTCCAAAGCCTATAACCTAACAGACAAGTAAACAGTCAAAATAGAACCTTTGTTTATTTGTGGATTTTTCATGGTGAGAACTAGTAATTACAGACACAAGGAATAAACACAGAATACTACTTTTCACATCAAATATGCATCACACTGAGATCTTATTGTTGGAAGTTGTGTTTGTGGGTAGAATTTCCTCCAAGAAATGGAGATTTGTGATGGTGACATTCACAGTGCTGGACTTCCTCAGAGTGGTGCCTGGTAGCTTGCAATCTAGAGAAAATGGAATTTATATCATTTTAGCTTGATAAAGTGTTCTGTACTACTCTGTGGATATTTTGTTTTCCCATTCAACACCCTTATGAAAAATGGGTTGGGATTCTAAAATAATAATTTAAAGCTGGATTGATAGTTTAAATTTTTTTTTCTTTAGTTGTACATGGACACAATACCTTTGTTTTATTTTATTTAATTTTATGTGGTGCTGAGGACCAAACCCCAGGCCTCGAATGTGCTAGGCAAGCGCTCTACCACTGAGCCACAACCCCAGGCCCAGTAGTTTTTTTTTTTTTTTAAGAAAATATTAAAAGTTATGAAAGTTAATTTTTCAGAATTGGTAAACTATACTTGATTTGAACAACCCAATTTGAAGCACTTTGTTTGAATTTATACAAAAGGTAGAGGTATTTATTCAAGTATTATTGGTTGATGGGACTTCACAGGCTTAAATTGAGGTGGCGGAAATGACCAAGCTATCCAAGCATATTCTCAGTAGTGAAATAGTAAAACATTTGTTTATTCTGAAAAGCACAGGGAATGGACCCTTGGGGCTTCATGATATTAAGAAACAGGTAGGAGGGATGGCCTGTCCCTGAAGCAACTCAATATTTTTCATGGCATTCATTTGGACATTTTTGACAAGTGTATGAACAAATAGTGAAAGAATGTTTAAGCCCTGTGGGAATGAAGAGGCTGTTGCATCACATTTTCAGACTATGATAGTCTATGGTACACACATCTGTTCCTATCAGAAGAAATGAGACATTTTCAAGCTCTTTAAAGTTAAATGAGATTGGAAAATGCTACATTATATGTTAGAATTATTGGTTACCAGAAGGAATATGGAGATTATTTCCCCTGTCTTCTACTGGGTTGCCCCCTGCCGTTTCATTTGTACACTGTCATAACCTCTGAGGTCTTGAGGAAGCTAGGAAAGTGTTGAGATGCAAATTGGAACTATAAAAGCGAAACATTGTAACTTCTGTTATATACAGTCAGTTTTAAGATCTGACATTAATTGAAAAGGAGAGCCTAGGATTATAATGGCTTGAGGTTTTACCGGGTTATATCTTATATCTCTTGCATCCACAAAAAAAAAACAGTGAAATTAAAACAAATTATTTGCTAATATTATTATTTAACTTCAGATCTACTTTGAGTGGTTTGTTGGATCTGTTTCTTTCCTGTTTCTCTGAACAACACAGGAAAATACGACTCCTTTGTCCTGTACCATTGAGAAAATGTGCTTTAACCTGAAGGCTCACAATTGTCAAGATACAGGAATTATGTCTTTGGTTTCTAATTGATGTGTCATCTTTCATGATAGCTGTCAGATTTTTGTATTCAAAGACACATTTCTGTCATTTTCCTCGTGAATCTCAAGTTTCCTCTGTGTTCTAACCAAGCTTATCTCATTTCCATCCACCAGGTCATCCAAAGAACAAACCTAGGAGTTCTCTTTGTTTTACTTACAGAATTTGGAAGTTTACAAGATATAGGAGTGTTTTCATTCTGGCTCATCTCTTTCTGGTTTCCTGAGTTTCTTCATACTTTCCCATCTTCCTCCCAAGTCTCTCTTCTGGTGACTTCTCCCTGCTTGCCAAATTCCCAGGCAAATTTTATTAATATTGTTGTGGGATTTGCTCACAGAGAGACAGGCACCTGGACTTTCCATGGGAAGCAGTGTTTATTTGGTGTCAGAATGGACTCTGGGAATTCTCATCCAAAGGCTGAGCCCCGAATACAGCTGGTACTAGTAGTCTCTACTAGTACCCCCCACCTCCCAGTAACATATTAGTTTCTTTGTCTCCCCTAAATGGAAAAAAGAATTCGTGTGGGTATTCTATACTATAAAATCATAAGTTAAGACAGAGCCATATGAGTGCACTGGGAGCTGGAGCAGGGGTTCTCCAGAGTCAAGCATGCACCCTGAGTGTGGGAAGAGTGTGTATGTTGAGTGTACCACGTGGCTTTTCTTGGGTCTGGGAAACATTCACGTACCAGGTCAATGAAGGCAGCACACAGAGTCACGCATGCGTGCATGATGCGGGGCTCTGTTGTTTGAGAGTCCTGCAGGCAGGAACAGGTAACTGTGGGTGTGCACTGCTGTGAAGGTTTGGAGCAGGCTCCTACAGCAGTAAAAGCTTTATTTGTGTTGAATCCTGTTCCAGTTTTACTTTGCCAATGAGGTGGTCACTCTTTTTCCATAGAATTGTACTTTATGGGAAATAAGTTTCTTTAGGTGGGAAATATCATTTCAGGAAGGAAAGTAAAGGTTGTGAAAACGAATGACTTGTCTAATTTAGAGAAAATAGGCCAGATATAATAGGAGGATGACTTACTGACAAACTGAACATTAAGTGAAGGACAGGGGGGTGTTCAGCGTTATCTGTCTTTGGAAAGTATGAGGAGTTACTTCTAAGACTGTGAACTTCCTGGAGATGAGACAATGTCTGTCCTGCTTGTGGTCCTGTTTCTGGTATAGGCAGTGAACAACACATAGAAGCATTCAATAAATAGCTATTAAATGAGAGAACAGATTGGCTAATTTGGGTAATGTGAAGAACAAGTGCTTTTCTGAAAATGGATGGAGCTGGACTTTGGGCCAACACTTGGCCTCTGAGGCAGATGGAATGGGAGCAATCCCATCATCTGAAGGAGCAGGACTGCTGCTGTTAGGTAGCTAGTCAACTGTGAATGAGTGAGCAGCAAAAGGTCAATGAAGGGTAACTGATAAACACCTGGAAGATGGGGGCCTGGAATGTCAAAACCTCTCACAGCTATCATTACACCCCCATAGGAAAAAAACATTCTTTCAAGATTGTATAAAATCATACCAAGTGTCCTGGAACCTGTCTTATCACCTAAATTATTTCAATTTCCCATTCCCCCACAACTAAAACTTCAAGACCCTCACCAACAAAGCTTGCCGAGGGTTACTCAAAGGGTAATACACCAATGAAGGGGCAGGAAATTGAGGGTAAATCAAGGGGACTCAATTTCCTCAAAATCTCCAACACCGGGAGTGCCCCACCATCTTCTTTTGGAGGCAGTCCCTTCAGATTCTCTGTTGTCAGTAATAAGTCACATGGTGGACCAGGATGGGACCCCCTGGAAACTTCTCTGAGACTCTCATTAAAACTGAGGCCAGGATGGGTGTGCTCTCCCTCTCTTCTATGAGAGGAGCCACTCTCTCCACTAAGAGTGTTCCCCTTGCTCCTTTCCTGTCCTTTCTAATAAGCTCATGCTTGTCACTCTGAGCAACATATCTGAACTCTTTCTGGCATGATGCAAGAATCAGGGTTTGAAGCGGGGAAGGGCTCTACATTTCCATTGTTGCATGGAAGACCTGTGTCCTATAACACTGATGGATCCATTTGGGGTGTATGTAAAGATCTTGGTGATAGTTGCAAGTATTCCAATGGAAGCTTTGATGACTGAACTGAGACTGTGTTTCATATGAATAGCAATTGAAGTGGCAAGTGTAGTACTCAGTCCTGAGTAACAGACAAGCACTGTCTGTTCAGAAGGTCTTAGTACAAGTAGTTTTAGTTCTGGCTGTGAGAATAAATTAACATAGCCTGGGTAGCATATAAACAGAACTGCATTTGTCGCAGTCAAGAGACTCAATGTTTGAGATCAGCATGATTGGATACTGGTAATGGCCCTCTGCAGAATTACAGTGAACTCCCCTTTATATACTCACATGGTAGAGCCAGCTAACTACCTTTTTCTTTTTAGGGCATTAATACCATTCATGAAACCTACATCTTCACAATTGCCTTCCATAGGTCCTACCTTCCAATATCATCATATCGAGATAAGGCTTTTAATATATAGGAATTTTGAGGGGACTCCACACTTAATACACCACAAAGGTGAAGGTTCCTGCTCAAGGTGGGGTCTTGGGGCATATTCAGCCCAGAATGTTTGCCTTGCTGAGGAGGTAGAACAAGACCCAAATAATGTTTAGGTGTGCCTAGTAGGGCTAAGCTAGAGGGATCTTCACCTGGAGATGCATCTTGGTCTTGACATCTTAACCCTTATAGGGGAGAAAGAGAATTGATTCATGCAGTCGCTGCTTCCTTAGCATGTCTGTGGTAATTATTGAAACCACACAGTTTTATCTGGTAAGGGAAACGCTTAGATGTTGTTTTGAGGCTGGAATGAACTCAGCTGATTCTTAAACTGTAAATAGGTAAGAAGCTAGGCTAGATGATGTAAGGCTAGTTTTGGAAAGCCAGGGTCTTGGGCACTACTTTTGGTATGGGTAGGAAATAATCAAAGAAGAAATACTGTGAAGAAGATATCCTTATTTCATTGCTTTTCAAAGTATTTCACATATATGTGTATATGCTCTTCAAATCATTTTGTGTGTGTATATATGTGTGAGTGTGTGTTTATATATATATAATTTTACATCACATCACAGGTAGGAAGGGAAGCAGGGTGTAATCAAAGTTATATAAAAATTTCAAAATAAGAGAAATAAGTTATGAGCATTTACATTACATAAAAGTTCTTTGAAGAAAAGTTTTAGTGGAAATGTAGGGAATTTGGCTTCTTCTGTACAAGAGCTCTTGATCTCTCAATTCTTCCTGTTTTTACCTAATGCTTTCAATAGTGCAGCTCTCAGTGAATTTTAAAAATGCCAAATTGAATGAATCCTAGCCAGATTTGGAATTTTGATAAAGAAGATTTTGTGGACATATTTTAAAGGGTTTTTAATGCCAACTATAGTTTTTTTTCCTATGTTGAATTATTAGACTTATTCTTTTGAAGAGAATGAAATTTATTATAGATTGGCTGTGTCCTGACTCATTTTGGGTGTTTTATTCTCCATAAAAGCATAGGAAGTTTTCTCTTGCTTCTACCTGCATCCTCACCACCAGATACCTGAGGGAGTGGCTTTTCTTTGTTCCAGGATATCTACTTGCCATGTTTGAAAGGGAAAGCCTACTGAGATAGATTTGCTTTTTCAGAGAGACTGTGTGATGTGATGGCAGGAACAAATGTTGGATTAGGAATCAAAGCATTTCAATTCTAACTGTGGCTCTGTGATTGAGATACTATATAACTGTGAAGCAGATCTTTTGGATCTCAGTTAGTTTTCCTCTAAAAGAATAAGTTAGGACTACATGGCCTCTACATTCTTTGTGGACTGTTTTTTAACTGGATTTCAGCAATATGTCTCCTTTTTATATGAAGTTCATATAGGACTTCATCTCCACAGCATCATATTAATAATTCTGTGCATTTTTTTTTACATCTCATGTATCCCTAAATAATTTATTAATTCTTAGCCCATTTATTTTAGGTCAACAAGTCATTCATTTAAAATACAATACCTTTGATATTCTTTTTAATTTTTTAAAAGTCTTAACTGATATAAATCACACGTATTTATGGAGTACCCTGTGATGTTTCAACACTGCATATTTTCTCAATTGAGCAGTTATAGGACACTGAGAGAGCAATAGCATAAGAGGGCTTTCCAGAAATTTTTGGAAGTACAGAGGGAGAGGTTCCATTTATCCCATGTTCTGCTTTTCCTTTTGCAGTGGCATGGCCATGCTCATGGGCTGAGGTTGTCTTACACTCACTTTAAACCTTCCTGCTACCCCCGTCTTCCTTCAGGCAGTTTGAAGGGCATAAAATGGGACATGAATGTTGCATCCAATCACAAGGACTATCCCTCCATTCAATTAAATAGTCATCTCAAAACTTTTTAGTTAGTACTACCCTAGATTCTAGAGATACAAAGTAACATTACTTCTTTGCTTTACCTTTGGGAAGGCCATATTTTAACAGATTTAATTTAAAAATTTACATATGTTTAAAAAAATTTAACTGACATTCTTTATTTTTTTTAAATGTGCTCTCTTCAGTTAGTCCAGGTATACTTTGGTACAGTTCATCCTAAACTTGAGCACTCCCCATTGTATTTCCTCTTTCTCTCTTTACTTCTTTATGTCACCTGTTGACCCTTGAAGTAAATAGAATCTATGACCTTGGAGAATATAAGGTAAACAAATAATGACACTTAGTTATTAAAATTCACTATAGTGCAGCAGTGGTGTGGCAGTGTGGGTAATGACAGAGATCAATTCTCCAGGAATGTCCTACCACTTTTCTGGTGCATACATTGTCTTCAGAGAGCACTGTTCATCTAGTTAATTCATATGAGCACTGTTATACACAAGAAGAAAAGTTCTTCAAAACTAATGATAAATATACACTACTACTAAAAGAAAACAGAGAGTGAGCTTGAATTTGTGGGAAATTTTAAATTACATTTTGATATGGCTGTCATCTCAGTAATTTTTTGGACTCGATCTTTTATATCTAAGATTTTTGTCTTCATGTCAGGATACTTTCGGAATGACATAATAATGATAGGCAGTGGGCTTAGTAAGGCAGGGATTATGAATTTTATATCCTGGTTTCATGCCTTGGAAAAGATGATTTAAAAATAGCCTCATGGAATTAAATTACTACCCTAAGCCTAAAGCTACTGCGTTTCTGTTTTGCTTACAACTGCGTAACCCCAATTCTTTTGACATCTGGCTTAAAATGTCACTTTCAGGCATGGCTTTCAAGCTTAAGTTCCACCCTTAAATGAAGTGCATGGCTGATGTGATTTGGAGCCTGGCAAAGTGTGGTTCACGGAGGAAGTAGTGATAACACAGTCACGGTTACAGGAGCATGAGAAGTACATTGCCTATCCTATCCTGTTGTCACGATTTGTGGTCCCTGATAGGATGTCTGTTTCAGGTTCTGTAAAATAGAGGGCATGCCCTTGTTATGGTGCCTTGTTACACAAGTCCTCGAGGAAGAATCACATATGGGCAGCTGCTGTGGGAGCTGCAAAGGGGAGTTTCAGACCATCTCTAATAGCCACAGACTAGAATGATCACCTGGGAGGGAACCATTATTTCTTGCTTCAGAAAACGATTTTTCTGAAGGGTGAAGAAAAGGAAAAGCATATAGAGAAAGTGAGCAGTTTTGTAAATCTTGTGTTTAGAGGTCACTTAAGCCAATCAAACATAGCCCGGTGGAAATACTTTCCATTTGCTCTCAGCAGGAAGCATAAAACTAGAGCAGCCAACAGGAGGCTCTTGCCTTGCAGTCAGTGTACATGGTCTGCTTGATATTTCCATGATTTTTATGGACTACGAGTCTGATTTATTATACTTAAACATTCATTGTTGATTTGTCTCCTTTTGCTAATTCTATAAATTTTGCACGTTTCCTTCAACGTGTATTTCTTATTTGTATATGTTTTAATGAGTGAGTGTGATTCTGTTGATAGCTTTCTCCAGTTTGTTTCAACTATAATGTATACCATATTATTTTTGTTCACTAGAATTTTAGGCCTAGTTTTCAGTTTTCTTTTTCTTCTTCTTTTTCTCTTTTGGTACTAGAGATTGATCCTTGGGGTTCTTTACCACTAAGCCATACCCCAAGTTCTTTTTATTTTTTTAGTTTGAGACAGGGTCTTGCTAGGTTTCTGAGGAGTTCTCTAGGTTACTGAGCTGGCCTCCAACTTACAATCTTCCTGCCTTGGCCTCCCCAGTGCCTTGGATTGCCTGTGTTGTCACCATACCCAGTCTGGTTTTCTTGCTCCCTTTAAGGCTATTTATAGTTTAAAATGACAAATAATTAGAAAAGAAAGCCCAGAAGCTAGGCTGAGACAGTGTTACTATCACTATCTTCACTCTTACACATAAAATATGACACTTCTACACATGTGTCTTTTCTAGTCTAATGGACTGAAATAGATTTTGTTAATAAAAATGAAAGATCCCAAATTGTGTGGTGTGTCACTGATTTAACTGATGATTTTCATAGGGAAGGTCATCTATTAAAAGTGTTATGACTGAGTTAAGATCAGAAAGCCTGAGAGAAAATATTTCTAAAAACATAGAAAGGTTAATACTGGTAGTACTTTATGAACGCCTATAAATCAATAATAAAAATTAAAAAGTGCTTAATTTGAAAACCATGGACAGAGTAGAAAGGTTATCAGAGAGAAATAAAATCAAAAATATGAAAAGCTATTTTTCAAATATTGCATTACAGTAAGGCAGTTCTATAGTTGTCATCTAGAATGTCCCCAGGGACCCATGTGTGGGATGCTTACTCCCCAGCTTGACGTCTTTTGGAGATGGTGGGTCCTCTCAGAGCTGGGGCCTAGTGGGAAATTAGATATGCCCTGACCCCAGGTTCTTTCTGTCCCTCCCATTTTAATGAAGTGAGCAATTCTGTCACATGTCACAGCCTAAGGGGCTGCCTTGCTACAGGCCCCCAAAACCAATGGGGCCAACTGATCATGGACTGAAACCTGGCAAACTGTGAGTCAGAATAGCCTTTTTCTCTTTATAAGTTGATTACTTGCAGGTACATTGATGGAAGGCTTACTAACAGGAGCAGGAACTTACCATGCTCACCTGTAACTACTGCTCTCCTTCATTATGGCCCATAAAATAATTATGTTTCCCCACCTTCACAATTAGATAGGACAGGTGGTAGGTGCCACTGGGTGGCAAGAGGAAATAATATGTGTCACTGTTGGAACAAGACATTTGAAAATTTCTTCCCTCCTTCTGTTGCAACCTTCAAGAAAATTGGTTCTAGACAGCTAGTGACATTAAAGGAGAGAGAACATTGGTGATTGAGAAATAAAATCAACTGATTGTGTCTAACTACTAGGATGAGGGTTATATATTTATTTAATGTTTTGTGGCACCATGACAGTATCTTCATTGATGTTAAAAGTTAAATTGATTGCAACATCTCATATGGGTGGCTAAATAGAGAAGTACATACCAACTGTTGGTGGGAGTATAAACTGGTGTAGCTTTAGGAAGGAACATCAAACAACGAGTGTCACGACTCAAACTGTGCATGCCAATTAACCAATACTTCCATTTGTATGATTATATCCAACAGAGATATATACCTAAAGGTTGAAAAGAATGATTTTTGTAGATATTTTGAAAACAAACTATTCAAAATGAGCTAAACTGATATGAGTAGACAAGATGGTTTATCCAAAAAAAGAAAGCAAATCAAAAGTCTAAATAATAGAAAATGTTTATTTTTATTATCACAATAGAATAGGTTTAATACACTTGTGTGAACAAGCAAGATATAAAATGGCAGAAAGCTTTTTAAAATCTTCTTGGTTTTTTTTTTTTTTTTTTTTTTTTTTTAGTATCAGGGATTAGACCCAAGAGGCACTTAACCACTGAGCTACACCCTAATCCCTTGTTTCTTTTATTTTGAGACAGGGTCTTGCTAAGTTGCGTAGGGCCTCACTAAGTTTCTGAGGCTGGCTTTGAACTTGTGATTCTCCTGCCTTAGCTTCCCAAGTTGCTGGGATTACTAGAATGCACTATAATACCTGGCTTTTTAGGATCATCTCAATTATCATTAGCTATATATATCAGATAATTCAATCTTAAAAAAATTAAACAGTAAAACTTGTAGTAAGTGGAGAGATAGAAGAAATAGGAGAAAACATGAAGAATACCATGAATAGGGGCAGAAGAGTGGTAAGAATTTTGGGATTTATATTACACATTTCTAGCTCACTTAGGTCTGTTATGACAATCATATAATATTTTGTAAATTAAAAATCTACTCATGATAAAATACTTATATGCTTTTAGGATTTTTGAGGTAATTCATAGTTTTGCTTTTCATATTCACAGTATGAATATGACTGTGTCCTTTGGTTTCATTGACAGAAGATACAAGGTATTTGGAAGTTGTGACTATTCTCATTTCTTAGGAATAAGCAAAGCTAAACCAAAATCAACCATAAGTGAAAGAGCTATTACATGAAACACCTTTCTAGCTCAAGATCTAATAGGTGCATGTGCTTACGTGTTATCTTCTTCCAAATTCAAGTGAAATGACCCAGAGAATGAGCATAAAAAACAATTTGATATTTGTGTTGAAGTTAGGATTGAATGGTTTCCATAAGTTATGGAAGAAAGTTCCAACTGGCGATTTTACTTTAATGTTTTAAAATTCTAATTTGTTTTATATGGCAGAAAAATGCATTACAATTCATATTTCACATATAGAACACAGTTTTTTTTCATATCTATGGTTGTATACAAAGTATATTGACACCATTCATGCCTTCATACATGTACTTAGGGTAATGATGTCCATCTCATTCCACTGGATTTTTTATACCCTTTGCTCCTTCCCTTCCCCTCTCTCCTCTTTGCCCTATCTAGAGTTAGTCTACTCTTCCCATGCTTCTTCTCCCAATTCTCCTATGAATCAACCTCCTTATATGAGAGAAAACATTCAGCACTTGGTTTTTTGGGATTGACTAACTTCACCTTGCATTATCTTCTCTAACTCCATCCATTTACCTGCAAATTTCATGATTTTATTCTCTTTTATTGCAGAGTAATATTCCATTGTGTATATATATCACTTTTTTTTATCCACTCATCTACTGATGGACATCTAGGTTGGTTCCATAGTTTAGCTATTGTGAATTGTGTTGCAGTAAAAATTGATGTGGCTGTGTCCCTGTAGTATGATGTTTTTAAGTCCTTGGGGTATAGACCAAGGAGTGGGATAGCAGGGTCAAATGGTGGTTCCTTTCCAAGTTTTCAAAGGAATCTCCATAATGCTTGCCGTATTGGCTACACCAATTTACAGTCCCACTAGCAATGTATAAGTGTGCCTTTCCCCCACATCCTTGCCAATACTTATTGTCGTTTGTATTCTTTTTTAAAATCTTTTTTATACCTTTATTTTATTTATTTCTTTTTATGTGGTACTGAGGATCAAACCCAGGGCCTCGCACATGCTAGGTGAGTGCTCTACTCCTGAGCCACAATCCCAGCCCTGTTTGTATTCTTAATAGCTGCCATTCTTACTGGTGTGAGATGAAATTTTAGGGTAGTTTTGACTTGAATTTCTCTAATAGCTAGAGATGTTGAACATTTTTTTTCATATATTTACTGATTGATTTTATATCACCTTCTGAGAAGTATCTCTTCAGTTCCTTAGCCTATTTATTGATTTGGGCTAAGGAACTTATTATTTTGGTGTTTAGCTTTTTGAGTTCTATATTAGTGCTCTATCTGATGTCCAAGTGGTAAAGATTTACTCCAAAGTTGTAGGCTTTCTATTCACCTCACTGTTTCTTTTGCTGAGAAGAAGCTTTTTAGTTTGAATCCATCCAATTTATTAATTCTTGATTTAATTTTTTTGTGCTATAGGAGTCTTATTAAGGAAGTAGGGGCCTAATCCAATATGATGGAGGTTGAGGCCTACTTTTTCTTCTATTAGACACAGGGTGTCTGGTTTAATTCCTAAGTCCTTGGTCCACTTTGAGTTGAGTTTTCTGCATGGTGAGAGATAGGGTTTTAATTATTTTGTTGCATATGGATTTCCAGTTCTCCCAGCAACATTTGTTGAAGAGGCTATTTTGTCTCTAAAGAAGCTTCAGAGGAATGTCATTAATGCCTGTTAGGCTGCAAAGGAAGAGTGGGATACTTCATATGATACAAATCTTGAGTTGATTCATTTCTCAAAATCTAGCAATTCTACCATAGGCATCAACTAGACCCAAGTAAGTAGAGGCAATAGTACAATTTTTGCTACTGTAACAGAATACCACAACTGGGGGATTTATAAAGAACAGAATTTGATCTTTATAAATTTGGGGAGCTAGGGAGTCCTGGATCCAGCATGTTGCAGAGGATGAATAACACTGAATCCTTCCTTGGTTGAGGGCTGAAAGGCAAGAGAGCAGAATGCTGTGTGAAACTTCTTTTACAAGGGCCTTCATCTCACTCACTGAGCAGAAGAAATTCTATGACCACATCACATTACCTACCCACCAGTACCTCCACATTGTCCACTAAGTTTCCATACTTGCCTTCTGGAGGTTACACTTTTGACTGAAATAGGGGGTATACCAAGAGCAACCTGGATACTGCTCATACTCTCCCTGGTAAGGGGAGTTCAGGTTGTTAGAGAAAGAATGCCACTGCTACCCTGTAGGTCCAGCCTGAGAGCCACAAGATGACACAAACACTTGAGTCCTTGAGACCAAACCCCGTTTCTGTTGAAAATTATTATAGTGGCTTTGGGGCCAATTTATTTTACCAAAAAATTGATATATGCACAGATCAATGTTGAGGAACTAAAAGTATTTGGTCTTAAAAGAAATGAATGAGATGATTGTATTGAGGTATATCATTTTAAGAACTTTTTATATTTGATACAAGATGATGTTTACTGATAATAAGGTTAGTTATCAGACTATTTTACCTCTCTATACCTCTATTAAAACATTTTTAGTTTCATATTGATACAATATATTTATTTTATTTGTTTATTTTTATATGGTGCTGAGGATCAAACCCAGTGCCTCACACATGCTAGGCAAACACACTACCACTGAGCTACAACCCTAGCTGCTCTTCAGGAATATCTCGAGAATTTTTAAAAAATAGATTATTGGGTTCAAAAATTGCTCGCTCTAAAACTATCTCAACTTACTACTAGCCATTAGAAATTAAATATTCTATTAATTATTTTAAAAGAAAAAGAACATACAGCTAATATTCCCATCTTATTAGAGCACTGGTAAATTTGTGCTTCAATTTGTGCTAAAGGATTTTCTAAGAAAATGTTCTATAGTAAGTTGCTTGATAATTTATAGTTGATTTGTTTCTTCTTTATGGGTCAAATCAGAACTTTTTATTATGTAGGTACATGCATCATGAATCTTCAGGAAACTTGGGGGCCTGCAATTTTCCTATATTATTCTCTCATGGAACACGCCTTCCTACAAACTGTTATATCTCATAGCATTCAATATTTTACAAAATAGTTTAATAAAGTACAATAGAATTGGTAAAAATATCAGACTATGTAAACAGTGTAGCCTTTTAAAAATATGGAGTTGATTTCTGTTTTTAAAAGAGAAAAAATTTTTTTTCTCTGAAATGTAAAATTAATGTTTAATTAAGGAAATCATATTAAAATTATTTTTTATCAAACTTGTTTAAGGAAAACAATGTATTCATAATTAGTGGAGTAAAGGTTCTTTCTTAGAAATTAGAATATTAATTAACACCTTGGTCCTTCCTTTTGAAATACTCATATTTAGGAAAAGAAAGTCTAATTACTTTAAATAGAGAATACTGGAGGGAAACCACAGAGTTTCCTATGTCCTTATCTATTCTCTGGTATAGGATATCTGACCTTCACATATGAATGTATCCAAAAGGACAGAATTGTGTCAATTTTTTGGAAGAAACTATTTTATAGAGGAATCTAAAATGTTGCCAGGACAATGATGCTAGTCTAGATAGCTAAACATGAATGGAGTGCATTTGTAGGGGGAGATGAGTGGTTTGAACAGAGGACATCCATAGCACAGCACAGAAAATACTGTAGTTGCCAAGTAGATATAATATGGATTCAAATAGGGCATTGTAGAGGGCCTTGATATAATGTTTGCCTCTAAATTTTAGGTTCCATATGAAAATGGAAAACAACATGGCCTTGTATCATCTTGTGCAATGAATCCTGGTAGGTACAATTCTGATCTTAATAGTTGTATAACTCTTTGTGTAATTTAAAAAGAATTTGGTATCAAGTAATTTTATTTTTTTTTCCTGGAAAATAGAAAACAAAGTTAGCAACGATGAGCTGACCTTGCTTTACTCAAGAGCGATCTGCCTAAAGCTATTTACAGCATGAATATGTGCTCCTCCTTTGTTGGTTTGGCTCATGAGCCTGTCTTGGGAATGAACTATTAAACATGGATTGAATACACAGCCACACTGTGTCAGTGTGTGGGCTGCAAACAAAGCTGCTGACACAACTTCACTCTGCCCTGCACATTTTTTCAGCGTGAGGCCAGCTCCCAGGGGGAGAAAAACACAAGTTCAAAGAAGATGGGGAGAAAAGGAAGAATCTCTTCTGTTTATAACTTGTAAAAAATCAAATCTCATTTTTTAAATGTTATATGCCGATTTAATAGAAAACATTTCCTTGAATGGAAATGGCCTGGCCTTGGGAACAGGAGTGGGAGCAAGATATTTTATTCATGTTTGTAAAATGGAACCTTCATTAATGAAGCTCAGAAAATAAGCACAGAGTATTCTCAGTGAAGTGTGCAATAGGGGAGGAACCATTCAGCTAAGATGGAATCCATGGTGAAGCCTGTCAATATCTTGAAATAAATATCCCATATCCTTCGCATATCTTATGCTTTTCTCACATGCAACATTTCATATTTCCCACAGATTTTAATTTAATTTCTTGGAAGCTTAAGTTCATGGAATGACATAATTTTCTACAGTTGTCTATAAGGTAGTGGCATTTTGGTTTTCCTATAGATAAAAAGGCTCCATGAAAATGCTTTTTAATTTTTTTCTGCTCACATTCTGAAACCTGAATATTAAATGTCTGACAACAGTTCTGAGAAATCTCTGGAAAAACATCTATCTATCTATCTTTCTTTCTTTCTTTCTTTCTTTCTCTCTTTCTCTCTTTCTTTCTATGTGCTTGTGTGTATATATAGATACATACACTTAGAATCATGACAAATGTGTAAATAAACTACTAATGATGGGAAAACTCTCTTACTTTTGGTATTTGTGACATTAGGGTATGTATGGTATTTCAGCAAAAATGCTCAGCTCTAGCTTCAGCCCCTCCTAAAAATAAATATCTTGCTGAATAGTGAGCAAAATACAAATATACAATATTTACAAGATTCTGAAACAGTTTCTGTTTCTTCTTCTTCCTTTGAATGTGTATGTCAAAATCCAGAACAGGAGGTGAAGTTTTGAGGAAAGGGGCAAATTAGCAGTGTGGAGGGTCTGAGAAGGGAAGTGCTTTAACAAGGAAGAATGGATTTACTATGCCCTGTGCTACAGAGAGGAATCCAGGAGGAGAGGAATTCTTCTAGGAGCTTACCAAGGAATCTGGTAAGATAGAATTCATTAGATCTTTGTACAAGCAAATTCAGGGAACTAGATCGGTGGTGAGAAAAACCCTAGAGGAGTGGCTGAGAGGAAACAGGAGAATCTTATGCACAAGCAAAGGCATTGGCCTTAGATAAGAGTAGGTGGGTAGATAGTCTATTTTTTTAACAGGTAGGAAATGCAAATAAATGTGTACATATGTAGACTAGTTCACGGATGTATGGTGGGAAGACAGGAAATCTATTTGAAGTGATTTTATTTCCTTAGTGAAATAAGAAGCAAACTCATGCAAAAGACAGAATGATAGAGAAACATTAAAAGTATGAGTAGAGGTTGACAGTGGAATAGTTTTCATGAAGAACAAAAGGGGAATTGACTAGGAAAAGGTAGCAGGGGTCCTGGCTATTGGAGAGAATGGGATGGTCAGAAAATCAGGTTAATGGATTAGAGATGCTCATTAAATTAGTGAATTGTTTCAGAAGATTCTTCAAGCAAGTTGGATGGGAAGATAGGTGGTTGTGCCCAGAGAATAGTCAATGTGCAGTAATAAGGAATGATGAGACTAGGGAACAGACATTGAGTGAGTTTAGGATTGATCTTTTATATAGATAGAGAAGTCAGCCAGAATGATGATATGGATGTTGATGGAGATGACTGTTATAATCTAGTATTGCAGTAAATGAGGGGGAGTGAAAGGAGATTTTACCAGGAAAGAAGGTGGGTGACATTGTCTTGTGGTTTGGATTTCAAGGATTCATTTCAGGGAAAATGAAAGAAAATATTCTGAAATATGTAATGAAGTACTTAACTTGGACCCAAGTTAATTTCTTCTACCAAGTAGATATGATGCCCATGGATAAGTTACTTACATTCTCCGGATTTCACTTACCCCCATTAGTAAATTGGGAATGATGTTTTGTATCTCCTAGGTTTGTTTTAATAATTAAGTGAGCTTAATGGAAGAAAATGCCTTAATATATAGAGATTGTACAGTAAGTTGTGTTTTACCCATTTTCAGCCTATGGAAGGAGGATTATAGGAGGAAATAAGTCTGTCTCCTACTGTACTGAAGAATTATGTCCTTATGAGTAACTTGCCATCTGAAAAGGCAGTGAGATGAGGGAATGTCCAGAGAGTATCTTGAGGAGATAGACTCTGTTGATGATAGCCCAGTTGAGTCAACAGGGTTCTGTGGTAACTTCAGTGGCAGTGTTGGAAGATTGGGTCTATGCTACATGGGGATAATAATCCTGACAGTAATGGATGAAATGAAAATTTCAATTAGTGTTGGCAATAAAAAGATATATAACATGTTGGGATGATTCTAATATTGATTCAGAAAAAGTATTACAGTTATAACCTCCTAAATTTTACTTCTTCAGTTGTTGGGAAGACATAGTATCAGGACATACTATTCTAAGCATTTAAAGTATTAACTCACCTGATAATTCTAACTGAATGAGAGAATGTAGAAAACAGCAGTAGGAGCATTTTTTTTTGCCAAAAAATACTGTACATTCATTTTTATTTTCCTGGGAAAAAATACCCAAGAAAAGCAAATCATGATTAACTTACGTGTGTGTGTGTGTATGTGTGTGTGTGTGTGTGTGTGTGTGTATATAAATACAAAATTTACCTAAACAAATTCAACCATGTAAAACATAAAAGAGAAAACTAATACTGTTGAAGAATGCTGAATTATGTAGTTATCTGAAGAATTTGATTTAAACACGTATTCTAGTTTTCTTTTTTTCTAATCACTTAGAAGTCTTTGTCTTTTTGTCAATCTGTCATTATCATTTTTATACATTTCTCTCTCCCAGAAATACACCTACACTCCCAGGAAGAGAAGTTATAATATAAGTAGAACATACAGAATTTTGCAAGGCATCGATAAGGTGGTCAGGATACATAATATATAACCGTTACAGAAATGCACTAAGGGAGTACTTACTGAGACAAGCAGAAATGATCGAGGATGAGTGGAGGAGAAAGAAGTCTTACAAGTAAAGCACTGTAGAAAGGCAGGTGTCAATACAGCTCAAACTTCCCAGTCTCCCAAATCTCTGAGGCTTTAGAGTTTTACTCTGGAGATCTTGTTAGTACATTTATGAAAAATTTAATAGTCTTCTGTTATAAACATTTTTTTAAGGCTTGCTCTTAAGGATCCATACTTGTGCATTTGCTACAAAGTAAATGAATTGAAACAAGAGGAGCCAAAAACTTACATGAACTGAAAGTCAAAAAGTAATAAAGAAAGCATATGAGAGCCATTATAGATGTTTTCATAAATTAGACCCTCATTGAGTGTTTAAAGCTTTTATGGGTCAGCACAAATGAAATATCCCATTAAGGATGGTTTCCCCTGGAGGAAATTTTGTTCTAAATTTATCAGCTGACCTAATCAGCTATACATCACAATACGCAATTATTAAATATTTATGGGTGTATGTTTTTCAGGGAATTGTAGCTCATACAAAAACAAAATGATTTATCATGTTGCCATCAATATAGTTCTAATAAAGTCACAATTTTAAAAATCTTATTCATGAATTATTCTTATTCCCTTCATTTTATTACAAATTTCTTTGGCTGATTTTATTTTTTATTTATATTTCTTTGTGCTTTACAATGACAATTTCACTATGTAAAAAATCAAGAAAAAAGTAAGAAATGTCAGTGTGTTCAAGTCAAAGCAAAAGTTGTTCTTAAAGTCTGAGTTTATAGATAATGCAGCAAAGAGTTAAAAATGTCCTAAAGAAGCTTAACTTTTTCTCATATCAACAATTGCCTCCAAAAATATAAGAAGGGGACATAAAGAAGTAAGGGGAATTTACATATCTAATGGTGACAACTCTGATGCCCTCCAAACACAAAATGTAGATACATAATTATAAATGAAAAAAGAAACTCATGAAAATATTTAGCAGCAGATAAAAATCTGAGCTCTCCCACACTGACACAGAATTTGATATCTTCCTAACCTGCCTAAGTGCAAACCCTGTCAAACATTCTTTAACCTTTGTATAAACACCGAAATGTAGTAAAACTAAACAGACAAGCCAGAGAGGATTTGCAGGACAAAAATGAATTAACATTGCTAAAAACAAATCTGAGAGAAACTGGTCAGAGCACAATTCACAGGATAATTTGGACATCTCTGAATCCCCATGTTAAAAAATTAAGAGCACCTGGAGAGCAATACACATGAGTTTGTGGGAATATTTGCAATAATGCTGAGTGACAAGGCATCCCCAAATTACAAGGGGTTGGGGGGAGAAATCAACCACCAAACACAGACCTATGTTCTTAGCCTCTGCTTTAAAGAAAGCAAAGGGAAACAATTGAGTATCTGACAGGCACAGAAAAGAAGAATCCCCAAATATGTAATGGGTGTCCATTCCCTAAGTGATAAAATTCAATGGTTCAATTTTAGAAAACCTGAAGAAATCAGGAAGGATTTTACCCAGTGCACTAGTGGGTTGATAGAGTCTTTTAGTAAGACCTGTGGGGACAGCAGTTGTCTAGCTGCAATGAACTTGTAGAACTAAGCTGCTGGACATTTCTTTCAGATCCTCCCCACCAAGAGTGCAGGAAGAGAGAGAAAAGAATGAGAATGTCCAGACTGAGGACTGAAGTGGAACAAATTATATTTATGCATGTATTATTATGTCAAAATGAACCCACTCTTATGTATAACTATAATGCACTAATAAAAACATGTTAAAAATGAGCAGACTACAAATCTAGGGAATCTCAGAAAGTAGGACTTCAGATTTTTTAACACTGCATGAATACAACAGGAAGTTTTGTGAACCTAGAAAAACTATCTGAAGTTCAGAAATGAGAACTTTGCAAAAAATAAAAAAATAAAAAATCAAAGATAAAACCCAATTAAAATTAATACAATAGAAAAATATTAAATAGGATTATCTTATTACAGAAAATATGAATTTCAAAGACATTATCTCCCATAACATTTCAAAACTAATTCAGAGATACTACACAATATGTCATAAGGTCTGAAATTACACTATACATCAGAATTTCAATATTTGCAAGGGAATTAAAAATACAAAACATAAGAAATATAGAGAAAATAGTCTTAAATAAACATGCACAAAGGGGAACTTTAAAATAAATACAATTACAAAAAGGCTTCAAGAAAAAATGGCAAATATTGAAAATAAGCAAAGACACAGAGAAAATAAATTTCTAAACAAAAATACCAAAGTAAGGGAATAACAATAATGAAAATAACAACAAAATACTACAAGTGACCCTTAGTTTAAAAAAAACACTTGTTCAGTAAAAATAAAGAATAAAATCTTGAAACAACACATTAAAAATTAAATGGAAAGACAGATACAAAGACTTAATGCCAGTAAATTAACAGACTTTAAAGAAAAACACCAAACAAGACCTTTGAGGGTTGAGTAAAAACTATGTGTGCATCATGGAAATAAAGTAAAATTGTCATCAGGATCTTGCACATCAATATTTTATCATAGAAAAAATGGAAAATATATGTTTATGTTTCTCAAACAAAGGAAATGGTAACAAAAATCTTTACATCCAGCAAAACTGATCACATCAGTTTACAAAAGGGCAGAAAAGTGCTATTAACACACGGCAACTCAGAATATTTTCTTAATGGAACATTTGTAAGGACTCTACTAGAAAACCAAAATGACCATAAGGCCATCAAAAAATAATTAGTGGTTACCAGTGCTTTACTATAGAGTTACTTGTAGAACTAAGAATAAATACAGTGTGGTACGGAGAAATTATAAGACATAACAGCAATATATAGAACAGCGGAGTTATAAAATAAACCCTAAACAACTGGCAGAACTTAAGAAAAAATTAACTGTTTTCTCTGAATCTGAGCTGTGTTAATATTACAATTGTTTTTCTGACTATTCTACATGTACTTCAGTTTGAAGCCAATGTGAGGATATGGGATAGTCTAATTGTGTTATTCCTTTTGGTCGTTGGTGTGAGTAAAAGGAGTTATTGACACAATGCAGAAGATATTAAGTAATAAATGTTAAAAGTATTTCTGTTACTTCTACATGTTAGAGTGCTAAATTTGAATTGGAAATGAATATATTCTCATGATTCTTTTTTAACTGTCTGCTGAAAAAAACCTAGAAATAGTGAGTTATCTGAATTGCAGTGAGTATACTTAGTATGCAAATTGTGGACTTTAAATACTGCCAAGGGAAGCAGCTCACTTGGTGATAAGAAGCACAGAGATCTCCACTTGCCAGATACAAATATATACCCCAAAGCCATGCCTCGATTCCCACCTCCTTCAGCCACACCCCACAACTTCAGTTACCACTCAGTTAATCCCTGTCTTATCTCATATGTGAGCTTTTGGGGGACACCTCACATCCAAACCATAACAAGCTGCTATATGTGAGAAAACAGATAGGTTTAGTATATTACTGTTTTGAAACTCCCAATAAAGTAATGTAAATAGGCTATGAGAAAACATGGCTGCTAATGTCAATAAAGTTTAAAAAGCAGACATTCTCTGACTCTGTTGAAAGCACACACTGCCAATCCAGTTGTATATATTCAGGAAATACAGGAGAGAAGAACATGCTGAATTGAACTCTTACTACTCAGTTAACAAAATCCTTAATCAAGATATTAGTACTGGAGAGACTATATGTAGGAAGGAGAGTGAGGGATACACTAGAATTATAAGCTTTTCAATCATTTTTTCTTTGTAAACCTAAAAGTGTTCTACAGATAAAGTTTATTAATAAAAATTTAAAACATAAAGGTAAGGGGGAGGGTACACTTGCAGAAAGTGAGGGTGCTCTGATTGGGTTGAGGTGCGGGGAAGGATTTGTTAAGATTGCTGGGGAAGTTCTACTTTTTGACCAAGTGGTGATTACAGTAGTATTCCTTCTATAATAATTAACTGAGATGTATGTTGTATGTGATTTTTTAAAAGCCAGTTTCTTGATGATCTAGTGTGTTGAAATACTCTTACTACATTGAAATTCCCCCCTTTGCGATATAAAGAGCATTGACTTTGGCACAATGTGCAGCCATGTGTAACTACCACTGCATCATGATATGGAACGGTTCCATCCTCACAGAAAGTTCTTTTATGCCCCTTTGAAGTGGATCTTCTCCCCAGCCCAACACCTGGAAAACATTACTTGATTTATTCTACCTCCCTCTGATTTTGTTTTCTGCAGAAGTATGAAATCATACAGTAGCCTTTTGATTCTAGCTTCTCACACTCAGCATAATGCCCTTGAGACTGATATATATTGTTGTATTTATCCAGGGCTCACTCTTCTTTATTGTTGAGCAGTATATATTGTTTATTAATTCACATATCAGTGGATGATGGTTTCCAGGTCTTGGTGATTTTGACACAAGCTGTGATCTCTTTTTTCTTTTTTGACAAAAAAATAAAACAAAAATCTGAGCATTTTAATCAACTCATAGTGCTAGATTGCGTAGAGTGTATCCAGAAAAACATATTTATTCACAGAAAGAATCTTATGTCAAGTATTGCTCAAAGTATAAATATCTTAACCATCCATATAGATTCTTTTTCTGTTTAATTTATGGGGGAAAACCAAGAGAGCAAAATCAAGACAGACTTAAGAAAAGAAGAACAGTGAGATAATATATCTATTAAATATATAAACATATATAATTTAACCCACACAAGTACAAAATATAAAACATTTGTCTGTATCTGCTGATTTAGTTGAAAGGATGAAATAGTGACCATTTTCTTTACCTTTTGCTAATTGGTTTCACTACATATTTCTGTTTTTATTGATCTGATTATAGAATGATATATTCCTGTCCTAAAAACAATGTTTAATGACCAAGTACCAAGTGAGCAACACCATAGTTACTAACTACAGTGTTCTGCATAACATACTGAATGTTTTTTCCTTTATAGCATAGATCTGTAATATCATTGTATAGCAGATTTTATTCTCATTTTATAAATAAAAAACTGAAGTAAAACTAACAAATAAATCATTATAATTACAGCCTGGATCCAATATTAAACCCAGTTTTGTCTGGCTCCAGCTTTGGGCCGTGGAAGTTCTAGCTGGGAAACATTGGTTACACAATGTTCTTACACATGTAAATGATTTAGCTTTTCTCTCCAACGGTTTTCTGATATGAAAGCCCAAGAGATTTTCTTAAGATGTTATTTTTTAAGTTTATGTCTCAACTCTTTTAGATCAAGAACAATCGTATTTTATTAGTTTATTGGTTTAAAAAGAATGCACTCGCTTTTTTTTTCCTGCTTCACTGATATGATTTGCTGTTTGTAATAAACGACTGGAAGGAGCAAGATTACACAAAACTGCCTCCAAGTAGAAGCAATACGGACAAGGTGTTCAGAGGCCCATTTCTCATGGCCTCTGCTTAAACTCACCTCTGGGATCTGTTCCTTGTGCAACCTGGAATATCTGTTTCAATCTTCAACCCTAAAGAAAATGGGCATGGTGTTAATAAAACTACCTCCTGGGGTTATTGAGAGAACCAAATTAAAAAAAAATGTAAGCAGAGCTTTTGCGTAAAATAATAGCTCATAGTGAAAATTCAACAAATGTTACTTCTTATTCAAAAGTGAAAATCATCAAAATGCCTCATTATTGTATTAGAACTCCTTCCGTCAGATTAAACAATTTGCAGGAAAGTAAAACCAACCTCAGTATTGTACAAATAGTTATCTGAATGTCCTGTGTACAGGTACTTAAAACTTCAAGTCCTGTGTACTCAATGATCAAATGGATCACTGCACCTGAGTTATCAATGACTTCAGCTATACTTTGATCCCTGTCACTAAATATTGCTCTCTGCTGGCAGTCAGTCATACCAACTTTAGTACTAATTTTTCTTTAGGTTTTGTTTTTCTTTTTGTGATAGCATTATAATATTTCATAAAACACTCTGGCATCTTCCAAGTTTTTAGTCTTTTAATATTAGTTTCCTAAGGATGTCATAACAAAGTACCAAAAAAAAAAAAACCCAGGCTATTGTTCAAATTGTTCTGGAGGCTAGAATTCCAAAATCAAGGGTGATCAAGCCCATAAACCTAAAGCCTGAAGGAGAGTGTCCTTCCTTACCTCTCACAAGGTTCTGGTTGCTAGCCAGCAATCCTTGGTGTTCTTTGGCTAGTAAGTGCAGCTCTGCTCTCCCCCCAACCAACATCAGATGGATTCTCCTCTTCTCTGTATCTCTGTCTCTTCTCTGCTTACAAAGACATCATCTGCATTGGATTAAGGGTCCACCCTCCTCCAATATGACTGCATCTTAGCTAATGACATTTAAAGCCACTCAACTTACTCTGAGGTACTGGAACTTCTGACAAGGACATGAATTTTTTGAGAAAATAAATAATTCATAACAAAGGCACTGATGACTTTTTATGAACATGTCCTCGAATTCATTGGTTTGTTTATTCTGTGGTCACTGCAGAGAGGTGCTGGACACCTAGTCTTGCTTGACCATCTCTCCTTGTGGAGGACCAGAAGTCTACAGCTTTATACTTTAGCTGTTCAATGCTGTTACATAACATTACCATTTTCAAAAATTTTATATTTTTGGAAGTTATAAAATTTTATAGGTGTCTTATTTAAAACTGAAAATGAAACACGAAGCTATGTTTTCAGATATGGAAAATATACAAGTTCCTTTATTATTTGAAAAAAAATTCACTTATGAAGGCTTTTGAATGTATTTTAAAAAACAGTTTATCACTTATTATTACAGAGATAGAATTGTACATTTTTCTTTGTATTTGCCATCTAGCAGTATTAGGTGGTTCATTTTGCTTAAAAAGGTTCTTGATATTTTTTTAGCATAAATAGAGAGACTCATCCTGAATTCTTTATTAATTTCTTATTTAATTCTGTCAAACCTCAGTTAATCAGAAAACACAAATTTCAAAACAGAAACTTTGAACTTGTGCAAATAGGATTTATTCATTATGCTTTATTTTGTTTTATGGTTAGTGTAATTTTAATTGCAAAGCAAGGAGGTTGCTGTGGAGCTTCATGGGAAAAAAAACTACACTTTGTACTAAGAATCATGAGTGAGCATATTTCTTCCTCTTGTTTGGACTCTATCTTTTTTTTAAACTCCACTGAATTTGCTTGTAAAAGCACACATAAATGCAAATTCACTGCAGGCCTTGAAAGTTATATTTCTCTTGAGTCCTAAAAAAGTATTCCACCTGAATATTAACATTTTGTCTATTTCTATGTTGATATTTCCTGCCCTTCGATGACAAGTTTGTGTAGTTTTAAGAACCTCATTTTCCTGCATCTCAAGTAACTGTACTTAATATACATTGGTTAAAGTGTAGTTGCAATTATAATCTGTGCTGTGTGTGTGTGTGTGTGTGTGTGTGTGTGTGTGTTATTTCCTTCCTGCCTTTGGAATTTCCCCAATATTTTGTTTCTAAAATGTGCTGTTTGGAGTGACCAGCCAAGCTATTTCTCACCTGGTAGGTCACTTATTCCCTTAGTTGATTGAGCCAGGTGTTCATGTGCTGTCCCTTAGGGTTTACATTAGTCTATAAAAGAATGAATTAGATGGACCTCTTCTTTTGATTGACACAATTCCTCTTCCAATCTTATTGTTGGTGCAGCAAAGACCCACAGTGCTTCCTGTTCTTCTGTCCTCTGGACCCTAATTGTGCTTTTAACACATTTTCCCTGAAGGTCATCTTTTTTGTGCTCCTTTGCCATGAAGATACATAATCATTGTAACTGTCCACTTTTTAATAACAGAGAAGGTCTTTGAATTATTAACTTTTGTTGAGAACATTATATTGCCAGGTATTTATTTTTAAAATATGAAGAAAATGAATTAGGTAATATTTAAAAAAAATTGTAGTTGTAGATGGAAGCATGCCTTTATTTTATTTATTTTTGTATGTGGTGCTAAGTATTGAACCCCGCATACACCAGACAAGCACTCTGCCACTAAGCCCCAGCCCCAGCCTGAATTAGGTAATTTTTATAGGGACTTCCTATGTAACAATAACTCTTTTATGTATTACAAGAATTTATCACTTTTTCTTTTTCACCTACAAAGCAAATTTACCATTATTATCTTGTAAGGATAAGGAAAGTGAGTCATATCAAGGATGAATATTGGCAATATGCCAGCCAACAGAAATAGATTTTAAACTCAGGCAATTTGGCTCCAGATCCTAAGTTCTTAAATGATATACCATGATGCTTCTTAGTAATCTAAAATATATGACAAGGATGCTGGGTGGATTGAAAAGCAAATGAGGCTGGCCAAAGATATGTTTTTTTACAACTACTAGAAAGGGTCATTGTAGTTCCTTTGGTGCAGAGCCCTCTGACCTTACGAAACAGGAGGAATTCCTAAATACAACTTTTGTAAGCAATTGATGAAGATCATTTTACAAATGTTATCTGACTCAGAATGTAATAGTTGCTGTACTCAATTATTATATTGTATCTGTGAAAGACAAATCTGATCTCAAGGAAGAAAAATGTTTTGTGAGACAAGAATTGATCATATTTATTATAATCAAGTAAATAAAATTATTAAGAAAACATACTTCCTATTACTGAGCAACTTGATATATGTCTTTCATACATAGTTCTCATTTGTCATTTGGTTTCTAGTTGTCTCGGTGAGGGTAGGAAACTTGATTGCTTTTATTTTCAAGGTAATATAGCCAATTGGGGTTTTAGCAGTGTTTTGGAGGTGACAGCAAAGAATTATGGCTTAGGGGTCTCCTTCTGGTACAAGGAAGTACAAGAAGCAAGTACTTTCTTCAATAAAACCAGAGCTAGAGAAAATAAATGTAGACACATAGTGGTTCTTGAATCAACTTATTTTTCTCTAAATATCTTAAGAAATATATATATTTGGGTACTGGAGATTGAACTCAGGGGTATACAACCACTGAGCCACATCCCCAGCCCTATTTTTTATTTTATTTAGAGACCAGGTCTGTCTTACTGAGTTGCTTAGTGCCTCGCTTTTGCTGAGGCTGGTTTTGAACTCAAAATACTCCTCTCTCAGCCACCTGAGCTGCTGGAATTACAGGCATGTACCATGGCATTGGCTCTAGAGAAATATTTAAAAATGGATGAAACAGGTATTTCTGAATATAAAGTTTCATTTAAATGGTAAGCAGTCAGCAGTTTTGCTCTGATACCTGACCCATAGTTATAGTAAATGAAATAATCCAAAAGCTCAGTGAAAAGTCCTGGAGTCTTTTGTAGCAATGTGTTGCTTGGAATTGAGCCTAGAAGGTGGGGTGACTGCTCCATGAAGTCCTTCCCCCATCAAGGGCTGGTTCTAAGGCGAGTGGGAATCTTTGAGCCTTTGAGTGAATAGAGTCTGGAGTCAACTACAATAAGTAGACAGGTACTCAGAGCAGGCACTCCAGGTGCTTGTAGCATCAACAGTCAGCATCTTAGAGATGTCTACCATTCCATAAATTTTAAAATGCTGACATCCCAGCTTCTGTGACCATCTTCCTAGGTTCTCTTTCCCTTTTTTGTAGTGACTAGCCATTTTTACTTGGTGCAAGAAATCTTGAGTCCACATAAACTGATTACAGAAATACAGCTACTGTAATCCATAAACAGTTGCTCCCAAATTTTTGTTTTTCACAAATACAAACACTATTTTAGATTAACTCAGAGGTTGGGCTGTGAATTGAAGCTGATCCTCTTACTTTTCTGCACCCCAGGTGTCACTGTTGTTCCCTCAATGTGATGCTTACAGCTGATCCGAATTCCTGCTTTAAATGAAAACATCATCCCTGTCTTACAGCCCACGAACACTAGATGGCAGAATTCGTTTTTTTCCAAACGAATGGGTTTAGTGAATGATGTCATAGCTTATTCTCTCTTTCACAGAGAGTTCTGTAGACCCAGAATCTTTTACCTAGCTAGAACTTCTGGTTTTCTATGATATGATTCCTGTTGCTTTAAGCAACCATAGTTGCTGCTTCTTCTGTAAGGGCAAGTGTGTGTGTGTGTGTGTGTGTGTGTGTGTGTGTGTGTGTGAAAATTAAAGACAAATAAATAATAGAAATTTTTTTTTACTCAAAGTCTTCTTCATAATATTGATTTTAAGTGATGCAACTTACAACTTTCAAATAGCTAAAAATGCCAACAGCTTTGAAAACTTGATGAATGAAAGCAGAATATATAATACAAGTGATGGCATTCAAGAAGGCATTCTGTAATAAAAATTTTAAAAACTATATAAAGTTTTGTTTATATTGTCTCATATTATGCATCTTTAAGAAGGCTTTATGGATCAGAAACTGATATTTAAGGATTTGTCTTTGGCAGAAAACAACATCAACACCAGAATATCTTCCAATAAAATTTACCAACACTTTTGAATCTGAAATCACCTGGTCATTGTCAATTGGCGGACCCAGGCTTTCCTATTGCCATTGGCTTCCTCAGAGGCTAAGTGTTATCCACGCTTCTATTCCTCCTTGCTTCTGTAGGCCAGTTTTTAGAAAGAAACGTGCGATAACTGAGAGGCCCCTTATTAACCGGGGTAAGAAGATCAGTTGGGGAACATTGCAAGTTTGTGGCTATGGAAAATTTGTGCTGGAGATGATGCCAATCGTGATCTAGATGATAGCAAAAGCACCTATTGACTGGCAGGATATAAGTGAGGTAGTTTATAAGCATTTGCATGTATTAAATAGCTGTATTTTCACAACAACCCAAAGGGAGGCATAGTATTTTTCCTACCCTGTAGATGAGGGATCTGGGTCACAAACAGCTCAAGTACCTACTCTGAGTTCACACAGTTAGTAGAAACTGGTGACGCTGGAAAACTGGAAATCCATATGCAACAAAATGAAATGAAGCCCCTATCTCTCACCATGCACAAAACTCAAAGTGGATCAAGGACCTAGGAGTTAAACCAGAGACACTGCACTTAATAAAAGAAAAGTTTGGCCCAAATCTTCATCATGTCAGATTAGGCCCCTACTTTCTTAATGACTTCTTATTAATAAGACTTAATAAGACTTCTATAGTGCAAGAAATAAAATCAAGAATCAATAAATGGGATGAATTCAAACTAAAAAGTTTTTTCTCTGCAAAAGAAACAATCAGTGAGGTGAATAGAGAACCTACAAAATGGGAGCAAATTTTTTCCACATGCACATCAGATAGAGCACTAATCTCTAGTATATATATACTAGAGATTAGTATATATATATTAGTTTATATATATAAATAGTTATATATATATATATTAGTTTATATATATAAATCTTAACACCCAAAAAATAATAATAATAAAATAAAAACCAAACAAAAACCCCCCCAAATTAACCCAACCAAAAAATGGGCTGAACAGACACTTCTCAAAAGATAATATACAATCAATCAACAAATATATAGAAAAAATGTTCAAAATCTCTAGCAATTAGAGAAATGCAAATCAAAATTACTCTTAAGATTTCATCTAACTCCAGTCAGAATGGTAGCTATTAAGAATACAAACAACAGTAAATCTTGGCAAGAATGTGGGGGAAAAGGCACACTCATACATTGCTGGTGGACTGCAAATTGGTGAAACCAATCTGGAAAGCAGTATGGATATTCCTTGGAAAACTTGGAATGGAACCACCAGTAATCTCACTCCCAAAGGACTTAAAAACAGCATAGTATAGTAATGCAGCCACATCATGTTTATAGCAACACAATTTACAATAGCTAAATTAAGTGGAACCAACATAGATGCCCTTCAGTTGATGAATGTATAAAGAAACCATGTTATATATACACAGTGGAATATTACTCAGCATTAAAAGAGAATGAAATCATGGAATTTTCATGTAAATGGATGGAGCTGGGCAAGATAATGCTAAGTGAAGTTAGCCAATCCCAAAAAACCAAATGCCAAACATTTTCTCTGATATGAGGATGCTGATCCATAATGGGGATGGGAGTGTTGGAGCATAGGAGGAATGGAAGACCTTTAGATAGGGAAAAGGGGAGAGAGAGGAAGAGAGGGCGCAGGGAGATAGGAAAGATGGTGAAATGAGATGGACATTATTACCTCAAGTATATGTATGAAGACACAAATGGTGTGACTCTACTTTGTGTACAACCAGAGTCATGAAAAATTGTGCTCTACATGTGAAATATGAATTGAAAAACATTTTGCTATTATATAGAACAAATTAGAATAAACAAATTTTTTAAATTAAAATAAAAATTATGAACTGTATAATTCATATAGAAGAGTATAAAAGACATGTGTCTTATTAGTTTTTAAAGACTAATAATAAAATGAACATCCATATGGATACCACCCAAGTTAATAAACAGAACATTTGAGTATATTAAAAATCTTCTGTGTTCCCTGCCTTGTTCATGCCATTCTTCCCTTCATGGTAGTCATTTGCTGACTTATGTATTCACAACTTTCTCACTTGAAACAAGTTCTAAAATCACCTATGTATATATGTCCAAGTGTATGAACAAATGTGAGTATAATCACTCACTGTATGACACCTTTTTGGTCAATGATGGACTGAATATATGATGATCATCCCATGAGATTATAATATACCCTAAAAGTGAAGTTGAAGATATCATCTAGGTTTGCGTAAGTACAGTCTATGATGTTCTCCTTGTATTGCTTAATGACGCAAATCTCAGAACTTAGCCCCATTGTTAAGCAATACATAGCTGTAGGAAGTACAGACCTAGTTGAATAAGAAAAGAGTGACTTTTGTTAGTAGACTCCTATGAGAATATAAGCTGAGCAGAGTCTTCTAGACATAGTTTGTGGGGTCCCTTCTGGAGAAGTCTGTGGGCAAATGTTAGAATGAGAATTGGGAAAGTGAAAACATCTGGAAAGTCAGGAATGTAGGCCAGGAATGTCCAGATGGAGCATGTGTGAAGAACATGAGACCATTTTTGGTCCCCTTCTCACTATGAGCAACCCCAGCATTCTAGGTAAAAAGAAGTGGTTTTCAAAGGGTAGTTTCTTAGCCAATATCATCATCATGTTGGAAATTTCTAAGTCCCAGTCCAGAACTATTGAAGCTGAATCTCAGGTTGGGGCCCAACAAGCTTGCATGGTTTCAATGCATGCTAAAAATTTTAAAAATAAAGGGCAAAAGCAAACATTCCACATATCTCCAATTGATCCAGGTTGTAGAGTGTGGGAGAGAAAAGTAGTATCTTAATTAATTAGCCCATGGTCAAGATAGACTGAATATAGATGGTAATATAAACAGGGTTCACCTAGGCATTTTGCCCTCTCTTAAAAGGGCAGTGCAAACAGCAAGTGTCTGGGACACCCAGCCCTTACTGTGCTGTTTTTTTGGTCACCCTGATTTAATCTGCACTGTGGTCTGTTAAAACTGGTGCAGTTATCAAGACAAGAACCTTCATCATTCCACTTCAGATTACTTTGAGTTCTTTCCTTTTTCCTTTACTCAGTGACTACCTTTTTCTTGGTTTACTCTCTAGTTTTGGTGAAACTCAATATTCAGTATCACTTCCAAAAGAGTGCAGGGGATGTAAATTTTTTTAGTTCCTGAATGTCTAAAAATATCTTTGTTTTGTCTTCGTTTTATCTTCATACTTGATTATTTGTCTGGCTGAATTGAGCAGCATGTTGAAAGTTTTACTCTATTGCATCTTATTTTTCTCCCATTTAAAAATTTATCATAAAATACATATTAAATAAAATTTACTGTCTTAACCATTTTTAAGGACACAGTTCAGTTTTATTAGTTACATTTATAATGTGCAACTATCACCATCATCCATCTCCATAATTCTTTTCACATTGTAAAACTAAAACTCTGTATCCATTCCATAACAACTTCCCATTCCTGGCAACTACCACCCTACTTTCTGTCTATAATTTTGACTATTCCAGGCACCCCATATAAGTGGAATCAGAAAATTTTTTTCTCTATTTGTGACTAACTAATTTCACTTAATGTTATGTCCTCAGGATTCAGCCACATTATACCATATATCAGAATTTTCTTCTTTTTTTAGGTTGAATAATATAGTCCACTATATGTATATTTCTCAGTTTTCTTATTCATTCATCCATGTATGGACACTTTGCTTCCATGTTTTAGCTTTGTAAATAATATTGATATGAATATGATACATACATCTCTTCAAGACCCTTAATGTGGTACATATACACAATGGGGGTGGGAGGGTGGGGTGGTGGTGCTGGAGAGTGATATTGACCAAATTATATTGTTATATTCTGTGCACATTAAAATATGTAACAATAAATCTCATCAATATTTACAACTATAATGCACCAATAAAAACTGTGGGGAAAAAAGACCCTTTCTAGCTCAGAAGAAAACCTAAAAGTAGAACTGCCATATGGTCAAAATAACTAAACAGAAACTTCTCAAAAAAGAAATACAAATGGTGGACAAATATATAAAAAATATTCAACATCTCTAGCAATTAGGGAATTGAAAATCAAAACTACATTAAGATTTTATCTCATGCCAGTTAGAATGGCAATTATAAAAAATACAAATAATGAATGTTGGCAAGGATGTGGGGGGAAGGTACACTCATCATACTTTGTTGGTCAGACTGTAAATTGGTGCATCCACCCTGTAAAGCAGTATGGAGATTCCTTAGAAAACTTGGAATGGCATCACCATATGACCCAGCTACCCGAGTCCTTGGTATATATCCAAAAGATTTAAAATTAACATACTATAATGAGGCACCCACATCAGTGTTTATAGCTACACAATTCACAATAGTCAAGCTATAGAAACAACTTAGGTGTCTCCAGCAGATGAATGGATGAAGAAAATGAATATATGCACAATGGAGTACTACTCAGCCATAAAAAAGAATGAAATTATGGCATTTGCCAGAAAATGGATAGAAATGGAGAATATTATGCTACATGAAACAGGCCAGTCCCCAAAAGTCAAAGGTCCAATGTTTTCTCTGATATGTGGAAGCTAACCCAAAATTGCGGCAGGGGTAGAGAAAGAGAAAAGAAAAAAGGGAAAAGGGAATTTCATCAAAATAGAGGAAAGATCAGTAGAGTAGACAAAGGAGTTTGATGGGGAAGAAGGAAGAACAGGAAAAGGGAAGAACAGTGGAATAAATATGACTGAAATGTAGTATGTATTTACATGAATATAGCAAAGTGAGTTCCAACATCATGACAAAAGAGAAAAGATGTAATATATATATATATATATATATATATATATATATATATATTACATCTTTTCTCTTTTGTCAAATTCCCTTGAGAAGATTCTTCCAATATCTTGCCTGACTCCCAGTATTCCAGAACTTGAGTTCCAGGGGTAAGGCAAAAGGAGGTAGAATTCAGCTTCTCAGATGGCATTCATTCTGTCTCCCTTATTTGGCAACCTCTTCACCAACAGTTTCCTTGGCTAAAATGGAAAGGGTGGACAATAGGAGAATATGTGCATGGCTTCTCCATAAGTGACTATCCTTATGGACATTCATTGGAGTTGAACTATACTTCTCTATATGCCTAAAGGCAATTCTGCTATAACACTTTATACATTACTGGAAAATCCTATGTTCTACAAAATCATGCTAAAAATATAGGTGTTATGGGGAAAATACAATAAGGAGAAGACTATTCAAAACTGTGTATAATATTTAATCAGTGTATCACAAAGCTAATACTAATTCTAATAAAAAACAGTAGTGCTTACCAATAGTGAAGGAGTGAAATTTAAAAATAAAAATGCAATATCAATTAAATTAATACCAGAAAACAAATAACCCAATCAACAAATGGGCCAAGCACCTGAACAGACACTTCTCAGAGGAGGACATACAATCAATCAACAAGTACATGAAAAAAATGCTCACCATCTCTAGCAGTCAGAGAAATGCAAATCAAAACCACCCTAAGATACCATCTCACTCCAGTAAGATTGGCAGCCATTATGAAGTCAAACAACAACAAGTGCTGGTGAGGATGTGGGAAAAAGGGTACACTTGTTCATTGCTGGTGGGACTGAAAATTGGAGTGGCCAATTTGGAAAGCAGTATGGAGATTCCTGGGAAAGCTGGGAATGGAACCACCATTTGACCCAGCTATTCCCCTTCTCAGACTATTCCCTGAAGTCCTTAAAAGAGCATACTATAGGGACACTGCTACATCGATGTTCATAGCAGCACAATTCACAATAGCTAGACTGTGGAATCAACTTAGATGCCCTTCGATAGGTGAATGGATTAAAAAATGTGGCATTTATACACAATGGAGTATTATTCAGCACTAAAAAATGTCAAAATCATGGAATTTGGAGGGAAATGGATGGCATTAGAGCAGATTATGCTAAGTGAAGCTAGCCAATTCCTAAAAAACAAATGACAAATGTCTTTTTTGATATAAGGTGAGCAACTAAAAACAGAGCAGGGAGGAAGAGCATGAGAAAAAGAGTAACATTAAACAGGGACGAGAGGTGGGAGAGAAAGAGAGAGAGAAGGGAAATTGCATGGAAATGGAAGGAGACCCTCATTGCTATACAAAATTACATACAAGAGGAAGTGAAGGGACAGGGAAAAAATCAAGGGAGAGAAATGAATTACAGTAGATGGGTTTGAGAGAGAAGATGGGAGGGGAGGGGGGATAGTAGAGGATAGGAAAGATAGCAGAATACAACAGTCACTAGTATGGCAATATGTAAAAACGTGGATGTGTAACGGATGTGATTCTGCAATCTGTATATGGGGTAAAAATGGGAGTTCATACCCATTTGAATCAAATGTATGAAATATGATATGTCAAGAGCTATGTAATGTTTTGAACAACCAATAAAAAAAAAAGAAAAGATTTTACAAGAAAAAAAAATATAAAATACTATATATATATATATATATATATATATATATATATATATATATATATAAGCAAAATCACAAAACTCTAATGAAAACATCAAAGAAAAACTAAATAAATGGAGAGATATTCCATGTTCATGGAGAGGAATACTCAACAATATCAAGTTATAAGTTTTTCCCAACTTGATCTATAGATCCTAAGTAACCTCAATTAAAATTTAACAGGGTAATTTTTATGACTATTGACAAAATAATACTAAGGCTTATATGGAGAGAAAAATATCCAGAACCACCAACATGATATTCAGAGGAACAGTTAGAAGACTAACTGTAGCTCAGCTAGAGAGCTACATACAGCTCAAGGGCTGTAGCTCAGTGGTAGAGCACTTGCCTAGCATGTATGAGGCACTGGCTTTGATCCTCAGCACCATATAAAAATAAACAAATATAATAAAGTCATTCTGTCTAACTACAAAAAATATTTAAAAAAGATAAAATAATCAAGACAGTATGTTGTTGGCAAGACAAATAAATCAATGGAATAGAATAGAGAGACCAGAAGTAGAGCCACATAAATACAGTCACCTGATCTTTGGCAAGGGAACAAAGGCAATGCAATGAAGAAAAGATAGTCTGCAAGTGATATCAGAAATACAAAATAACAAACAGAATTAAATAGCTGATTAGATATTCACATAAAAGAAAAAGAGAGAGAAAATCTAGACACAAATCCTACAGCCTTCACAAAAAAGCAGCCACAAAGGTCTCAAAATGGATCACAGAATTAAATATGTAACGCAAACCTATAATACTTGTAGAAGATAGCTTAGGAGAAACTCTAGGTGACCTCAGGCTTGGTGACAACTCATATACAACAGCAAAGGTATAATCAATAAAAGGAAGAATTAATAAGCTGGACCCATTTAATTAAAAATTTCTTAAGAAAATAAAAAGGTGGCTGGGGATTGTGGCTCAAGTGGTAGTGCGCTCGCCTGGCATGCGTGAAGCCCGGGTTCGATCCTCAGCACCACATATAAACAAAGATGTTTTTTGTCTGCTGAAAACTAAAAAATAAACATTAAAAAAATTCTCTCTCTCTTTCTCTCTAAAAAAAAAGAAAGAAAATAAAATAAAAAAGACTGGTAATGTAGCTCAGTAGCAGAGCCCCCCCTGGATTCACTCTCCAGTAATGCAAAAACATTAAGTAAATAACATAAAAAATATGTCTCTTTAGCTGATAGATCTTATACTGTGTGTGAATAATATTGCCAGATGTTTTGATTGAAATGTATTATATTAGATGTTGAAAAAAATAAAATTTCTGCTCCATGAAAGGCAATGTCAAGACATAGGCTGAAGGAAAATATTCACAAAAGATAATCTGATGAAAGAATGGTTATTTAAACTCCATTAAGAACTATTAAAACTCAACAATAAGAAAGCAACACAACATTCCTGTATATCAGCGACAAATCCTCTGAAATGAAAATGAGGACAACCACTTCATGCACAATATCCTCAAAAAAAATAAAATACTTGGGAATCAACCTAATAAAAGAGGTGAAAGACTTATACAATGAAAACTACAGAACCCTAAAAAGAGAAATAGAAGATCTTAGAAGATGGAAAAATATACCCTGTTCATGAATAGGCAGAACTAACATCATCAAAATGGCGATATTACCAAAAGTTCTCTATAGGTTTAATGCAATGCCAATCAAAATCCTAATGGCATTTCTTGTAGAAATAGGGAAAGCAATCATAAAATTCATATGGAAAAATAAAAGGACTGGGGATGTGGCTCAAGCGGTAGCATGCTCGCCTGGTGTGCATGCGGCCCGGGTTCGATCCTCAGCACCACATACCAACAAAGATGTTGTGTCCGCCGAGAACTAAAAAATAAATATTAAAAAAAATAAAAAAAGAAAAAGAAAAAGAAAAGACCCAGAATAGCAAAAACAATGCTAAGCAGGAAGTGTGAATCAGGCGGTATAGCGATACCAGACTTCAAACTGTACTACAGAGCAATAGTAATAAAGACAGCATGGTACTGGTACCAAAACAGGAGGGTGGACCAATGGTACAGAATAGAGGAAACAGAAACCAATCCACAAAACTACAACTATCTTATATTTGATAAAGGGACTAAAAGCATGCAATAGAGGAAGGATAGCATCTTCAACAAATGGTGCTGGGAAAGCTGGAAATCCATATGCAACAAAATGAAACTGAATCCCTTTCTCTTGCCATGCACAAAAGTTAACTCAAAATGGATCAAGGAGCTTGATATCAAATCAGAGACACGACGTCTGATAGAAGAAACAGTTGGCTACGATCTACGTACTGTGGGGTCGGGCTCCAAATTCCTCAATAGGACACCTATAGCACAAGAGTTAATAACTAGAATCAACAAATGGGACTTACTCAAACTAAAAAGTTTTTTCTCAGCAAAAGAAACAATAAGAGAGGTAAATAGGGAGCCTACATCCTGGGAACAAATCTTTACTCCTCACACTTCAGATAGAGCCCTAATATCCTGAGTGTACAAAGAACTCAAAAAAATTAGACAATAAGATAACAAAAAACCCAATCAACAAATGGGCCAAGCACCTGAACAGACACTTCTCAGAGGAGGACATATAATCAATCAACAAGTACATGAAAAAATGCTCACCATCTCTAGCAGTCAGAGAAATGCAAATCAAAACCACCCTAAGATACCATCTCACTCCAATAAGATTGGCAGCCATTATGAAGTCAAACAACAACAAGTGCTGGTGAGGATGTGGGGAAAAGGGTACACTTGTTCATTGTTGGTGGGACTGCAAATTGGTGTGGCCAATTTGGAAAGCAGTATGGAGATTCCTGGGAAAGCTGGGAATGGAACCACCATTTGACCCAGCTATTCCCCTTCTTGGTCTATTCCCTAAAGACCTAATTATAGCATGCTACAGGGACACTGCTACATCAATGTTCATAACAGCACAATTCATAATAGCAAGACTGTGGAACCAACCTAGATGCCCTTCAATAGACGAATGGATAAAAAAAAAACGAGGCATTTATACACAATGGAGTATTACTCTGCATTAAAAAAATGACAAAATCATAGAATTTGGAGGGAAATGGATGGCATTAGAGCAGATTATGCTAAGTGAAGCTAGCCAATCCCTAAAAAACAAATGACAAATATATATATATATATATATATATATATATATATATATATATCTTCTTTGATATAAGGAGAGTAACTAAGAACAGAGTAGGGACGAAGAGCATGAGAAGAAGATTAACATTAAACAGGGATGAGAGGTGGGAGGGAAAGGGAGAGAAAAGGGAAATTGCATGGAAATGGAAGGAGACTCTCATTGTTATACAAAATTACATACAAAAGGAAGTGAGGGGAAAGGGAAAATAATACAATGGGGAGAAATGAATTACAGTAGAGGGGGTAGAGAGAGAAGAGGGGAGGGGAAGGGAGGGGAGGGGAGGGGGGATAGTAGAGGATAGGAAAGGCAGCAGAATACAACACACACTAGTATGGCAATATGTAAATCAATGGAAGTGTAACTGATGTGATTCTGCAATCTGTATACGAGGTAAAAATGGGAGTTCATAACCCACTTGAATCAAAGTGTGAAATAGGATATATCAAGAACTATGTAATGTTTTAAACAACCAACAACCAAAAAAAGAAAAAAAAAGAAAGCAACACAAATAAAAATGAGTCAAAGACCTAAGCAAACACCTTACCTAAGAAGATGGCAAATAATCATATGTGCCGCAGTCTGGCTGGGCACAATTCAGGAGTCAAAAGAAACGAACTTTATTTTTAGAACCACAGGCCAAGCAAAACAGCTCCTCAGGAAAAACCCTCAGAACCCAAATGCCATCACCGGCTTCCCACAAGCTTCTCTCACAAAAACACAAGCCTCTCCCACTCCCCACAATCCTCCTGCTCTTGAGGTCAATTGGCTGGGTCACGTGGGTGGAGCCAAAAAAGTTGCCCAATGAGCAGCTCTGTGGTCTGAAAGGGCAGGAAAACAGCCCAATGAGCATCACCGCAGAGGAGCCAATCAGCTAGATGTTGCTGGGGCCGCTGTGAGCCAATCATCAGCTGGCAGCTGGAAGTTTGCTGGGGCCCCTTCGGCTGCTGTAGCTCTCAACACATATGAAAAGTTGTTCCACATCAAATGTCACCAGGAAAATGAAAATTAAAACAATAACGAGATACCACTACATACCCATTAGAATGGTCCAAATCCAGAACACTATACACTGTCAAAGATGTGGAACAATGAGAAGTTTAATTCATCATTGGTGGGAATATGAAATGGCATTTACAACTACTTCCAGCTATTGTCTCTTTGGTGTTTACCCAAAGGCCTTGTAAATTGATTTCCACATAAGCACCTGCACATAAATTTTTGTATCAGCTTTATTCATAACTGTAAAAACTTGGAAGCAACTAAGATGTCCTCCAGTAGGTGAATGGATAAATAAACTGTGGTTCAGTTTTAGTGTCAGCACTTAAAAAAAAATAGCTATCAATCCATTAAAAGATATGGAAGAAACTTCAATGCATAGTATAAAGGAAGCCAAATCTGAAAAGTCTATGTATAGTATTACATGGTTCCAACTCGACTACATTTTGGAAAGGCAAAAATGAAAATATCAGTCATTGGTTGGTAAGAGTTGAAGGAGGGAGCTAGGAATGTGGCTCAGGTGGTGGCGCGCTCGTCTGGCATGCGTGCGGCCCGGGTTCGAGCCTCCTCACCACATACCAACAAAGATGTTGTGTCTGCCGAGAACTAAAAAAATAAATAAATATATTTTTTTAATATTTATTTTTCAGTTCGCAGCAGACACAACATCTTTGTTGGTATGTGGTGCTGAGAATCGAATCCGAGTCGCAGGCATCCAGGCGAGCACGCTACCGCTTGAGCCACATCCCCAGCCCCCCCCAAAATAATAAACATTAAAAAAATTCTCTCTCTCTTTCTCTCTCCTCTCTCACTCTCTCTTAAAAAAAGAGTTTAAGGAGGATGAACACAGAGCCCATGAAGGATTTCTAGGGCAGTGAAACCACTCCGTATTACTATAAGGGTGAATATATGCCATTATACATTTGCCAAACTCATACAAAGTATAAAACCTCGAACCCTAATATAAACTATGGACTTTGGGTGATGTATCAATGTAGGTTCATTGATTATAACAAATGTACAACTCTGTTGTGGGATATTGATAATAAAGAGGTTGTGCATGTGTGGGAGGCAGGAGACATATGGGATGTAGTTGTACCTTCTCAATTTTGCTATGAATCTAAACCACTGAAAAAGTAAAATATATTAAAAACTATCAAACCCCAAGTGGTGCAGCTAAATTCCACATGTGTTTGTATTCAGCATTACTCAATAGCTCCTTTGGAGCTATAAATAGAGCTATAGATCCTTGAGAGCATTTGCTTCTAACAGAGATTAATATCTCTGCATTTGAAAAATATGCTCTGACCCAGGGGTTTCCAGTCATTTTTTTATTTAACATGGGGGAAATGCCTTTGCAATTTCTTCATCTAGATTCTTGGTTTCCTGAAATGGATTATGTAGTAGAAAATGTGGAGATTCTTGAAGGATTAACCAGCTGATACTTGTAACAGATTTTCAGCATTTAAAAAAATTTCCCAGAATTTCATATATTAAGGCTTTCTGTTTAATTGTGTGCAATCTTGCCCTTGGTAGCTTCAAAATGGCATATGGAAAGGGTGTATGTAAATCTTTGATATCTCTCCATTATTCTGGTATCATCTGATTGCTTGTTATGTGTGGATTCACTATCATTGAAGAAATGTGTTGTCTGAACATACCATATACCTCTTTCCTGGGCCTTTTCTGCTCCTAGACTTTTTAGATGCTGATATTCTGGTATTCTGCATGCACTCCATTCCTCTCATATCTCTGTGAAGACTCCCCATATTTCCAGTAGTGTGCTTGTATACTGGAACTGAGATTGTTTACTTGTTTCACTAACAATGTTGTTTTTTTTTTCTTTTCTTCCCCTTAAATTTGTATCCCTTACTGTTTTCAGGGAAAGCAGTGGAGTAAAATATCATTACTCCACATCTTTAACTAGAGCTCTCCTACCATTCCCTAGAGCAGTAATCTTCAAGGAAAACTTAAAAGTTAGCTGGAATTTAACCAGTTTGTTTTGGTCCCAGAGAGGAATCACCAATGCAGACTTGAGAAGAAAAAGAAGCCATGGGGAGTTAGAGGGAGGGAGAGTTTGAAGGAGGCATTTCCAGAAACAGCTATTGATCTCCTTTAATTGAGCTTGATGTCAGGTCTTGGAGTACTCTCTTGTTCTCTACATTTTGAACCATCAGAATCACCTGGGAATTTGTAAAGGAGCATGTTCCTGGTCACCATTCCTCAGAACCCACTTTAGGAAATTCTGACTGGGAAAGAAGGGAAGGAAATCTAGCACATAACCATAATGTGGCATTTTCCATATAAAGGTGCAACTCAGTTCTATTTCTTATTTGTTGCATTGCATAGATATGTAAAAACTCTTGCATCCATTTTATCAGCAGTTGTCAAACCACTGTCTAATTAAATTGAATCTATATCTTTAAGCATATATTTGTGTTTTAGTCAGTCTTTTTTGCCGCTGTGACTAAAACACCCGGCCAGAATCACAGAGGAGGAAAAGTTTATTTAAGAGCTCACAGTTTCAAAGATCTCAATCCATAGACAGCCAGCTCCATTCCTCAGGGCTCAAGGTGAGGCAGAAGAGTGTAGCAGAGGAAAGTGACTCAGATGATGATCAGGAAGAAGAGAGAGAGAGAGAGAGAGAGAGAGAGAGAAACACTCCACTTGCCAGATAACAATTATATACCCCAAAGCTACGTCCCCCAATACCCCACCTCCTCTAGCCACATCCTACCTGCCTTCAATTACCACTCTATTAATCCCATCAGGCTATTAATTCACTGATTGGGTTAAGGTTCTCACAACCCAATCATTTCTCTTCTGAACCTTCTGGTTTTGTCTCACATGTGAGCTTTTGGGGTACATCTCACATCCAAACCATAACAATATGAATCATGACTTGTGTCTTTGACATTTATTACTGCTTCTCTCCACCCCAAACAGAATATTTGAGTCTTTCTATGAAACTCTCAATTTTCATTTTCTTTTATGGCTCTTTTTAAAGCTTAGAGACTTCTAAAACCTGAATTGTCCACTGTGAACCTATTGTCCACCTCCCTATTATAGCTTCTAGTGTGTATGGCATTAATTATTATTGCACTGGAATTGAACCTTGTTTTACTTTAAAAGTTTATGGATATGCTAAACAAGAATTTAAAATTTATTTTTCAACTTATATGTAGTCTACCAACTCTACTAGAAACCCAATATCTCTCTCTTGTTTCTGCATAGGTGTATACAGTGTGTGTGTGTGTGTGTGTGTGTGTGTGTGTTCAAAATTAGAATATAATTCTCTACCAAGACTCCATTTTGTAGAAGTTTAACTTCAGCTAAATTGGAGTTTCCTCTAATGCAGGCTCTTGCTCCCCTCCATGACCCTCACACCTTCAGGACTGAGCACTAGTCCCATGGCAGCCAAGACTTCCTGGGGGTTAAGATGGAGTAGGAGCAAGTCACCTGTGGTCCAGTGGTTTCTATCTACTTCCAAGGCACCAAATATAAATTCATCAGACACAACACAGCTGTCCTTGTGTCTGCCTTGATCAGTTCCAAAGTCCCCAGGTTCTTTTTACTTGGGTCCTGTGGATACACACAAAACATTTGAGTGCTGTTTTCAGAAATATTTATCAAAAAGTAACATTTGTTTTTTCTACCTTATGAATGAATCCATCTTTCCTACAGCTGAGGAGAATCCATATTTCCTCTATGTAGGAAAAACTGAATTATGTAAGTCATAAATTTTATTCAACCTACTTGATAATATATACTTTTGTCATAGACTCAAAAGATCAGGCTATTACAATAGATTAAAAAAAAACTTTCTATAAAAGTGTTCTTTCTTGGAGGTAGGAGTTGCCTTAATGTTCAGTTTGAGTTGGGAGAAGTGTCAGAAGGCAAAAAAGAATGGCTAGAAAAAAAAATCAGTTTTATATGTAAAAATATTATCAACAAAATTATAATAAAACTTGGAATATATGATTGGTATCCATTGTGTATTCTGGATTCTTAATTTTAGTTTGATATTCTAGTTCGCTTCATGAATAGTTTTCAAGTCTTTGTGGGGAAATGGAAAGTTGGCAGCAGTGGGAGATGGCTCGTTGTCACCAACAGCATAATAAAAGTGTGTTCTTGCACATCTGATTTTGGGTTAAGAACTGGGAGTGCTTGGCTTAGTACATGTTGTGTTAAAAGGAAGTACATATTCTTCCAAGAAGATGGAATAGTCATATTTCCCCCTATTTGTCCCACTTAGTACAACTACTATCCTATACATTATATAAAAACCAAGCATAAAAGGACTCTTGAAAAGTGAAGAGGCAGACACTTAGAGACCTCAGCACTGGGGAACAACATGGTGGTGAGTTCTCTGGGTTTTCTTTTTGCCTCACATTTTTAGACTTGATACTGAAAAAGGAAGTATCCAGAAAATTTCTGGACAACCCAGAAATACCAGTGGATGAAGAAATTTTCCAAGAAAAGCCTTTTTGTTTAGCCAAAATGCTAGGGAAGATTAAAACCATAGAAAACTAGGCTGGGGATGTGGCTCAAGCGGTAGCGCGCTGGCCTGGCATGCGTGCGGCCCGGGTTCGATCCTCAGCACCACATACCAACAAAGATGTTGTGTCTGCCGAGAACTAAAAAATAAATATTAAAAATTCTCTCTCTCTCTCTCTCTCTCTCTCTCTCTCTCTCTCTCTCTCTCTCTCTCTCCTCTCTCACTCTCTCTTTAAAAACAAAACATAGAAAACTTTTAGATAATAACTACTAGACTCCTGCCAAATATTACCAAAAAAAAGAAAAACATAGTCCTGCCTCCTCCTATAGTTGAAGCAAATAAAGAACCTAGATGCCCCACCCCCCACCTCAAGAGGCTATAAGAAGGCATGCTGACACCCTGCTATGGGGTGGCAGAGAGGGCTGTGATGTGGGGAAGCTTTCATTCCTGCCAGATGGTGATAAGCCCTTTCTCACTCCGCTCCTGTGGTGCTCGTGGGTCTCACACGGAGAACCTGGACTTCCATGCCCACCTGATGGTAAGAAGATGGCGTTCTTCTATCCATGAAGATAATGTCAAGGAACGTTAGTGGAGAATCAAGACTTTTACTGACTCTCATATGCAATAAGAACACCCTTCCTGCACTGTCCCAGTGGAGTGCAAACGGGGAGCAGTAAAGAGTGACTCCTCTCAAAAAGGGGTGGTATCAGTGGAGGGTCAGTAGACAGCCTCCCTTCTCTGCCTAGCAATAACTAGATACCTCTTCATCATAGGTGTCAACCAAGGACAGATGTAGAGGCTGGACTTTTTTCCTGGTAAGGAAAATACCTTGAAAGCAGCTAAAAAGAAATAGCATATTAACTATTGGAGAAAAACAGAAAAACAAACAAAATCAATTTGAATGACAAGCAGATTTCTCATAATAAACCACAGAAGCCAGAGGGGAATGACATAACATTTTTGAAACATTGAAAAAAGGACTGTTAATCTAGAATTCTATACCCAGTGAAAATATCTTTCAGGAATAAAAATGAAATCAAGACATTCTCAGATGGTGGAAAACTAAGAAAATGTATTGTCGGGCTGGGGATGTGACTCAAGCAGCAGCGCGCTGGCCTGGCATGTGTGCGGCCCGGGTTCAATCCTCAGCACTATATACAAACATAGATGTGTGTCCGCTGAAAAAACTAAAAAATAAATATTAAAAAAAGTGTTATCATCAGATCTATTTCAAAAGAATGGCCAAAGGAAATTTCTGAAAAGAAAGAGTAAAAGAAGGAATTCTGGAATACTAAGAAGGAAGGAAGAACATGGAAAAAAAGAGAGAAATTAAAGGATAAAAACAATAGATTTTCCTGTTTTGAGTTTTCTAAATTATGCTGGATGATTAGATTAAAAATATAACTGTCTGTTATGGTTTAGATATAAAATGCCCTCCAAAACTGATGTGTGAGACAATGCAAGGAAATATAGAGGTGAATTAATTGGGTTTTAAGAGCCTTGACCCAATCAGTGCATTATGCCACTTGAATGGATTAACTGGGCCATAACTGTAGGCTGAAGGAGATGGGTCACTGGGAACGTGCATTTGGGGGTATATGTTTCATTCCTGGTGAGCCAAGCTTGGTCTCTGATTGCCAAGTACTGAGCTGCTTTCCTGTGCCACACAATTCCATCATGACACTCTGCCTCACCTCACAGCTCAAGGATTGGAGTTGGCCAGCTATGGATAGAGACCTCTGAACCAGTGAGCCCGAAATAAACTTTTCCTACTCTAAAATTATTCTTGCCAGGTCTTCTGGTCACAACAGTGGAAAAAAGATGACTAAAATACTGATACTGTCTACTGTAGTTTTCAAAGTATGAAGAGAAAATAGTTAAGATAATTACACTACAAATGGGATAGAGTAAAGGGATACAAAGAGAAATAATTCCTATGCTTCTCTCCAACTGGTAAAATGTTGACACTAGTAGAATATGATAAGTTATGGTAATGCCTAGAAGAACTATTAAAAGAAATCTACAAAGAAAAGCACTCAAAAGCACTATCAATCAATTAATCAAGAAAGGAATCTAAAAATTGTTTAAGTAACCTATCTGAAGGTAGGAAAAAGAAAATAGAGATATAAGAATACAAAGAGATCAAACATAATGTAGAAAAATAGAATAGCATTATTAAGCCATAACATATCCATGCTTACATTAAGTGGGAATGATTTCACAATTAAAAATAAATAAACAAAATGAGCAAAAGGAATATCAGTAGAATAGAGGAAGGAGAAAGTGGGGAGGGAGAAGAGAAAGGAAAAGGGAGAAACATGAACTGAAATCAAATTCCATACATGTATGAATTTGTTGATATGAACCCAACTACTGTGTATAATTATAATGCTCTAAAAAATAAATGAACAGATGACATTTATGAAATGAAGGACAGTCTACAAAGATGTGGTCATGGAAAATAAGAGAATATTTTTTAAAAATGTAAATGATTTCAGCATACCCTTTAGAAGATGGGAATTGTCATAATGGACTTAAAAACTGACCCAACTACAGGTTGCACAAGGAACTCATTTCAAATAGTTCAAATGATATATGTAGTTTAAAAATAAATAATATCTGGGCTGGGGTTGTGGCTCAGTGGTAGAGCGCTCACCTAGCATGTGCGGGTCCCTGGGTTCAATTCTCAGCACCACATAAAATAAATAAATAAATAAATAAATAAAGGTATTATGTCTGACCACAACTAAAAAATAAATATTAAAATAAATAAATAAATAAATGATTTCAAATATATACCATGCAAATATTAATCAAAAGGAAGCAGAAGTGACTATATTAATATCAGATAAACTAGATTTTAGAGCAAAGAAAAATATCAAGGACAGAGAGGAGTATTACAGAATGACAAAAGAAGGGTCAATCCAACAATAAAACAGCAAATTCAAGTGTGTTTTCACAAAACAACAGAACAGCAAAATATGTAAAGAATAAAACAATAGAAGTGAAAAGAGAAAAAAATCCACAACTATAATTAGTGATTTCTACATCCCTCTCTCAAGAGTTGATAGGTCAATTAGAAAAAATCATAAGTATATACAGGAATTCAAGGGCACCATCAGTCAATAGAATCTAATTGATACAGAAAGCCCTTCATCTAACAACTATATAATATGTATTCTTTCTAGCACCCATGGAATCTGTACCAACATAGACCATTCTGTGGGTCATAAAACAAAACAAAGTTAAAAAACTGAAATTATATGGAGTATGTTCTTTGGCCATGGCCAAACATGACCAGGATATCAAAAAGACAATAGAAAAATCTCTAAATGCTAGGAAACTAAAGAGCACATTTATAATGTCTGTGTCAAAGAGGAAGTCTAATGACAATAATAGTAAAAAAAAAAAAGAACTTTCTAATTGAATGAAAATGAAAGTATAGCAGATGGAAATTTGTGGGATGAAGCTAACACAGTCCTTAGAGGGAAGTCTGTAGCATTAAATGCTGGATTAAAGGAATTCATGTAGATCTTTAAGCTCTTCCCCAATGATGACACAAGCTGGGACTGTGAAAGGGCACTGTAAGAGCAAGAATTGACCTTTCCAGCTCCTCGAGACCTATCCTATGTGGACAGTGTTACCAACAGGCTTGTGCCCTGACTAAAGACCTGGGCATCAAGGGAGATTGTGTTCAGATAAGCATTCTGCTCCTGTCCTGCATGATTACTTATTTTCTACAAGAACAAATTAGGAGGAGTTCAGTAGTAGAGCACATGCCTACCATGTGCAAGGCCCTGAGTTTAATCCCTAGTACTGGAAAAAAATGTGAGCTATATTTGTTCGAGTATAGTCTTAGCTACTTTAACAAAGATATCTCCAAATATAGTTGCTTAAATAAGATAGAAATATGTAATATTTATATCAGTTTTTGCAGTATTAGGGATTAGATCCATGGCTTTGCACATGCTCTACCAATGAACTACATCCCCAAACCTTTTTTATTTTATTTTGATGTAAATTCTCACTAAGATGTCCAGACTGGCCTTGAAATTTTGATCCTCCTAGCTCAGGCTCCTGAGTCACTGTGATTATAGATATGTGCCACTGCATCTGGCTTATTTCTTTTTTTCTTTTCTTTTTTCTTTTTTTCTTTCTTTTTGAGAGAGAGAGAGAAAGAGAGAGAGAGAGAGAGAGAGAGAGAGAGAGAGAGAGAGAGAGAGAGAGAGAGAGAGAGAGAATTTTAACCTTTTTTTTTTTAGTTTTTCGGCGGGCATAACATCTTTGTTTGTATGTGGTGCTGAGGATCCAACCCGGGCTGCACACACGCCAGACGAGCACGCTACCGCTTGAGCCACATCCCCAGCCCCCCTTATTTCTTTATTATCTAACAATCCAGTGATTTTTAGTGGTCCATGCTGGAGTCCATTTAGTTCCAGGAGATCATTTAGTGATCAAAGTTCCATTCAATTCTGTTCCATTAAACCCTAATATAAGCTGTTCAATAGAAATTTCTGCAATGATAGAAATGTTTCTATACTGTTTATTACTACTCAATATGATAAATACTAGCCACATGCGAAATTGGGGTAATTAATTTCCAGTTTTATTTACTTTTAATTAACTTAAATTTAAAATTAAATGGATACATATAGCTACTGTGTACCATCTGGGTGTTACAACTATGTGTATTGACTTCCTTTATGTGATTGAAGCTGTTTTATCACATTTTTATTTTAATCTACAAAAAGATGAAAGACTAGAAATAGATGACAAATAATTTATTTTTAAGTAAATGAAAGTAAAATTACATCACATTTCATTGGTGAAAGCTTAGTCTTTATGTTGGGGGTTTCCAAGAGTTCCCTGAGAATCAGTGATTTAAAGGAGGGTACCCACTACTCAGCATATAGTGATACTCATAGCTATAATTTATTATAGCAAAAGAATAAAAAACAAACTCAGCAAAGGAAAAGCATTTATGGAGTGGATTCTGGAGGAAACCATGCATAGGCTTCCAAGAATCCTCTTCTAGTGGCCTCATATAGAATGTATGTAACTCCTCCACCAACAAGTTGTGATAACACATGACCACCAGGATGGTAACAACTGGGTGCTCAAGATATTTATTAGGAGATCCTCCCTTTTGCACGTATTTAAATTTTGTATTCCCATAAGCTACGTTGTTTGTACAAACCTTTAGATACTCCTATTCTTTGGAAAAAGTGTTACGTCAATGTTAAGAACTGTTTACCATTCAAATTCCCAGACACCAGCCTAAGACCAGGTTTATAAGCAGGTCTTTCTAAGGATAGTGAACTGAGGCCTGCAATATTCTCTTTGTAGCATAGCTTCATATAAATTGCATAGGAGGATGGGCAATGTAGTTTCTGGAGGAAGAGCTGTGCCTCATTACTGTGGACATGGTGGAGATTATAAATGAGTGGATAATAAGTAGTATAATATAAAATTTGCAAACTTTGTGACTTTCATTAATACATGTGCCTCTTAAATAGCATATCAAACTGTGCCTGGCACATAGTAAGTGCTCCATAAAACCATATCACCACATTCTATTATTAATTATTAATCTTTTTTTTAAACAACATGTGGGTGTGTTTGGGAGCTGGTTTATCTCTTTCTTCCCCTCCTAAACCCACCCAAAACTCTGAAGTTGTTATCAGTGGAATCTATACTGCTGTCTTTCTGCTTTGTCTCTTGAAAAGTTTTGATCATATTCATAGTGGAACCTAAGTGTTACCAAGCCTTTAACATTTAGGGGTAACCTTTTCTGTTACATCCAACTATAATAGCCAATGTCTCTAAGCCATAATCCTAAGCTGATGACAGGAATTTCACATTCTTCCCAAATATCTCTGAGCATTTTTTATTTTCTTCGAGGAGTCTTGTACTTTGTGGTTGTTGCCTGTCCCTTTTATCTTTGTTCAGTTCTTGAGATCTCATTCTGATTCTTCCTGTGGTTTCAACCATCCCTTGTTCATTTTGCTCCCAAATGTGGCTAAGGACTTCCCTCCATTTTTCACAATTGGTTTGACCCACAGCTGGCTGAGATTTGCTTTGTCTTGGTCAATACATCTTACAGAAGTCTTATGAGTGTGGAGGAGGAGAAATTAAAATTTGCTACTAGACATCATAGTGTCTGAGATTTCTAGGGCATATCTGTCTCTCGTAGGTCTTTATTGCTTTCTCTCTCTATTGCCTCTCACCTCCTTGGTACTGTATGCCCTGTTGCTAGATCTGCAGTAGAAAACTGCATTGCTTCTAGATCTTCTCTATCCTACCTCTGTAGCCCACCCTCCCAACTCCATGTCACCAGCAGGTACTGAAAAATCCCTCAATATTAAAAAAAAAAAAAGCAAGCAAGCAAACAAAGAAAAACTCCAAGAATATTTCTCTTTCTCTTTTTGTTACATTAGCAATTTTATTTAATCCATCCTATCTGCTCTGTCGTGACTCTCCTACTGTGCGTTGCCAGAATAGCTGTATTCATTTTCTAGGGATGTTGTAACAAATTACCAGAAACTGGGTAGCTTAAAACAACAGATTTTTTTTCTCTGACAGTTCTGGTGGATAGAAGTCTAAAATCAATGTGTCATCAGGACCACATTTCCTCTGAAATCTATAGGGTAAGATACTCTCTTGTGGGTTCCTACCTTCCAGTAGTCATGGGAAATCCTTGGTATTCCTTGACTTGTAAATGCATCTCTACAATATTGGCCTCTATTTTCATATGAACACCAGACCGTAGATATCTATATATATATTTGAGTTGGGAGTCTCACTATGTTGCCCATGTGGGCCTCCAACTCCTGGGCTTAAGCAATCCTCCTGCCTCAGCCTTTTGAGTAGCTTGGATGCCCTTCACCGCACTTGGCCTGTTTTCCTGTGAATATCTCCATGTGTGTTTCTATGTCTCCTTTCTTCTCATAAGGCCCATCTTAATGACCTCATGTTATCTTGATTATGTCAGTAATAATCCTATTTCCAAATAAAATTATATTCACTGGGAATCAGGACTTCAACACATCTTTCGGGGGGGGGATAAAAGTTAACTCATAACAGTAGCACACTTGCTTAGTATATGCCATCAGCCATTTCCTTAAATTGCTTTCCCTATACTGTAAATTCTTTGAGAGCAGAGACCTTGCCTGTCTTATTCACTATTGTGTCCCCAGGGCTGAGGACAGCTGGCACATTAAAGCTGCTCAGAGAACATGTGATTAAATGACCATTCTCAAATCCCAAATTCTTCATTCTTTTACCCTACTTCTTCTCTCCTTCAAAGCCTTCAAATGTCTTCTTGAATTCCTGTACCTTGCTCTGCACTCAGCACATCTTATTAGACTAGCTCTGCTCTTTGCCTTATACTTGCCATTGCCATCTCTTCCTTTGTCATGACCACTTCCCTAACACAGGCCATTCTCATCTGGTCCCTGTACTATAATGCAGATCTCTAGGAAGCTTCTCCAACATCTTCTTCCAGCTGTTTTTCATTCATTCTCTCCACTGCAGCCTGAGTGATACAATTGAAATGTAGATCTTGTATGCCATTCTACTACTTAAAATCTACCTTCTTACCATGTGTGGGATAAATTCCAAAATTTCAAATATGGCTTTTGATGCTGTGGCTTGATCCCTGACTCTCTTTCTGTTCTGTCTCTACCATTCCCTTTCTCGTTCTTTATGCACTAGACATAGTTTTCAATATCTCAACTATAATATGCTTTTTGTTGATTCAGGCCTTTGCACATGCTATTCCCTCTGCTTGGAATGCTCTCCTGTCTTGGCCTGCTTAACTACTTTACATCTTTCTTATCTCAGTTGAAACCTTGTTTCCTCTAGGAAGCCTCCAGGCCTACCCTCCCAAAGTTTAGTTAGGTCCCCCTGCCATCAATGCCCCTGAGTAGGGTTCTAGAGACTCTCAACATTTTATTTTTGTAAACCTCATCACACTTACACTTTTTAATCAATGCCTGTTTTCCCCCTGCCATAGTAAACCACATGAGAGTGGAGACCCTGACTATTTTGTCCATAGCTTCCTCATGAACAGTCCTTGACAAATACATGAAGCTCAATACATTTTTGTTTGAAGAATGAATTCTTTGGTAAACTGCTATTTCTTGGATTTGACCTTAATTTTGGGAAGCCCACTTGTGATGTATGGTTTCTAGAAGTCAGAGCATGTGCTCTTTTCTTGCTTAGCTCCTCTCAGTTCTTGGCCTCTGTAGACTTTCCCTTACCCAGCAGGAGGAAGAAATTTATGGTGGTTAGGGAGGTGGAAAACTTTATTACAAGGCAGAACTTTTACATTGTTGGGGTTAGAAAGGGGGAATCTGTACTAAATTCCCACTGTTGTATTGAAATGGGATAGAAGAGCCAATGTTAAGTTGTGCAGGTTGCTTCTCTCACCACCATTCTTGGTAAGGGAGGGGAGAGGACAGATGAAGAATATTGCCAGAATTAATGGAGGTATATCTACCTGCACTGACTGAAGGTATATCTACCTTCACTGCCTCCTCTAGAAGTCCTTAGAATATTTTTTTTAAATTCTTGCTATTGTTCCTAAAGATGAAGAATACATAAATATATAGAATTAGCAATTTCTGATAATACTATGTGCCGCTAACAATTGAAGTGTTTTATATTTGATCACCTAACTATACTTTCTTTATTTAATAACTGCTTTAGGGGGCCTCCTTTGTTCAAGCTCTGGGTTATAGGTCTATGATGCAAAGAAGGATATACTACAGTTTGTTTTATTGAGGAGCCAACATGCTGGCTGAAAGGAAATTCATCTATTTTAAGCTGATACAGCATGGTAGATGCTGTGACAGACAGGTATTTTCAGTGTCTGAAGAACTCAGTAGGGAGGCAGAACGTCTCATTGTTATTTGGAGGCTTGCACATTGCTATGTCTTATATAAGTGGTTGGATGATCTCAAAGTCTTTCATTGCATCTTTAAATGTGTTCCCCATATTTAAATGGGATCTGAAAGTTAAACCTGGAGACAGGTTGACTTGGATTTCAAATATGGCTTCATGCTATATCTTCCCACTGAATGACTTAGGTAAATCACTTTCTCTCCTACATCCAGAAAAGAGTGTGCAAGTGCTGGGATTAAATGATATGATGTATGCGACTCATATAGCATGGTACTTGGCATGTAGTTTGTGTTCAATTATTTCTTTCTCCAAGTGATTATTGCTTTTTTTATTTAATTAAGCTTTGAAAACCGATATATTATAAATGAGATTAAAATAAAAGCAAAGAATGTTTATTTGGTGAGGAATACATGTGCAAATTGGGAAACAGCCTTAGCTAGAACCAACCAAACAATATTTCAAGTGGCACTTCATAAAATTACAAATGTCAATTGACAAGTCCTGCAGTTGGAAACTGATGCATATAAGGATGCTGGTAAATTTTCTAATTGTTTGAATTGCCCTTGGACAAGAGGCAAAACTGGTCACTCTGGTATTTCTGAAACCTCGCAAGCTATTGTTAGGTCTTGAAAAATTGTTCCCTCTGGGGGATTCAATTATCATCATGATTCTGTGTAGCAGTCTTTTTCTGTTGGTAAATCTCTAAGACTCAGGAAAGAATTTTTGCTTTTATTTTCTTCTTGATGGGGCTGTTTTACCTCTGAGCCATGATCCCAGTTCTTTTTATTTTTTATTTCGAGACAGAGTCTCACTAGGTTTCTGAGGCTGGCCTCAAACATGTAGTACTCAAGCTTCCTGCTTCCAAAAGTCTTTGGGATTATAGACATGAGCAGGTGCTCTTCCTTCCTCCCTCCCTCACTGCCCCAGGTTTTGAACACAGGGGTGCTTTACCACTGAGCCACATCCCAGCCCTTTTTTAATTTTATTTTTTTTTAAATTGAGAGAAGGACTCGCTAAATTGCTAAGGCTGGCTCTGAACTCGAAAGCCTTATGCCTCAGCCTCCCACACTGCTGGTATTACACACCTGGCTGCTCTTTCATTGTTTAACATTTTGCAGTCATTTGGACTTTTATTTAGCTTCATGACATATATAGGCTTAAATGTTGATTTTTAAAGAATGTGATTTTGGTATAAAAATAGTCTAAACATAATAAACACACAACATGAATATTTCTTTAAAAATACATAAATTAGCAATTTTATTGAGGTAAACTTATACATTCCAAGAAATGATCTGGCTCTGAAGCAAGATATTCAAACTGCCTAGACTTTTATATCATTTCAAAACCATTATAAAATATTTCAAGTGACACTTTATAAAATTATAAATATAAATCACATATAAATTAACTCAAATCTCATTTAAATTATCAATAAATTAAAAATAATTAATAGTGTCCCAATGCTCATACTGTCAGTTCTTCGTAGAGAACAAGATAAGGTAGGTACCCAGTGGACAGGACATGTATTCTGACCATAGGAAGCAATGCCCATGAACCAATAAGCTTAGATGCCCACTATGCTTTCCGAACAGCTCTCAGGGCGAACTGCAGGAAATTCTCAAAGTTGCTCAAGATGAGTTGCATGGTCATGACCTTCTGCCAATCATTCTGTGATGCCAGTTTTGCCAACAGGTGGATATTTGCAGTTGGGCTAGGCAAGACTATTTTATTGGGATCCTTCACCTGAAGGGAAAAGAAAACAAAAAGGATTGTTAGAAAACAAAACGGATTGCTCCGGGCTGTAGGAAGATGTTTAAATTTGGGGTGAAATTATTTGAGGCCACCTGTCCTGACACATCCAGGGGAAGTGCTTTCTCTGAGCCCACACTGCAAAGGTCCCTTCTATAACAACTGAATTCTAATCGTCCCTTTGCCGCTCTGTCTCCCACCAGATGGTAAGCATCTATAGGACAGCAACACTACCTTGTCTTTCCCTTTAGTTTCTAAAACAGTGCCTGGCACAAAGTTGTTCTTTAATAGGTAAATTAAGAATTATAACTAAAGGCAATTTAATGGGATCTAAATTTAGTACTTTTCTCCAGTTTTCCCCTTACTATCCATCCAGCATCTTTTGAGAGACCACTGATTTGTGGTATAAAGAGGACTAGAAAGGTCCTTCAAGGGTCCCAAGGACATGGGGACAACTAGTTGCAGAAGGCCTTGAATCCCCCAGGTGTGGTCCTGGAGTACTGTAGCATTGACATCAACAGGGAGTTGTAAAAAATACTAATCTCAGGCCCCACCCAGAACTGCTAAATCAGACCACAGCAAATGAGATAATGGAAATGAAAAGCCCTGGTTTAAGGCAAACAACTACAAGAGGTAGGGTTAGCATAGAGCATTTCATTTTAGGACTCTCTTCAGTTCACTTTGCTTGGCTCATCCAAACTCTTAGCCACCAACCTTCCATGACCTGCCATTTAATAGTTAGCTGGTGGTGGCAAAGCCCTTGGTCCCTCCTTGGTCCCTAGCCTTTGACCATTTCTCTGCATTAACTTTCTGGTAACAAGAATGTCACTTGGCAGTGATTAAATATGAAAACCATTTTTTGCTGTTTTTTTTTTTTTTGAATAATGGCTCACTGTCCCTCTGCCTCATAGGTAGCCATCCCTGTCTAAGCAGCCTTGCATCACTGAGTTGTTCTTGAGCCCTAGAGGGATAAGTACTCACCTCTCGTTTCAGAATCTCAATCAGGGCTTTGGAACTGAAATACACATGTTCAGCTCTGTCCTTGTTTTTGCCTTCCTGAAACTTGTTCCGGATGTACCTCAGGTAGACCTGAAACTCCAGAAGCCCAGAGGTGATTCGAACAAGGCAGTTGTCCTATAAGAGAAGGAGAAATCAGTTATTGTTAGAGACAGAATCAATCTGAAAGCATAAAATTTCCATAATTCAGCATCTTTTCCCTCTGTCTAGAGAATTAGGCATCATATTTCGGAACACTGGACAGCATCAGCTGCCCCATTTTAAATATCTGGACAATCAGAGAATCCTGAAAGGAGACGGGTGTAACAGAGTGACATCAGTAGGGAGGCTGGGCCTGGATCCTGCCTAGGGAAGCCAGAGAGGAGAATAGTCCCCTAACTATCTTACCCAGAATGAGCTAGATTACATTAAGCAGCTGTGAAAAATCCCAACACAGAGGACCCATTTCTGGCCTTGCCTGTTCAGAGATAAACTCTTTGTCCTATAATTAACATAATGTTCTTTACATCTGTCTCCTTTGTTGCCTGCCTGGTTCTATATGCATGCAGGCCCTTCATGCAAGAGAGCTTTGGCTGAGGAAGTTAAAAGTTTTTACCCGATTGTATCCAGTTTGGAAGCATCCATCTTTTTCAGTCATCTTTGGAAGGTTCAGATGGTTTTCGAACACTGCCACATGGCTCTTCATACAGGTCTCATCATTCTTGCACAGCTGGGAAAGAACACTAGAATTGTTAGCATTTAAGTGCCCCTAAAGCAAACACCACTAGAGGGCTGATTTGTATTCTATCACAGCCAGGAAAGTTCATTTTAAGAAAAATGAAGTCACAATCTATTTGTAACTGGCAGGAAAAGTCTAGTGGAATTAGGCATACTTGAGTTCAGTCCCAGGCCCACCTGTGACTTCACTCCTTGTTTCGAGGATTTGATAGTATATTTATATAAAGTGCCTGGCACGTTATAGGTATTTAATACATGACAGCAATTTGATGATAATTTTGGGCAAACATAATTTAAACTATAAAATTTCCAGCTGGAAGGACCTATGAAATCATCTAGTCCAGCTCCATAATTTTAGATAGAGTTCAGAGATGGTAGGAAATTTGCCCAAGATCACAAAGGTGATTCTGCACAATTATAACTATAGTCTGGGCTCCTAGTCTGCTCTCTTGTATTCTTTCCTTTCTATCAAACAAAGTCCAAATACTTTGCAATGACAGTTGAGAGATGCTTTAATTTGCTTAAGGTTTTGCCTTTTTGGTGGTCCCTCAGGTAGGCATCTCAGAAAGAATGACACTAGGGAATCCTCCTCATTGAGCTTACATCACCTAGAAGTATTACAACTGCCCTGAAAAGCTGAGCATTAATTTCAGGGGAATCTAATCCACCTATCTCTGAGATACAAATTGAAGGTTTGCAGACTTTACTTTTCAGTAAAGGAAAAAGAGATTTGAGAAGCAGTAACCCTCAGTTGTCAAGTATGGAGCTGAGAATGGGCCAGGGAACACAGATTCAAGCCCCATTCTGTATTTTTCAGAAAAGGACCCCCACCCCAGACCAGCACCAAAGAAATACAGAACAGTCTGCCCCTTTGCCTCAAGCCCAACATGCCCCAGAACCCAGCAGAGACCTCCTAATTCAGAAGCCCTGTCCACATTTCAAGGACAAGAATGAATAAATGCCCACATGGGGCCTTCATCCCCAATACCAAGCCTACCCACCTCTTTTCTCATTTCGAAGACTTCCTTGATGAGGTAGGAAATCTGTCCTGCAGTTTTTCCAGAAGAGGCACGTGTTGGTTTATTTCGAATGACACTATTCTCTCCTTTTTCTCTCTTAAATTCTGAGGCGGGGAAGGCAGTAGCCACCACTAGGAGCAGCCCCAAGGAGGCAACTGGAAGAAAGGCAAAGAGAAAGCAGGGCTTGAGCTGACAGCACAGCTGAAGCCTGCTGCTGGCTGGCAGCCAGCCCTACTCGACCACACACCTCCTCCCTCACATCGTGCTCAGTAGCCCCGCCAGCAGGACTCCCAGGGCCAGGGATTTTCTTCACTTACTTGAGAAGAACTTCATGGCTGTTCCTGGAGGGCAGATGGAGCTCTCTTCCTTTCCTGGTGGGCTCAAGAGCTGAATGTGCCTCAGACATCCCCAGTCTCATATTTATTGGGAGTTGAGGCTCTAATTTTGAGACTCATGGGAAAATCCCACATTTGATAAAAATCTTTGTTGTGGGGTGGGGGTGGGGCCAGAATGGGTGAGGCTGATTTGAAACCTCATTAAGATTGTGCAATGTGACGTCGTCGTTTAGCATCAAAATATTCACACAACTCTTGGGGGGGAAAAGTGTGGCTTGGGTCATCATTGAGGCTACCTCTAAGAAGCAGGATCACTCTTCCTTTACTTTTTTCTTTTTTTTTTTTTTTAGTGACTCAGCACTTTAGCATGTTTTGAAAAAGTAAAACTGAAGTCACACACAATATTTTATGAGGGGGAAAAAGAAACTAAAGCTATGATTTTTAAAAAACAATACTTTGATTACCAGACTGAGGCTAGGATTTAATGTTCTGTCTATCTGTATTTGTGAAAAACCTTAGATGTTCTGATCTGAGTTTCCTCAGCTCACACCACAGCACCCCCGCCTTCTGGGGTTACACAGAAGATACTACTACCAATCATCTCAGAATTTTTATTTCCTGGTTTTCATCATGACCAGCTGTTGCAGAATTGTCTGGCTATCCTGAAATCTTGTGCAGTTATTTCTAGGAGTCTCCAGATAGAGTTTGTGGTACATGCATAAATGACTCCTTTTTGCCAAAACGTGGCACCTACCAGTTTCCTCCTCACCTGTTCCAGCCTGCATAGGGGAGATGCCTGCTCTCACCTTGGTTCCCTGACCTCTTTCTGGGGGGTCCTTGTGAATTCTTGTGGTAAGAAGAATTAATTAATCTCTGTGTCAGAGTTATCCTGCACTCTAGCTAGTTATGTTCCTACTGCTGCCCAACTTTATTGACCACTGCCAGGAAACATGCAATCCTCTTGTTTTAGGGCAGCATAAGGTAGGTGAATGGGCCCAGGTTTGTGGGAGTACTCAAGTTGCTGAAACACACTTGGTTCAGGGTAAAAATGGGAAAGAATACTACTAATTTCTTTGATGAGGATGTCAAAGATGGAATCTTCTAAAACTTGACTACATAGTTTTCTCTCTATGTGACTTGAGTTGAATCTGAAGATGGCATTGCTCTAGAACTGAATCACCTTCTCCTCCAATGCCTTAGGCTTGCTTATTGGGTATGTTTAGACAGCCCTTCCCCCTTCCCTTAGGATGACTTTGTTTGCTTAGTCTCCTGTAAGTGAATTCTAGATCAAGCTGCCCTGCCAGTCTCCAAAATCCCAGACAGCTCTGAGGATGGTATTTCAGGTTTAATCTTGGATATGTGTGTGGCATTGAAAGAAATATTTACAACTATTCCCTGAAGACCTTAAAAGAGCATGCTACAGGGATACTGCCACAACGATGTTCATAGCAGCACAATTTACAATAGCTAGACTGTGGAACCAACCCAGATGCCCTTCAATAGATGAATGGATAAAAAAAAAATGTGGCATTTATACACTATGGAATACTACGCAGCACTAAAAAATGACAAAATCATGGAATTCGCAGGGAAATGGATGGCACTAGAACAGATTATGCTTAGTGAAGCTAGCCAATCCCTAAAAAACAAATACCAAATGTCTTCTTTGATATAATGAGAACAACTATGAACAGAGTAGGGAGGAAGAGCAGGAAAAAAAAAGATTAACTTTAAACAGAGACATGAGATGGGAGGGAAAGGGAGAGAAAAGGGAAATTACATGGAAATGAAGGGAGACCCTCATTGCTATACAAAATAACATATAAGAGGTTGTGAGGGGAATGGGAAAATAAACAAGGAGAAAAATGAATTACAGTAGATGGGGTAGAGAGAGAAGATGGGAGGGGAGGGGAGGGGGGATAGTAGGGGATAGGGAAGGTAGCAGAATACAATAGTTACTAATATGGCATTATGTAAAAATGTGGATGTGTAACCGATGTGATTCTGCAATCTGCATTTGGGGTAAAAATTGGGAGTTCATAACCCACTTCAATCTAATGTATGAAATATGATATGTCAAGAGCTTTGTAATGTTGTGAACAACCAATAAAAAAAATAAAATAAAATAAAAGATTAAAAAGATGAAAAAAAAGAAAGAAATATTTACAAAACACAGTGTTAACATCACAATGGGCTTCTTTGCTCTGCAGAGCAGATAACTTCAACTTTGCTAAAACAATGACCTTTGTTAGGGCATTTAAAACATGATTATAGATGACCACACCTATAATCTCTTCTGCTGAGGAAGGATGGTTTCAAGGTCAAAGCCATATTTAGCTATGTATCAGGGCCCTAAACAACTTAGTGAGACACTTTCTCAAAGTAAAAATAAAAAGGGCTGGGGATATGGGTTAAATCTTTAGTACCAAAAATTAATTAATTAAAAATAAGGATGATTTCCTCAAGTTTTGTTTTGTGAGTAACATTTTAGGACCCAACTGCTGAAGAATGTGAGATCACCCATTTTCCCCCATTCATCTAAACAGAGAGGCCACAGTCAGGTCCTCTGGCCATAGTGGGGGTTTTTAGTTTGAAAATGAAAATGGGGAGGATGGCTGCATGGTTTCAATTTTAATGCTTTTGGGTTGTCAGCAGCCTGGACACCCTGAGTCAAATGCTTTCTCCTGAATGAAGCCATCTCTCCCAGTTCCCCTGGGTAGGCTGTGACAGACCTCTGCAGTGTGGAATTACTTTTCTTCAGTTATATATTTTTTTGAAAATATAACTCAAAAAATTTCAAATACTTGAATTTAATAACTCAATGTAACATAGATTTATCTTTTTTAAAAAAGTGCTTTTAAATTAGGAAGCATGTATCCATATTAAATTGTTTAAACAGTACCTCAGGACATACAGGGAAAAGTAAGACTCTTTCCTTTCCTGGCTCCTTTTTCCAGAGGTAGCACCTAGTCCTCAGTATTCTCAACCAAATCCTCTGTTGGCCTCATCTGGGAGAAGTTTTCACAGCTTCCCAGGTACTCTTTATTTATTTACATTATTGGTGCGCCCACGTGCACACACACACACACACACACACACACACACACACACACACACACTGTAATTTCCTATGGCCTGAATATGCCACCTATGCAGCCCTCCTTGGATGTACATATAACAAAGCACAGGCTCTTGGGTATCACAGCTTGGGTTGCAAGTCCAGCTTGGTCACTTACTAGCTGATTGACCCTGGTTAAGTTACCCAAAGAATCTGTGCCCTTCTTTATTCACCTATAAAACTCGGTAGTAATGCGTCTTGCCTTATAGGGCTGCTATGAGGATTTAATGAGATAATGTAAAACAATCTCTGGAGCATATTAATCCCTCAAAAGCACTAAATTTTTGTGACATTCCATGGCTGGAGCCTCTGCCTTAGCAAATTCTTCTAGTATAGCTCTGTCAGCTCACCTGGGGTCTGACTATGAGTCACTATGAAAAGAATTAGGTCACTGTGTCAGTGATGAATTGGTCTCCCAATCATAGAAGTGAGATCCTATGTTCTGTTGAAAACTCTTTATGTCACACAGTGAAAAAATGGAAAGTTATCTCCCTCTTTTCTTGAGAACATTAAGCTCTCTAAAACAGATCCCTTGAGGTCAATAATTAGCTCAATTGTGTCTTGCTCCCAGATGATTTCCAAGACATTCTGCTAAGTGATTTTTCTGTGTATTTATTTATTTATTTATTTTTCAAAAATCCACAGCCTTCCCTGTGAATGGCCATCATCATTATTCAAGTTCCTGAAGTGGCTTCTGAGCATGAGGGTGCTAGGCAATCCTAGATCATGTACTTCTGGCAACAAAGGCCAGATTGTATGGTTCAGGAAATGCAAGTTACCCTGTATAGCCACTTGCACATTGGAGCATGGATCTTTGTATAAATGCCTGGGCTGGCATTTGTGGAAAAACAGACTCTTTCTGTTCCAAAGCATTAAAGCAACATCCCTAATCTACCATGATATCTGCCTTTCTTTACATCTCAGTGGGATTTTCCACACAAAGAATTCATCCTTTGCAATTTTTTACTTTTTAAACTTTTTGTTTTCCTTTGAGCAGTTTTAAGTTCACAGTAAAACTGAGATAAAGGTACAGAGATTTCCCAAATAACCCCTGCTTCCAAACCTTCCTCACATGCTGAGGGCCATTACCAAGTAGAAATGATGCATCAAAATTTCCTTGCCAAGTGTACCCCATGCTGCTTAGAGGACATTCGATGGGACATTGCATGCATGCTTTAATAAGGTGACCTTGCTCAAGGACCAAGGCGGATCTGGGTTTAGAGCTGATCAGGTTTGAGGAAGTAACCGGCTCCTTGAGTTTAAGGCGTTGCCAGTTTAAGATAATGGGTTTTAGGGAAGTTAGAGGTTGAAGATTATTGCTGGGATTAGGTCCTGCTGCTTGTTCCCGTTAAGATTAAAATGGAATTTGGAGATAGCCTCGTGGAGTAGGTGAATTGTGCGGGCAGGCGGGAGAACGAGATTGCCCCTGGACCTGTGTGGAGGCGGTGTGAGAGTGGGAATAAATAATTGCTGTTTGAACCTACAAAGGTGTGTGGTGGCTCGTGATTCTGGTGCCAAGCCCAGACCTTGACACTCACATTTTAATATGAGTGACCAGAAAAGACTGTGGTGTCGGCACTTATTAATTAATACTACAGCTGCTGGATTTCACTTTTGCTAATTTGAAGTGACTGCCAATTGAGACCAAGAGAGGAAATACAAATGGGAGCATGTGTGGAGGAAGAAAGCCAACTCCATTCCTTTATCACTTAACATAGGGCTGGCCGTGTTTCCTGAATCACTGTCCATGTCTGCTTTCCTACATGGTGGTGGAGTCCAGATCACACTCCATTGGTTCATTGGAGGTGAGGGGAAGAAAGGGATTTCTATTTGGTACATTAGCCACCAGAGGAGAGTATTCTCCAAATCTCATAAGCCGTGGGGGTGTGCTCTTTGGCTATATTACACGGGTTGGAGATGGATAGGTCTTTGATTTAACAGGAGGGAGTATCCGAAGGAAAAAAAGGAACTCACTGGGTACTAGGGAACTTGCAGTTGCTGTTAGAAAATAGTTTCACTTGTCACCAAGGCAGAGGAAGTTTGCAAATTGAAACACTGGGTGCTTTAACATCTTCTGGAATTCAGTCCCAGTGAGCAAATGCCAGGCCTGAAGGCTCTGGTAAATGTCCTACTTTGGCAAAAGTGTTGGTATTACTTAGAGTATATGAGGAATAGATGGTGTGTGTATTTGGGAAGAGCTGGCTGAATCTCGGAGAGCAACCGGTCCCAGTGACCAAAGCTCTTGACAGTTGCCAGCTTGGTCCAAACCTAGTATGGCCTCAGTCTCGGCTCTGATGCTCTATTACAGATCCTGGTGATGTCATCGTCTGGTCTCAGCTTTCCTGAGGGGGGTGATCAGTGCGTTTGAGGGGGGTGATCTAGCCACAAGGCCAGGAAAAGAGTACATCTGCCCTGCTCTGTGTCACTTCTCTATGCCCTCATTGTCACATGCTGGTATACCCTTCTCTTGCCAAGGGAGAGAATCCTAGGCATTTTAGGATGGAAATGACCTCTCCTAGGGCAACAATGAGGACTTTCTCTGCCTTTCCACCCTCATGCAACCCCTTCCACCTTGCCTCCAGGCCTTCCTGGAAAAGAATATCAGATCTCAAAATGTTGATGAACTTGCTGCTTTGAAGTTGTAGCTTGGTGATAAGAAATTCCTCTGTGATTGGAAGGAACCCCTAGGGCAGGGAAATCCCTTGGCCTGAGTTTTGGAGCTTTATCTCTTCTGTGTCTGAAGGACTGGTTTTCTGTATTGCTGATTGCTGGTTCTGCTTTATGATTGGGAAACTTCAACGCAGAGCAATCAGGTAACTTATTCTCAGAGTCATTTGAACCATTTTTTTTAAACAGAGAGTGAGAGAGGAGAGGAGAGAGAGAGAGAGAATTTTTAATATTTATTTTTTTTTAGTTCTCGGCAGACACAACATCTTTGTTGGTATGTGGTGCTGAGGATCGAACCCGGGCCACATACATGCAAGGCTAGCGCTCTACCCCCTGAGCCACATCCCCAGCCCCCATTTGAACCATTTTTAAAAAAATATTTGTTTTTAGTTGTAGTTGGACACAATACCTTTATTTTATTTGTTTTTATGTGGTGCTGAAGATTGAACCCAGGGCTTTGTACATGCTAGATGAGCGCTTTACCATTGAGCCACAACCCCAGCCCTTGAACCATTTTTGGTTTCTACAAAGATCTCAGTTCTCTGAGTTCAGCGTCATAGGCAGAAACTAAGCATGCAAACCATGGGCTGTTTCCCTTCACCTTTTTCTCTCAAAATTAAGGTACCAAGTACCCATTTGAAAGTATCACATGTACTGGCAAGACCAGGGGATTCTGCTGGCCTGGCTATGATGTATTTTACCTCCCTTCCCTTCCCTTTTGGATAGTTATTTGCTTAAAAGACTGTCTTAGTTCCTCTGAATAAAGCCTCCTGTGTGTACTTAGCAAGCTGAATTCATGAAGGTAGGGAAGGACGTCCTAGTCTTCATGGTGGGAAAATACTCTTTGAGTTTCTGACACATTAGGTTTTATTTTTCCTGAAGAAAGGTCTACTTGGATTGATTTAAAATGTTACAGAAGCAGGTAAGCAGATCAAAGAATCTTAAATGATCTTTTCAAGATATTGAATTCTATGTTGTATAGATCTATGAATGTGTGTGGGTGTGTGTGGCATAGAGCAGAGCCTTTGATTTATCATAGATATGGCTCCAAGGGGTGCTTCCCACTCTGTGTTAGGGCAGCCTTAGCCATCTGGGTCCCCAGGAAGCCTGGGTGAGCTTTCTCCTGTCACCCAGGCCTGTTACTCCTCCTCTGCTGCTGGGTATTCATAGTAGTCCATGTCTGGGCTTCAGTTTCGTATCCTTCAATGACTTCCCAGGATCCCTTACCCCAGAAGCCATGTTTCTTCTGTGCTACTTTCCTGTGGGTGACATGGGTGGGTGAGAAGTGGTGACAGAAAGGAAGGTGTGGTTTGCTTCACTAGTTTTGCAAGAGATCAGGATGCTTGGAAATGGTTTCTTATTTCTGAAGGTTTATTTGGGGGCTTGATGCCTATGTCATTGCTGCTAACTGCCTCAGATTCTCCCTTGTCTGTAGAAAGCCAACATAGAGGCTGTCATATACTTCTCTGTATTTAGTTTATTTGCTGTGGGTCCAGGAAACCTACTGAAGACACCAGGTCTGTAGTAGTCTAGGGCAGGTCAGGCTTAGAATTAAATTTAGGTCTTAGGCCATTTCTGTCTGACATTGTTTGGCCACTCTGTTGCCCCATTGGTCCTATTGACTTTACATAGAGTACAGTATTCAGAAGAAGGTTGTGGTTTTTTATGTTGCCAGCAAAAACTTTTGGCTTAATGTAGGGTTTCCCTGAATTAGGCTTGTCTTTTTACTGCATTGCCAAATCCTTGATTTCTTGTGTTTTATGAGTGTAGTTGTTCACAGATATGAGTGTTTAGATGATGACTAACTGGAGGATTTAGAGCAAGGAATTCTCTTATCTAGGGGTTTGATTAGGGAATGCTCTCCACATTCCTCCCTAGCTCTAGCATTGTGTCAATATTTTGTGATTCTGTGGATCTTCAATAACCATACTGAATATTCTAGAGCATACCTTTAGTGGAGCTATAGCAGTAGGAGTCCCTAAAATGGAGAAATAATTCTTGAAAACTCAAAAGTCTGATGCTGTCTAGATCCCACCCATATAGCAATTAGTAGACTTGTTTGTTGAGGTGCTGTCCATTTTGATATGCCAGTGTCTTGGTTGCCTCCTGCAGATTAAACTGGATTCAGGAGAAGCCAGAGCACCTGCACTGAGACATCAATGCAAGGAGATCACAGATTTCTTAATTATGTACAAGTAGGAAAATATCAATATACAAAGTTAAGTACTTAAAGCTTAAAAAACAGTTATGTGAGAAAGATGTATTAAATGTAGAAAATAGAAAAAGGCAAAAGGAAACAAAATTGAAAAGTAATTTTATCACCCAGCTAATTGTTATCATTATAGTATAATCATTTCTAGTTACACACACACACACACACACACACACACACACACACACACACACATACCTCTGAAACTAGCATTTCAAGACTATAATGTTTGATAACCTGCTTTTTTTTCTGTTTCTTTGTGTACATAATATACTGGGTAACTATATAGGGATGATGTAAATTATTCTATAGATAAACCAGAGTTTAGAAGAGACATATTCAGTAGGTTTATAGATGACTCCTCTATGTGCACACCATTCTCCTCATAAGGCAAATGAGGAGTTCATATCTTAAGGAGAATGGGAATCAAAATAATCACTGGGTTTCCTGAGTGGTTAACTTACTGTTTGTGAAGTAATATAATCTCCAAGTTGATAAATTGTGCTTATTATTTGGAATCATGAAAATGAGTTTGCTGTTTGACCAAAGTTTGTGTTTCATCTGGTCTAGGACACTGTCAAGCTCTGGTGAGACCTTATAGTGAGTTTCAGTAGCTCATTATTCTTCTTTGCCAGTAGGATGTATGGAGAGTTGTCAAGTGCAACAGTGTCATCATGTCTCCTCAGTTTTGTGTGGCTTATTAACTTTGGTATCTTCAAATTCATTATTGACGCCTGTTTCACAAAGCAAAAGAAAAATGAATTATAGCATTTCATAAAAATTTGTGGTCTTGGGCTGGGGATGTGGCTCAAGCTGTAGCACATATGTTAGGCCCAGATTCGATCCTCAGCACCACATACAAACAAAGATGTTGTGTCTGCTGAAAACTAAAAAATAAAAAAAACATTAAAAAAATTTTCTCTCTCTCTCTCTCTCTCTCTCTCTCTCTCTCTCTCTCTCTCTCTCTCTCTCTCTCTCCCACTAAAAAAATTTTTTGTGATCTTGAGATGTCTCTATCATTTCTATTTCAGTTCTGGTGTGTCTGTCTCAGGGGATCACTCACCTATTATGATTGTGTGGCTTGTGCAAGAGAAATTGCAATACTAGAGGGCAGTGAAGCAAGATCCACCACAAACCAGTTAGCAGGTATGATAGCCTGCCTTGATTATGGTCAGGGAACGTATGTAGGTGAGAGGTAATAGCCATGCTTCTCCTGAGAACTCTGAGATGCCAAAATGGACTACCTCTGGGTATTTTCGCAAAATTTCCTCTCTAGATCTCTTTAAAAACACAATCATAAGCACCAATGTGGGATAGTTTTAATAGACTGTCTGAAGTAAGATTCTATATAATATTGTTTTCTTCTAAAGTACTTTGAAAAATGAGTACTTGCATGTAGGATAAATCAGGCATTTGTTGAATTCTAGTGTCTGGGCTAGGTGCTTTACAGGCATTAGCTCATTTAAACTTCACCCTATGGAAGTAGCTATTATTATCTTTACTTTGGAGATGAGAAACTGAAGTTCAAAGATGATAATGATTTACTTAAGGTCATGCAGCTCCCAGAATCATGAAGAAGCTTGATGGTTTTGGGGAGGAGAGGTGAAATTTGTTAAGTTGGTTAAACATAGGGTTGTCAGATTAAATACTGGCTACCCAGATGCATTTCAGATACACATAAACAATTTTTTAGTATGACTATATACCAAATATTATGTATGTATGCTAAAATATTACTTGTTCATTCAAATTTAACTGGCATCTGTACTTGTTAAATCTATCAACTTTATTTTGTAGGTCCAGCTTATTGTGGGGGTAGTAGGTGCTGAAACCTAGGTAGAAGTATCAGTAGCCAAGAAAGATAGTTTGAGTAGAGCAGTAATGTGATGAAAGTATTTAGTCTGAGTGATCAGAAAGAAGACCGTGAAGGACTGGAATCAGGGAGATGGGCTTGGAGGCTGGTACAAACATCTCAGATAAGACCAAGAGAAGCCCAGGTAGAAATGCTTGGAGCTGCCTGGTTTGGACTTAAGAGAGCCAATTGTGCTTCTCCCTCCCCAACTTTCCATTCAGTTACTCCTGATAGTAGCTTGAAACTAGATAAGAAGGGAATATTTATACAACAAAAATTGGTAAATGCTAAAATTTAGAGCCTTCCCTTCACTTCCATCTAATCCCCAGCAAGTTGTTAAATATTTTCCAACATGTTCAGGGGGCCCAAGAAAATAGAGGGATAGTTTGAAGACAAACTCAATTAAATCCAGAGATCAGTTATTATATAAATTCTATTTGGGGAATGTAAGAAAAGCAGATGTCAAAGGGATTAAGGACTATATGATATATTCTTATTTCAGAGGCAATTGGTCAGGAACGTCTGTGCCACCAAATGAAGGCATAGAAGTTGCTACTTCTGTAAATGGATAGACACTGCTACCCATTGAACCCCAGGGGAGTGCTAGGATTGCACAGGGCAGAACTTGATTTACAGTTAGATGCCCTTGGATTTTCCCCAGCCAGGAACTGGATCATGCCTCAGTAGATCAGGGAAGAGCCATGGATGAAGTTAGGGACTGAAGATTAGTCACACATAGCAAAGCAGCAGTTTAGAGGACTAGGGATTTCTGATTTGTCACTGTGTCACATCAATAAGAGCTGATGAATGGCCAGGCTAGCTTTGGGGCCCTGAGTAAGACACGATGACCAGAGCCCTAAAGGGTTCTTTGGGTCCCAAAAGAATTGTTTGTTCTTGGATCATAAGTTTAGCTCTCAAATGTACTGGAATGACAGGCAACCATTTTTCTTGATATTATTCTTGGCATTGCATCTTGTGCTGCATCCTCCTTCTGATTCATCTCTTTTACAGTTCTATTGCATGTTTCTAAAAAGTTGCTTTAGAAAAACAAACAATATTGGGCTGGGGATGTGGCTCAAGCGGTATCGTGCTCGCCTGGCATGCGTGTGGCCCGGGTTCGATCCTCAGCACCACATACCAACAAAGATGTTGTGTCCGCCGAGAACTAAAAAAATAAATAAATAAATATTTTTTTAAAAAAAGAAAAACAAACAATATCATTAAATCCAATCCCTTGACCTCTTTAACAGTATCTGCTAATGACAGGAACCTGGTTGATACTTGACTGGTTTATAGCTAAATTTCAGAGTATTGAGTAAAATATGAAATCCCTAATAGAATTTTGGTTCTATTACATGGCATAGCTCTCAGGCAGGTCACATGAGGAGTCTTTATTTTTTTCTTTCTCCACAGCATGTTAGTCTTTTCAGAATCATTTCAGTGCAGGGAAGAATGACATCTTGTGGATGCCGTGATGTCTCTACATTCTGAACTTCTGTCAAGACTCAGATCCTGCCTGGATTCTCTCAGGAGCCTCTGTGCATCTGTTTCCAGGAATAGTGAGAGTTTTCCTTGTGCTCTCCAGTAGGGTCATGTACTGTACTAATCTCTTTCCAGGCAATGTCATGATGGCACAAGATCTGGAACCAAACTGTCTGGGCTCAAATCCTTGTCCTGTACTTTACAAGCTGCTATTCACCGAGAATTTATTTAACACCTAGGCTTCATTTTTCTCATTTGTAAAATGGGAGTAGCAATAGTACCTTTTGTCATAAGATTGTTGGAACCTATGTAAAGCTCTTAGTATCTGCTTGGCATATACAAGGGGCTCAGTAAACTCAAGCTATTATGATTACTATTTCTCTTTCCACAGTTAATTGAGAGTTTTCTGAGGACTATGTCTTTCTCATGCCAAGCAATAGCACAGAGTTAAGCATTTGGTTGATTCTCAGGGTTGATGAATTAATGAAAGGCAAGGTCTACTTGCAATGGATATGTTGAAAATAACCGTCAAAATTTCGAAGAACAGGGGCTGGGGATGTGGCTCAAGCGGTAGCCGTGCTCGCCTGGCATACGTGTGGCCCGGGTTCAATCCTCAGCACCACATACAAACAAAGATGTTGCGTCCACCGAGAAATAAAAAATAAATATTAAAAAAAATTTCGAAGAACAGATTAATTCATAACATTTTCTTTGTGAGCTTTTCAAAAAATCATTTAAAACATTAAGTTCACTTGATTTGCAAATTATAAAGACCAATACTTTGTCCAATAATTTAACATATGTATATTTATTTATTCCATACCATAGGAAGTATGGTTGACTAGATAAAACATAGATAACAGGGACAAACTTGGTTTAAATCCTAGCTCCACCCTTTATTGCTTGGGTGACTTTGTTAAGGTGCTTCAGTTCCCTGCTTCTGGTTTTCTTTATTTGTAAACTGTGGTAAATAAAGTTTACCATCTAAGAGTGGTACGAAAATTAAATGAAGCCAAATCCATTTAAGCACAGTTATTAGAATATGCTAAATTGTCAGTTGATGCTAATTAATATTATTGTTGTTGAATTGTTATATTGAATGAGGTTAGGCACGAGAAAAAAAGAAGGGAAAAAGAAAGAAAAGGATCAAAGTAAGCAAAGCAAGAATGGAAGAATGTCTGAAAACCCCAGAAATGGCCACTAAAATATAAGGCAAATAAAATGACTTATAGATTTTTGTGGTAAAATGTTATATTTTACTTTATGGTTTTTGCTTTATGGGCTGGGGACATAACTCAGAGGTAGAGTGCTTTCCTAGCATGTGCAAAATCCTGGTTTCCATCCCAAGTACCATCACCACCAAAGAAAATGTTATTTAATTTTTGCATAGTTAACACATACACATGACACAGAATTAAAAATGTATTAAAAGTTACTTAGTGAAAAATCAGTCGCTTCTATCATTTACAAACTATTAGGGGTGACTACTTTTATTTTTGTGATTCTTTCTAGAAATACTTGATGCATTTATAAGCAAGATATTTGAATTTCTCATGATTTATTTTTATTCTTCTACATACATGATGATGCACCAATCACACTACTCTACATCTTGCTTTCTTTATTGAATGTATTTTAGCAATTATTTCTTATTGGGAGATACAGGGCTGCCTCTTCCTTTTAAAATCATGCATTCCACTTATTTGACAAGGGCCCCACTTATGGAATTTTAGATTGTTTCCAATCTTTTGTTTTTACATGTAAAACAGTAATGAATAATCTTCTCCACGTGTGATTTCACACTTGTGAGTGTGTCAGGGGAATAGTTTCCTAGAAATGAAATTGCTTACTCAAAGGAGATGGGCAAATTTGACAGATAGAGACAGATAGAGGTTGTACCATGTAACATTCCCTTCTGTGAGCTTCCACGTATGATCATCAGCACATGATGCTATCAGTCTTCTTGATGTTTGTCAGCATGAAAAGGGAGAAGACATATCCTATTGTAGTTTTAATTTGCATCTCTCTTGTTATAAGAAAGATGGAGCATCAATTCAGATATTTGGGAATCATTTTATTTTCTGTTAATTGGTTTTTGTTGTTGTTTTGTTTTGTTTGTGGTATTGGTGATTGAACCCAGGAGCATTGACTTCTGAGCTACATTCCCAACATTTATTATTATTATTTTTTAAATTTTAAGACAGTGTCTTGCTAATTTTCCCAAGTGGGCCCTGAACTTTTGATTCTTCTGCCTCAGTCTCTCAAGTAGCCTCTTTCTGTTGATTTGATGGAGCTCTTGATGTACTCCAAAAGGCAAACTTTTGTTTTCTTATGCTTTTAATTTATCATTCATCCTTCTATTTAGTTTATAGTGTTTTAGTTTTTGTGTCATGCTGAAAGCTTTTTATTTATGTGAAAAAACTTTATATCTCTTCATTTATGGCTTCTAGATTTTGTGACATACTTAAAAAGGCTTATTTAATTTACTCTGATAGCATAAGAATATTTTTCTAAGTTTTTCTCAGTATCTTTTAATAATAACCTTCAAAATATTGGGCTAATGCAGACTCTGCTTATCACATGACAAGATGAGTCCTTCTTGTCACACTCTGATATAAATACATACACAGAAAAAAAAAGTTTAGGTCTCCCTGGAAGGTAGAATGAGCAAGATTTATTTTTTCATTTTTGTATTTTTCTTTGTTTTTTAGGTTTTCTGCATTGATTACATATTTCTTTGGCATCCAGAAATTATTTTCAATTAAATAAAAGTTTATTTTGACCTCCCTTAGCCTTATTTTAAGGTATCCTTGGTTCCTAGATCTTTTGGAAGCATGCTAAAGATGTTGCTTGTTTGAAAACAGTCTGTTTGACTTTCTACACTGAACAGCTTTAGTGAAGTTCTAATGACTTCCTTGTTGCTCAATCTAGTGAGAGCATTTTAGTACTAAATTTACCTAATCTGGCCTATCTGAAGCTCCTGACCACTCCTTCCTCTTTTGCCTTTGTCCTTTCTCTCTCTGCCGCTTCCTCCTTGTGACTTCTGTTCTGGCCATTGCCCTAGCTATTCCTTGTGCTAGATGCTCTGAGTCTGTATGTCATCTCACTTAGCACACACTACAATTTTCTGAAGGAGCTGTGGTTATCAATTGGATTTTCCAGGTGAGAAACCTGAGCATTGACAGAATTAAGTAATATGAACAAATAAGCCCCGATAGAAAAGGGCAGCGCCAAGTGACTCTGTCATCTTAACCACCATACTAAGCAGGACATTCCCTTTGTGCCTTTGGTGGGCCAGCTCAACCTTGTGTGGCTTTATTTACACTTTCCCTTCCATGCTTGCACATGACTCCCAAGTTTATGTCTCCAGCTTCTATAGCTGTATTGCGTTCTAGTCACATGTCCCCTTAGTAGTTCTATAGACCATTTCACCATGCCTATATCTTAAGAGATTGTCTGGAAAGATAGGGCTATTATTTTTTTTCATAGTGTTTGGTATAGAAGGCTGGCAAATGAGAGTGCAGTGACACCTGCTAAGGTATTTTAGATCTGAGATTGGCACTTTGCTTTTATTAAGTTAGATTCAAATCATCTTGATCCCTGCTCTCAGGAATTTCTACTGATTCAGCTATATTTGCATGTCCTTACCCTTTTAAGGTCAATAAATCCTTTTGGAAGATTGGTTGCCTTTTCCCCACAGCTCAAAGTACTGTAACCAACATATCCCCATGGGAAGGCCAGTTCATTTCCTAAAAGTGCAAGGGGCTTCCTCTCAGGGAGTAATTAACATAGAAGACCTAGAATCCATTCAAATTTCCCGAGAGTCTGGGGTTCAATCCACTGGAGTTAATAATCACAGAGAACTCAAGGTAGAACATCAGATTTAAAAACAATTGCTTTTCAGCAGGAAGAGCAATCTTCCGGCTAAAAGATTGTGTGTGTGTGTGTGTGTGTGTGTGTGTGTGTTTCCCCTTTTAAAATGCTTTTATAATTGGTAACAGTCTCTGTAGGAAGAATATTGCCAGTTCTCCAGCATGGTATTTAAACTTTTCTAATAGTTAAAGATCCAAATTACACAAGTAACATATGCTCATTGTAACTAAGACTTCCAGTCCATCCAGATGACTATTAAAAACCTGGACTGCCTTCTGCACCTTGCCAAAGGCTCACACAAATTTATACAAACTGACATCCTGATTACATAGATAGGGTTGGGATTGGGTTATTTATTTAAATACATGTAGTGATGAAATTATACAATGCATATTAATCTATAACTTGCTTTTCTCAACTAGCTATATGATGGATACTCTATCCATTCAATCAACACAGCTTTCATTTTGTAATAATAATAATATTTCATTTTGTAAATAATGTGCAATATATCACATTTTACCATTTATTCAACCAATTTCCTTTTGATCGACATCTAGGTTATTTTGAGATTCTTACCTCTACAGACAAAGCTGCAGGAGATGTCCTTGTACATGCATTTTAATATTATATTTCTATGGGGTACTAAAAGTAAGATCGCTGAGTGCTAGGGTTGGCTAGTTTCTAAAACTACATTAATATATGATCAGAGGAAGAGAAAAGAGAAGTCATGTGCTTCTGTCTGCAGGTACTATAGTAGGTACTTTCCATTAGTTGTTTAGTTTCATCTTGGTCACCTGTTTGCAGTCCTGCCCCAATCCTTCCTCTATAAAACCGCAGATAAACACCCTGGTCTTTGCTCAAATGCCCTGCATGGTTCCTTTCACCTTCAGGGAAAAGGCTGAGCTACTAACATGGCCCACAATACCCTCTACAGTTTGGTTTCATCTCCTTCTTCTGTCTCTCCCTGTCCCTCTCCCATCCTCTTTGTATTTCAGCACAACTATTTGCAGTTACCCTCCTAACAGACCTTTTCAAAACTCTGGCCTTTGCTCTGCCTTCCTCCCTGTTCTGATGGTCCTTCTTCACACCGTCCCCTAGCTCTTCTTTCACTCATCAGCACTACCTCAATATTTGGCTCTCTCAGCAGGCCTTTTGCAGGTCAGTTTAGGAATTAGTAAGGCTGGATCATGCTGTGGGGAGTTTCAACCATTTATTGTTTAATTCAAGTCTGCTGTGCATCTGGGTCATTTTCTTGGGCAACTGCCCTCAGAGATCTGACTGATGGAGCTGATGGAGGCTTTACCATTCTGCAATTATACCATCCAGAACACTTGGCTTCCTAGGTTGAGAGCACTAGATGATATTTTCTAGCCATTAAATGTATTGGTTCAGAAATGACCATGTTCCTCTCATTCCCAGCCTACTGGCCAGCACTATTCCTTACTGCAAGGGAGCAAAAGGTATACTCCTATCGTGAGGCCAGAAGGAAAAGAGAATTGAACATAAATGAGTGCCAGAATCTTGGACCACAGGTGAGATACCACCATTCTCTATTTGTCTATTGGAATTTTGTGGTGTTAGAATGATGGTTTATGTGTGTCTCTCCTGGTAGAGTGGGTAAAGAACTTTATCTTGTTTGTCTTCATATCTCCAGCATCTGGTACAGTGTCAGTACATAGTAAATAGTCAAAAAAATTTGTCAAACAAATCTATTCATACATCAATAATATACATTTTACATAGGGAGACAGTTAAGTTTAGAGAAGTCAATTAACTTGCACAGCTAGACTATAGCAAAGCAGGATTCAAACCCTTATTTGTCAGATCCCCCAAAATACATACTTTAAGGATAGGTTCTAGAATTGAGATTCTTAGGTCTGACTGACAATAGGCAATTTGTCTGCAGAGAATTAATTCAATCTTAAAGACACAGGAATCCTAATTGGCTATTTAACAAAACAAGTCTGGAATGCACAGGTGTATATCTGCTAGAGGGTTTTCCTCTGTGTTTTCGGAATCTGTGGGGAAAAATTAAGCATCCAATACCTTCCAGGTATAGATTTTAGAGGAAAACAAAACAAGGAAGACCAGTCCTAGCCAAACCAAAGGACATTCACTTCACTATCAGAGCATTCCTGTCTTTACTTAATATATGTGACTATTCTCTACTTTCACACAACTTGTATTTCTACAGAGTACTATAGAATATAGAGCTTGAAACTGATTTTGAACCCTAGCTGCCACATTCCAGAACCATCACTGATCTCTCTGAGCCCCTTCCAACCTTTTTTATTGTAAATAACAATACTTGGGGCTGGGGATGTGGCTCAAGCAGTAGTGTACTCGCCTGGCATGCGTGCAGCCCGGGTTCGATCCTCAGCACCACATACAAACAAAAATGTTGTGTCCGCCAGAAACTAAAAATAAATATTAAAAATTCTCTCTCTTTCTCTCCTTCTCTCTCTCTCACTCTCTCTTTAAAGAAATATTAAAAATTCTCTCTCTCTCCTCTCTCTCTCTCTTTAAAAAAATAACACTTGTTGGGTGTGAGGTAGATGCCTATAATCTCAGCTAGTTGGGAGACTGAGGCAGGAAGATCTGAAGTTTGAGGTCAGACTCAGTAACTTTGCAAGACATTAACTCAAAACAAAAAATTTAAAAAGGACAAAAAAGGGGGGAGGTGGCAGGAATCGGGAATGTAGCTCAGCAGTAGAGTGTCCCTGAGTTCAATCCCCAGTACTGCACAAACAACAGGAAAAGAACACTGACTATGAAAATACCTACTTCACTTTTATTTGGGGTAGAAAAAAAATGCTAACTTTGTGCTCAATTTGCTTCAAAATTCCAATGGAACTTGAGACAGGTACTCTACCTTTCTCACACTCCTATAGTTTTTAATGTGTCAATCTATAGCACTCTTTCTGTCAGTCTTTCTATGTTGATTTATGTTGCTAAAAATCATAAAAAGAAAATATTGGGAATGAAGTAATTTTGCATTCAAAAGATACTTTTAAATGAGAATTATTTGCTAAGAATAGAGTAATAATTCAGTTCAAAATAATCCCTGTTAATGTTCACTCTGTTTTCCCTTACTCTTCTTTATCATAGCATTTACCACTAGCTGATGTTAGATTGTCTATTTGCAGGAATGTTCCTTATCCATCTCTCCCACTAGTATGGAAACTTCCTGTGGACAAAGACTTAATTTTATTTACTACTGTATTAAAGTTGCCCAGTACATAACAATCTCTCAAAAATATCTGTGGAATGGATGAATGAACAGGTGAATCTTTGATAACTCTAAGCCCCTCACTTAGGGAATTATTTCTGATATATGCAACTTAAGAGTTAATATGATATTGTTATCTTAATGAGATTTAAATGTGCTAGACTCTTTTATGTTTGAATATGGGACTATAGAGTCCATTAATAAAAAAGAAGAAATAATTTATTTCTAGTAAAGTACCATATAAAAAAATTTTATGCAGGAGTAAATGAAGTGAGATAATTTTGCTTCATCATTGCTTTTGGATATGTATGACTATGTAAAATGTTTTAACATTGTATATCATAAAGGTAATAAAGTTTCCCTCCATTCATACACACTGACCTCTTGTCTTGTTCCCCAGAGATAACCTAAGAGTTCTAGAAGTTTTATGCAATATATTTTTTGTGTAGTGGTCACTGATGAACTTACTCCCTATGCTTGGTGTACAAGATAGTTTATCACTTATCTTTTTCTCACAGGTTCTTCCTTATTGAGCAGCAGAGAGGTCTGGTCCTGCCAGTTAGCAGGAGCCCAGTTGTTCTCCTTCATACATTCTTCTTTCATTTTGGCGCAGCTACTTTCGAGGAACTGCTTGGTCTTTTAGCTCTCTGTTGCTTGCCTTCTCCCCAGGATGGCTCCTTGGAAACTTATTTGGGCACTCACTAATACTGTGATGAGAGCATGGGCCATACCTTATCCCCCTGGTTGGCCTGCTGGCATCTGCTCTTAGAAACTGAATCTAGAGGACATGAGGACTGTGCTCCCTTGGCTTTGTCTGACTTGGCCCATCTACAATTTCTCAGCAAAGTGGCCCCTCAAATCTCTTTCTCCCCATACCTTTTCCTTGAGGACCTCCTTTGTAAACTGGCTAAACAACAGGACCAGCTCCCTACCCTTTGTTCCCCTTTCCATAGTACAAAGGAACTTTCTAGTGTACAAATACATCCTCTCCACACTTGTCAGCTAAGGAGTTCTCAGGCACTTAATTCAGGTCCTTTATCTGTCTCATCACAACACGCAGAGGATTTTTCCTGCCAGAAACTCTGATGGGCAGTATCTTTCCAGTCAGTCAAGTGGAAAAAGGAGCCAGACACCCACTGCTTTCAATGCCTATTTCTTCTTTGCACAGCCTTGAAGGTTGAACTTTTATTTCACTTCTTCCTCCTATGTGCTAGGGCCTTTTTGTATGACTTATCTTCCTCTGACCCAAGTACTGTGTCTTAGGAATGATAAGTGCAAGTTCAGGGAGAGAAATAAGCTTGCCAATAAAAAACCATGAGCTGGGAGCTACTTCAACATGGCATGTTTCCATGCTCTATTATTTAGCTTAACTAATCAAAAGTGAGGTCATACTATATACAATGCTTTGTTATTTCTGTTTCAGTTTGGTATTTCTTGAGGACCTTTCCATATTCAGACACATCTATCTGTCTTATTCTTTTTAAGAGGTACATAGTATTGCACAAAAAGTAACATTTTATTTTGCCAGTCTCCTACTAATGGGCATTACAGTTATTTCCAATAATTTTCTATATATTGATGCTATAATGAATGTTGTTACATACAGTCTTTTTCACACCCATGTGAGTATATCCTTTGGTTGTATCTTCAATAACAAGATTACTGAACCAACTGGTATGTGGATTTAAGATTTGGGTAAAAAGGTTTTATAACTTTGTCAATCTCATCTATAGATATTAAGTCATAGTTTTCCCTTAAGGTAATTATTTTAATAACTACAGCAGTGATTAAAAGAACATAGAAGGGGGCTGGGGATGTGGCTCAAGCGGTAGTGCGCTCGCCTGGCATGTGTGCGGCCCGGGTTTGATCCTCAGCACCACATACAAACAAAGATGTTGTGCCCGCCGATAACTAAAAAATAAATATTAAAATTCTCTCTCTCTTTCTCTCTCTCTCTTTCTCTCTCTCTCTCTCTCTCTCTCTCTCTCTCTCTCTCTCTCTCCCTCTCTCTTAAAAAAAAGAACATGGAAATACATTTGGAAGAAAGAGAGGAAAGAATAGGAAGGATGAGTCATTTGGTGAGTGCCAGTATAATCTGGGAGATAAGATCATGGCTGTTAAAAGCATTTAGATGGGTAGGACGTTTGGCTCTGCAGTGACCTGCTATATCACCTTAGTTTCCCCATCTAAGTGGACCTGTGTGAAGAAAGGTCAGGTAATACAGGTAAAATATTTAGCATTCAATAAATGCTTGCTCTCAGTACTGCTACTATGCTGGATGTTTACCTGTACTAGGCATTGACAAGTATATGAAAGCAAGTACTAGGCTAGTTGGAAAAGCACAATAAGCCCACCAGAAACCACCAGGAAACAACAGAACTTCAAAAGCCCTAACTGCCCTAAAAATCCAAATCTATTTTGCAGATAGTTTATATGAAGAATTTTAAAAAAATCTATTCCAATAAAATAACTTCTTTTGGGGTGTTTGGTGCTTTGAAGAACTTTCTCTAAGTTTGTAAGACTTTCTTGAAAGCATCTCACAAGTCTTATATCAAGTGGATACATCAACCTTATTTTTCAAAAGTTTGATTGCATGTTTATCATGGTTCTATAGAGTCAATATTCTGAAAAAAATTTGCAAAAGATTATTGATATTTAGGTTAAAAATAGCCTCAGAGTAGAAGTGAGGTCTATCTGGTTCTTCCAATGGGTTTCAAAGGGAAATTTTAGGTTTGTTTTCAGGATTTTTTATTTCATCAAATATAAGTCCTACGTACGTCACCGATGGAGGATGTGGTGGTGCCTGCCCTGGCTCAATAGAGGAAATGATGAAATAATGAAACTTAACTGTAGTGCTCTCCAACCAGGAGATGGAGGGACAGCTACAGCTTTTCCCAGACCTGGATCTATTATATTATGACATATCTTTAGTGGTGTTATGGAAATGCTTCTTGGGACCATCTCTATTCTCTCCTCTATTACTCATCTCTTACAGTTTTAGGATGAGTCAGACCTGGAACTGAGCCTTCATTCTGGGTCTAACTACTGAGTGTTATCAGGCAACTATCTTAAATCTATACTTCTTTGTTGTCCACTAGGGACAGATATCCATAAATGTGGACATTTATGCATATTTCTGGAGATTTATATTCTCATATTATATGAGAGGAAGGTGCCAATTGTCTTTCAGAGAACTGAGATTCTGAGAGGTGAAGTGATTTGCCTTAGACCCCATAACTCATAATGAAAAGTCCCAAGTTGATCCAGAGTTTCCTGATTTTGGGTGCAGCATTCTGACAATAAAAGCAGTGACCTAATGGGGATGAAGTGAAGGGAGGAGGGACCCTCTAGTGTTATCTCCAACTGTAAAGTAGTTCAAATATCCTTCAGAAAGACAGACTCTAGAAAGACCCACCTGCTCAGTTCCAGGGTGCACCAGTTCACCTGCTGCTTCTTTCCACCATTCATGGATGCAGCTCCTTTCTTTAGATTCCAGGTGAAAATCTTGGAGTCCTGCAGATGTCTTTATTTCTCTTAGCCCACATGTAATCTTTTGGAATTCCTATTTATTTCACCTTGTAAATCTTGCAGATTTATCCACATCTCTGTCTCCACTGTCAACCAAGATGCCATCACTTTCCACCTGGATCAAAATTTCTATGTGGTCTCAAGTACAAACTTTTCACAGTGTGAATCTGCTGCCTCTTAAACCTTCAGTGGCTCCTATAGCTGTTAGGTTGGGAGCACAACATGATGGGGCTGCCAGAATCCTGTGAGGCCTGATTCTTTAGTCGTCCAGTTCCATTTTTCTCCCCTCTGTGCTCCTTCCCTCTCCTCCCTGCATTTGTCAGCTCCTTCCTGCCATCAGCTCTTACACACGATACCCATTTGCCTGGAGCATTCTTTCCTACCTTCCTGCTCCTTTGCCCTGTCAGCACATTACTTGCCCTGTAGTTCTTATCTTAGTGTTTAATTTCTTAAGAAAACCTTTCCTAACTAACCAGTTTTTAGGATTCCCTTAGAGGCATTCCTGGAAACCTTTCTTCCTTCTGTGTGTATGCATATCATAATCTGTATCTAATTCACTCATTTGCATAAATGCTCCAATTATTTTGATTGGTCTCATCATATTACATGTTCCACAAGAGCAGATAAAAAGACTGCTTTTGTTCACTATTTTTAGTATTTAGAAAGTTTGTTTAGTGAATGAATGAAGTTTGTGTTAAGCCTTTCCTTAAATCTTCCCTGATCTATCTTAACCAAGCCCTGATCACCAAAAGCCCATCTTTCATATATTTACACTTAGTCGAGCACATATTAATACAAGCATGTCTTTAATTTTTTTTGTAATATTGAGGATTGAGCTCAAGGATAATCTACCAAATAGCAACATTCCCACCTTTTCTTAAATTTTGAGACAAAATCTTGCTAAGTCATTGAGGCTGGCTGTGCACCTATGAACCCCTACCTTAGCTTCCCCAGTTGCTGGGATTACGGGAATGTGCCTCTGCAATACATGCATAAATTTTATATTCTATTTGGATAACTTCTACCTTCCATTTTGCCCATCTTCACTGATATTTTCGAGTCTGAATATCTCAGATAGGAAATAGCAGGGACCTTGTGACTGTAAGGAAGGGAAGTACTTAGTAAATCACCCTTCCTTCTGTCTTTTACTGAACTGCTGGGGAAATCTCTTTACTCATGAAAATCAGGGACAGAGTCAGACTGGAGGCATGAACTGTCATCATTTGTATTAAGGCTTGAACCCTAAATAACTCAGGAAAGGAAGTTTGAATTCTATAGTTATTCATAATCTATTAAATTCCTTTCTCTGTAAGAAATACAGCAGTACAGTGGTCTCTGAGATCTTTGAATAGATTGTCTCTCATATTTCATACTATTATAAATCATAACTAAAATTGCTTTAAACTATACTCTATATCTAGACAGGCTCTAAGATTGATAGGTGATTGGGATCTATGGCATACATCCTATGTGTTGCACAGATCACATAAACTATTGGCCAGAGGCTACAATTGGGTGGGGAGGCTCTGAGGTCTTCCCTGGGGCAGCTTGGAGTGTCCCCAAGAACCAGAAATTTGGCATTGTGAAACCTTACTCTCCGAGATAAGGCATACAGTGCCTCTGCCCTTAGTGCTTAGTAAATACTGCCAATGCTTTTATTACTGTAAAGAGCATATAGAAACTGGCACTTTAGTTTGGGGGAAGAACCAACCTGCATAGCTCTCCTTTTCTCCAAAGAATGGGCTCATTGTAATCTATCCACCTTTATTGAGGTAATCTATGGTCTGTCTCAACTTCAAAAGAGGAACATTTCTTTTACAATGCACTCCTAAGTAGAAGAATTTGTAACATATTCCCAGTGTTAGCCAAGAGGGAGCCATTTTCTGTTTACCTGTCATTTCTGGTTACTTTCATTGCAAAATCACTGAATTCCTGCCCAAACTCTGAGAATTTGTCAAGAAACATGTCCCCTGCCATAACCTTTACTATGATTTTAGTCTTTATGGACCTATAACAACATATTATTTGTTATTTGTACCTTTTTATTAGTTTTTTCTGTTTCTAGAAAACTAAATGTCTCTTTCCTACTAGACCTTAAGTTCCATGGGAGCAAGAATCTGTACTTTGATATCTTCTGTAATCATCAGATGCAGAACTCTCTCTGGTAGAGGGTAGATGCTCAGCAAGCTTTGATAAGCAATTCACTTAGTCCTCCCAGGAGCCTTAAAGGCAATTATCATTATCCTTGTTTTATAAACGAGGAAGCTGGGCCTCAGAAAGAGTTAATTTGCTAGGCAGTAGTGGTACCAGAATTTGAATCTATAAGTTTGAATAAATTCATCATGACAATCTCATTTCTCTGCCACAAATGAATGTGAAAAGAATGAAGGTTCTGTAGGACCAGATTTGGAGTAACTTTTTCAGACAGACACGATCAGTGTTTCAGCAAGCTGGGGAATTCTGATTATGCTGTGTGCTTGAGCTAGGGAGTAAGTGAAGGGCTGAGGTAGGACAGAGGAGGATGTGGTAAGTAGGGTGGGAGAGTCTTCAGGAGTCAGGGTGGTTTGGTCTGTTCTGTTTCATACTACTCATTTTCTGGATCAGGAGTTAAGTTCTAGGTTATTTCTATACCTGAAAGCAGAATGGCTTAATTGGGAAGAGTATTTCAAGAGGTCCTGAAATCAAACATAGAGTTTGTTTACTGTGTGATTGGAGGAACCAATTACAACAGAAGGGTACAAAGCAAAAAGTAAAAGAAACCTCAGCCTCATTTATTTTTCTAGATATCATTTTTGTTTCTATCAGCCTATACATAGTCTTATCTTTTTTTCACATAAGTGAGAACATAGTATATCATGTATTTTGAATTTTTTATTTTAAAAATAGATCTATTTGAGGATTTCTGAGTTAATATGGTAAATTGAATACATGATTTTGCTGTTTTAAGGACTACACAAAAACTATAGGAAGAATTTTTTAAAAGACCAACATGTAGAAGGATGGAGCCAATAAGAAGAAGCAAAGCCTCTTAAAGTTTTGGAAGTGGAAAGGCAGATAGAAGAATGAGTGGCAATGTATGTAGTAGAGCTAGAGAAGCTGAATCCCCAACTGGCCACTTTCTAACAGGTGTTAGAAAGCTAACACCTGCCCTGACTTATTGCTCAATGGCTCAGCAGCTGACAGCTGGAGCTGGGTGTACTAAAGCACTTAGGAGGAGGAAGAAGAAGAGGAGGAGGAGGAGATGTGGGAAACAGGGTTTCTAGACTGAGATTGCAAGGCACAGGTGCATGCACAGACTTTGTACTGAAAATGAGGGGCTTAATTAATATTTGCATACTGCAGATTTTTCCCCAATAGTCCCCTGAGTTCAGGAGTCAGGACTTCACCCTCCAGGTAAGGACTGGAAGAGTAGATCCTAAGGCAACATCTGTGCAATCAGAATAATGGCATAAAGATATGGACACTGTTTATTGTCCTTCACTTCACAGTGAAGGTCAAGGTCAGTGACTCCATTTGCAAGCTTAAAGCTCCAGTCAACACTTTACCCCTTTCCTTTAAACATGAGCAGAAAACTAACCATGTGAGGACAGCATCTAATTGGAAAATTCCAAAATAAGCAAGGAACATGGAAGAAACACTGAGCAGATAGAAGAGAATCTGACATTAATATCTTCAGGGAAAATATTTCATCCATGAAAGAGCAGAATACTATAAAAATAGTGTTTGGAAACAAAAAGAAGCCATGCACATAAAAATATATTAGAGATGAAAATTTTTAAAAAAGAGTTGAATAAGAAAGTTCTCAAAAAGTAAAGCAAAAAGACAATTGAAATAGGAGAGTAAACAGAAAAGAAAATTAGAAGATGAGCCCAGGAGACCCAACAAACAAAACCTCAGAAAGAAAGAGCAGAGACTGTGCAGAAAGGAACATTTTTAGAACTGAAACATGAATTTTAAGAATAAAAGGGCCAATTTTGTTTTCCCATTCTAATGATTGGAAAAAATACCTTCAGTGTAGCTATGAAATGTCTTACTTTGGGAGTAAGGATGATTCTATAATCTCTCAGAGCAAACCAAAACCAAAGCAAACCGAACAAAAAAAAAAAGGAAAAAATACATTTTTTCCTGTTTTATATATATAGATCCCCCACTATATATATAAAAGGAATTAATGATTTCTTTAAAAATATGAAAGGCAATTCTTTTTTCTTTGTTTCTTATTTAAAAGAACTGAACTGAACCCAGGAGCACTGAGCCACATTCCCCAGCCCTTTTTTATTTTTCATTTTGAGACAGTGTCTCACTAGGTTGCTTACAGCCTTGCTAAATTGCTGAGACTGGCTTTGAACCTGTGATCCTCCTCCCTCAGCCTTCCAAGCCACTGGGATAATAGGCATGAGCCAGCAGGACATTTATTTCTAATTGAGATTCTACAACAAGTTAAGTCACTTCTCACTTTTAAGTGAGAAAGTGAAAAAGAGACACTTTCAGGCAAGCACATCCCAAGAAATAAAATGATGGAATGATTCTTCTCAGAAAGCTCTTGGAGCATCTACTCTATGTAGGTGAATGAACAGGCCAAGAAAGAGGAAGGCAAGGAAAAGAGAAAACAGAGGAAGATCTCTGAGATAAAGGAGTCTCCTGGAGAGTGGTGAAGGGGGGTGCCAAGATGACAGTGGTGTATCAAATGTGCAGGGTGTTCGGTGTAGATTGGGGCAGTGAGACCCTGGGTGAATTAGGTCTGCCAACTCAAGTCCTCTGCCATTGTTCCAGTCTTCTTAAAATTAATTGTGGTAAGAAACACATAACAAATGTACTATCTTAACCATTCTTAGTTGTACAGTTCAGCAGCGTTCAGTATGTTCACATTGTTGTAAAACAGATCTCCCAAACTGTTTCATTCTGCAAAACTGAAAATCTATATCCACTAACAACTCCCCAGCCCTCCTCCCCACAGTCTGGTAATCACCATTCTACTTTTTGTTTCTATTTTTTTGATTAGCTACCTTATACAAGTGGGATCATACACAGTGTTTTTTGTTTGTTTGTTTTGTTTTGTTTTGTTTTTTTTAAAGAGAGAGAGAGAGAGAATTTTTAATCTCTATTTTTTTAGTTTTGGTGGACACAACATCTTTATTTTTTTTTTCATTTTATGTGGTGCTGAGGATCGAACCCAATGCCCCACATATGCCAGGCGAGCGCGCTACCACTTGAGCCACATCCCCAGCCCATATAGTGTTCTTTTTATCGAGTGTCTTATTTCACTTAGCATAATGTTCTCAAGGTTTACCCATGTTGTAACATGTGGCAGGATTTTCTTTCCTTCCCAACTGAATTGTATTCCATTATGTCTGTACCACATTTTGTTTATCTATTCATCTACCCATTCATTGATATTTGGGCTGTTTCCTTTTCTTGGCTATTGGGAATAATGCTGTTATAAATATGAGTATGCAATTATCAATTTTGAGACTCTACTTTTGATTATTTTGGATATATAGTCAGAAGTGGGATTGCTGGATCATGATAGTTTTATTTTCAATTTTGTGAGAAGCCACCATACTGTATTACATTGTTGTCACACCATTTATAGTCCTATCAAAAGTGCACAAGTATTCCAATTTCTCTATATCCCCACTAATACTTGTTATTTTTTAAAATTATTATTTTTATTGTAGCGACTCTAGTGGGTGTGAAGTGACTTGATTTGCATTCCTCTGCCATTAGTGATGTTGATTCTTTGTGATTTTTGGACATTTGTCTATTGTGTTAGTCAATTTCCCACCACTTTAATAAACACCTGAGATAAAACTAGAAAGTTTTTTTTGTTGTTGTTGTTGTTGTTTTTAAGGTGTAAGTCCATGATCAGTTGGCCCTGTTGGGGCTTGTGGTGTGGTAGCACATCAGCAGGAGTGCATGGCAGGACAAAACTGCTTACTTCATGATCAGGAAGCCAAAGGCAGAGAGGAGACAGGGTCCAACATTACCCTTTGAGGGCACAACCCTGAGACCCAGACATCCTACCAAGTAGCCTCCTCTTTCTCTATTTTACTTTCTTGAGGTGAATAGTTTTGCTCCACTCAATGTACTTCTTCCATCATGTACTGCCACACCACATTTCCCAAAGCAACTGGGCCAACTGATTATGAACTGAGACCTCCCAAACTGTGAGTCAAAATAACCTTATCTCTTTATGAGTAGATTATCTCATTTAATTGTTGTGACAGAATACTGACTGACATACATATCACCTTTGAAAAATGACTATTGTCAAGTTCTTTGTCCATTTTTAAGTTGGGTTATTTGATTTTTTGTTATTGGAGTTGTAGGAGTTCTTTATATATATGTAATAACTATTTATCAGACTTATGGTTTGCAAATATTTTCACCCATTTAATAGGTTGCCATTCACTCTGTTGATTGTGTCTTTTGATGCACAAGATTTTTAAGTCTAATGTAGTTCCATTTGTATTTTTGCCTTTGTTGTCTGTGCTTTTGGCATTATATGCAAGAGATCATCATCGAATCCAATTCTATGAAGTTTCCCTCCATATTTTCTTCTAGAAACTTTATTATTTTGGGTCTAAATTTAGGTCTTCAATCCATTTTGAGTCAATTTTTTGATGGTATAAGATAAGTGTTCAGGGGCTAGGGATGTGGCTCGAGCGGTAGTGCGCTCGCCTGGCATGCGTGCGGCCCGGGTTCAATCCTCAGCACCACATACCAACAAAGATGTTGTGTCCACCGAGAAATAAAAAATAAATATTAAAAAAAAAAAGGTAAGTGTTCAGGGGCTGGGATTGTGGCTCAGCGGTAGAGTGCTCACCGAGGTTCGATCCTTAGCACCACATAAAAAAATAAATAAATAAAGGTATTGTATCCAACTACAACTAAAAAAAAGGTCCAACTTTATTCTGTTTTCCTAACTGTCTCTTTGTCAGTGCCATCACACTCTTTCTTTCGAGACTGTAATTTGCCCACTGAGGGAAATTAGCAATCTTTTCAAAGACCATTTGACAATATATGCAATAGTTTACTTCTTGGTTCTCTATTCTATTCTATTTGGTACATGTCTATTTTTATGCCAGTAGCATATTGTTTTGATTATTGTAGATTTGAAATATGTTTATGAATCTGGTATTGTAAATGCTATAAATATATCTCTCTTCTTAAAAATTATTTTGATTATTCAGAATCTCCTGAGGCTAAGTGAGTTTTGGATAGTTTTTTTTCTGTTTGTATCTGATTTTGATTGAATGCATTCAATCTGTAGATTACTTTAGGTAGTGTAGACATTACACCAATCTTTTTTAACTGTGTAAAATTCCTAGAGGTTGGGCAGGTGGTTCATGCTTATAATCCCAGTAACTTGGGAGGCTGAGGCAAGAGGATCACAGTTCGGGGTCAGCCTCATCAATTTAGTGAGTCTCTGAGCAATTTAGCGAGACTCTGTCTCAAAATAAAAAAATAAAAAGGCTTGGCGATGTAGCTCAATAAGTAGAGTGCTTGCCTCACATGCACAAGGCCTTGGATTCAATCCCCAGCACCACACACACACACACACACACACACACACACACACACACACACACACATATATATATATAAATAAATAAACAGGGCTGAGGATGAGCCAGGCACAATGGCACACACCTGTAATCCCAGGGGCTTGGGAGGCTGAGGCAGGAGGATCACAAGTTCAAAGCCAGCCCCAACAAAAGCAAGGAGCTGAGCAACTCAGTGAGATCCTGCCTCTAAATAATACAAAATTATGGCTGGGGATGTGGCTCAGTGGTCAAGTGTCCCTGAGTTCAATCCCAAGTACCCTCCAAAAAAAAAAATTCCTAGAGGATGAGTTTGATCAAAATGAGAGGTAACTTGATGGCACTAACAAGAGAAACACTATATGAAAGGCTATTAGACTGTATATGAGTTAGTATAATAGGTATCAGATTCTCAAGCTATTCAAACAAGACAATTATTAAATTCAAGAAAAATAAAAGAAGAACAAGGAGGTAGGCATTATCATTATTGCAGTGCTATGTTTTGAATACATGTTGCAATGCTATGTTTTGAATCTGTTGAGTTAAATAAAAGATGTATAAATTAATTTCACATGTTTATTTGATTTTTTTAAATATGTGGCTACTAGAAAAGTTAGAAGTACATTAGTAACATATTTTATTTCTTTATTTTGTATTTGACAAATAAGTCAGGTAAGTAAATAAAACCACACGTGTCCCAGAAACAACAGCACTGGTTTAGATATAAGGTGACGTAAGTGCCACAAGAAACAGCTAAGATAGTAAGAAGTGATTGTTTTTGGAAAAGGAACTGGGGGCTTGGGTAAGAATTCAACAGAAAATTACTGTATTTTATTCTAAGCTTTTTAATATCTCTTTGCTTTTAAAATAGATGCCTATGTAACTATTAAATACAATTTAATTAAAATATATTTATGAAGATATTCTCCTGTTGGTCCATGTGGGTTTACCTGAATTTTAAATGAAATTAAATAATATTGTACTATATGAAATTACCATAATTACTATAATTAGTCTTTCTTTTTGATGGATGCTTGTTTTTAGTTAGCTTTCTGTAGCTGTGACAAAATTACCAGAAATAAACAGCTTATAAAGAGGAGAGATTTAATTTGGCTCATGATTTCTGAGGTTTCAGTTCATTAGTTGCTTGGCTCTGTTGATTCTGACCTGTGGTGAGGCAAAGCACCATGATAGGGAGCATGGTAGCCAAGAAGAAAGAGGAGGAGGAGGAAAAGGAGGAGAAGAAGGAAAGACAGAAAGAGGATGGGAGGGGCCTGGGATCCCCAGATCCCCTTCAAAGGGCACACTGCCTCCCAGCAGGGCCAGCAGCTGGAGAACAAGCCTTCCAAACATGAGGGGGACAAGTATCATCCAAACTATAACAGTACTTACATTGTTTCTAGATTTTTTTTTTTTGCTATTTCAAATAACGCTTTAATAAATACCTCTGAACATAGATTTCCACCATATTATATCTAAAGATAAGTACTCAGAAACATGTTTCCTGGGGATAATGAGTATGTCACTTAAAGTTTTGGTAAATGTCCCATTTCTCTTCTGAGAATAACTCTAATTTATAGTCTCATAAACAATGTCTACTTCTGCACACTTTGATCAACACTGAGTAATATCATTTTTTAGCCTTCACCCTTTCATTATTATTTGTGATATTTAGTATCATGTTTCTATTTTATTGGCCAGTATTCTACTAGTGCTTTTGCTCATTTTTCTTTCAGCTTATTGTTTTTTCCTCAAATGATTTGTAAGAGTGGATAGATAATGTCTTGATGAATTCTGAGGGCTATTGTAGACATCCAAGACATTTGTCCTCCTGAATAAGACCAATACACAAATGTCTGAAAAAGGAACAGGTAAGCATGTCTACATAGGTTAGCTTTATGTGGTAGTTGAAGAATAAGTCATTTAAATAATCAGACCCACCTATGTGTGGGGTGGGAGGAAGAGTTAGTCCTGCTAAGATCACGGTTAATGCTTAGAGTGATAAAAAATAGTGTTGGTGGACAAAGTGATTTTGTGTCAAGAAACAAATGGACTTTACTAAAAGTCTTTTAGATCTTTGCTATTTCTTTTCTCATTCCTTTGTTTAACTGCATTCTGGATTTCTACACTTTGTCTTCAGCCCCACCCTCATACACAAGTACATTCTCATCTAGTCTCAATGTTTAACATAAACCTACACACATCTCATTGTTTTTATAAGAAACTATGAAATAATGTCCCCACCTCCAAATTATTCTTTCTTTACTGCCCAATAGCCTATCATCAGGACCAGCAGCAGCTTGCTGAACCTTTGACCCTCAAAAGATGGGTTTGCACAGTTGAGCTCTTCATGGTCTAGGGAGGACCTGTGTCAGTGTCCATAGTTATTATCATTTTGCCAAGGGAAAGAGTTGTTTCTGATAGAGCAGCAGCTGGGGCTAATTTACCTAAACAGTTTCTCTTTCCTCCAAATGGACAGTAAAATATCTATGTAAAAAATAAAGAAGAAAACTGTGTCATGAGGTAGAGAGGTATGTGATGGAGATTTATAAGGTACAAGTCAGCCCAGAGAAGTAAGAGCTAAGAATCTAAAAATAAGTATCCCTCCATTGTTTATAGAAACACAGTGCTGAAAAAAAAAGCCCATATAATGTCCTAGAGTACATATCTTTGCCACTGGGAGCTTTTCTCTCTACCCCCCGACAGGGGATGGACATCCTCCTGCTCTTAATTTTCTCTGGGGCAGGGAGGGCTCCATGACCATTCTCAGAAAATTTTTGAGGGTCAAACGTTCCTGCAAGCTAGAGGGTTCTGGCTTTGCTTAGTTGAAATCATTCTTCTTCTGCCCTATTATGGACATGGAAAGAGACCCAATTGCTGTCCATAACACAATGTTTCCCAAGGCTTCTTGCATCATTTCCATGCTAACTTCTTCAAACTGCAGGGATCCTCCCCTGCTGTGCATTCCCCTGGCTTCCTTGAATAATTCCAAGGCTCCTTCCCCATATGTCATCAGAACTATTCTCCTTTAATGTTGAAATTTGTGACCAAACATTCACTTATTCTAATAAGTGTTTGGAGAGATTGAAAGTGAAGGTCTTGTTTTGCTGTGATGAAGTGGTGATGAAGTACTTCACTTTTTCTCTTCCAACCTGCAGCTTCAGCCACTGGTGAAGGCAACCTGACCCCAGGCTAACAATGAATTCAACCAGGTTTATTTATGTGACAGCATTGTGCCAGCAGCTCTTCCATTTCTTTTCCTTTTTTTTCTTTCTTTTTCTGCTCAGTTCTCTTTTCTCCAGCAATCAGACATTGTTTTCTTCCCCTCTTCTTGGCTGGAAAAATGTTTCCTGCTACTTTTCCCCCTATTTTTTCTTAAGAATGAGTGTTTTCCTCCCTATTTACAAAACTTGCTCAATGCAGAAAATTTGGAAAACACCAAAATGCACAAAGAAAAAACTATTCATAATTCTATTCATAATTCTACTACCCTGAAGTCTCCATTATTATTAATTTAGCCTGCTTATCATCTATCTAATCATTCTAAGCATTTTATTCATATTACAAAAGTGCCATTATACTGTGCTTCCTGTTTTATATATTTTAAAATTTGGTAATATGTTATATTTGTCCTTTTATATTATTTATGTCAAGATTTATTTTCAATAGCCTCCATTTTATTAGCTCAACTTTCTAGATGTTGATTTTCATTTTTTCTGTCATATGCAATAGTGAAATGAACATGATTGCACAAACTTTTAAAAAAATATATTTGTTTTAGTTGTAGGTTAAAACAATAACCTTTATTTTATTTTTATGTGGTGCTGGGAATCAAACCTAGTGCCTCATGCATGCTAGGCAAGTGCTCTACTGCTGAGCCACAACCCTAGCCCTGCACAGGTGTTTTTGTACTTTGACATTTTCTTCAGAATAAATTCCTAGAAGTAGGATTAAAGAGCCTGCACATCAGAAGGCTTTTGATAAATGTTGCCTTCTAGCCCTTCATAAAGGCAGCACCAGTTTATTCTCCCACCAGCACTGTATGGAAGCATCCATTTTTAAGTACTATGGCGAGCATCAGATACTTAACATCTAAAATCTTCATCAGTTGAGTGGGTATAAATGCTATCAATGTTTAATATAGTATTTCTTTAATTATGAGTTTGAATATATTTACATGTGTTTCATGGTCAGATATACTTTTAACAATTTGCTTATTTAAGTTTTTAGTCCTATATTTTGTTCATCTCTTTTCTTTTTTTCTTTTTTGTATGTGTTGATACATAAAACTCCACTAACTCACTGGCAACAATCAGAGTGGTTATCAACCTGAAGTCACAATGTCTGAAGCCAAATCTCATTCTACTCCTTACTAGCTGTGTGACCCTGGATAATTACTTAGCCTTAGAATGAAACATATCTTCCCCAAAGGGTTGTTGTGAAGATTAAATAAGTTAATGTATACTAAGCATTTAAAATGGTTTGGCACATAGTAATGAGTAAAGAAGTGCAAATCATTACATACAGTTAAGATACCCTCTGTATAAGAGGATATCAATCCTTTGTTATAGATGCTGCAAATACTTCCTCCTTTTTCTTTTTTCTTTCTTTCTTTCTTTCCTGTCTTCTTCTTCTTCTTCTTCTTCTTCTTCTTCTTCTTCTTCTTCTTCTTCTTCTTCTTCTTCTTCTTCTTCTTCTTCTTCTTCTTCTTCTTTTTTATTTATTCATTTTTTTTGTATTGGGATTAAACTCAGGGTACTCTACCACTGAGCTACATCCCCAACCTTTTTTTTTAAAGGAGTAGGATTTATTCAAGTATGAAGAGTAGAAACAGAACTCTCACAGGGTGAGAGGGACCCTAATAGCAGGTTTTGCCCCAGCCTTTTAAAAAAATTTATTTTGAGACAGTGTCTCATTCAGTTGCTCAGGCTTCAAACTTGAGATCCTCCTGCCTCAGCCTCCCAAGTTACGGGGATTACAGGTATGAGCCACCATGCAGGTCTTCTCTCTCTCTCTCTCTCTCTCTCTCTCTCTCTCTCTCTCTCTCTTTCTCTTTCTTTCTGTGTGTGTGTGTTGCTGGAGATCAAACTCAGGGCCTTGTGTATGGTAGGCAAGCACTCTGCCACTGAGCAACACTCCCAGCTCACCCCTATTTTTTTTTATTGGTTGTTCACAACATTACAAAGCTCTTGACATATCATATTTCATACATTTGATTGAAGTGGGTTATGAACTCCCAATTATACCCCAAATGCAGATTCACCCCTAATTTTTTTAAATGATATGTATGTATAAAAATGACATAAAAATCTGCAAATTAAATTTACTAATTATTTTCTTCATGAGTTCTGCCATGGTATAAGGTATAAAAAGTATTTTTTTTATTATCAGTATCATATAAATGCTGTATTTTCATCCAGGATTTTGTTTACTTTTTTGTTTTTTAAAAATTAATTATTCAACCAAGATTGAATTAATTTTAGTAGAGTAAGGCAAAGCACCAATGTTAAAAATCTCAATACTCTTTTTAAATCTCATTATTATTTATGAATAATCTTTTATTTTCCCATTATTTGGGATATCACCTTTATTATATGATAAATACTTTTGTATTCTTTTTTTAAGAGAGACTGAGAGAGAAAGAGAGAGAGAGAATTTTTCAATGTTTATTTTTCAGTTCTTGGCGGACACAACATCTTTGTTTGTATGTGGTGCTGAGGATCGAACCCGGGCCGCACGCATGCTAGGCGAGCGCGCTACTGCTTGAGCCACATCCCCACCCCTACTTATGTATTCTTGTCAGCTTCTGGACTTCCTATTTAATTTCTCTGAGCTTACTCTATCTCTTAATATTAATGCCACATGTTTAAATTATTGTCACTTTAAAATATATCTTATTGTTGGGCAGTGATGATGCTTTTTCTTTTACTATTCTTTACATTGTTTCTTTCACCCAACACATATCATTAACTTTGGAATATTTTTTTTTTCAAATTTCAGAAAATATTTCTAGCATTTTAATAGAAATTTGCATTAAATGTACAAATTATTGTGTATTGACACCTTTACAATGCTGACTTTCTCATTCAATAGATTAGTTTATGTCTATTTTCCGATATTTTATGTATTTCAGTAAAATTTTATTTTTATCCCTACCAGGCTGATTTTAAAAAAATTGTGGTAAAAAACATAAAAATTTAGATTTAAAAAGAAATGTATAGTCCTATATATTTCATTTTAGAGTAAATCCTATATAGTTTATGTTTTGCTATGTATTGGTAATAGAATATATTTCTACTAAAACATAAAACTTGTTATTAAAATTTTCATTATAATGGAAGGAAATATTTTCTTTTTTTATTTTTTTTAGTGGTTGCTTCAACGAACTGTCCTATGTACTAATGAATGCTATTTATGTAGATTTTTCTAATATTGATATCATTTGTAGTCTCTTAGGATATATACATTTTTTCTTGACTTGTTACTATGGAAAATTTTAAATGTTAAATACTTGCAGTGGTCTGAGCATTCTTGTCTCACTTTGGTTTTTACTGGCAAGGTTGGTTTTTGATTGGAGGTACATATTCCACTTAGTGGTATAATTAAGAACACATTTTTTTTTCACTGAGCAAAATCATGAAAGCCTTATCTTTTCTGTGCAAAATCATTCCGCTTCCCTTGTGGTTAGAGTTGCTCAAGGGTGGAACTGTTTGCCATTTTGTGTTCAGCATGACTTAATCTGCATTTATTATACGATGTAATTCTCCTAACAATGCTCTAAAGTTATTGTTATCCCTATTTTTGAATGAGGAAACCAAAATTCAGAAAAAATATAAAAATTTCTTAATTTCTAGTCACACAGCTACCACATGACAGACAGAAAGTGATATTTGAGCTAATTTTGTTTTTTTCTTTTCTAGTGTATTATAAACCAGTAGGAATAGTGTAAGTTTCTAATTTCATTACTCTGTAAAATTCAAAAGGAATATGAAAATATATATGTAGTTCTTAACTAAGTAGCTTTCAAATTTTAATGCTCATAAAAATTACCTGGAATGCCTTTTAAAATACTTCCTGGCCACTTTTTTTCAGAAATTCCAATTCATAAGGGATAGGAAGGGGACCAGGGTCTATAGTTTTGAAAAAGAAGAATCACAAATCACTCTTCAAGAAACAACATTGTAGCTGTATAATCAAGGCTATTGTATCAGTCAACCACCATGTCTAGGAGCTGTCTGGGATATGGAAATGCTGCCCAGAATTCATGAGAAATCTCTGTGAGGTATTCTAGGGTAAGATTCTTATATGGTACATCCTCCCATATTAAACCACCAGACCTAATTTGTTTGTTTTAATAGAAGATGTAGAAACTGGTGTCAGAAAAGTAAATAGTTGGGCTGGGGATGTGGCTCAAATGGTAGCGTGCTCGCCTGGCATGCGTGCGGCCCAGGTTCTATTCTCAGCACCACATACCAGCAAACATGTTGGTTCCGCCAAAAAACTAAAAAATAAATATTAAAATTCTCTCTTTCTCTTTCTCTCTCTCTCTCTCTCTTTAAAAAAAGTAAATAGTTTATTGAACAAAATTTTGCATTTTTGCATCTATGATGTTAAGGAATGAATATTTTAATCTTTTTCCAGGACCCTCATTTTACTCAAAAGTAATTAAGGAGTTTCTCCAATTTGTTTGTTTGTTTGTTTTTGTCTATTACTGCTTCAACCAAATCCTTATCTGAAATTCTCTTTTCTGCATGGCTTAAGGCTATGAAATTTTAAAAGTAATTTAGTATTTTTATTATCAGATATGTTATAAAATCACTATATCTTTAGTTTAATCAGGAAGAATTTTACTCTAGTGGCATTAAGCCAACAGTTGATTACATGTGAAAATGATTGACAACTTGGTTTCAATTTTTGGTTTTAATTACTTGGCTTTATCTGTATTATTCTGGACTTTAATTTTCCTATGAGAGAGCTGATCTTTACATATGTGTTAAGCTGGGTTTATCTGCCCCATACTTATTTCATATTTTTAAACTTTAAGTCTAACTTCTCATAGTTCCTAAGATTATGAATGGGAACTGATTTTATTGTAGTTTTTGGAAAGCAGCCTCAAGAAGATGCAGATAGTAAAAGATTTTCATCTTACTGGAACTTCACAAAAGGATATTTTTATTTACTTTCAAATGGTATCTTTTTAAAAAACTAAAAAATAAAATCCTCCAAATACAATGTATGTTAATTCATACAAGTTGGAAAACAGGGTGTACCTGATAGAAAAAGCTGTGAAACCAATTCAGGGCACATTTCCCAGCTGAAGAGGGGCTGGAACTACAGACTCAATTCTTTACTAGACTGCCAGCTACTGATGAATTTGACCCAGGCAGGTAACTGGCAGGTAGGAGCCTGGGAAGTATTATTCTGAATTCTCTGGTCCAGGTGCCTTGGAGTCTAAAGTTTATTCTTAGAGATGTCTTTTCCTCATGACATAATCTGTTTTTCAAAATTTCCAAGAGCAGATGGTTAAATTAATCTCTAATTCCTTGATTTCTTAGAATGATTTCTGCCCTGATGAGACTGACAAGGAGAAAGGAGTGAAAAAACAGCTGATGAGAGGAAAGAGCCCCCCACGCTGGGGCTGGCCAAGTTTCTCCCAGCCAGACGCCCGGGAGATGCTGTCTCCCAGCGTGGTCGCTTGCCTCAGTCATTCTGTATCCCCCAAATAGATGGTCCTTTATGAGAATTTATCTGAATTCCTAGTAGAAATTCTTACGGGCTGGTTACACTTCGCTTCCTGCCCAGGCATGCACAGATTACAGTTTCCTCTGGCCTCACTTGGAACCTTTGAAGAATATTCTATGCAGGAGAGTAGGTGTGATAGTGATAAATGATGTTGGTGCTCTTTTGGATCACACTTCATTTATTACAGTAAAACTTGGGTACACTCCACCCACAATAACATAACACCAAATGTAATACAGTTGTCAATTAGCTCCCACCCTCATTTCAACACTTTTTCTTGGGGGGTGGACTCATTATAATACTTTATTTTGGGGGAGGGGATAGAAAGTGATTTTCTTCTGATAATTGGATAGTTGGTCAGTTCATTTATTAGTCAATGACCTACACATCTAATAAGTACCAATGTTTTTAAATTTCAAAATATTATTTCTCAATAATCTTTCAGTTTCACAATTCTGTGCTTTAAAGAGTACTATACTGTAGACCAGTTACTTCATTTGACCCCACCACTATCATCAAAACACAGTCATAAATCACTTCAGTGTCTTGCTTTCCTCCTCTCAAGCTGTCACTTACTCATCTCCTTGGCCATTTTCTCAGATGGTTTTCTATCTTTGACATGTATGATTCTTCTTCCTGCTGTCTTCTCAGGGCAGTGACCATATAACATATACTTCTGATGTTCCATTTCTGTGGAGACCTTCTTGGTTCTAATGCTCTCCACCTCCTTTTTACTTTTCCAGCCTTTCACACCAATGGCCTCACCTTGGACTTGGCTCTCTAGCAGGACTCCTTCACTCTGTGACACCCCACCCTGGTCACAGCCTCTGATCTTCCCACCCATCACTCTGTTTTTCATTATATCAGCTCAAGGATCCTGCAGGGTCTGTCTTCTAGCTCCTTCCTTTTCCTTGGCTTGTGCATAGATTAGTCCTCCTGTGACTTCACTCTCCTTCCTGGATCCATTGTGTATGTGTTGTGTGTGTGTGTCTGGGGAGGAATGCATGCTGTATTTAGTTTGTGACAGATTACCTATTTTTATTGATGTAGAATTTATGTACAGTAAAATGCCCAAATCTTAAATGTACAATCTGGAGAATTTTTTCATATGTCTCCTATGTAACCATCTTCCATATCAGATATAGAACATTTCCATTGCCCCACAGAACTCTGTCCAGCTTCTTTCCAGTCAATAACCACCCTCCAAATGTAACCATTATTTTGACCTCCAATCAGCAGAGATCAGGGTTTGCTTATTCTTAAGTTTCTTATATATAGAAAAGTCTCTACTTCTTAAAAATCAATATTTAAATAAATTATATGTTATCCCTAAATGTAAGAGGTCATTATATGGTGAAAACTGGGGTTTAAAATGAGTTTCATTAACTACACACACACACACACACACACACACACACACACACACACACACACACACCGCATCTGTTTTAATAAAGAAGGAAAAAACCTTTCTCCCCAAAAGTCACTGAGATCTTTTTCTTTCCCTCAGAGTTGTCTGTCCCAGGATATTCTTGGCATCTTGTAACATTTAGCTCAGTATCTTCATGCTCAAATCCTCCCCTCCCCAAATATACAGCTCCAGAGAAAGGAAATGGTCCTTCCTGTCTTTCTCTGACTCTACCCCTTGGCAGAGTAATTCAGCTGGGTCCAGACAGAGACAACTATGTCACGTACCTGTAGGTCAATCATGCTACTTTGATTTGAACAGAGAAAGAAGCTTAGCTTGCTGATTTATTTATTTTTTTATCGGAGGGGGTTACTATGAAAGGAACCTCAGTCCTCATACATGCTAGGCAAGTGCTCCAACACTGAAATATGTCCTCAGTCACCAGTTTGAGGTAATTTCGACTGTGTACATTCCTTTAGGTGATCTAATATAGTAATGTACAAGGTTTTATTGGTTTAATTTCACAATACTTGTGAAGGAAACAATGTCAGGATCCAAAGGAGGAGCAGACCACTTATGTTTTTCTCAATCCCTTTGTTGTCTCTAGATGACATCTTCATGTGTTTCCAGAAATCCATCCTTAGGCCTCTTTTCTCCTCCTGCCATACACTCTTCCCAGGAAATTTCTTCATCATTGCCTGCTGTGGCAGCCCTCTTGTCTCTATAGGTGTGGCTCCACAGATGTTCATCTCAATCCAACCTTGGACTGAGCCCATGACCCCAGTGACCCTTCCTGGATATTTCCACTTGTACATCCTGTAGGCATCTCCAAGGCAACAGATACCAAACTCCTCTCAGACCTCCCTCTCCTCCAAATCTGCTCAACCTCCTCCAGTCTATGTATTGATGAGGTGAAGTCTTCCCTCTTCTCACCTGAGTTCTGCCTTATCAAGTTCTTGATCCAATTCTTTTGTCTTGCAGGGTCATTGCCAAGCTTAGACCCCATCATAGCCTGCCCAATCTTACCTCAAATCTTCCCTGCTCATTGCCTTCATCTGTTCTGCTCCTACTGACAGAATGAGGATAGGGAGTTGATCTTTTTGACATGAGATCCGATCATGTCAATCCCTAATTTAGATTCTTTCAATGAGTTGGGAGTAGGGGTTGTTAGGAAGAAGTTGGTCAAAGGTTGCAGACTTTCAAGAGTTCAAGAGATCTATTTACAACATGGTGCCCATAGTCAATAGCAATGTATTGTATTGTTGGGACTTGCTCAGAGGACAGGTGTTAAGTGTTCTCAGCACAAAAAGTAAGTTTGGGAGGTACTGCATGTTAACTAGCTGAATTTAGCCATTCTACAGAGTGTACTTATTTCAAAACATCATGTGGTAAATGAAAAATAAATGCAATTTTTGTCAACTAGAAAAAAATAATTAATTTTAGAAAGTGCTTCAATGGCTCCCCATTTCAGCCTCTTAATCTGGTTCCTGTCTACTTATCCAGACTTACAGCTTTTGCTACTCTGCGTCAGACTCAGAGCTTCAGTAATGCTGAATCATCCAGCTTCTCTGCATGTGCTGGATGCTGTGCCCATGTACTGCTGCCTACTTTCCCTGGAAAGCACTTGTCCTGTTTTGTGCCTGGGAAGTGTGACAGCCTCAGTGCCCCTCTTTGTGAAGTCTTGCCTAACTCCATGTGTGCAAGCACAGACTCCCCAGTACCATAGACATGAGGCAATGAATCTGTAAACCCTGGAAGCCAGCTGCCAAGCAGATCCAAGGCTCAGTGCTTTTCCATTGCACAGCTATCTGGTGCCCTGGCTTCTGTTGCCTGTAGGTTTCCAGAGGGCAGAGGTTCCCATTTAGCTTTTCTCAGAGGAGATATTTAATATTCAGTTGTTAAATAAATAAAAGAATGAATAAAGAAAGTAGCATTGTACTGGGTATCTTGCAAATAAGTTGGATGCCATTACTACCCTTTTCAGCCATACCTGCCAAAAGGATTACAAAGGCAGGAAGGGAATAAGCAATAAACAGTGATTCTTTAGTAACTGTTTGCTTTCAGTGAGCATGGTGGGGCAAGATGCCAGGAAACTACCTTCTGTTTCTGATTAGTCTGTGGAGCTTCAATCTGGTGGGGCTGGGGCTTTAGGATCTGGGGCTGGGTGTATAAGGGAGCCTACCCAGAGGGTGGAGAAGGGTTCCAGGAACTGGGTGGGTTTTTTTTTTTTTTTTTTGGAAAAGGCTCCTGTCCATGAGTAGAGTGTTGCTAAGAAGACATTTACAACAGATTTTCCTACAAGGTGGCAGGGCAGGCGGGAGAGGAGTGAGATAAACCACAGATGGTGAGATAACTCAGAGCTCATGACACTGGGGTGGAGTTCCTTTTAAGTGTGCTCAGATTGTGTATGCTTGGGGATCACATTGAAGTCATCTGTCATATTTTAAGAGCTAATCTATCATAATTGCAGATTAGCTAACTTCTGTCTTTTCCCCAGGGCCACTTAGGTGAAAAAATTAAGTCAGGAAAAGCTTACCTTGCCTGTCACACACACGCATGCACACGCACACACACATTTATCACAACTCAGAGCACTTTAGCTGAAAAGGAACGTAGATCACAGTGTTTGAGACAATTTGGGAGAGGTCATTTGATGTCATCTCTGATGTTTTTATTATTCTGTTCTGGGGTGGAGGTAGGTTAATGTTTAAGTGTATACATGTTTGAAAATATGTGCTCAGCTTATGTGAAGCACAAAGTTTGCAAACTTCCCAATGAGCATTATTAGTTCTCTATAACAGAAGAAATAACTGGGGATTAGAGAAGTTAAGTGACTTTCCTTTGATCACAAAGTAACTCTGGACAAGTTACTTAGAATTTCTGAATCTCAGTTTTCTCACCCCTAAAATGGGGGATGATAATACTATAATGGATATTATAGTTGTATTGCCAAATTTTCTTCTGCTTGTCCTTCATATAGCAGCCACCTTTAAAAAAAAAAGAGAGTAGTATGCAAACTTGGGTAGTTACTCCCCAAAGTATTTGAAAATGTGTGGGGGACATTCTTGTTATCACACTGACTAGAGGGGCATGTAATTGACATTTAGTGGGATCTGCCTCCAATCATGGGCTGGATCTTGATGGATTTCCGTCAATTAGGATAAGCCTTCCCCTTTGCCACAGTCTCTTTATGGGACTGTCATCCAAAATGGGAAACTGTGAAGGACCCATGGGAACAGTAATAAATAACATTAACAAGTGGTATCAATGACAGCAGAAGAAGTGTGGCCCTTAGCCATATGATACCTCATATTGTTTTCTGTTATTTCTGATAGGTTCATCTTCTCCACTCCAGCTCTACTAGAAGCTTTTTGAGGGCAAAGACACATCTTAGAATTCTCTTTTACTCATCATAGCATCAAAAAGTAGAAACTTCCATGAGGAAAAAAGTTGTTAATATCTTTAGAAATATAAAAGAAGCTATTTTAACCACAAAATGAAAATAGAATGATAGAAAACATAACTAATAGAGTGATAACAAAAATATCTTAGAAATTAATAATGAAATAGAAATGAATAGTTGGAAGATAAGGTTGAGAAAACATCTCAGAAATAAGAGTATAAAAAGAAAGGGGGTGGGGTGGTCAGGGGTAATAAGGTAAAATAATTAGAGAATTCATGCTGGAAGTATAACATTTGAATAAAGGTGATCAAAAGAGAGAACAGAGAAAGCTTATAGGAAGGTAAATCATCAAAGTAATTCAAGTACATTTACCTGCTGGAAGACACAAATTTTCTATCTGAAATTGCTTATGGAATGCCCACTGGAATGCAAGTACAGAAACCTATACCCATCACAGCACTTTGACATTTCAAGGCACTGGAGACAAGGAGAAGATCTTTTTTTTTTTAATTTAAGAGAGAGTGAGAGAGGAGAGGGAGAGAGAGAGAGAGAGAGAGAGAGAGAGAGAGAGAGAGAGAGAGAGAGAATTTTTAATATTTATTTTTTAGTTCTCGGTAGACATATCATTTTTGGTATGTGGTGCTGAGGATCGAACCCTGGCCTCACGCATGCCAGGCAAGCGCGCTACCGCCTGAGCCACCTCCCCAGCCCAAGGAGAAGATCTTGAAAGCTTCAAATTAAGACAGAACAAATCACATACAATGAGCCAGCAATCTGAATGGCTCTAGACTTTTCAGAAGCAACACTAAAAGCTAGAATATAATTTTGAACTCAGTGTAAATTAGCATAGACATGCAGTCTTGAAAAGATTAACAAAGTTTGCCTCTACATAAATACTCTTAAGAAGTTGCCATAGGATGAGTACCATTCAAACAATGGAGAAAACCAAAGAAGAGAAAAACCACGGGGGGGGGGGGGAGGTGGAGGGGATCTCAGCTGATGAAAGAGTGGTGTTCCAAGATAGTGACTCTGCACCAGGCTTGTAACCTCACCATCCTTCAGTTTCTTTGTCTATAAGATAGGGACAATTGTTGATGTCTTCCCCATGAGATTATAAGGATTAAATGATGAAAAATGTGCTCAGCACTTAGAACAGAGACTGACACACAACATTAGTTATTAATTTTTTCCTAAAATTTTCTATTAATGTAGCTTAAGAAACCCACTAATATGTTTGATAGTTTGTTTTAAATACTCAATGAAACCATCAATCAAACAACAAATATTTATTGTGTGCCTACTCTGTGCTAGATGCTCAGAAGGAAGAGAGTAAGAGTGGTCCCTTATTTGGAGGAGTTGATAGTATATCACTACCTTGTCTCATTGAGAACTGATTATCCTATGCTTTTTTATTGTTTCATTAAAAAAAGTTTTTAAAAATTAATCATCGGGGCTGGGGATGTGGCTCAAGCGGTAGTGTGCTCGCCTGGTATGCGTGCGACCTGGGTTCGATCCTCAGCACCACATACCAACAAAGATGTTGTGTCCGCCGAGAACTAAAAAATAAATATTAAAAAAATCTCTCTCTCTCTCTCTCTCTCTCTCTCTCTCTCTCTCTCTCTCTCTCTCTCTTTCTCACTCTCTCTTTAAAAAAATAAAAATAAAAAATTAATCATCAAAGGTGTATATGCACATTATCAAAAAGTTAAATAGGATTTAAAGTTTAGAGCAAAACACAGCAGTTTCCCTGGATTACTCCTCAGACTTTTCCATTTCCTCTTCCTGGAGGTAACTGCTTTTAAAACTTTTGACTGTTTCTTCTGTTGTATATATCTTGGCACTTCTAAATAATATGGCTATATTATACTGTTTGCAATTGTGACTTTAGACATAAGCACCTATTCCAATAGATGAGCTTCCAGGTCCAGTATACCATCTTCTCTTCTATTCCTTGCCCTACCCGCCCAGATAATATAATTTTTGACTAGATAAACATCTCTACATAACGTACTGATGCAAATACTATTCCTAGTTTATTATTGTGGACTATGATCATTTCTTTTCTGATTTTTTTGCTCCCCCTACTACTTGCTTTTTTTTTGGGGGGGGTATGCACTTTCTAGTAGATGCACCTTCTAACAAATGTGAGGTCAACCAACATTGGTAGTCTATTCCTTCCTTCTTTCCTCTTTAGCAGGCTCTCCTCTCCGCCACTCTGCCCCTTCATCCTTTCAGGTTGAGTGTGCTCTGTAGGCTATTGAGGAGGTGACAACCTGACACAGACCCACCACTATTCCTTCACTATCCCTAGGTTTTTCTCTCAAGTTGTATTCCTCATCTTTTCCTCTTTTTTTGGTTTACTCTCTTGTTTTGGGAGAAAACATGCTCCAGTGCTCAAGTAAAAAAATCCTTTTTGAGGATATCTTTTCTGTTCTCATTCTGAAATTCCACAATGATGTTCTTGGGAAAGAATCTCAATCTCTCTCTCTCTCTCTCTCTCTCTCTCTCTCTCTCTCTCTCTCTCTCTATCTATCTATCTCTCTTTTAATTTTTTCTTAGTTGTAGATGGACACAATACCTTTATTTTGTTTATTTATTTTTATTGGTGCTGAGGATGGAACTTAGTGCCTCACACATGAGAGGAAAGCACTACACCACTAAGCCCCAGCCCCAGCCCCAGGGAGAATCTCTTTTCATCCACTCTTATATGGCCCCAATAGCCTTTTCAGGAAATTTGGAAACTCATATCTTTTGCCTCTGAGTCATTTGCTTGAATTATTTTATTGATGATTTCTGCCCCCTTGGTTTTCTGTTTCTTCTTTCTGAAACTTGTTACTTAGATGTTGGATCTTCAGAATTGGTTCTCCAATTTTTTCAGTTTTTCTTTTTTTCTATTATTTTACTCTCCTTGCTAGAATACCTCAACTTTATTTTCTGATCTTTCTTTTGAAAGTTTTTCATCACTACCATTAACGTTTATTAATTTCTAGTTCTTCTTCTTCCCCACCCTTTCTTCTTCTCTTTCTTTTGTGACTTGAATGTTCCTTTCAATAGTTTTCTATTCTTTTTATCATAGCATATCATTGTCTCTTATTTCCCTGAGTGTATTCTTGCTATTTTTTCAGTTTCAGTCACTATGTGTTTTGTGTCCTCCAAATTGATTTTCTGTTTTATTCTATAGTTTTTTTTTTGTTGTTGTTGTAAGTTTTCCTTACATACCTGGTAACCCTTGATAAGCATTAGAGGACTAAATAACTGATTGGGGCTCTGAGCTCATCTTGTTGATTTTCAGCCTATCTAGAGGGTGAGCTAGGGGAGTTTTTTTATTTTAGGAAACTTCTAGTTGAATCCGTTCTGGTCTTTCTTCTTGGGCTAATCAGATTCTCCAGAAAGAAACTATTCTTATCTTCTGCTGTGGTTACAAGTACACTCCCAGTGTCTTAGTAGCTAACTAGGAAAGGAGGCTGGAGAAAAAGAACTGAGATGTCAGCATTTTGGGGTCTCAAATACCAAGCTTTCTGGTACTGTTCTCAAACTAACCACTATGCCAGTTGACCTCCACTTTCGAAAGAGTTCCTTTTAAGAATAAACCTATAAGATTAGGGGCATAACTCAGTGGTAGAGTGTTTGCCTGGTATGTGCAAGGCCCTGGGTTTGATACCTATCACTGCAAAAAAAATGAAGAAGGAAAAGAAAAAGAAAAAAAGAATAAACCTGCCATATTCTGTTGAGGTGGAGAAGAAGTGCTCAGTGAGGTGGAACAGGAGAGGAATGAAGGCCCAAATTGCTATTTAAATCACTTTCACTCAGCCCTTAAGTTTGTTTCACCTTAACTGAATTTCAGTTTTAGAAGTGTCTGGGTCTGGCATTTCTTTTGAAGACTTGGCAACAAATTTTGTTATACTTATTTTTTTTCTTTTTTCATTGTTGGCTCAGAATTCAACATTCTATGATGTACTGAGTTACATCAGCCCTGACTACATTCAGAGAGCATTGTGTGGCCCTGTACTCCACCCTGCTTAGCTTTTTTTTTTTTTTTTAAATTCTCTTTGGCTATTGGTTGTTCTGGATTGAACCACTTTTTAAAATCTTCCTTCTCCTCTCAAGTTCTTAGCTTTATCTCTCCTATAACATTAGAATTCCCAAGAATTCTCTTTTTAAAAATACAGATGCTTCTCAACTTACAATGAAGTCATATCACCTGATAAACCCATTCATTGTAAGTTAAAATATTATAAGCTAGGAACATTCTTAGTACCTGTAACCTACCAGACATCATAGCTTAGCACCCCAGACACTATAGAGTGCTGATATTTATCCTTGTGACCAACTGGCTGTCTGGGAGCTGCAGTTTGCTCCCATTTCCCAGCATGATGAGAGAATACAGAGCTACATGTCACTAGCCCAGGAAAAGATCCAAATTAAAATTTTTAGTGTTTTTTACTAAAAATGTATATTACTTTTGCACCTTTGTGTAGTTTAAAAATTTCAAATTGAGCCATTGAAAGTCAGGGGCCAGATGCAGTGTCCTGCTGGGTGAACATATCTTCTCTTATATCTCTGAATAAATTAATATTATCTTATAACATGTTATCAATGTCTAATTAGTCTATTTTTTATCTTCTTTTTTTCTGGTCTATTTCTTTTCAAGATGTGGCTTTTCTCAAATGTCTTGATCACTTTTTGTTTGTTTGTTAGTAGAGCATGATTATTTTGTAATATTAGAAAGTATACATAAAGAACTAAGTAAAAAAATGACTTATTATTTCACCACTCAGAAGATTACTGTTAACAGTTTGGCAAATGTCTTTTCACTCTTCTTATGAGTATTCAAAAACCTGTTTGTTTATTTATTTATTTATTTATTTATTCCCATTTTTTTGTTGTTGTTCTTGGAACAATATAGTTGTACATAATAATGGAATCTGTTGTTACATTCACACAGTATAACAATATAATTTGACCGATATCACCTCCCCTCTTCTTCTGTCACTTATTGTTAAGGGAGAGGTATCACAAAGCTGGGGCTTCCTAGTAGGCTTCTCTGAAGGATAATCTGGCAAGAGCTCTCATTTTTTTTCCATTGGAGGAAATTTAAATGACATTGTATGCAGGGGATGGGGTCAGGTTTCTCTTGGGACATTTAGTTTCCCCAGCAGGGAAATAGTGTCTTACCTGAAAGACATGAATCTGCCTTCCAAGCTTCCAAAGCCAAGCTTTGCTAAATTTGGTGCCTGGGGCAGTGTTGATGTGCACTCATCTCCTTATCAACTGATTGGTTCACCTAACCTTGTCACTCTTGGTGGTTCACACTGCCCAGTTCTGTGACTGGAGTCCCTCCAAATGCAGAGTCCCTTGGCTGCTTAGCAAATTTTTTCTTAAAAAAAATCATCTTTCTAATGCCATTTTAATGGGCTCGGGGGAAATAAACACATATCTTTAACTTTTCAAGTGACTTTAGAAATCCCATTTCTATATTTATGCATATCTAGTCTAGCTTGTTGAATCCACCAAATCATATACAGCATAAAAAAATCACTTTCTGTTCTTACCAAGAGCCCAGGAAGATGGTTTGATGGGAGTCTAGCTGAGCTTTGGATTAGTGTGGGATAGATCTTGAGTCAAGTTTGGCATGGAGTCCTCAGCTGTCTATGCTTCCTCCTCTGTGTGTACCCCATTCATCATCTACAGGGCAGGAGGGTAGGAATTTTGCTTCTGTCATCTAGTACAAAAATGAGACTATTTAGGTGCTGGGTTTCAAAAAGTTGGCTGGGCTGCCTTCTGGAATGTGGGTCAAGATACCAACTTCTGAAGGATAGCTATGGGTAAGAGAAATGAGACAGAAGAGTGAGTGTACAAAGGGGACAAAGGCCTGTGGATGTGGAGGCATTAACACCAACACACATGCTGAGCTAACAGTATGTGCTGGTTCACAACCCAGGACCCCTGCAACTGCTGTGTGCCTCTGGAAAGCTGCTGTGATGCCCATAATTTATGGTTTGCTCTGTTTGCCTGGGAAGATTGCTAGTTGATCCCCAACCCTCATGGAGCAGAGGTCCTTGAGAAAGTCTGGGCAGTGCAGTTTGTCCTTCTTGAAGGCTGTATGCAACTCCTGTGCTAACAGGTATCACCTGATTAAGACACAGTGGGGCTGGGAATGTAGTTCAACAGTTTGGCACTTGCCTAGCAAGTGTGAAGCTGTGAGTTTGAACCCCAGCATTGGGAAAAATAAAATAAAAAGAGTGGCCAGTGGTTAGGCTGACAAGTCAGACCCAGCAAAAGCTAATTTCATTATACTTGAGTCAAAATAGAATTTTATAGAAATGTTTAAAAAGGAATGGAACAAATGGTTTCCTAATTACATTTGGACGTTTTAGAACTTAACGAATGGTTCATTGAAAGTCTTTTTTACCTAGTCACTAAGCAAGAAATATCATAAAACAATCCTTTGTCAGCCTATCCTCAAGGTACACCATGATTTCAAAAGTAATAAGGACTACTTTTAAAAATTGTCCTATAAATCAAATTAAAGCATAAAGGGGGTTTTCACAAAGACTGGCTAATGCCCTGTTAGTTCAAAATGTCCCATATTTTCAAGTAGATTCTAAGTGTTTTGTTTTTTAAATAATCCATGGATGTTTGATGCAGTATGAAAAATTAGCTTTCTGTTCTCATCAAGAGCCCAGGAAGATGGTTTGATGAGCTTTGGATTAGTGTGGGATAGCACTTGAGTCAAAGTTGGCACGAAGTCCTCAGCTCTTTATGTTTCCTCCTCTGTGTGTACCTCAGTCATCATCTACAGGGCAGGAGGGAAGGAAAAGTACACTTGTCCTGGACTTGAGTGTACTGGAAAACATCTACTAAGAGGATGGTTTTCATTTGGGTGTAGAATACCCCTGCTGACCCAGAAGCAGCATAGATAGAATGTGGAGTTTTTATAACAGTTCCTAAGAAGCTAGTATATTTTCACTCTACATGATTTCCATAAGCATACTAAGTGCATTATTATTAACTTTGTAAATGTTCAATGGATTTTTTTAAAAACATTGTGTCAATGACATTTAAAGAATTCATCTTTAATGTTTTACTTATCTGTGTTGTGATTGAAACTTAAGGCGGTTGTAAAATTCTCAATTGTCGTATTGCAAAATATAACTACTATGATGTCATCTTTTGTTAATTTGTTTCTTAGATGTAGGAGTAAAATTTACTCCCAGCACACTATTGCAATTTTTAATGTCCTTGGAAACTTTACCTTTAAAATAAAGGGTAAAAATAACATCAGAATGCCTATTAATATGTAACTTCCTTCTCAGAAGAAATGAACCTATAATTTCTAACATACTGAGAACAAGAGTTCCTTTTTATAAGTATTGTTGGGATGTAAGAACAAAATATCAAGCTTGCTTCTAAGGAACTGAGAAAAATGAGTGGTGATTCAGGACAGACTTAGAGCTGAAAGCTCAACTGTCAGATGTTCCCTAAATACAGAAGTCTTGGGTGAAGGGGAAGAGAGGGGCAAGGACCCTGAAGCATGTGGAATGCTGTGCTTATTTCTTTTTGCTTTTGTCAAAAAGCAAAAAACCATATAGCATAGAACATTTCAAGCACTCACAACAGTAAAGAGACTCATATAATGAACCACTATTATAAAAATTTATTTTTAATTTAATATCCTCAAGTTGGTATGTGAAAAAAACAAAAACAAATTTGCAAGTATAAGTCTTTACAAAACAGTGTAAAATTTTAAAACTGGAACAGGTCATATTTCCTTGCTGCTCAGGTCCATTCCTCTAGTGAATACCAGAATAATACAAATGCCTTTTAAAACATTTTTTTTTAAACAAACAAAAAAGCTTTCTTGGAGTCCCAATGATCTGAAAGAGCTTTCAGGGCAGGCTTATCGGAATGCATTTGGGCATTTGACCTGCCAGGTCCACTGTCCTAAGTCAAGCATAAATGGAAATAATAGTATGGGTTCAGGAGAGTCAGGTCTAATAGGCACTGTCATAAGCCCACAGTGGTTTGGGAAAAGCTATCAGACATGGACATGTTTGATTCAAGGTTTCTTTAGAGATGCCACTGACCTGTTGAAACTGACAGCGGGTAGGGTTGTTTGCTGTGGGAAGCTTTGTGCTCTGGCTCCTGAAATTCCTATTCACCTGAATTATGGATTTGGGGGTGAATGCTCCAGGGGCAAAGGCTGTGCATTTCTTTTTCATAAGAATGTCACTTTTTAATCTCTATGGAAAGCCCTAAAACCCCCCAGGGCCTTCCAAACATAGATAAAATTAGTCAGTAGTGACATTTACAGGGTGTTTTTCCCCCTCCCTCCTCCCTTCTCAGGAATGCCAAAACTTTTTCTTCTTTGTACTTAGTAAACTTATCTCTCTTGAGGATTTTTACCATATGAAAGAAGGGCATCCTTAAATTCTACCATATTTTATTTACTAGATTTTACTAAAAAACAAATTAGAGTGCTACAACCCATTTGGGAACATGTTGCAATTACTTTGAGGATGGAGAGGGCTAAAGTGGAAGGTATTAATTAGAAAAATTGGGGGTGAGTTTGTGAAAAGCTGAAAGAAATGGCTCCTCTGAAGTAGAATGTCTCCATTTGGATACTGATTGCTTCCTATGCCATGAGAACCAAGGATGTGTTTGTATAAATACCACAAAGTCCTTTTCTAACCACAGTTGTAGGTGTCCAGGTTTCACACATGTTTTATAGATTGAGCCAATATAACCACATGTGTCTGGCAATGGAGATGTGCTAATTGAGAAAGAAACCCAATGAGAGGCAGAGTGCCAGGAAGGAGGAGAAAGACCATGCTGTCCTTTCATTGGTCTCTCTCTCTCTCTCTCTCTCTCTCTCTCTCTCTCTCTCTCTCTCTCTCTCTCTCTCTCCTTCTTTCTTTCCCATTGCAGGGCCCTAGGCCAGTTCTCTCAACTGTTCCCTTCCATCCAGTTACCTCTTACTCTCCCTTCAGATCTCAACCAACCTTTGCTTCCTTAGGAAAGTCTCCCCAGCAACCTCTACCTCCACCTAACAGGTGGATTTGGTTCTTAATGAGACACATCTAACATATGTAATAGATACCCAGTAAATATTCATTGAGTGAATGAACAAGTTAATCTATGTGTTCTTTCCTTTGTCTCTTCACTAAGAAAATTTATAACAGTGACTGTGTGAGGGCCATGCCTAGATAGGTAGTCCAGGGAGGAGAGGAAAGCAGCCTTTTGCACCTGAGAACTCAAACAAGTCAGGTGCCATCTTCTTCAAACACCACAAGAGAGCTGAGATGAGGTGGATTTTAGCATGGGTCTAGTGGGTGGACGTTCATGGAAACTAACCAGAAAACGGACAGAGATAGGAAACAGTGGAAACTCTGTTTACATTTGTGCCAAGCTCATATGACTCTTAGAATTTGATATTTAATTTTCTGGTAAGGAAACTTAAGTCTAGAGATTAAGTTTGTTATTTTGATGTCACAAAACCGACAAACTTGAATCCCTGAGATTTCTTTGAACTGATTAAAAGTAGTTGTGGGTTGAACTAAAAAAAAGCTGGGGTATGTTTTCATGCCTTGAATTTGAAGGGCACAAGATATTTCTAGATAAGTGCATCCAGCGCACAGATGTGCAAGAGAAAGGGAATCCCAGTCTCAGGGCTCTTCTACCCAGGCAGTGGTGGAAGAGGGGTGCCAGCAAGATCACCAAGAGAGCATTCCTGGAGGGGACAATTCTCTCAGCAGTTGATTTTACCACTGCTGGGTTTTACCAGAAAGAAAAACTTTTCTCTCAGCACTGTAGAAACTTCTGGATGGTTATCACTTGCTCTAGTTAACTTAGCTGTTCTACGTAATTGTTCGTTGATTATGTATACCACTTTTGGAATATGTTTACCTTAAACTTGCAGGGTTTTAGCAGGTATGCAACCCTTTCACATACACTAGCTTACTTGGGCCCATGACACTCTTGAGAAGAATTTAAAGAGTCCTTGGTGGTGTGTCCACCTAAGCTTGAATCTGGGTCCCTGAATCACCTCCTGTACTCTGTCCTGTGTATCATAGTAAGTTTATGAGAAAGAAAATGTTTCTCCAGAAATCTGAAAACAGCCCTTAAATTTCATTTTTTCAGATTTATTAAGGAATAATCGACAAACATAAATTACATATATTCAAAGTATGTATTGTGATAATGCAATATGCATATACATTGTGAAGCAGTTATCACAATTAATACATCTATCACCTCACATACTTATTGTGTGTGTATGTGTGTACACTTAAGATCCATTCTCTTAGCAAAGCGGCATATAATACACCATTATTAATTATAATCACCATGCTATGCATTAGATCATCAGAACTTACTCATCCTATAACTAAAATTTTACTATTTGAACAACATCCAATTTCATTTTTTCTTATTGAATTTAAGTGCTGTCCTTCTCCGAGGCAAACTTCGCTTACCTGAAACTTTTCTTCTTACTAAACAATATAGCAAAAAGTGGTAGAGGTGACTAGCAACCAATAAGGATGATGATGATTAGTGATTTACTAGATGGCAGACACTAAGTGCTTTATATACTTTAGATTATGTAATCTCAGGATATTGTAATTTTTCTCATTCTACAGATTTATAAACTGAGGTACAGAGAGGTAAAGAAACTTATGGTCTTATAGTATGTTTAGTGTCTGAGATCTATCTTCTTAACTACCACATGAACTGACTTCTTACCTGTAAATTTGGTTTTAATTAAGCCAACCCAGTACAAAGAGGGGCCTTGTTATTTCATTGTGAAAAATACTGAAAACTCTGGGGTTCCATGACATTACTTTTCTTTCTATAGTAATTTTCTCAAGAACTACACTTCTTGAATAAGTGATCCATATGAACAGTACACCATTCGCAACTACTAAAGGATGTGTAAAAAAAAATCAGCTTCCCTCTACCCTTTTCTTCCACTGCTTTCTTCCCCTCTCCAGCAGTCTGCTGTTAGCAGTTTCAGTGTTGAAAAGGCTGTTTGAAGATTTACTTTCCTCTTAGTGCCTAAAGTAGAAAGAAACCACATAGCAGGGTTCCTGGCACAGCCTCCACAGTGTCCTCTGTCAGGACTGAGGCACATGGGCTGTCTCGAAGATTTGCAGGGCAGCAGGCCAGCAGTCAGAGGCTGCTTTCTGGGAGAGTGAGCAGCTTTCTGGGAGAAGGAAACACCTGAGAGAGAAGGCACCTTGCCCCTGCACAGAGCAGGAGGCTTCATGGGAGAGAGGGAATTCTAGAAGCAGTGGCAATTTTCTCAGCCTTGATATGGTTCCCCCATGCAGTGGGGTCTGAAGTCCTTTGTTTGGAAGAACCCCAGAGTGCCAAGGTAAAGCATGCAAGGAGCATTCTGGAAGATGATGAACACTGCTCAGAACCTCTCCTGCCCAATGGACCACAGGGTTGGGGGTCGGGTGGGGAGGGAGTCCATGGAAAAAACACTTGCTGATTCTCTGCACTGACCATTCTCCTGCTCTTCTGGATTCTTCATTCATGCTGCTGTCCTTGACAGATACCTTTTTTCTTCCCTTTTCCTGTCCAGTTCCTGCTTGCCTTTAAGACTTGGCCAGACAACACTTACCCTAGAAACCTATGCCACCCTCTGCCTCTTTATGTCATTACCTGATTTGTATTAAAATGACATGCTAATGAGTCAATCTAAGACCATGAACTTCTTTTGTTTAGCAATGGTTTTGCTTAGTTTTATAGTTCTAGTGCCTGGCGCTCAACAACCATAATGTTCATATAGGAATGCTCTAAACTACATTCCTGGAAGCAAAAGATCCCTCAGTGACACTTCAGTTTTTCCAATAATCCACCTTTTGATAGCTTGGCAGACTTAGTGAAATATTGATAGAAATGGACCTATAGGGAATCTGCCTTTTAATTGCAAGCAGAATTATAAGATCTGCTGAACTCCAACAGATTTTGGTTTCAGAGTATTCATATCTAGAACAAATTGTCTGGAAAATGATTTGCATCAATCCATCACCATAACCATTTAATTTTTTTAGATATCCAACAAAATGTTGCCTATATTACTCAAGTTTAGACCATTTGCAAAAACAAAAAACAAAAACACAACAACAACAAAACCACCCAATTGAGAAATATCATCCTGTTTACATGGGGGAAATATGAGGGTACATTGAGGTGTTTTAAAGAAAGACTCCACGTTATTGTTATTTTCCCCTCTTGCAATTTAACTAATTTCCGATGCTTTTCTTTACTCCAGAGTTGGTGATTTGAATAGTTTAACTTGGGGCAAGAGTGGGATATAGAAAATGGCCAATGCAGAGAAGATAGGTACCTGCCTAATATTTCTAATAGAGTGGAAGTAGACCACAAGAGGTATACTTCTGGCATGTAACCCTTTTCTATATCTTTAGAAGGTTGTCAGCGAAGTAGAACAAAATCTGAACTTTGAGCAGATTCTTCCTTGTGTAGTTCCAACTAAATTTGTGTTGAAAGATTACAAGCTTACATGCAATGGTGCAAGCTGAAGGTTTTACGCTGTGTAAATATGGTAGTTTCCTGTTGGAGTGCAAGAAGACAGGGATGGGAGAGGTGGGTGGGGGAAACAATTTTTAAGTCAAACATTTAAAATTTAAGTGTGATCCTCTTAGTCATCACTTTCATTTCTGTCTTCTAGGGAAATCTGACACAGCTAGAAAGCAATGGAAAACACTAAGGGTTGCATCAGATATTGAAGAGAAACTGATCATACCATGGGTTAAAAAGGGTTTCTTAAATGAGACTTTTTAAAAAGCTGGTTATTTAAAGGTAGCTTTGGGCAAAGAAACAAGGGTTCCAGAGTCTAACTTGTCCCCTGTTGGCAGTGTTGGCTCCGTATTAGGAGATGAAATATATTTTGATGCTTTTTCTTTGCTCAGTGTAGGTTGTCAAGGTTGTGCTATAAATGGACTTTCAGACTTTTTCAGGATGTTTCCCAATAGAGGATATTCTAGATTGTGGAATCATGTCTACAGTAGATTTAATATATTTGAGATTTTATCTTAATTCTGGTAGATCAATGGTTTTTGTTTATTCATTTTTAATTATGTGTCTAATATTAGCCTACAGTGTTACTGGCACTGTATGTGTGACCCAGGGAGAAATAAAGTAAGAGATGTGTCCTCAGTGAGCTCATTGGAGAGGAACCATACAATAATGATAATTAACATTTGTATAGCACTTTAAAACTTAAAGGTCACTTTCTACCACATTACTTCACTAGCTTTCTCCATGGGTGTGTTGGGTAGGCTCCACTGTCCCCACTTTATAAATGAGGACAGTGGAGCTTGGTGAAATTAAGGGACTTCCCTGGGATCACATTTCAGTAAATAGTAGAGTTTGAGCTTAGAAATAGTATTCTGCCTCTAAAACTGTATCAGATTCCATTGAAGGCTGGTGATTATAGCCCAATAGCCTGTATCAGGGCATAACCCAGGTGGCTCTTCAGGGATGGTTTCTTGGGGAGGAAACAGTGAGTTTGGATTATTGAAGAAGGTCAAAGAAGCACCTGCTATGGAGAAAAGGTTAATAAATAAATTACACAGGAGGACAACAAGGGCAGGACTGAGTTTGCTATGTCTCATGAGAAGGAGCCATACCTTCTGAAGCAGAAGAACCATTGTTGGGTTTAAGGGGAGGTAAGTCTAGAAGGCATTGGAAGATGTGTGTGTAAGGGTAGGGGACAGTAGCACCTGGTGGGGGCACTATTGTCTCAGGAGTCTCCAGTGGAGGGGCTGAGAGCACTCCTCCTTTGTTCTGCATTGGTGCCTCAGTGGTAGAAAAGGGGGTTGCCAGGCAAGTTATATATGGAAGGTCTACAAGGGAAGTTCTTATGCAAAATGACTAAACATGCTTCACTGCCCTCCCTGGTTACTTATCCATGTTATGTGTGTGCAGGAGTCAGTGGGAGTCCAGCCACTAAGAGATTGCTCAGAGAATAAATGAGAATGAAGTTGTTAGAAAAGATGAAGGGCTTCTATGTTATCTGCAACAGCTGAAGACAGTATGTCGTTTTGCCATAGTGGAGACTGTTTAAGCCACATTCCTTTAGAGCATTTCCCTTGGAACTTGCAGGAGACTAAGTGACCTAGCCTTACTCAAGGGAAGGAAGTGAGACATGATACAGACTTGGTGATCTTTACAGTTATGTAACTTTCTGGTCACAAGCCTCTTACTAAACCACTAGATTCATAAAACAAAGATCACTGTATATTTGAATCACTTCAATGACCTTGGAACATGGGACCTTTAGGACTGGGGGTGGTAGCTGCTCATGTCAGGGAGACTCTTCTCCACAGTGCCACAAGCACAGTAGCATGAAACTCAGTTGGGAACTCATGGTAGCCAAACCCTGAAGCACACAGCAATAAAATGGGGAGAGTTCAGAGGCTTCTTCCTCTGAAACATGTGGGTAGGTCCAAGGGAACACATAATGGCAAGATACATTCTGCAAGTTAGTGTCTGTACTTGATGTACTCTCATCCCAGGGTTGGGGTGGGGTTGCCTAATTCTAGTACAGGGATTATAGTTTGCTGCAGTTGGTTCTAAGTGCACAGGTTCTAGAATCAGGGAATGTGAAAGTTTATGGAAGCTCTTGAGGCTTGACTTTCCCTCTGTAAAATAGTGGAAAAATTATGGCAAGGATGAAATGAAATAATGCGTGTTTTGCATTTTTAATTCCTTGGGACCCAGAGTATGAGGTGGAGATTTGCATGAAAAAAAGGCTACTAGGAAGTCCTCCTGGGATCAATAATTTTGTAAAGTGAAGGTAGCATTATTGGGTGGAGGGAGAATGTTAACTGTGATGCAGTCAGAAGAAAGGCTTCATTACTCGCATGGTGGCCGTGGAGTCATCTGAATTGAGACAAGATTGACCCCATCATTGGTCAGTCACTAACTCCAGGAAAGGGAATGATCTTGAGTAAAGAAACTCTTGAACAGAGGGCAATGCTTGCAGAGGGATTCAGCTGATGGCTGATAGCCATCAACCTTTCTGGTTGAGAAAATGAGTCATTGGGCTTGAAGGGATGACAAATCTGCAGTTAACTTGCTTCCTGTAATAAATTCTTGGAATAGATCTGTCAGATTTTGATGGGCTCTCTTTTTGGGGAAACTTATAAGATGAAGGTGAATGAAATAAAATATAGCCCTCACCCAAGCAGCTACTCTGATCCTCATTGTCTTCCTCTTTTCCTACCCATTCTAGCCCACCCTTCTCCTTATCTGGTCCAAATAGTTTACTTGGTGGCTGCAAAACTAGGCTGTGACTGTTGTACTTATTGATTTTCCTTTGAGAGACACCCAAGTTGATTACCTGGGTGCAAACAGTCTTCCCTGCTCTCTCTGTAAAAGCATTCCTACTGACTGCTGGTCAGAGTCAATTCCTATGTCATAATACTCCTTTTTTGTCTACTTGGAATGGAGAAGGTGAATTAACTGGGTGGCAGCTACACCTTATTGTTTAATGAGATGTTATCTGTGTTCCCTGTGAAAACAGGGTATGAGTCATTGAATCTGCATAGGCAGATTCATCTGTTAAGCATGCATTTACTGAGGCCTCTAAAATACTTTCCACTTCCTGCTTCTCAGGTCCACACAGCCCTGGAATAAGATTGTAATGCAATTGTAATCTGTTCCTAATGAAAGAGAACTATTTCTAATCTCCCTATCTAATAGAGATTGAAAAGAATGCATTTATCAGATCAGAACAGCAATCAATACACCTGAGGCAATTCCAGCCCTTCTATCTGGCAAAGCAGTTGCAAAGAGAACCAGTGTTAAGTGAGTTTGTGCAAGTCTCTGGTCATCCTCCAAGATCCATGTGGCTTTTCTGGAGATGAATTACATGAAAGTGTAATGGGGATCTGCCATTCCCTTTGGGATATGATACTGTTTTTAATTTCCTGACATGACTGGGGTGGGTAAGGGCAGCTTCAGAGGCTTCTACTTGGTTTTCCCACTATGATATCAACCCCATATCAAGTTATGAATTCAAGGTCAGGGAAAGTGACTACTAGGTGAGTGCCTACAGTGCCTACTGTGAGCCAGACTTGAGCCCCATAAGCCTCCTCTCTAATGGGAGAGGGAATGATGTTGCTTTGGATCCCTGGATTTCAATGTCAACTTGTTTTCTGTGTACAAGTATTATCAAAATATCCAGAATTTCCCCCTTTTTCTGTGTACAGTTCCCTGAGTAAATGGTCATAGATCTATTAGGAAGGGATTGAGGTAACTCGGGACTATATACTTACCATGGTGGTACAGGGTCCACCCTCTTAGAGAACTTGTCTTTCTTTCAGTCAGGGGATTCCAGGTTGGAACACCAGCTTAAATCCAGAAATTGGGCTAGAGATAGTGACTTCTCACTGGGCTATTTCTAATCTCTTGGTCACTTTTTGTTGAGCAATGCTAGGGATCAAACCCAGGACTTCTTGCTTATGCTAGACAAGTGCTTCACTAATTGAGCTACAACCCCAGTTGATGATCCATCCTTGATCTGTTTGGTTTGTATAGATTGAATGTTACCTTTATTAGTTTGCCCTAGGAATCCTATATTCTATTCACCAACTCTGGAGTATAATAGCTGTGACTTCCTTTATTTCTGTTGGCTAAGGGCAACTACCTGAACCTTTTTCAGGGACCTTCCATCCCCATTACTATTAATGAGTCAGTAGAGCTGTGTAATAACATCTACTTCCATCAAGTGGCTTTACAGAGGATGACCACTATTAAAATTCTCAATGATGTTGATTCCTCTCTCATCAGGCCATTCCTTGCTACTTTGATAAACAGTGTTTCCTGGCCTCTCTTGTGAATCTAAGTCATCTGGGGGCATTATCTCATCTTTTTTTTTAAGAGAGAGTGAGAGAGGGGAGAGAGAGAGATAGAGAGAGAGGGAATTTTAAAATTTATTTTTTAGTTTATGGCGGACACAACATCTTTGTTTGTATGTGGTGCTGAGGATCAAACTGGGGCCGCATGCATGCCAGGTGAGCGTGCTACCGCTTGAGCCACATACCCAGCCCGCATTTTCTCATCTTATTTAGTGTATCTGCTCTGAAACACTTACTTCTCTGAGCCTTTCAATCACTTCTTCCATTGTTTTCCATGGCAGTTCTGACATTTTCACTTCATGGTTTCCTCCATATTTCCAAGATCTGTCTTAGATGTTATCTTAGCACTGTCTTGTGTGATATTAAATCTTCTGTCACAAACAGTGTTCTAGTTCTTGCTGGCATATTCTAGAAAGAATCTGAAGTTTATTGGGGGCATAATTTTTTTAGAAGACCTAGAACATCTTCAATTGGGTTATGTTATGATTTAATTCAAGATATTAGTCTGATGGCCAAGATGAGAGGTAGGAATAAATCCTGAGAGGACATATTATTTACCTATCACTGTGTAACAAATTCCACTGTCATATATTTAAAAAAATCAATTAAATAAACCTTAAAAATACTTGGAAAAATACAACAAAGGAGGTGAAAAATCTGTATAATGAAAACAGTGAATACCACAGGGGGACATTGTGGAACTTTTATATGGGAAGATCTACCATGTTCTTGAACAGTCAGAATTAATTATATCAAATGGCCAAACTGACCCAAGTGTCACAGAGATACCACAAAATCTCCAACAAATACCAAAAACATTCCTAAGAGAAAAAAGAGTCCTAATATTTGTGTGGAGAAAAACAAACACAACATCCAAAGCAATCCTAAGTAGGAAGAGCAACATGGAGATATGATAACATCAGACCTCAAATTATTTGAGAGAGCAGCTAGGGTTGTGGCTTGGCGGTAGAGCACTTGTGTAGCACGTGCAAGGCCCTTGGTTTGACCTTCAGCACCACATAAAAATAAATAAGTAAGGGTATTTTGTCCAACTACAGCTAAAAAATATAAAATAAAAAGTTATTTGACAGAGGTACTGCATCAAATCCAGCATGGAGCTGGCATCAAATCAGACATGAGAACAATGGGACAGAGTAGAAGACACAGAGACAAACCAACATAAGTGCAGTTACTTGGCACTTGAAAATTTTTCCAAAATCATGTTGGAGAAATGACAGCCTAATCAATAGAAAGAGCTGGGAAACTGAAGATTAATATGTGAAAGATTATAAAAGGCCACTGTCTCCCACCCTATAAAACCCAACTCAAAGTTTGCCACAATTAAACTGGACACTCTGCAAGAGCTAGAATCAAATATTGCACCAACGCTCCTCTGTACTGACACAGGCACCGACTTCCTCAACCAGGTTACTAAAGTGCAAGGATCAAAACCAGGAATCAGTAAGTAGGATAGTATCAGTTTAAAACCTTCAGCACAGCAATGGAATTCAGTCACAGTGTGAGGAGAGAACCTTCATAATGGGAAATCATTGTCACCTGCTTCCCAGACAGGGAACTAATATACAGTATATGTGAACAACCCAAAGCACTTTATGATGAGATAAATATAACCCAATAAATAAATGGCAAAGAACGGATCAAACTTCCCAAAATAGAAAATAATAGTAGCCAACAAATATAGGAAATCATACTAAAAATTCTTAGCAATCAGAAAATGCAAATTGAGACTACAATAAGATTTATCTCACACCAATTAGATAGTCATCATCAAGAACACAAATAATAACGTGTTGGCAAAAATGTAGGAAGAGATACAGGGAAGTGTGGTTGGTGAGACTTCAACTTAGTGTAGCCATTCTAGAAAGTCAGAATGCACATTTCTTGAAAGACCAGGAATACAGCCACAATATGACCCAGCTCTCCTACTTTTTGGTATTTATCAATAAGAAGGAAATTCGGCAGTCCACAGCTATACAGCACCTCAATGTCTGTACCAGGGCTTCTCACAACAGCTCTACTACAGAGCGTTCCCAGACGCCCATCAAAGATGACTGGATAAAGGGAGCTGGTTTCTGTGCAGAACAGGGTTTCACCCAGCCATAGGAAAGAGGGAAAATAGGGCATTTTTTGGTCAATGGAAGGAACTGGAGAATATCATGTTCATTTAAATTAACCAGATTCACAGTGTGAAATGTCAAGTGTTTACTCTGAAATACAAATTCCAGACAAAACAGAGAAAAAAGGGCTGGGAGGAATCCCACAAAGATTGACGAGGGAGGAGGGAGGAGAGGAAGGGGATCAATGGAGAGGAAAGAGGGACAGAGTTGGGAGGGGAGGTGGAAGGAAATTGACCAACCACCTGTGCCCCTGTGTGAGGACACCACAGTGGATTTCCCCTTATGTGCTCTAAGAAGCACTAATATAAACCAATCACTAAAAGATGTGTTAAGAAAAGGAAGAGGAGGAGGGTAAGGAGGGAGGGGTAAAGAGGAGGGGAGGGAAAGGGAATTGTTAGGTTGCTGAAAAAAGTAAATTATGTCCCATGATTTTTATTATGGCAAATTGAAATGTGATACTATTTATAATTTTGGTGTGGTAATAAATCTTGAGTGAAATTTTAAAAATCCAAATTGTTTCTTTTATATAAGTCACAGATCAGTACATAAAATATGTACGTAGAGCTCCCTTGGGAAGCTGGTTCATGAGAGGCCCCAGATGCAGGCTCCAGCCCCACCCCCTCTGCACCTGCTCTATCAATAATGAATGAATGAAGACAATGTGCATTATACCAATAATGCTGCTCTCTTCAGCCATTAGAAAGAATGAAGGTGTGGCAAATGGATGGGGCTGGAGAACATTAGCACAAGGGACATAGGAAAGCTCAGAGTATCGAGATTAAGTGTTTTCTCTCACATGTGGAAGATATAACAAATAAGAAAAATAAAGGCAGCAGGAATCCCAAGATAATAGAACAGATCAGTGAAAGAGGAAGGTGACCAAGATGAGGGAGGAGGGACAGAGAAAGGGGGAACCACGTGTGAACTGTGTAGATGTGAAGGGCCAGTTCCATGGATCCTGAACATGTACAGTGCAGCATAGAGTTTCACTATATAAAATACAGTGTACATATAGACACATAGTACATACAGTGTTGATTAAAGAAAAGTCTAAAGAAATGGAGGAAAGATAAGTAGGGCAAAGCAACTGGGGAACAGAGGAAAAGAATGAGGAGGCACAGTGAAAGAAAGAGACTTTAAAGTCAATGACTGTGCATGACAGGGTCACAGTGAATAACAAGCATATCTATGATGTCCTATTTTTAAAGGAAAAATAGAGTTAAAAAATAATCATTTTCAAAGCCATCAAAGTTAAGTATAGGCCACAAATACAGAGGTGCCGCAGTCCGGCAATAGCACAATAACCGGGGGTGACAAACAACTTGTGTACATTGATACATTGGAAACAGCCATGGAAGGGTGACACACGGGGGCTGGGAGGGGTCCTCTGAGGAGGTTGTGCAGTGGGCAGTGTTAACTCTCCACCAGGCCTTCTTCTGCTCTGGGCACAATTAGCTATACCCAGATCCCCTTTTGTACTTTTGGGGGTAAAGTAGCAGACATTAAGATGCATCAGGACAGCCAGGACTTGGGTGCATTCTTGCAAACCTGGAGATGCTTGTCTAGTGTCTCTGTTGCTTGCTGGACTGCTGCCTGGCCTCTGCCCTGTGGGGCAGAAGGGTGTGCTGAGTCAAAAGGGCCATGTCCTCCACCCCTGTATCCCCACGCCTGCCTCCTGAGCTCTGCATTACACATTCTGAGAGGTGCAGACAATTTGCCTGCCCAGAGAGCTTCATCAGCAAAGCCAGTCTGGAACTCCGTGGCTTTCCTTCTCCCTGACCTCCCTGACATTGTTGCTTCATTCCAGTATTTTCTCCACTTCACACCAGGCTTTGCTCTTCTCAGAAATAGAAAAAGAAAGAAACAACTTTGCATAAAAATGATAAGGGGCACAGAACAGGCTATGTAGTGCAGACAGCCCAACTTTCCAGACTTGGACCCTTTTTTAATAGTAAATGTCATCACACATTCAGTGTTTCAGGTACCTGCAGCTCCAGCAAGCCCACAAAGAGAGCTCAGGCCCAGTGAATCCTACAGAAGAATCTCTCTCCATCTGTCAGGGCCACCTACTTTGACCAGCCAGATCTTCAGAGATGACATGGGGAGCGTGGAAGTAGCCTCCAGTCTTCCATCCAGTTCCAACAAGAAACCAGGAACTTACCCAGGGATTTTGTCACATGACCTCATTCAGCAACACACACACAGAGTCTGTTTCTGCCCAGGTGATTTGGATTAATAAATCCAGCAGAGCCCTCCTCCCACTGTTACGGGCCAGGCTATATGGACAGTGACCAAACTCCATTTTACCCTGAGGATCCATGTCATGTAAGAGATTCTTCTCCCATGGGAACACCTCCCTGTGTCCCCATCTACAGTGGCTAAGCACAGCATGTTTGGTGACATAAAATGGCAATTCTTATACAATGTAAAATTGTTCTCTCTTTGGTTTCCATTTTTCTTGGACAAGAGACCCTGTTGGAGTTTAATTGTCTAGACATTGGTAACCATTCTTTAACTTGTGCTAAACTAGGGATGTTTTGGCCCACTCCCCCTTCTGCTTATAATTTTAGATCTCATGATGTTTGCTTATGGTTTTGAATCATAGCAGCAGCTACTTATGATTCATGTGGTTTTGAACTATAAAGGTGTCCTCTAACCCCAGGAGTAGGGCGAAGGGTGTAGACTGGCAGCCCTTCCTTGGCCTGCCAAATCGCATGCAGACCCCCAGGTGGCCAACAAAGTTTCTGTCTCCTGCTTTAAGATCGACTCGGTGATTTATTGCAATCTCACCATAACACTGGGCAGTCTTCTCACTCCTGGTCCTTCTGCAGGGTCTCTGGTTCTTCTAGAAGCAGCTGTAATGACTTTGAGAGTCCGATTGTCAAGGGGCGGAGGCCAAATCTGTCCTGCTGGGGGACAGGGACCCCACTGCTGCCAGGAGAGCAGATCCCAAGAGCCAAGGCAGGGCGCTCTCAGTACTGGGCCTAGGACTAGTTGCTGAGAGGGCAGGGAGAGTGAGCCTGGATAAGGTGTTCACTGACTGACTCGAAAGACAGAAATGGGTGAGTCTGCCACTCTGGACTGTGTGGGATCCCAGGGAGGGGCCGTTTAGACAGAGTCCACCTTGCCGCCATCTTGGTGGTGGATGTTTTCAGTTTGTTGCTGAAGGCAGGGATGGTTCAAGGCAGAGCTGATCCTGCCTGAGAGCTTCCATCCTGGCTGGAGTCCAGGGAAGGTGGGTGATGGCACAGACCCCACTCTGGGCAGGAGGCAGGACCCCTTGCACCCCTGTACTGGGATTCCCCAACCTTGCACTTCCTGCAGCCCAGCTGGGCCTAAGTGTTGGGGACCTTGTGCCCCTCCCCCTCTGGGTGATGACAGTCCTGGCCTACAGGTGTGTGGGAGAGAGTGTGAAGGGCACAGGCCATGACAAGGTCCACTCGCAACACCAGAGGCATGCCCCTCTCCAGCTCAGTCCAGTTCCCACCCTGGGGTGGACACAGTCCTTTGGGAATGGTTTTAGGTGGCAGAGGCCTTTCAGGGGCCTTGGAGCTATTGCACCTGAGGGGTCTTGAAAATCTTTGGGGGTAGAAGGACCCTAGAGGACTGTGGAGCTGCATAGGGCCAGAGGCGAGGGCATGGGGTGCTCTTTGCTCATTTCATTTTGAGTTACTTGTGGTGAACCAGAGGTCCTGTGTGTGGTAGGTAAGTCATCCAGTACCAGGCTATACACCCAGCCCTTTTTACTTTATATTGGCACAGGCTCTCGCTGAGTTTCCCAGGCTGACCTTGAACTTGGGATCCTCTTGCCTCAGCCTCCCAGCAGCTGGGATGGTGCCTCTGTGCCCAGCAAAGGCATGGTCTGTCAGGACTGTCAGCCCTGGGGTCTGAAAGGCCCATCTGAGGAGATTGGAGACACAAGCACCCTCATGTAGACCCTTGGGTCCCAATAACCTCAAGATAACAAGCAGGTCAGGGGTCAGACTGAAGGCACAAATGAGAAGCCATCTGACATGGATGAGGTTTCCTCTGTCTTCAGAGATGTGAGGTGCAGTTTGGAGAACAGTTGCACGTCCTCAAAGGCCTAGACTTGCTCTTACAGTTCGGGGTGCAGACCCCCTGTACGGTACTGAGGTCACCAGGGGCACAGTCTGCTCAGTGCACTCACAGTGAGGAGACCCAACATACCTCCCTGCCCTACTGGGCAGCAGCCCATGGGCCCCTCTGCTGCCCTGGGGCTCCTGAAGGCTGGGTGCCTCCAGTCCGTCCACCCAGCAGTAAGAGGCCACCAGTACCTTGGTGTAGGTCCCCAATGAAAGTCCGCCTGGTATTTGGAGAGTGTGAGGCTGGGGTCTGCCTGACAGCAGTACAACTCCAGGCTTAACACAGCTCACAAACCAGACTTCAGATGCCTTATTCCTCACTCGCTAAACACTGGAAAGCTTTTTAGGCTTTTACTCCATCTTTTTGTAACCCTTCTATTGAGATGTTATTGTCACAAAGAATTCACGCGTCCTGAAAAGACCTTGGGAGGTGGCTTGTCAAGGCTCCAGCATCGCAGATTGTACCCACATGACCTGAGTGGCCCTTGACCCTCTGGGACCACTGCTGCATGCACAGCAGTCATGACGGAAGCAGGGCTTCGTGGCCTGTGGCTGACAGCATCAGCACAAGAAGCAGCCACTCTGTCACACTTGTCTCCTGACCTTGGGGAAGATGAGATCTGCTCTTTCAACCACAATTTCAGTTTAAATGCAGTGTCCGTTCTCTGTGTGTATGACCGTCTGGCTGTCTCAATGTGGGTTGCGATTTTAATATCCAGAAAAGCCTCCATCAACATGGGGTGGGGGTGGACATCCAGTCTCTGGGGTCACATGCCTCCCTTGGCTGATGGCAGTCCACCTCAGATAAGACGTGGAGTTCTGGAAAATGTCCCTTACTATCTCTACCTGCCAAAGAGGATAATGGAGGAGCCCTGTCCTGAGATCATATAATAGAGTGACCTCATCTGTGTCTTCTTCCTGGGAAGATGTTCTAACTGGACACACCAAGAGGCCAGGGGAAGCTTAGGAGAGCAGGTACGGTAAACAGAAGGGGCCTTCCCATGGACGGCAGGAAGCTGGACACTCCCAGGAATATGCATGGGGACTCATTTGGGAAAGTGGCCCAGAGCAGGAGTGTGGGGTGGAGCAGCCCCTAGAGCTGGGGTGTCCTGGGGAGCCAGTGCTGTGCTCCTCAGGGTGGCAGAGCTGTCCTTCTGTGCTTAGTAGGTGCCTGCCATCAGGTGTGGACGTGGAGTCCCTCTGCAGGCTCACATGCTGGAGGCTTGATCTGCAGAAGTGTTTGCAAGTGGGCTCTGAGGAGGTGACTGGAAGACGAGGTCTCGGAATCACTGAGTCAGTCCTTTAGTAGCTGGGTAGACACAGGGAGATGGTGGAAACCACAGCACTGGGCATAGGTGGACAAAGTAGGTGTGTGGGGTGAGCTGGAGGGGAATTTCCTGCCTTTGGCCTGTTTCTCTCTGTGCCTCCCAGCTGCTGTGAGTGGAGCAGCCTTTCACCTGGATGTTCTGCTATAAGATGGGCCAGAACAATGGAGCCAGCCCAACACGCACTGGAACCCTCGACAGGGTGGTTATCTTTGAGGAGTTCTGCTCCCCACAGGTTGAAGTCTGAATGTTAGAGAAGCACAGGGAGGCAAGCATGTGAAGCAGGGCTTGTTTAGAAAGGGGTGACCTAGACTTCTCCTGTGGGGGAGAAGGGGCTTTAGCTGGTGTCCTGGTATCCCGAGAAGTGAGGTGTTCTGCCCTTATTATATGTCCTAGGATTTCTTTGTTCTCTGCCTTTCCCCCGTATCTCTCTCCTTCCTGTGGATCAGGCCCAGAAGTGCTGGGTGGGAGGGCCAACAGGTGGGAACCAGGTGGGCTGAAGGGGAAGGGCAGGTGGTGCAGCCCAGGACATATTAATTAACAACCCTAGAGCTCCCTGGAGGGAGGGCAATTTTGGGGGCAGTTCCCCATTATGGTCATTAGGGTGGAGGAAGGGCTCTGAAGGAATTCACATTTCAGTCCATCAGGGGACAGTCTTCAACTTCCTGCACTCTCTGGGAAGATCGGCCTCCTGGACCCGACCTGACTTGATTACCCACCTATACCGTCTGCCTGTCGAATTCCGGCTTCACCAGGAGCCACAGGAACCTTTCCTCCTTCAAGTTGTCCTCAGGTACTTGTCACAGAGATGGAAAGCGTGACCCTGGATGAGAGGCCTCAAGTCTGCAGATGGAAGGAGCTCCACCCACAGTGAAGCAGGCCGTGAGAGGGGCCTGGGGATTCCCTGGCTCAACCAGCACAGCTCCTGAGGAGATAGGTTCCTCCGGGACCTGCCACGCTGTCCTACTCAGACCGTGATCTTTCTAGAGCCCAAGGAAATGGGGGAACCTCACTTGGCAGGACCTCTAGTGGGGACATGGGTGTCATGTGAACGTGACAAGGAAGAGATGAGTCTCCCTCTTGCAGATTGGACCCTCCACACCACTGGGTGACTGTCCTGAGGGGGAAAAAATTGTGATGTATGCAGTCCAGGGGAGAAATAAAGGATGTCCACGCACTTCTCCTCCTTTCAATGCTTTATTCACTCAGATTACTCAACACAATTTTACTCCTTAATGCTGGGCACTGTGTAGACATTATCAATTCACAGCGAACAATTCTAGATCAATTCCACTCACTGCAAAACACACTGAATCATGACAGGCTAATGACGGACATTCCCTCTGCATGCTAAGTTCAAAAGTCTTAAGCCTTAGGAGCAAGGGTGATCTTTCCATCTTCTGAGGATTTCTTCAGTTTCTTTCTTTAGTGCTCTATATATTTCATTGTTACAGGTCTTTCACCTCTTTTATTAGATTGGTTCCCAAGTAATTCGTTGTTTTGTTGTTGTTGCTTTTGAGGCTGTTGTGAATGGGATAGTTTTCCTCACTTTTCGTTTTGCTGATTCAACTTTTGTGTGTAGGACAAAATCAATTTATGGATGTTAAGTTTGTATCCTGCTACTGTTCTAAATTCAGGTATGTGTTCTAGATGTTTTCTAATGTTTTTTTTTGGGGGGGTCTTCTATACATAGGATTGTGTTGTCATCTAACAGAGATGGTTTGAGCTCTTCATTTCCTATTCACATCCCTTTAAAGTCTTTTTTTTTTTAATGCAATAACTAGAAAGAACTTCAAGGACTATGTGGAGTAGAAGTGGTGAAAGGGGGCTTCCTAGTATTTTTCTAGGTTTTAGAGGGAATGCTTTCAGTTTTTCTCCATGATGTTGGCCTGGGTTTTTCTACATAGCTTTTACAATATTGACGTATGTTTCTTCTTTCCCTAGTTTTTCCTGATTCTCAACACAGGTAACACTACAAACTTTCTTCTTAGAACTGCTTCCTAGTGAACCCAGAAATTTTGATACGTTACATCAGTATCCTCAGGTACTGAAGTGGCACCCCCTTTCTCCACAGAAAAGCCCTCTTCACCATGGCTGATTTGGGGACTGTCAACAAAAAAGTCTCTGCGAAAGAGTTCAATGCAGATAAACTTCCTATTTTCGTGTCACCCTGTTTACTTGGCCACTGGCTGAGAAGATACCAACACTCCAGGTGCTGGACACCCCCTTAGTAGTTTTTCACAATTGTATCCAGTACAGTACTTTGTAGAAATGTGCAAACAAGGCCTCTGGCCTTGAGATGGGCTTCACAGAAATGTCCACATTTTTAAGATAAGTTACAAATGGGCTCCATGGTAACAGCTGGCAGGGGAAAAAAGAAAGGGGAAAAGAAGCTCTCCCCTTCTGAGGTGAGGTCCTTGAAGGGTTAACTTGCCCAGAACAGTGGAGGAAAAACCTACTTTTATGTGAACTTCTGCAGACTGTGAACCTCTGAGCCCCTCCCCTTACACGCTGGGTATAAAACTCTGAAACTCCCTGAACTCGGGGTTCAGGGGATTGATTGATTCCAGCAAAAGCTGTGCCCTCTGAACCTGGGTGCAGCCAAATAAAACTGTTTCCTGCTCTCTTTGGTGCCTTGCCTTGTTTGCCCCTACAACAGTAACTCTAAGTGTTTTTCAATTTCAGCCCTCATGTCTTTTGGTCTGCATTCATCATTTAATAGCACATCATTTAGTCTCTGTGTTAAAGATGTTTCCATTTTTTATCTTATCATTTATTTTTAATTTTCTTCTATAATGATCTGAATAACACAAGATATTATCACTATTTTTTGTTGTTTGGTAAGAATTGCTTTGTGGCATGAGATATGGTCTATTTAGAAAAAGGATCCATGTGCTGCTGAGAAGAAAGTGTATTCAGTCATTCATGAATGAAATATTGTATATGTTTGTTAAATTTTAATTATATATCTTTATTTCTAAAGAGTCTTTAGTTTTTGTTTAGAAGATGCATCTAGTGGTAAGAAGCTGTTAAAGCTACCCAGTATTCATCTTTTTTGATGAATCCATCTTTTTTTTTTTCCCTATTCAAAGATGCAGTCTGTGGGGTGGCCATTTAGTTGAGAACTAAAGATAGTAATATTTTGTCACCCATGACAAATTCTTTGTTAAAGACTCTCCTGGTTTCCAGACTTGGTGGCCATCTTGCATAATTCTTTCTTCTGGGAAGAATAACAAAATGTATTCATGCTGTAGTAAAAATATGTGGATTCCTTCACGCATCACACCTGTCCCCAGAGAGCATCCTTCATGGTTCCTGGGAGTGACTTGTGGCTGTAGCTTCCTGCTGGTGAGGAAGCACAGCTCCTGCTTCAGCACTGTACGGCACTGAAACACTTTGTCCACTTTCTAACGCTGCCCAGTGGACCTCATCAGGTCACCACCTCACACATTCTGCAGGTTGGTGCGTCCATCTCCCTTGCACTCCTGCACAAACCCTCTGCTTCCTTTCCCTCTGTCCCTGGACATGAATGATTCCTGGCCACGTTGGTGGAAATGAGGGCACCTCCTCTTCCTCCTGATTACAGACAATGACGTTGTTTACATCTCCTACTCAGTGCAAGTGCCCAGTTAGGTCTGTGCACCACGAGAGCCTTGTCATGCTGCTCTGAGCTCTGTGTAAGGATGGCAGGGACATGGGGACAGGTGGAAGTCCGATAGGCACATAAAGCTCAGGTTTCTGTGGAGGAAATTGGACAATTTAGAGTAGTGTTGCCATGGAGACAGTTTCCACAAACCAGAAAAAGCAGAGAATTAAGGTTGTGGTGGGAAATTCCCAAGGGGAGAGTGTGTGCTGTTTCAGAACTACAAAAACTCCAAAATTCCTCCACTTCCCTACAATGAGTCATTGCCCTCAGAGTTTGGGGCCAGGTATCAAGGCTGAGGGACCCCTGAGGGCACACTCCTCTCTACCCTCCTCTCATTCCCCCTTCAGCAATCACAGCCTGCATGGGGGCTTGGCCAGCCTCAGTCCACGTGCCCTGGGCCAGCTTGCCTGGTCGTGGAGGGTGCTGTGCTAGGTAGTCTAACAAGACACAGACGTCTTTCCCATGGGCTTTGAGAGCACAGGGCTTGTGTCATGTTCAAGGCCTTTAAATACAAAACAATAAGAGCAAGACCATTTCTGGTTTCCTCTAACAAACTCCCTAGTTTTCCCATGACTTTATAGAAACTAAATTTATATTGACAGTAGTTTCACTGAAGTCAAATTAAAGGAACATTGAGAAAACAGGGAAACTCTTACCGAGATGGGTGGTCTGCTTCTTTTCTGTACCAGAGTCTCCCTGGATGGAACAAGTGAGTTCTGTAAGACGATCTCCCAAAGCCCATGTGGCTGAAAACAGATCCTTGTCCAGTAAGTGAGACTGTTTTCTTCCTGAGAGATTGAGGGGAGAGGCAGGGATCACTTTCTTCTGTGCAGAAGGAGGGAAATCCATGGCAGGGAGGACCAGGACTCTGGCACAGAGGTCAGTGGGGGCGGACATTCATGGAGCAGTCTGCGGCTTCCAGGGTTTGGCCTCATGCTGCAGCCAGAAGGACACGGCTGAGCAAGACCTGCACACTGTCTCCCAGAGCTCACAGCCCAAGGGGGTGTTCTGCAAGTCACCCTGAAGCCCAGGTCGTGGCAGTGACTGCAGGAAAGTTTGAGCAGAGCAAGTTCCCTTCCACAACCAGGCCACATTTTTCCTGGTCACTTGCCCTTTTGAAAACTGTCCTTTCAGGGGACACCAGGAGGGTCTGGGCAGTGGTGACTAAGAAATCCTTTCTGCCTTACCCAGGGGCCTGCAGTGGCCAAGGCTCACCACACCTGCCTCCAGCTATGTGCCTGTGCCCTGTGACCCCAGACAAGAGCCTGCACTCTCTGGGTGAGGACAGGGAAAGGGAGACGTGAAGAATGAATATGAGTTGGTTTAAAAAGACAATTTGTTCAGTTCTGAGTCTGGTATGGGCAGGTCTGCAGGTGGAGGAAGGAAGACTTGAAACCTGTTGCATTTAAGGGTTACAGAGCTTGGATGCTCTTGGCTTCCTTCCAGCCTCCAGAGACCGTCCTGATGAGAATCCAGGAGTCTGCTGTTTGTCTGGTGGGAGAAGACCAACCAGGTTACCCTGAACTTCTCAGACCTGACGCAGAGACTAGGGCAGAGGCACTTCTGCCCCCATGTTTGAAGCTCTGCCTCTGTTCCTGTGAGAATGAGCTCCTGTTTCCTCGGAACTGTGCTATTGTGGAGCACTGTCACAGGGCTAGTGTTGCTCCCAGGGGACTCCTCTCTAGAGAGGAGACTTCGAACCATGAGCACCAGCACAGACTGCCTGTGCACCTGCCCCTTGTTCTGGCCCTGCACTCAGTTTCCCCTGAGTTTCCCCTACAGTTCCTGAGCTCCCTGTCCTTGTCCTGGGCTCCCCCTGCTGGTGCTATGACCCCTGCTGTCCCTGAGCTCTCTTCTGGTCTTGATGCCCCTAATGTTCCTGAGCCTCCTGCTTCTCCTGAGCATCTGGTGGTCCTAATCTCCACTTGCTGGTCCTCTGCTCCCCCTGCTGGTCCAGAGCTTTCTGCTGGTCTTGATGCCCCTACTGTCCCTAAGCCACCTGCAGGTCCTGAGCCCTCTCTGCTGGTGTTGATCTTCCCCTGCTGGACTTGAGCTCCCTCTGCTGATCTTGGGCACCCTGCAGGTCCTGAGCCTCCTGATGGTCTCAGTGCCCCCATGGATCCTGAGCTCCCCCTGCTGGTCCTGAGCTCCCTCTGCAGGCCTTGAGCACCTGCTGGAACTGAGATCCTGCAGGACCTGATCTCCCTGTGGGAAGTGACCTCCTTGCTGGAACATTGTGTCTTGACCACACACATCCCCAGGTGTCTCCCAGTGAGGCTGAACATGCCCTCAGCTTTTAGACAGTGAAGCTGATGAAAGATCACTTTGGGTGTGTCTCTGGTGATCCTGACCCTTGATTCAAGGATGGGGCTATAGTATGTGATGCTACCACCAATGATCCAACCCACCCACTGCAGGGCCTGGCCATGTTCAAGTGGCCATGATCACTGCATTAGGAGGCAGACCCTCCCCAGCATGGACAACTTATGGGAGTCCCTGCTGGCTGTGGCTTGGAGGAGTTGGTAAATTCCTGATGTATTGACATGGATGGGGCCATGTGTCCTAGTCTGGCCCTCCACTTGAGTTTGGAAGCAAGGTAGGTCCTGTTCACTTCCTGGGAAGTTCTAGAAATAGTAATGTCAAATTGGTTCAGGAGGATTGATTAGGAGGGAGACTATGGCCACAGGGAAAGGATTTGACTGACACTAATGGCCCCTGGGGTCTGGAGTCTCCTAGACTGTGTCCTGATTGCCCTGGTGAGGGCTTCCACAGCAGAGAGTAGGCTGGGCACAGTGGTAGCTGCTTCCTGGGCCAGAGCTCAGCTTCTGCAGGATGGGGGGACTTCTGTGTCACCCACTCAGAGCTGCAGGCGCAGAGGTCCTCACACTTGCTCTCCTGGGAAGACAAGGACCTGGGTGTTTCACTTGTCTGAAAAACCAGCCTCTACCTCAGAGCAAAGCCTGTCCAAGGAAGGGGGCATGACCCTTGTCCTTGGGAAAAACCCACAGAGCACTCCTAGGTACTTACTCACCCTGCTGAGTTCTTTATCTACAAATAACAGGAGAGATCTGCTGTGCCAGGTGTCCCTGACTCAGTCAGGCTAGGTGGGGACCCATAGCAACTCCCCAGCAGCCACCAATCAGCATGAAACAGGGAAATACCTGGGATGCCAGATGACCCTCCCAGTAGTTTATGGTGGTTGATAATGTGTTGGGAAACCATGTAGTTCATACTCCTCTCAGTTCAAAGGAATCCCCCTCTCATAGTAACCAATCAACCCTACCCAAATTGTTCCCACCAGTGAATTTGCTAATCATGTTTTAGAGTTGTTATTTGATTTTCCCCTGGTGTGTGGTGATTTGCTAAGAGATGATATGATGTATGTGGGGTCCCTGCCTTCCCCAAAGAGTGTATAAAACTGCTGCAAACCCAGGGTGCGGAGCCTCTCAGCATCACCAGTTGCTGTGTGCATGAGGAGAACTGAGCTAACTCACAATAAACACCTCTTTGCTGCTTACATCAATCTGGTTTTCTGGTGGTCTTTTGGGGGTCCTGAGTTCGATCATAACACAACCCTGGGCTACCTCATGTACAGAGAGTCTCAAGGACAGCCCTTTAGGGAATCCCACTGAAGACCCTCCCCTTAGTTGATGGAAAAGACTCTTCTGAGCTTCCTCAGGGTCTCACCCTGGGGACCCCAGAGCCATCACTTCAGCCTCAATAATGATGCTCTGTGTTCCTATGTAAATGCACCTGTGTCAAAATGCACATCCCTGGACTATGTTCAGTAGGAGTGGTGAGAGGGGCCATCTATGTCTTATTCCTATATCTGAGGAAATGTTTTAGCTTTTCCATTCAGTATGATCTTGGCCTTGGGATTGGAATGTATTGCCTTTGCAACAAGATTTCCTCTCACTGTAGGCAAAAGGGCAATTTCCAAAAACACAAGTGGTAATAAATTCTGGTGAGAATTTGGGGGATTACACTCATTAATTGTTGTTAGAACTGCTAATTAGCACAAGGGTGACAGTGGCCACCTTACACTGTGAGTAGAACCCTTGCTGCTCTGACACTGCACTCATGTTAAAATGGACACATTTCCTTCTTTTCCTCTCTCCCTGCTCCTTCCCAATCTCCCCATCCCTAATCTCAGGGGAAACAGGATTACCTCTCTTCCCCATCCTAGGCAGAGAGCTATCTGTCCTTGAGCACACACCCACCACAGAAAGAAGAACTCCAGACTTTGGGGATGGCACCAAAGACCACAGAAAGGACTCTCTCCCAAGTGAACAGGTGAATCACAACTTCAACAGAGAAGCGGTGGAATGTGGCCTTAAAGGCACCTCTTTAACAGCCCCCTGCTCCTGCTGATGGGCACTATTGGCATCAGATCAATATTGGCCTCAGTCACCATTTCAGGTCAGGAGTCATTTTATCAAAACTTCCAAAGTTTGGATTCTTAGGCAGTGCTGCTTAACTTTCCCTAAGAAGATGTGCCTGCTGAATGCTCACCCCACATCAGCTTAAATTCCTAATGTTACCGCTGTTGACTGGTGACCGGTCCTTGCTGAAGTATAACACCAGAGAAGCACACCGAGGCAAGTTTAGAGTTGAAATTTGAAGCTTTATTAAAGGACAGCAGAAAAGACTTCTCCTAGACAAAGAAGGGGACCCAAGAGGTGGAACCATAGAAGGGCAAGATCTTCCCCCTTTTATGGCTAAGGGATTCTTTCAGCTTTCCAGCATTCCTGTTCCATGCCTGTCCTTGATTCTGTTACCTTGCAGTGATAAAATGCAGGTGGGAGGGCCCAAAAGGTGAGGGGCAGATGGGTTTAGGAGTAACCTGGGCAGGAAGGGCTTTTGGATTAGTATCTCCATGTTGGCTGAGAGCTGCTTCATTAACATTTCCTTGGGATGGGCTCCCAGCCTTGGGGACTTTTTCAATCCCCCTTTTCCTGGACTCTATTCTCAATATGGCCTTTAATCTTGATTTTACTTGATATTAGACGAGATTTATCTGACTACACTAACTACCTATCTTTAAATCAGGCTTCATTAAGTACCCTAAGACCCCCTACCCCAACTTAAACTCCTAAGTACCCTAAGATTCCCCACACCCCAGCTTAATCTCCTAAGTACCCTAAGATCACCACCATTTCAGCTTAAAGTCCTAAGTACCATGATATCACCCTACCCCAACTTAAACTCCTAAGTACCCTGAGATCACCCCCACCACAACTTAAACTCCTAAGTACCCTAAGTATCTCAGGAGATTCCTCTTGAGGGCTGTAAGGCTGCTCTCTATGTGCCACAGGCTGCTGCTCTCCTGGAGGGACAGCTTGTTGCTATGCCTTCTGTTACTGACAACAAATCTCTTGTGTGACCTTCTGGTGTGTGGCTTAGTCCTTGGACTTTGTGTGGACTCTAAAGGTGTCCTTTCAGGTACAATCACACCTTTTGGACAAGAGTGACCTGTTTTTTTTCTTTTCTGAAAAGCAATAAACCCTCTTTCTCCTTTTTCTCAAATCCATGTCCCCTTATTGGATTGGCATCTGGGACAAGGACTGGACTTTCAGCAGCACTTTGGAGAGAACGTCACCATGCCTTGTGCCCAGATCCTGGATATGGAGCTCCAGGACTTGCTGCCCAGCTGGATTTCAGTCTTGCATTGGCCCCAGCCCTTCCTTCTGTGCCCCTATTTTTCTGAATGGAGATGTTTACTCTGAACCTTTATATAGTGGATTCTTGTAAATTGCTTTGATCTTTAGAGCTCACAATACTAGTTTGCCCTGAGGCTCAGAGGAGACTTTGGACCTGAACCTTGGGGCAGGGCTTGAACTATTGAGACTATGGGGAATCTTGGAAATGGACTAAATGTATTTGGAATTGTGAGGTGGTCATGAGCTTCTGGGGGCCAAGGGTGGTGTGTTATGGTTTGGATGTGAGGTGTCCCCCAAAAGCCCCTGTATGACTGCAACAAGGGTTAGAGTGGAAATGATTGGGTCAAAGAACTTAACCCATCAGTGAATTAATCCCCTGTAAGGAATTAACTGGGAGGTGACTGAAGATGGGCAGGTGAGGCTGGAGGAGGTGGGGCATGGGGGTTAGCCTTGGGGTATATATTTGTATCTGGTGAGGGTCTCTCTCTGCTTCCTGATCATCATGTGAGCAGCTCCCCTCCTTAACAGTCTTCCACCATGATGTTCATCCTCACCTTGAGATCTGAGGGATGGAGCCTGCTGTCCATGGACTGAGACCTCTGACACTGTGAGTCATCAAATCAGCCTTTCCTCCTCTAAGATGTTCTGGTCAGACCTTTCAGTCACAGCAGCGAAAAAGCTGACTAAGGCACCACCACATGACCAGGTATTCCAGTTTTGTTACAGTCCTAAGGATGTAAACTAAGCATTCTGTAGTGACAAGCCACACAAATGTTTATAGAAGAAACTCACAGCACCCAAGGGATGGACCCAGTCTAGATGCCTGTCACCAAATGGATGGATAAAGAAAATGTGGGGTATGTTCAGAGTGGGGTTTTACCCACCATAAAGAGGAATTAAATGAGAGTGTTTCTGGTAAATTAATGAAATTGCAGAACATCAGGGGAAGTGAAATAAGTCAGGCCCAGAGAGTCAAGGGCTGAGGCTTTCTCTCAGAAGTGGAAGATACAGTAAAATAAGGGGACAGAGTGACATAAAAATAGAGTGGATAGTAGAGCAGGGGAGGAAGGGAATGGAGGGTGAAGGAGGAGGGAGAGAAAGGGGGAAGGTGGAGGGAAATTGACCAAATGCCCCATTTGCAGATATGAACACATCAGAGTAAATTCCATGTAAATACCTTTCACTAAAGTAAAGAAAAAGAGTAAACTAATAGAAGAGAGGCCCCAGAGGCAGGATGCCGCACTTGCCCTTGCTCTGCTCCTGCTCCTGGTTGACCTGGGCTCCCTGTGTACTGAGCGCCCTCTGCTGGCGGATTGTGTCTGGGCTCACACTGAGGTCCCCTCACTGTGTCTCTAGCAGAGTAATAGGTGGCTGTGTCCTCAGCTCTCAGACTGCTCATTTGCAGGTTCATTGTGTTCTTGGAGTTGTCTCTGGAGATGGTGAATCGGACCTTCACAGAGTCGACATAGGTTATGGTACCATTACTAGGACTAATGAATGAAATCCACTCCAGCCCCTTCCCTGGAGCCTGGTGGACCCAGTGCATGCTATAGTCACTGAAGGAGAATCCAGAGGCTACACAGGAGAGTTGCAGGAAACCCCCAGGCTGCACCAGGCCTCCCCCAGACTCCACCAGCTGCACCTCACACTGGACACCTGCAAACACAGAGGCAGCCTGGTCAGGACACTGGCACTCACCCACTCTTCCTCTCACTCCTGTCCACTCACACACTCAGGACCTCTGGTTCTCCATTCATTACCTTTGAAAACAGCCACCAAGAAAACCCAGCTGAGCACACTCTCCATGGTGAGCAGCTGTGTTCAGTCCTGATCACTGAGTGGGCTGAGCTGTGAGTCCAGGTCTGGGCTCCTGTGCAGAGCTGCAGGGTCAGGTGGGCTGGTTTTCCTGAGCAGAGGGAGGCCCTATTTGCATGTCCTCCTGCTATATAGCAGCTCTGGGTGAAGGCACAGGTAGAAAAGTTCTGAGAGCAGGTGGGAGTGTCATGGGTTAGAACCGTGTAAATAGTAGGGTTAAGAGAATATGATTAACTTTGCCGATTTTTCTGTTGGCATTTACCACCCTTTAATTTCTTTTACATGTATAAAAATCATGATCCAGGGACAGTGTTAACTCCATGGTACAAATGTAAAATCACACACAGCAGCATGAGTGATGGTCACTGTGTCCAACAGCACGTATCTGGCAAGAGTTAGAGGAGTATTTGTGCTTTGCTCTCACCTTGGACATGACTGCCCCACAGACCTTCCTACAACTCCCAGGCAGACACACCTGGTGACCACAGAGCCTTGTTTTGTGTATGACCTCACACTTGGTGGGAGCTGAGCTCACTCAGGCTGGAGCAGACTGTGGAGTTGACAATCTCAAGAGCACAGGTGAGGCCCTGGCGTAAGACCCCCTGACTGATGTCAGGCCATGTGCACGACAGGTAGAGGAAGAGAGGGGCAGTGCAGGCAGAGCTGGGGATTTGCAGTTTGGCCAGGAGAGCAGCACACTTGTGGTGCTGCCCAGGAGCTGTGGCCAGGAGGGTGAGGCCAGCAGCTCCACTGGGAGCAGCCCAGGGCTTTGCACCCAGAGGATGGAGGGTGTTTCAGGACCCCAGGGATCAACAAGGCCCAGCTTCCCCAGCTCAGAGGCAGAGATGAAGATCTGAAAGACCCCCCCTGGGCAGGGCCTGTGAGAGAGAGCTCTGGGATCCTGACCCAGGACTGCCAATTGCACGGTTTCTCCTGTTCAGCCAGCAAGGAGCTCAGAGGTTCACAGCCCTGGTTTAAGGGAGGTCAACACCTGCTCCCTGCTGAGGGTGACCTTGTCCTCAGCCACACCATGCTGTCTTTGCAGATGGCAGACTGTGAGAGTTACAGGGTCAGGGAGGCTTACATGAATACTTGAAAGGAAGGGCTGGGAGGTCAGATGGGGGTCAGGGGTCAGAGTCCCTAATGGCAGTCCTGGCAGGTGATGTATGGGGCTGTGAGATGAAGCCAGGGCTGCTGAGGAGACCCCTGGGTCAGAGGAGGCAGCAGTGAGCAGCCCTTGCCCAGGAAGCCACAGGCCAAGCTCACTAAGAGGGAGTCCATAGGGTATGTCCAGCTGAACTGTTTAGTGTGGTTGCCAAGAGCCCTCCATAAAACTTAGGAGAATGGAAGCCCTCTTTGATCTTAAGGCCCACTGTAGGGTTTTTCTGAATCTTTTGGAGTGTTTGCACTGGACTTCTGGGTTCTGCTAAAGTAGTTGTGCCTTGAGAAATTTGAGGATGAGGACTGAATATGTCTGCATTATGAGAAGGAGTTGAGATCTTTATTTCTAGGGATAGAATGATTAGTGTGCATATTTGTCCTGCAAAATCCTATGTGATAAACTTGTTCTGCAGCCCCTTGGGCTCTGAAGGAGTGAGGACCCCTTAGGACTTGGGGACTTATGGAATTTATGCCAATCACTGTGGGCATGCCCTGCAAGGTGACTGTCAGACCCCTTCTCTTCTTCCCTTCCTTTGGAGTCCTTCAAACTAGGTGAGTGGCTGTCCCCACAGTGGGCTCTCTGCATTGCCCCTGGCACACCCAGGAAAGGTGTGAATGCAGTGGACTCCTCTCTTCATGGACTAGAGCATTGGAAGTCAGGAGCCAAAGGAAAGCTCCTCTTCATGTGTTGGTGGCCTCAGGCATTTGCCACAGGGATGCACAGCTGAGGAGCCCAATTTGGTTACAGAGTTAGGAGAAAAGGCCAGGCCTGAAGGACAGCCTCTTCCTGGCCTCATTCTCCTGTCAATGTAAGAAGCTGGCCTCACAGGGGCAGAGCTGGACAGTGGCTGTGGTGGTGAGCAAGGTCAGGAGAGGGAGGGGCTGAGACAAGAGGCACATGGCCTTGGCTGACACAGGAGCACTTGTCTGTCCTCACCCAGAGGGTGGCTGTGGGCAGCACACTCACCCTGCAGACCCAGAAGAGCCAGCAGGAGGGATCAGGAGGGCTCTCCTCCCAGGAGGGAGAGTGTTGGTGTGATAGGTGGACCATGTGTCCTGAGCTGACCACAGGCCTTGCTCAGGCACCTGGACCTCTGTTCCTGCCTCCCCACGATGTGCAGCTGGTTTTTACAATCTAAAATGACAGGATTAGCCTCTTAATACAAACACTCCTCTGGATGTTTCTTGACCTTCTCCTGGACCAGAGCGCCCCTTGATGGCCCTGAGGTGGTATCTGCTCCTGAGGTTTCTACTGGTCTGAAGCCCCCTGGTGGTCCTGAGCCTCCAGCTGGACCTGAGCTCCCCCTCCATGTCCTGAACTCCCCAATTGTCCTGCTGATTCTGAGATTCCCCTGCAGGTCCTCAGCTCCCTGCTGGTCCTCACCTTCCCCTGCTGGTCCTTAGCTTCCTGCTGGTCCTCAGTGCCCTTGCTGGTCCTCAGAGCCCTCTGCAGGCAGGTGAGTGACTGCTCACACTGAGTTCCCTCACTGGGTGTCTCCCCCCGGAATACACAGCCATATCCTCAGGTTTCATCCTATTGAGTTCTAATGAAACCTGGCTCTTGGAAGTTTCCCTGGTGATGCTGACTGTATACCAGTGCAGGTCCCAACCCCAGAAGCTGCAATTGGCAAAGACACCTAAGAAAAAGCACCACACAAAGGGGGTCTTACCTGCAGGAATACACAGCCATGCAGAGGGAGGACACAGGGATGGCCTCCTGAGGGCCTTTGCTCTGCTCTGTCAGCATAAGCTCAGGACCATCAGGGAGCACTGATGACCATTAAGGGACTCAAGGCCAGGTTAATGGTGTCTGATTCAGCCAACATCCATCATTCTAACCCACTCCAGGCCCTTTCCTGGAGCCTGGATGTGTAATGAGGATTCAGAGACAGCCCAGGTGAGGGACACGTGTGAAATGTCTTTATTTAGTCAAGTCCTGTCTCTAAGACTTCCATCTGGGAGAGGATACCTGGGGACTAGGAGCATCACCTTGTTTCAATCACAACAGAAACTGCATATCCACATTGCTCTTCTGAAACTCCTGGACATTCACACAGGGGTGGCCTCCTGTCCATCCTAAAGAGAACATCTGCCTTGTGATGCTAAGAACACTGGGTAGGGCCCTAAGGGACTCCTTCCTTCTTCCTGTTGGTCCTCCTCCTGACAGCCATCCAGGAATGGGGAGGCCCAGTGGTCAGAGGTGGCAGCACCACACAGAGGGGGTGTTCCCTGCAGGGGTGCACAGCCATGCAGAGGGAGGATACAGGGGGTGGCCTCCTGAGGGCCTTTGCTCTGCTCTGTCAGACACACAGGAAGGTTCTGGATTGGTGGTATGATGTGCCTGTGTGGCTCTTGTAGGTGCTAGGGACAGCATGGTCAAGGGACAGCTCTCATTCTTGTTCCCCAGGGTCAGTGGGGTCACTGTATTCTGCAGAACTCCTGTTTAAACCCCTCATGATGAAGCTGCTCACACCCCTGGAATCCCTGAGATTCTCAAGTTCTCAGAGGATGTCTGAGGCCTCCTGTGTCTGTGCCTGCACAGCTGCACACGGGGACTCTGGGACTGGGGTCACCTCCTACCTTTCTCTACCCCAGTCTCTCTCCCTCTCCCCAAGAGCACTTAACACAACAGGAGTTACTTAATGTCCTCATCTGTTTGGTCAGGGATAGGGTGGAAATCAGGTATTTTGGACGCTCCTCAGAATGACAAGGAGAGAGCTGTCTCTGCTGTGGTGGGCAGGGCAGGAGGGCAGCACTGAGCAGGACTTTGTGTCCACACAGAGACCAGATGCCTGTTGTGGCTGCTGTGACAGCACCAGCAGGGAGAAAGTCTGAGGTCATCAGCTGTGAAGCAGGACCTGGCCTGGGCTCCTGAGGCTGCAGAACCCCCTGTGTATGGTGAAGGGATGTTGGCACAGAGCAGAGGCTGTGGAGGCTCCATCTGGGCAGAGGCACCCACAGGAGGAGAGCTAAGTGGGAACCCTCAGCATTTCATGCTGTGCCCTAGGGAGCAACATTTAAAAGAGGAGGACGGGGTCCCAGCCTTGAGCAGCTGCAGAACCACCTGTGGGAGAGGCCTGGAGAGCAGGGAGGTGGGAAGAATGTTCAGCCAGCTCAAGTGTGCTCAGGGTCCAGGGGACTCACCAGAGGGAAGCCTCCAGGGAACATTGAGAGTGCAGGGGCCTCCCACAGAAAAAAGGCCCCAGGAATGGAGAGCATGTGGGTAGCTTCTCACTATTAGTCCAGCCTTTCACACTCCAGATAGATCCCACTGGACAGGACACCCAGGTGTAGTGAATGTGGAAAGTCTTCAGCAGAAATGCCAATCACATTGCACACCTAAGCATTCACACTGGAGACCAGCCTTTCCCATGCAGTGAATGTGGGGAGGGTTTCAGGCAAATTCCACACCTGCTCAGCACCACAGGCTCCATGGTGAAGAGAGGCCTGTGAGTGCAGTGATGTGGGAAACCCCTCAGCCAGCACTGACCTTCATCCAGCAGCAGAGTCCACATGAGAGAAAGGTCCAGATGCTTCATATCTGGGAAGTCCTTCACCACACCCACCACCTTTTCACAACCTGGAGAGGACGGGAGCTCACAGGCATTGAGAGAGCAGTGAGTGTGGAGAAGACTAACCACTGCTCTGCTCTGACTCAGCTGCACAAAGGTCACAGCCTGAACAGGCCCTGGGAGGGCAGGGAGTGGACAGAGGCCTCAGCCAGTGGGGCCCCCTGTTCCACACCAGGACGTCCATGCTGCAGAGAGGCCTCAGGTGGGACCTGACTCAACTGTCAAGTTCTGAGAGTCACCTTCATGGTGGAGCCAGGACTTGACCTCAGTCCTGCATACGGCACAGTGACCACAGGTTGGAAATGATGCTGCCCCCCTCCTCCCAAGAAAGTGGCCCTGTGCCTGGGCTCCAGGACGGGGAACCCATGTCTTGGGACACACTATGGACATCTCCATCCAGGGGAGCTGGAGTCAGGCAGGAACCCAGTGGTCATGGTTAAGGAAGACTGACTCTTGCTCTTCACACTGAATGTGAGATTTCCCTAAATAAGTATTTCATTTGCTACAATTTTTTTTCTTCTAAGAAATTATAACATGTTATCAGGACTGAAAATCAGTGATTAAGGCAAATTAAGTGATAATTAAAATAAAGCAGAAAACCCATCTGGGGTTGGGAAGGGGGTCAGGAGACTTGATGGCCACTGTTGTAGGTCAGGACTTCTGGTAACCCAGGGAGCCTCTTCAACCTTAGCCAGCAGAGCAGGCACAAGAACACCCAGAGCCAAGCTTGACCCTGGCCACACTGTACAGCACCTGGGGATGCTGAGGGACACTCAGGTTTGTGAGGTCCTGCCAGCCCTGCTGGGTGTTCTGGGCCCACCTACTGCACTGGTGCAGGTCCAGGGCTCCTGGGCTTGCTGAGTGGACAAGGAGAAGACCTGTGTCCTCCACTTCCCCATCTCTGGCTGCCCTGCCCACTTACACGGACCACCTTGCACAGTGGGTGTGAAGTGTGGCCATATGAGGGCCCCTCTTGCAGGAGTGCACAGTGAGTGTGTCCAGGATGGGCTGCTGGGTGTCCATCCTGCTCCCCAGCACAAAGGACCTCTTGTGTGGGTCCCTGGAGCATGTCTGGATCTCCTGAGATCTCAGGTGACAGTGGAGGAGACGCCCTAACTGATGTAGACAGACCTCACATTTGGGGTCTGATGGGTGCCCGTCACCATGTCAAAACTGCTCCTCTGCTCCTCTCATCTCTGGAGATCCCAGGAGGGAGAAGAGTTTTTCAGACATTATGCTGAACGAGTCTCCTCTTGGGTTTGTCTGATGCTGTCCTCATGGGGAGACTGAGGTGGGGGAGGGACTTCACAGGAGCCTCATTCCCAGCTCATCAGGGAACATTCTAGAATGTCCTTCACTGAGGAGATTTGCCCCGTCCTGTTCATCACCTGCTATGGAGTGGTGTGACAGGACTCTGCACGTCTTGTTACTCTGCTCCCCTCTCTATGAAGCTCCCGAGAAGGAGGTTCCTAAGTGCAGGACCTATCAAGGGAGTGCAGTCAAGGAGACTCTGTGGAAACTGCTTGTCATTCTCCTGGGCTGCAGAGGGGTGTCCACCCTGGTATTTTCTAAAACATGTATTTAGATCAGGGTGAGCTCCAGAGAGCTCATTTGTATCTTGGTGAAAATGTCTGTTGTGTTCTGTACGTTGTGGTCAATTTTCAAGGTTTATTCTGAGGTCCACCTTCCAGCAAGGTCTGCCATCTCTTCATGTGTCCAACCTGCCCTTGTCAGGGTGCTGAGTCCACCTGGCCAGATTACAATCTCCAGGAGGGTGATCAAGTATTGGTTGTTCTGTGTGCGCATGGCATCCCATGACCACAGAATGGCAGTTATCAACAATACAAATAATAACAGGTGCTGGAGGAAACCTGGGGAGAGGACCCTCACACCTTGTTGGTGTGACAGAAGATGAGAACCACCCTGAGGTGAGCAGGGTGGAGACCCCTCAGAACAACAGGGAGAAAGCCACAGTGGGACCCAGCTCTCCTGCTGCTTGGTATTTACCCCAAAGACCCAAGTCAGCACAATGCAGGGACATGGCCACTGCAGGGTTTATACAGTGCAATTTCCAAGACTAGGTTATGCAACCAGCCCAGGTGCCATTCACTAGTGGATGGATAAAGGAAATGTGGGTCATGTTCCAACACTGAAGCTCTGCTCAGCCAATAGGAGGAGTGAGATGATGGTGAGTAGACGGAGCTGGAGGACATTAGGAAAGAGGAATGAGAGAGGCTCAGGGAGTCAGGTGAGTGTTGGCTGTCCTCTGTGGGAGCTGCCAAAATAAGGGAGATAAAGGAAGGGGAACCTCAAGAGTATAGATCAGTGGGGGATCAGGAAGTAACTAAGGGAGAGGGAGGAGGGACAGGAGAAGGGAGGGACCAGGAGTGAGCTGAGCAGATATTATTGGTCAATTCTGCCCATGTAGGAGTCCTGCACCTGTGGGAGTGAACACTGTGAGTTTCATACACACACACACACACACACACACACACACACACACACGCACACACACACAGTGTAAATTTAATGAAAATTAGAAACTCGTGGAAGAAAGATCAGTTAAATAATGGGGAGAAGGAGGAAAATTTAAAAGGAGGTGCTGTGAGAGCAACAGGGGTTTCATAGACAGTGAATATATGTGACTATGTCAAAGTGAAAACCTATAATAAATATATGTAAGATACACTATTTCAAAAGAAAAAGAACATTACAAAAACAGAATGATTATCTTCAGACACATCAGAGATAAGTAGAGACCACAAAGCCACAGAGACCCCCTGAGAAGCTGGTACATGGACAGGCCTCCAGATAGAGGAAACCTTCCCCAACTCATATCTCCAGCTGCTTCTGGGATGACCCTGAGCTCCTGTGAGTAGAGCGCTCACTGCTGGCCCTGGGTGAGCAGCAGGAGGTTTGTGTCTGGGCTCACACTGAGGTCCCCTCACTGTGTCTCTGGCACAGTAATAGGTGGCTGTGTCCTCTGTGGTCAGGGAGCTCAGCTGCAGGGAGAACTGGTTCTTGGACGTATCTCTGAAGATGGACACTCGACTCTTCAGGGATGGGCTGTAGTTAGTGCTACCACCATAACTTACGTACCCTATGTACTCCAGCCCCTTCCCTGGGGACTGATGAATCCAGCTCCACCAGTAACCACTGGTTATGGAGTAACCAGTGACAGCACAGGTGAGGGACAGGGTCTGTGAGGGCTTGAACAGGCCAGGTCCTGACTCCTGCAGCTGTACCTGGCACAGGAAACCTGGGGACAAGGACAGTCACACCCTGTCAGTCACATGCAGTCGTAACCTCCCCATGGATCCAGGTCGGACACTGGGGACACTCACCTTGGAGAGCTGTGATGAGGCACAGGACAAGACCCAGCAGCCTCATCTTCTAGACCACACCTGCCTTCCCAGAGACTTCATCCCTGTCTGAGCAGAGAGCTGGGAGCTCCCACAGCCCAGAGGGCCTTTGAACCCAGAGCAGGAGGAGGGATTTGCATGTGGGTGAGGCTCTTCTGATATCTGGAGAGGCTGAGGTCAGGCTGCCCAGGTCCTCTGTGCTCCTGAGATGTGTCCCTGTCTTGAGCCCAAGTGGAGCTTCACCAGTGAGAGGAGAGCAGATGGTTTCAGGTGTGCTGGAAGGCTGTCAGGGGAGGAGCCCACCCTCCTGGACCCAGCCCTGCCTCCTCCAAGCCCTTTCTCCCTGCACCTGGGAGGGTCTCAGAGTGGCAGGAATATGCCCAGCATGCAAGAGGCCCTGTTCACCTCCCAGCCCTAAAGGAGAAGCCCTCAGTGATGACTGAACAGAGCCCAGGGCTGAGGATGGGGTTCCCCACATCCAGGAGAAGAGCCCCCCCTTTGTTCTCAGGACACATTCATCTCTTTCATCTCTGTGAGATTTGGGGGCTACAGACTGAGCAGAAGAGGAGGGAGCAGGGTCTCAGGAGGGGAGGAGCTTCCTGCTGTGTGCCCACTGCCCTCCCCCACCCTCTGCCCTGCTTGTCCTCCTGACTGTCCAGCCAATGCCTACGGACAGCAGTGGGTGGGAATCTGCCCTGAGCTCTTCTCCTCATCTGTCTTGCCCTCTGGTATCCACCAGGAGAGGACAGGATGGAGGTGCTGTGCCAGGTGAGAGTCCTGGGAGCAGAGGCAGCTCTCAGCTGCAGCCTGAGGCTGAGAGCCCCTGAGTGCCATCAGAGCAGCAGAGCCAGGCTGACAGCAGACAGGACGGCATTCAGGGCAGGCTGGTGACGGAGGAGGCCCAGTCTCCTTCCCTGTGCAGCATCCCTGCAGTGAGACCTGCCTTGCCCACAGCCCAGCATTTGGAGAGAACAGTGGACACTGTCTTTAGTGAGGTGGTATCTCTGAGAGGGCAAATGTAGTTGCTGACCTCCTGATGAGGTTCAGGAATTGACCTCCTGCCTCACTGAGTGAGCACAGCACACTAATAAGACATGTGGGCTCCTCTCCTTGTTCCCTGTGGTGTTGACCATGAACTCCCTGCAAACACTGAGCCTGCAGCACCTACCTCCTGGTCCTGGGGTGGCTTACGTAAGACCTGCTGGTCTCCATGTTTTCACCACCTGCAAATCCAGGTGAGCCCCTGGTTGAAGTTTCCAAGTCCTAGCAAATCATCTGATTTATATTGCTCTACTTTCATCATATCTGTGAATCTGGACCCCTGTCATGACATTGTTTTATGTACCCCTCATCCAGGTGTGAGTCAGTGGGCTCCAGCATCCACTGCTTTCAAAGGCCCTACCTGATGTCATTTGGCCATTCACTGCATTGACAACAGCTTCACTCTAGTGTATGTCCTGCATTACTCTATGTTGAAGATTTCATGGATCCAACATCTGGGTCCCTCCATGCTCCTTCATGACTTCCTCTCCTGTCACTTGTGTTGGTTGGAAATTTCCTGAGTGGCCTCATGCTCAATTCAGGTGATCCTTCCTCCCACTCATGGATGACTGACATTGCAGACCTGTTAACACAGGCACCATGTCCAAGATTTCTGAGTCACACTTGATAAAAGTTCCTGTTTCCCACATGTTTTCTGTGTAAGGCACATTCCAGTGTTCTTTCTCATCTGAAGCCCAGGATTCCAGAGCAGAATTCTTGGGGACCATTGGAAACAATAAAACCACAATGCACAGACATTACAGGGAACATGGTCCTCCATTGCTGGTCAGAAGAACATTTGTTCACAACATGAGACAGAAACAAGAGGACTGGTCACAGGGAACCTCCTGGGAATGAGGCCCTGGGTGGGAACTGCCTTCCCAGGAAGGTCGTGTGCATACTCAACTGCAAAAATACAACAGCTTTTAACTGGAGTTTGATCTGGCTCCCAGGGCGAGGGGGTCTGATATGGCCTCCAGAGCCGGGGCACTCTTGTTGTACAAGTCTGCACCAGGACAAGCTTCAGGTTCTGTCCCATGTTCCTGTGATGGTGCATCAAACACAGATATGTGGCTCCTCCTCTGGTGCACAGCAAATAAGGAGAAGGAGTCACACAGTATTTAAATCCCTCAGCCTTATTGGAGTCTCCCACTGGAATACACAGCCATATCCGCAGGTTTCACCCTGTTGGGTGCTAATGAAACCTGGCTCTTGGAAGTGTCCCTGGTGAATCTGACTATCTACCAGGCAGGTCCCAACCGCTGCAGCTGCAGTAGGCCAAGGACACCTGGGGGAGAGGACCAGCATGTGCTCAACTCCATCAAGGAGCACTGAGGACCAGCAGGGACTCAGGACCACGTGTGGAATGGGATCTGCTTCCACCTCCATCCATCCTTCTAACCCAACTCCAGGCCCCTCCCTGAAGCCTGGTGGGTCCAGCTCACACCATGGCTGGGTAGAGAGAATCAGAGTCAGCATAGGTGAGGGACAGGGTGGGCAGGGGCTTCACCAGGCTTGGCCTGACCTTCTGGATCTACACCTGGGTGGGGACATGAGGAAAGAGCAGCCTCACTTTCAGTCAATCACACCAGAACTGCATGCCCTCACCCTGCTCCTGAAATCCCCGGACATTCACACAGGGTACTGTCACCAGGCCGATGAGGAGTGTCAGGACCTCAATGCTACAATGAAGGCCCCATGAGGAGGAGACAGGGCTGCTCAGTCAGGGCTGGGCTTTCAGCCTGAGACTGAAGAGAAAGATAAAGTGGGGAGCACAGGGCAGGACCCCACCCTTCCTAGAGAGGTGTTTGTCTTCTGCTGCTCAGAGGCACTAGGGGCTGGGGTGGGCGAGATTGGGGGCTCCTTCCTGTTTCCTGCTGTTCCTCCTCCTGCCAGCCATCCAGGAATGGGGAGGCCCAGTGGTCAGGGCTGGCAGCATCACACAGAGAGGGTGTTCCCTGCAGAAGTTGCATGGCCATGCAGAGGGAGAACACAGAGGGTGGCCTCCTGAGGGCCTTTGCTCTGCTCTGTCATCCACAGGAAGTTTCTTGATGGGTGGTGTGGTGTGCTTGTGGAGCTCTTGTAGGTGCTAGGGACAGCATGGTCAATGGACAGCTCACATCCTTGTTCCCCAGGGTCAGTGGGGTCACTGTGTTATGCAGCACTAATGCTTAAACCCCCTAGTGATAGGATGTGGGGAAAAGGCACACTCATACCTTGCTGGTGGGACTGAAAATTGGTGCAGCCAATATGGAAAGCAGTATGGATATTCCTTGGAAAGCTGGGAATGGGACCACTCTTTGACCTCGCTATCCCTCTTTGGTCTATACCCAAAGGACCTAAAATCAGCATACTACAGGGACACAGCAATATCAATATTTATAGCTGCACAATTCACAATAGCTAAACAGTGGAGCCAAACTAAGTGCCTTTCAGTTGATGAATGGATTAAAAATGTGGCATATATACACAATGGAATAAGAGAATAAAATCATTGCATTTTCAGGTAAATGGATGCAGCTGAAAAAGATAATCCTAAGTGAAGTTAGCCAATCCCCCAAAAACAAATGGTGAAGGTTTTCTCTGATATAAGTTGACTGACTCATAGTGGGGTTGGGAGAAGGAGCATGGGAGGAATAGAAGAACTCTAGATAGGGCAGAGGGGTGGGAGGGGAAGGAAGGAAGCAGGGGGTTAGAAATAATTGTCAAATGTGATGTGTATCACTATACAAAGTACATGTGTGAAGACAGGAATTGTTGTCAGCATACATTATGAACAACCAGAGATAGGAAAAATTGTGTTCTATGTGTGTAATAATAATTGTGATGCATTCTGCTGTCATGTATTTAAAAAATAAAAGCAAATTAAAAAAAATAAACCCCTCATGATGTAGCTGCTCACACCCCTGGGATCCCTGAGAGTCTCAAGTTCTCAGAGGACGTCTGAGGCCTGCCTGCGTCTGTGCCTGCACAGCTGCACCACAGGGACTCTGGGTCTGGGGTCACCTCCTACGTTCTCTCCCCCAGTCTCTCCCTCTCTCTCCCAGAGCACTTAACACAACAGGAGTTACTTAATGTCCTCATCTGGTCAGTCAGGGGTAAGGTGGAAATCAGGGATTTTAGACTCTTCTAAGAGTGGCTAGGGGAGAGCTGGCTCTGCTGAGGTGGCCAGGGCAGGAGGGCTGCAGTGACCAGGACTTTGTGCCCATGCAGAGACCTGATGTCTGTGGTGGCTGCCGTAACAGCACCAGCAGGGAGAGAGTCTGAGGTTATCAGCTGTGGGGCAGGACCTAGCCTGGGCTCCTGAGGCTGCAGAACCCCCTGTGGATGGTGCAGGGATGTTGGCACAGAGCAGAGGCTGTGGAGGCTCCATCTGGGCAGAGGGCACCCCAGGAGGAGAGCTAAGTGGGAACCCTCAGCATTTCATGCTGTGCCCTGGGGAGCAACACTTAAAATAGGAGGACGGGGTCCCAGCCTTGAGCAGCTGCAGAACCACCTGTGGGAGAGAACATGGAGGTGGGAAGGATGTTCAGCCAGCTCAAGTGTATTCAGACACCAGGGGACTCACCAGAGGGCAGCCTCCAGGGAGCCTGAGAGTGCAGGGGCATTTCATAGGGGAAAAGGCAATAGGAATGGAGTGAATGTATGAAGATATTCACCATCAGTCCAGCCTTTTATGCACCAGATAGATTCCACTGGACAGGTCACCCAAGTGTAGTGAATGTGGAAAGTCTTCAGCAGAAATGCCAATCACATTGCACACCTAAGCGTTCACACTGGAGACCAGCCTTTCCCATGCAGTGAATGTGGGGAGAGTTTCAGGCAAATCCCACACCTGCTCAGCACCACAGGCTCCATGGTGTAGAGAGTCCTGTGAGTGCAGTGATGTGAGAAACCCCTCAGCCAGCACTGACCTTCATCCAGCAGCAGAGTCCACATGAGAGAAAGGTCCAGATGCTTCATATCTGGGAAGTCCTTCACCACACCCACCACCTTTTCACAACCTGGAGAGGACGGGAGCTCACAGGCATTGAGAGAGCAGTGAGTGTGGAGAAGACTAACCACTGCTCTGCTCTGACTCAGCTGCACAAAGGTCACAGCCTGAACAGGCCCTGGGAGGGCAGTGAGTGGACAGAGGCCTCAGCCAGTGGGGCCCCCTGTTCCACACCAGGACGTCCATGCTGCAGAGAGGCCTCAGGTGGGACCTGACTCAACTGCCAAGTTCTGAGAGTCACCTTCATGGTGGAGCCAGGACTAGAACTCAGTTCTGCACACAGCACAGTGACCACAGGGAGGAACTGCTTTGATACTGAATGGATGTCTATCACTAGGTTAATGGAAAAGCAATAATAAGGATAACTATGATACACTCATATTAAAAAGGAAATGTACATCAAAAAAAACAAGATTCATATTTTCAGACTAACCAAATTTTAGCACAGAAAAGAAGTCCAGGTGGCTCCCTGGGAAGCTGGTTCATAGAGAGGAACCCAGATGCAGGAAACCAGCTGTCAACCTCCCTCTGCACCTGCACCTGGGCTGACGCTGGCCTCCCTGTGTGCTGAGCGCCCTCTGCTGGCCCTGGGAACCCTGCAGAGAGGTTTGTGTCTGGCCTCACACTGAGGTCTTCTCACCATGTGTTTGGCACAGTAATAGGTGACTGTGTCCTAGACTCTGAGACTTCTCAGTTGCAGGTACAGTGTGTTCTTAGAGTAGTCACTGGAGATTGTGAATCAGCCCTTCACATATTTGGAATAGTAAGTATTACTGCCATCAGTACTAACAAGTGAGATCCCTCCAGCCCCTTCCCTGGAGCCTGGCGGACCCAGTGCATCCCATAGCTACTGAAGGTGAATCCGGAGGCTGCACAGCTGAGTCTCGGGGAACCCCCAGGCTGTACCAAGCCTGCCCCAGACTCAACCAGCTACACCTCACACTGGACATCTGCAAAAACAGACAAAGCTGGTCAGGAAATTGTCACTTATCCACTCTTCCTCTGACTCCTGTGCACGCAAACACTCAGGTTCTCTGGTTCTCCATTCTCCATTCTCCATTCTCCTTTGAAAACAGCCACCAGGAAAACCCAGCTGAGCACACTCTCCATGGTGAATAGCTGTGTACAGTCCTGGTCACTGAGTAGGCTGAGCTGGGAGTGTGTGGCCAGCAGGTCCACTGAGAGCATCCCATGGCTTTGCACTCAGAGAATGGAGGGTGGTTTCAGAATCCCAGGGATCAACAAGGCCCAGCTTCCCTAGCTCAGAGGCAGAGATGAGGATCTGAAAGACCCTCCAGGGCAGGGCCTGTGGAAGAGAGCTCTGGGCTCCTGACCCAGGACTGCCCATGGCATGGTTTCTCCTGTTCAGCCAGCAAGGGGCCCAGAGGTTCCCAGCCCTGATTCAAGGGAGGCCAGGACCTGCTCCCTGCTGAGGGTGACCTTGTCCTCAGCCACACCATGGTGGATTTGCAGGGGGCAGACTGTGAGAGCTCCAGGGTCAGGGATGGTTACATGAATACTTGAAAAGAAGGCCTGGGAGGTCAGATGGGGGTCAGGGTCAGAGTCCCTGCTGGCAGAACTGGCAGGTGATGCATGGGGCTGTGAGATGAGGCCAGGGCTGCTGAGGAGACCCCTGGATCAGAGGAGCCAGCAGTGAGCAACCCTTGCCCAGGAGGCTGCAGGCTGCAGGCCAAGATCACTGAGAGTGAGACCTGAGGACTATGTCCACCTGGGCTGTGTGCTGAGGCTGCCCATAGCCCTCACCCTTCTTCCCCTATGGTGACCTTGAGGACAGAATTGGAGCAGTGGGTTTAATGTCAGTGCTGCTGGGCTTCAGTCCCCTTCAACATCTCTGTCTTTTCCTTTTGAAATGGGAATATTCACTCCTGCCATAGAGCTTAGGAGTGTGTGACCCCTGTTTGATTTTAAGGCACAGAGTCAAGTTTCCCTGAACCTTCTGGATCTTTGCACTGGATTTCTGAATTCAGCTGAAATATTTATGCCTTTAGGGTCTCAAGGATGAGGACTGAATGTGTTCTGCATTATAAGATGAATGTGAAAGCTTTGTGTTTAGGGAGAGAATGATTAGTGTGCATCATTGTCGTCCCCAAATAACATGTGATAAGGTTGTTCTGTAGCCCCCATTGTTAGGAATGAAGGATCCCTTGACACATGTGGACTTGGGGAATTTATGTCAATCACTGAGGACATGCCATGCAAGGGGTTTGGCAGGCCCCATCTCTTCCTCCCTCCTTTTGATTCCTAGCAACATGGAGAGTTATTTCCCCACAGGGGGCTCTCTGCATTGCCCTTGGCACATCCAGGAAAGGTGTAAATACAAAGGACTCATCTGAGCATGGACTGGAGCTTTAATGTCTTCATCCATAATAAAGATCCTGTTTATGTGCTGATGGTCTCAGGTACCTGCTTCAGGGATGCAAAGCTAAGGAACAGAGTTTTAGGTACTATGTTAGGAGAAGAGGCTGGGCCTGAAGGACAAACTCCAGGTGGTGGCAGATGTGAGACCCCCTCAGTGAGCTTCCCCTGGAATCCAGCTGGGCCCAGGTCCCTCAGGAGAGCACTGCTGAGCAGAGGACCTTCTGTCTTTATGTTGTGGAGCTTCTCACCTGGGCCTGTCTGGAGAGCCAGGGCCAGTTCAGGTCCTGTCACCAGAGTGAGTGTGAGGCCCAGATGAGGGCCTGTGGCCATGGAGCTGGGAACTCCCAGGGCCCTGGGTTCCCTACAGGTCAGGTGTCCCTGGTGGGTTTTCTTGCTGACATGTGCTCTTGCCATGGGATTTCCAAGTCCACCTGTTCTTTCCTCAGTGGAGGGCTATGGGCTGCTTTTCTTAGGACATACAGGTGGCTGCCATCAGCAAGATGTCCTGTGAGCCTGGGGTGTCCCTCCTCCACAGCAAGTGCCCAGGAGGGCAGCTTCCAGGCCTCAGTGAAGGTCACCCTTGGAGGAGAGGTGCAGTCCACTCTTCCCTCCCACAGCTCTGCCTATCTCAAGGGCCTGCCTCCACCAGCATCTCTCTGTCAGGTTTTCCTGGTGCTCTTACCAATCCCACCCTGGGAGGAATCTCATGGGTGTGGATTTGGACTTTCCTGGGGGCAGATAAAGGAGAGCTTCTGCTCAGGAGCTTCAGTGTCCTCTTGGGCACTCTCCCCCAGCATGTGCAGGTGTGAACCTCTTCTGCTGCTCAGTGGTGAGGCCCTTCCCCTGCCCTGCACAGGCTGTTGGTGTGTGATGCAGATGTTTCCAGAATCTGACTTCTTCAGAGCCACGTGGGGTCAGGTGGTTTCCAACTTGGTGGACGACAGGGATCCTCTCTTCTCCTGACCAGAAGGTCCCTTTTGATGACCTCTGCCTCCTGGTAATAATTTCCTGGTGTCACAATCCACATACAAACCTTGATTTACCTGGTCCCTCCTCATGCTGACCTGGTCACTCTCTGAAACCAGCCCACTGTGGAATGGCAGGAAGGTACTCCTAACTTTGTGGGCAATTCTGTTTTCATGCTTAAATTTCAACCTAGAGATTCTCATAATGTGTTTCCACATTCCTGATTTAGTAACTTTTTGACAATTTTTTAGTGTTTCAGTTTCTGTTTTATTAAGTTCTTTATAACTTGCTAATGTGGCTGGTTAGATGTGCGTCTGACATGGAGCACATACATTTTGCTTCAGCTCTCAGGCTGTCTCCTTCTCTGAGCACCCACTTCTTTCCTGGCCACGAACCCCATCAGGAGCAGATCCCAGGGATCCCTGGAGTTGGGTTTGCACAGTCCCTGCACCAGGCCTGCACAGTGGGGAGACCTTGGACCTGCCACCAACTCAGTGGCCCTAGGGACACATGTGTCTCTTCTTCACTGCAGGAAGTGGTGTCTGTCCTGCCTTCTTGCATGGGCTCTGACCCCCAATGCCAGTGCAGCTCCTACACAGCAGTTAATGAAGGCACAGCTGGTGCTCAGTGGTGTTCTGCAACTGGGTGGGATTGGAGCCCCTGTAGCAGGTGGTCTGGGCATCTGTGTAGCCACTGGCCAGGCACCCTGCATGATGTGCTTCACGAAACAGAGCACAACAGGACATCTGCTTGTGCAGTCCAAGGGACGTGGCCAGAGAATTAGAGGAGAAACAGGATTCCAGGGCTCTGAGGCTCTGGGTGGACAGGGAGCCACAGAGAAAGGCCCTTTCTCCACCCTGTCCCCATAGGCAGAGGGGCAGGTCAGAGCTGAGGCCACCTGAGTCATTGTGCAGGAAGCCCCAGGCTGTGCATTTAGCACCTGAGCACAGTCATGGGGGCTGTGTCTTCAGGGTCCAGGCTGGTCAGAGTCATGGGTGCTGCATCTACAGGGTCCAGGCTGGTCATAGTGAAGACCTCGTGGTTGTTGCAGGGGTCCTAGGAGTTTGTGAGCCAGCTCCTAAGGGCTGGGTGGACCAAACACTGGCCAGCCACTGCAGGGACTTCCCAGGGTGACACACCCAGCCCAGTCCCTGTTAGTAGAGACCAGTGAGGGCCCAGAGAAGGAGCAGGTCAGCCTGTGGTCATGGTGGGTCCTCCAGCTCAGGGCTAGATTCCTCCAGGGAGACTGGGGCAGGTGCTTCATCACCCAGGCCCTGACTCTTTCAGCTGTACCTGGGAGAGGACCCTGGGGACAGAGAAGCAGAGTGAGTCTTGAGCTCAGATGCAGCTGCCCCAGGTCTTCCTCCCTGAGTCCCTGAGACCTCACATCTGGGAGCCTCCAGCAAAAGGAAGGAGAAGCACAGAAGGTTTTGTGCTCAAGTTTTTCTGTCAGGTCTGTTCATGACAGTGACCTAAAGCTGACTCAGGGTATGAGCAGACACCCAGAGTCCTGAAGATCCAGGATCTGGATGAGTGGTCACAGGTCAGAGTCTCAGTCCTCTCTTGCCTGTAGCATAAACCCCCAGAGTGGGCAGATGCTAATGTCCCCTGTTGGTCTCAGTCTCTGAGGTGATCAGGCTGAGCCTCTGGGGCTGATGAGCTGTGTGCCAAGGGCCAGCTCCCACTGCCCACAGTGCTCGGTGGCTGCAAGCTCCCAGGACAGAAGATGGCCATGGATTCCTGAGATGGCAAGGGCAATGTCAATGTCCTTCCCTCAAGGCCCTCGTTGTGGCCCTCATCCTATACAGGGGGTGACATCCATGCCAGATACAGTCTGACCCAGGTGAGCACCTCTTAGTGGTACCAGGGGGGGTTCAAGTGCCAGGACATGAAGGAGAAGAGGTTCCTGCCATCAAGCCCTGTGGATTCCAGGAACACCCTTCCCAATGTGCTAAATGCTCCAATTCCTCCCCAGGGCCACAGGGTCTTCACTCACTCCAGCTCCAAGTTTGGAGTCTGGGTCCACAGTGTCACCTAGCCCCCATGTGGGTCAGGTGTGGGTGCCTCTGGTTCATGCTCCTCAGGTTGGAACTGGGAATCACACACGTCATGTGCTGCAGACACCGTGCTGGACCTGGCACAGGTCACTCTCCATTACCACCGTGGAGACTGGACCAGGCTGTCCAATGGCAGCTGGACCACCATCAGCCTCGGGACCCCAGAAGGCCCTGATGATGTGACACTGGCCGCCCTTCCTCACTGGGCAGGTGCAGGGTGCAGACTCCAGCAGCCCCACCCTGTGCCTTTCTGGGGTAGACAAGGGGGGGTCCCTCCTGCCTGTGATGTCCTCCCTTCAGCTCTTGCAGCCTGGCTCTGTGTGCTGGTGGCTCTGCAGGCTGGAGTGTGGGAAGGGGATCCTCACAGCTCCCCTCTGCACTCCTCCTGGGGACACTGCACTGTCCCTAGGCCTCAGTCCTGTTGAGCATGACCTTGTGCAGGCCTCCTGCAGGGACTCCCCTCTGCAGGACTGCTTGACCTGTGCTTGGAGATTTCTGGGTTTCCTTTGAGGACTCTGTCATGCTGCCATGTCTCACAGATCTTGGACTCTGTGCCTGTCACTGTGAGCAGCACAGGGGCACTATCAGTATGCATGTACTAGCCCTCTGGAGGGGTAGCTACTGAGGACCACACTGCCCCTGAACACACTGAGCCACAGCTGCTATGACTACATAATAAAGCTCCTCATCTGTGGCAAGAAAAAGGCAATCCCAATGTCCTGTGGTAGGTGGTGGACTCCCATGTAGAGTGGACAGTGCCATGCACACTGTGCCCAGCCACACAGCCCTGTGAGATGAACATCTGAGTCTGCACAAGAACATCGCCAAGTCCTGAAGTTTAGTAATGGAAGTAAAGCATTGCCTGTGGGCAGGACAAAGGGGAAAAGCCCTAGGGCAGATAGTAAGATTGGGGAAGGAGTAATATCTCTGATAATATCCACTGGGTACAGGTCAGATATTATCTACTGTGGACTGACCACCATGGGGAAGGAGTAACTGTTCTGATATTATCCACTGGGGACAGTCAACCATTAGAATGGAGTAACAGGTCAGATATCATCCCCTGGGGACAGGTTCAACGTGGGGATGGAGTAACCTGTAATGCAGGGATTGGGCAGTTGTCTAGGAATCCCCTGAACCATCCTAGCATTGCCCAGGTGGAAATGCCCTTGTCCAGGGAAGGTCTGTGGGCAACTGCTAGGGCTAGCATCTCCTGGGCCTAAGATTTCATGGGAAAACAAGGTCTTGAAGGATTTTCCCAGGAGAGAAGCAACACTGCTCTTCATGAAGAAGATGAAATGGTCAACTTTCCAGCAGAAGCTCTGATGGGCTGCACCCTACAGGGGCTGGTGTAGATGAAGAAAGCTTGGAGTCTGTGCACAGTGGGTCTTCAGCCAGGAAGACAATGAAGTGACAGCATTTGCTGGGAAACAAGTGGAACTGGGACCATCAAGCTGATGAAGGAGGCCAGATGCAGAAGTCAAGGGCCCATCTTCTCTCCCAATTGAGGAAGCTGGAGAAGAGTGAGAGGAGAGGAGGGTGATGTGGACAGAGAAGGAGATCAGTGGATCCAGGAAGGGCCTGCGGGTGGGCAGAGGGGTAAAGGGAGGAGAGCAGAAGGGAACTCACCATCTATGCTGTGAGCTGATATGAAGGAGCACAGTGAACTTCACCTTCATGAACATCCATGAACCTCCAACTCAGACATGTGTAACACATAGAAGAAAGACCAGCAGAGCCCAGGAGGGGAGCAGGGAGGGAGGAGGGCAGGAAGGGGAAGGGCTGCCCACAGAAATGGGGGTCCTGATCCAGGTCTGGATCACTATGGGAAACCAACTCCAGTGCTCTGTTTCCCTACAATGCACCCAGAGTTATAAATACCACAGGAGAGACAGCCACAGCTGTGGGGCCAGCATCTCTGCTCCTGCTTCATGGGCCAGAGGTCATGGTGAGGGCCTGGGCCTCTTCCAAGTGCGGAGGACAACCAGGAAGGAGGATGACCAGGAAGGAGGATGACCCTTGTCAACATGGACAAGTGATGGGGTCCCTGCTGGCTCAACTTGGGGGACCTGTTACCCTCTGTGCTTCTGATATATTGACATGGAGGGGGACATGTGTGCCCTACGTCTGGCCTCCACTTGAGTGTGGAAGCAGGTGGGTCCTGTTTACTTCCCTGGAAGTTGTACAAATAGCAACAGCAAATTGGTTCAGAAGGATTGATTAGGACAGAGACTATGGCCACAGGGCCAAGGAGAGGACTTGACTGACCTTAATGGCCCCTGGGGTCTGGAGTCCCCTAGACCCTGTCCTGATTGTCCTGGTGAGGGCTTCCACAGCAGAGAGCTCTTGGCTGTGATGGTCATGGTGGTGGTTGTTTTCTAGGCTATAGTCCAGCAGAGCAGCAATGGAGGACATCTGGGTCACCCTCTCAGCAGCTCCTGGCACAAGGGTCATCAGAGTCCCTCCCTGGATGCCCATCAAGTCACCCTCTGCCCCTCCTAGGACTGCTGTGGGAAATGCAGGTGCAGGGCCACCTGGAGTCTCAGGGAGGACCTGGGCTGTCAGGCTCCTGTTCTCAGGTGCCAGGTCTGGGGTGGACAGACCTTGGTTAGGACAGGGCTTGCTTAGTGGTCTGGTCAGATGTCCCCCTGCCACTCACTATTACTCAGCTGCTGTGATGACCCAGCCTGGCTGCCTGTCCCTTGCAGGAACCTCACCTGATCCTCAGGCCATCACCTTCTATTAACAAGAAGCAAAAGTGCCAGAGGACCAGTGCTGAGACTGAGGGACTTGGGAGTCAGGAGGACCAGAGCCTGGGGTTCATCAGATGTCCAGGTCACCCAACCTGGACTGGCTTCCTGTTTGCTGTACTGAGAATCCCAAGTAGAGCCCTAATCAGGAGAGCCCAGTGATGTCCCTTCTCTGAGTTGATGGAAAAGACTCACCTGTGTCCTCTGAGCTTCCTCAGTCTCTGGCCCTGGTGACCCAGAGCAGTCACTTCAGCCTCAATGATGCTTCTCTGCATTTGGTTCATGTGAAAATGCTCCTGCCTCCAAGTGTGCAGTGCAGGGACCCTGGGGAATCAGAGTGGGAGAGAGGACACCCTTGTCCTGTCCTGAGCTGAGAGGAACTGTTTCCAGGATGTCTCACTTCAGTATGGTGGTGGACTTGGGTTTGTCACATGCAGCCTTCATGAGGTTGAAGTCAGGCCCTTGGATGTCTAGCTTCTCCAGTCCTATAAACATGAGGGGTGCTGGCCTCCTCAAATGCTTTTCCTAAACCTGTTGATGTGATGGTGTGACCCTTGTCCTCACCTCTGTTTATGTGGTGAATCCCATGTTGATATTATTAATCTGTATATGTTGAGCCAACCTCCCACCTTGTGGAGAAACCCACCTGATCATGGCCACCTTCTCATGTGTCCTTCAATTCTCTGTGTCCATATTCTTGTGTCCAGGAACCTCACATCTATGTTCATCAACGTTATTGGTCTGGAATCTCCTTTCCTGAATGTGTTTTATTTGGCTTTGGGTTAGGGAGTAACTGACTTCACAGAATGATTGATTCAGTGTTTTCTATTTTACATTTCAAGAAATAATATAAGGAGGTGACTTATCTCTTCTTATTGCTTCTTTAAAGTTCTCTTAGAGTCAACTGGGAATTAGTCTTCTTCTGGGCTTTTTGCTCTTAGAAAGTCTTTAATGGCTTTTCAATTTCAGTGCTTGAAATTTTTCTATTTAAATTTTTACATTTGTTTGCTTCAATTACATCAAGTTTCATTATGTTTAGAATTTTTTAAATCTCTTCAAGTTTTTCTAGTTTACTGGAGGATATTTTATATTTATTTATTTATTTATTAGTTATTGGTGGACAAATATCTTTATTTTATTTTTTTATTTGGTGCTGTGGATCGAACCCAGTACCTCATGTGTGCTAGTGGAGCACTCTGCCTATGATTCACAATCCCAGCCCCTGGAGGATATTTTTTAAAAACAGTTTGCAATAATTTTCTGGATTTCAGAAGAGCTTGTAGGCATATATTCTGTTGCATCTAACTTTGTTAATTTTTAGCTTTTGTATTTTATTTTCTATACTGTGCCAATGGTTTCTCCATCTTCTTTATGTTTTATAGGAACCATGTCCTTGTGTCTTTGATAGTGTGCATTGTGAACACAGTCCCTACAATCTTCAGTCAGAGCAATCAGGCCAGAGAAGGAAATTAAAGGGTTACAGAGGAAAGACCGAAGTCTAAATATGCTGCTTGCAGGTGGTGTGATCCAATGTCTAGAAGAACCAATATCTCCATCAGAATGCTTCTAGATCTGATAAAAAAATCTTTAGCAATGTAGGTAAATAGATCATGCATCCATAAATAAACCACTTTCGAATGCTTCTAAAACAGGTCTGCTGAGAAAGAAATAAGGAAAATGTTCCCATTCTAAATAACTTAAAAAGTAGTTGGAAAGAAATCAACCAAGGAGGTGAAAAATCTCTATAATGGAAACAGTGAGTAACAACACAGGGAAAAACTGAAGACCTTAGAGATGGAAAGAACTGCCGATTTCTGCTATTGTCAGAATAATTATTATCAAATGGCCAAACTACCAAAAATGTCACAGAGATTCAATGAAATCTCCAACAAATACCAAAGACATTTTTCAAACAACCAGAAAAAAAGAATCCTGATATTTGTGTGAAGAAATTAAAAACACAAAATAGCCAAAGTGATTCTAAGCAGGAAGATTGAACCTGAAGTTGTGACAATATCTGACCTCAAATGATTTGACAGAGCTGCAGTAACAAAACCAGCAGGCACTTACCCCAAAGCAGGCATGAAGACCAACAGAATAGAAGGTACAGAGACAAGCCAACATAAGTGCAGTTATTTGGCACTTGACAGAGTTTCCAAAATCCTGTGGGAGACATGACAGGGTTTTCAACCAACAGAGCTGAGAAAATTGAATATCCCAATATGAAAAAGGATAAAAATAGATCACTATCTTTCACCCTACAAAAGTCAACTCAAAGTTGATCAGAAATTGAAGAATTAGCCTGGACAATCTGAAAGGGCTAGAATCAAATATTGCACCAACCCTCCTCTGTACTGACATAGACACTGACTTCCTCAACCAAGTCACTAAAGTGCAAGGATCACAACCAGGAATTATTAAGCAGCACAGTATCAAATTAAAGCCTTCAGCACAGCAATGGAATCCAGCCACAGTGTGAGGAGAGAGCCTGGGGAATGGGACGTCATTGTCACCTGCTCCCCAGATAGGGCACAAATACACAGAATATATAGAGAACCCCAAACACTTAATGACCAGACCAAATAGCCCAATTAATAAATTGGAAAGAGCTAAACAGACATTTATCAAGAGAGGAAATCTAAGTGGCCAACAAATATAAGAAAACCTTCCCAATAGTCCTAGAAATCAGGAAATGCACCTTGAAACTGCCTTGAGAATTCATCTCAGTCCAATAAGAAGGCAACTATCAAGAACACACATAATAAAAAGTGTCAGCAAAGATGTGGGAAAGAGGTGTATGGATGTGTTATTACTGGGACTTCAAATTAGTGCTGCCATTCTAAAAAGCAGAATGGACATTTCAGGAAGACCAGGAATGGAGCCACGATGTGACACAGCTACCACTCCTTGGTATTTATCCAAAAGACCCAAAATCAGCACAGCACAGCTACCTAGCCACATCAGTGTTTACACCAGTGGGCCTGAAAACAGCCATATTACATAACTTTCCCAGATGTCCATCAACAGATGAGTGGATAAAGGGAAGGTGGTGTATACACAGAACAGTGTTTCACTCAGCCACAGGGAAGAGGGAAAATATGGCAATTTGCTGGTCAATGGATGGATCTGGAGAATATCAAGTTTATTAAGCCAGATTCAGAGGAAGAAATGTCAAGTGTTTAATCTCAAATGCAAATTTCAGATCACAAAAGGGGAAAAGTCCTGTGGAAACAGAAGAAGGAGCAGGAGGAGAGGAAAAGGATCAAGGGTGCGATAGGGGATAGAAATGGGACAAGCAGTGGAATGAAACTGACGAAGCATTCCTGTGTCCTGTGTGAGGATGGCACAGTGGATGTCCCCTTTATGTGCTCTAAGAGGCACTAATGAGACCAAATTATAGAAAAGACCTGTGGAGAAAAGAAAGGGAAAACGGTCAGGAGGGGAGGGAAAGGGAGATGGCAGGGGACAGAAGTGGAGAGATTATGTCCCATGATTGTGTAGTTGTGTCCAATTGAAATGCAGTATTATTTATAATCATGGTGTAACAATGAAAAAAGAAAGTATAAATTAAAAACCCAAATTTTTCTCTTCAGGGACATAAGGGATTAGTAGGAAAAATATGTCCAGAGAGCTCTCCTAGAAAGCTGGTACATGAAGAGGAGGGGCCCCAGATGAAGGAAATCAGCCCCACCCCCTCTGCACCTGCTCCTGGGTGACCCTGACCTCCCTGTGTGCTGAGCGCCCCCTGCTGGCCCTGGGAACCCTGAAGGGAGGTTTGTGTCTGGGCTCACACTGAGGTCTCCTCACTGTGTCTGTACTACAGTAATAGGTGGCTGTGTCCTCAGTTCTAAGACTGCTCATTTGCAGGTACAGGGTGTTCTTGGCATCCTCTCTGGAGATAGTGAATTGGTCTTTTACTGAAGCAGCGTATACTGTGCTGTAACTATTAGCTTTGTGTTTTATAAGAGCAACCCACTCCAGCCCCTTCCCTGGAGCCTGGCGGAATCAGTACATCCAGTAGTTACTGAAGGTGAATCCAGAGGCTGCACAGGAGAGTCGCAGGGAACCCACAGGCTGCACCAGGTCTCCTGCAGACACCACCAGCTGCACCTCACACTGGACACCTGCAAACACAGAGGCAGCCTGGTCAGGACACTGGTACTCACCCACTCTTCCTCTCACTCCTGTCCACTCACACACTCAGGGTCTCCGGTTCTCCATTCATTACCTTTGAAAACAGCCACCAGGAAAACCCAGCTGAGCACACTCTCCATGGTGAGCAGCTGTGTTCAGTCCTGATCACTGAGTGGGCTGAGCTGTGAGTCCAGGTCTGGGCTCCTCTGCAGAGCTGCAGGGTCAGGTGGGCTTGTTTTCATGAGTAGAAGGAGGCCCTATTTGCATGTCCTTCTTCTATATAGCAGCTCTGGGTGGAGGCCTCCTAGAGGAGCATTTAGAGTAGATGTGAGCATCAGGTGCAGTTAGGACACACAGCAGCATTCAGGAAAGTAAAACTGCTTTTGTGTATTTTTCTGTTTTGCCTACATCATCCATTAATGTGCTTTCCACATGTACATAATCATGACAGAGGGATCAGGGTCAATTCCATGATGCAGGTCTGAAATCACACAGGAGCTTGAGTGGTGATGTACTGTTCCCAACAGCTCATATATGGCAAGAGCAAGTTGAGTATTTAGGATTCTTCTCTTACCCTGGACAGGTGTGGTCCCCTGAACCTCCTACAACTCACAGGTGGACACACTTAGTTACGTTATCAGAATATGTTTTGTAGATGATCCCAAACTTGATGGGAGCTGGGCTCACCCAGGCTGGAGCAGACTGTGGGCTGGAAAATCTCAAGGACACAGGGGAGGCCCTGGAGTGTTACCCCTGACTAATGTCAGGCCATGTGCAGGACAGGGGGGCAGAGAGGGGCAGTGCAGGCATAGCTGGGGATTTACAGTTTGGCCAGGAGAGCAGCACTTTTGTGGTGCTGCCCAGGAGCTGTGGCCAGGAGGGTGAGGCCAGCAGCTCCACTGGGAGCAGCCCAGGGCTTTGCACCCAGAGAATGAAGGGTGTTTCAGGACCCCAGGGATCAACAAGGCCCAGCTTCCCCAGCTCAGAGGCAGAGATGAAGATCTGAAAGACCCCCACAGGGCAGGGCCTGTGAGAGAGAGCTCTGGGCTCCTGACCCAGGACTGCCCAGGGCATGGTTTCCCCTGTTCAGCCAGCAAGGGGCTCAGAGATTCCCATCCCTGGTTCAAGAGAGGCCAGGACCTGCTCCCTGCTGAGGGTGACCTTGTCCTCAGCCACACCATGTTGGCTTTTCAGGTGGAAGACTGTGAGAGCTCCAGGGTCAGGGAGGCTTATATGGATACTTGAAAGGAAGGACTGGGAGGTCAGATGGGGGTCAGGGGTCAGAGTCCCTAATGGCAGTCCTGGCAGGTGATGCATGGGGCTGTGAGATGAGGCCAGGGCTGCTGAGGCCACCTTAGGAGCAGAGAAGGCAGCACTGAGCAGCACTTGCCCAGGAAGCTGGAGGCCAAGCTCACTAACCATGTGGCTATGGGGCTGTGTCCAGCTGGGCTGTGTGCTAGGAATGTCCAGAGCCCTCACCCCTCTCACCCACAGTGGCCCTGAAGACAGATGGGGAACAATGGGTTTAATATCAGTCCTGCTGGGCTTCAGTCCCCTTCAGACTGTTTATTTTTTATTTCAGATGGAAATATTTACCTGTTCCCTAGAACTTGGGGGTGTGAAACCCTCAGTTGACTCTAAGGCACACAGTAGGTTTTCCCTGCAACTTGAGGAGTCTTTGCACTGCACTTGTGAGCTCAGTTGAAATATTTGTGCCTTAAGCGTCTCAAGCATGAGGACTGAATGTGCTCTGCCTTATGAGATGGATGAGAAAGCTTTGTGTCCAGGGATAGAATGATGAGTGTGCATAATTATCCTCCCAAAATTCCATGTGCTAAGGATGTTTTTCAGCTCCTTGGGGTGTGGGGGGTGGGGTGGGGATCCCTTAGGACATGGGGACTCATGGGATATCTGTAAATCACAGTGGACATGCCCTGCAAGGGGACTGTCAGACCCCGTCTCTGCTTCCCTCCCTCCGGAGTCCTTCAAACTAGGTGAGTGGCTGTCCCCACAGTGGGCTCTCTGCATTGCCCCTGGCACACCCAGGAAAGGTGTGAATGCAGTGTACTCCTCTCTTCATGGACTAGAGCACTGGAAGTTAGGAGCCAAAGGAAAGCTCCTCTTCATGTGTTGGTGGCCTCAGGCACTTGCCACAGGGGTGCACACCTGAGGAACACAATTTAGGTTACAGTGCTAGGAGAAAAGGCCAGGCCTGAGGGACAGCCTCTTCCTGGCCTCAGTCTCCTGTCAATGTAAGAAGCTGGCCTCACAGGGGCAGAGCTGGACAGTGGCTGTGGTGGTGAGCAAGGTCAGGAGAGGGAGGGGCTGAGACAAGAGGCACATGGCCATGGCTGACCCAGGAGCACTTGTCTGTCCTCACCCAGAGGGCTGTGGGCAGTACGCTCACACTGCAGACCCAGCAGAGCCAGCAGGAGGGGTCAGGAGGGTTCTCCTCCCAGGAGAGAGAGTGTGGGGTGATGGGTGGACCACGTGTCCTGAGCTGACAAACAGGCCATACTCAGGCACACAGACCACTGCTCTCACTTTGAGGTGAAGCCAATTTTCACAAACTGAAATGATAGCCCTGGGCTGTGGCCACAGGTAGAACAGGCTCCACGTTCATAGGCCCTGGATTTTCCCTGGAATCATAAACATCCTAAAGTTGTTTGATTACTATATAGAGATCTACAAGGAAAATGTCCCCAGGTCTCAGGATCAGGAAGTTAGCAGAAGCTGCAGATGGAAACTGAGAGAGAGAAGCCAACAGAAATGCAGCACAGGGAAGCACCAGAGGGGCCCAGTGAGTATCAGGTGCACCAGGACAGGGAGCAAGTCCTGAGCAGTTTCTACTCAGCTACCAATAATCAGAGACCATGTCCCTGACCTGGTGGTTACCTGAACAAATTCAAAGTGCTATCTATAGAGGAAGGACAAGATTTAGCCAACAAGGATGGCATGTTCTCTCTCCTGGCCTAGGACATGGCCATGGAGCTCTTGGACCTAGCTGAAATGGGTCAAGCAGAGGGAGACCATCACTACACCATCACTCATGTGGGGAAGCTACTGCATCAGGTCCTGGAAAGAGAGAGGACAGTGGCCCATGGAGATGGGAAGGTTCAGGGAGGGCAAGGGTGAGGATGGGTGGTCAGGGCCATGTGCAGAGGGGGCCACATGCAGTAAAGGCCATGTGCAGAAGCTCACAGAGCACCTGTGACCCACAGGCAGGCTATGCTTCCCAGTGACTGGACAGAGCAGCTGGTGGGCTCCTGTTAGACCAGGATGAAAGAAAAGACCAATGACTCCAATTAAAATCAAATTAAAGCAAACTTATTATTTTGACCAGCTGGGCTGTCTCTCCCAACAAAAACCGTAGGAACAAGACAGCCCTGCTGTGTCCTTGCAGCCCAGATTTATGGCCCACAAAGTTACACACAGGGGGGTTACAGATAACAAAACTCTGAGGAGCATTACACAAAGGCTAGTTTACATTTTTCCTGACCCCGACATCCAAATTTATGAAGGTCATTAGAGCCTCAGAGAGGGTTGTTATCTGGCCAGGGAAGACCAAGATCGATGAGGCATCCCTAAAGTTTCAGAGAGGGCTGCTATCTGGTCATGGAGAGCCAGGCATGGGTGAGTTTAAGGCACGGGCAGGCACTCCAAGCCAGTTCAGAATTTGCAGTGATTTATTGTAAAGCTCAAATTATCTTTTCATGGCTTTGTGGCGAGATGGCTCCCAATTTTAAGATAAAATCAGGCTGGGTCTATCGTTCCCCCTTTTCTTATGTGTCCCTTTTAAATCTTTAATAGGGTAGGGGAAGAGCACTGAAGGAATTTTAATCCCTCAGGTAGCAGTCTCCAACTTTTTTTGAACTCACCCAAGTGTTTAAGATGAAGTGTTTAAGATGAAGCAGTCAAACTGAGTTTTTTTCTATCTATTGTTAATAGTCAGCTGAGTTTCCATGAGAGTCCTGGGGGAACTTGAGAGCAACTTCTCAGTTCTTCTAGTGCCATTTGCGCTAGGATGAGTCCAGGTTTTGCTCTACCTTGTGGCTTCCGTTGGAAGCATCAGGGATGTCTCCCTTCTCTGATGACCTTCCTCTTCATAGAAAATGCACTGATTGGCTTTTTGTTCTCCAGTGGTCTCATTAATCTCCCTGATCGGGAGATTATGTGGCCCAGAGATGTAAAGCTCTTTAAAGAAATCCCCTGTTCCCTGGATTCAGACTGACTCAGAGGGCAAGAGCCAAATATTGGGGGTTTTTTTTGGCCCTTTTAATTTAACTTTAGTTTTAAAACTTAATCATAAAAATCCAGCAAAATAAATTTTAACAGCCTTATATTAAGAGTACTGAGCTTTAATGTCTATAACTTTAAAATTATTTATCTTTTTTTATTAATTGGTGTCTGTATTATCCTACCTGTCTTGTAGGTGATGGCTTATTATCTTAAATTAACCCAGGTTGTGTTTTTAAAGCAACACTCTGCAAAACACTAACAGGGAATCTTTAGATCATTTATAAGGAAATTACAAAATAAAATTAACAAGAGTAAAAACATATTTAATTTGTGAAATAGCTACCTTGAATTTTGGCTGAGTTATACATTATATCCCTTGTTTGAGATTCTAGTAATCTTGACAGAGAAAAAACAACTTTTAAACATAACTTTAAATTAACTAAAATCTGGCCTACTGCTTTCATAGTCATTCTCACATGTAGTAAGATGGGACATAAAACATTCTCAGGTAAGGCAGGACTCTATAAATCTTAAGTGTTCTAGTTCTAAAGCTGATCTTTGACTTTTAAATATCATTTTACAAAGTTTACACAAATTGTTTGAGGTCACATGAATATTAGCTAACACCATAGTATATCACATTTAAAACATGAATTAAAGAAAGGATGAAAGTTTTTAACTTTTATGGAAATGTAGCAAACTACTCTGTGCTTTACAATATTAACCTTTACATAGATTAGGCTCTCATTAACTTAAAAATACATTTAAAATGTTCCCCAATGTAAAAAGTAACATAAAACTTTACATATCTTTTTAATAACAGGTAAATAAATCATATATATATATATATATATATATATATATATATATATATATATATATATATGATTATATATATATATCTTAAAATTACCATGCAACTTTAGAACACCAGCTTGATACTTTGACACTCTTTTAAAGCTTCCTGCTTACAGACTTGTATATGTGGAAGACATGAGCACATTAATAGCATCACAATTACATTGATGTTATTATATTAACCAAGTTTAGCTTTTAAAGAAATGACAGTACAGTGGTCTGAAATATCCTATTTAACCAGTTGTTTAATTTTTAAGATTACATGCTCTAGAAATAAAACTCAATAAACACAATGTTATGGGTAAAGTTATGTTTTAAGAAATCTTTGTCTTTTTAACACATGACTGATTGTCAAAACAAACTTATTGGTAAATCATTCAGATATCTAAAAAAAGTACTCATGAATGAGTAATCGATATCAAATTTACTTTACTTATTTTATCAAAATATTAGACAAGTGTATTGAATGGTGTTAGCCATTTTTTTCTTGTTGAAGGAAAGTCCTAAAACCAAGGCATCTTAGACATTTTATAGACATTAATATTTTATTAGTTTTTTAAACACCTAGAAAAACTTGTAAGCTTAAATTTAAAGATATTTATTTCTATCTGTTTGCCCAATTTAAATTGAAACATTTAAATCATGTAAATTAAAGATTTTTGGATCCATTTTCTAAAAATTTCTATGAGTGCTCCTTATATCTGTTAATTTGAATATCATATATATGAGATACAGACATATGCACATATAGACATACAACACATAACACAAGTGTGCACATATAACACAATAATAAAGGCCTGTGGTTTTTAGCAGATGAAATTTCCATTGCAATGTTTTAAAAACTTCTTAGTTGATGAAAAATATAAATTATCAGAAAAACATTAACCTAGGTCTGTAGGATCAAAATCATGAGCCCCCACAAAAAATACAGACTCTAAGAAAAAGCAAGAGTCCTAGAAAAAAATGACCAGCCAGTAATTAGTAAATACCATACCTCAGATCAGTCTCCTACTGAGCTTGCAGGCTTCTTCTCTTTGCATTCCAAGTAAGTCCTGGCTGAGATCTGGAAGGAGTAGATCTGAGCAGACACATCATGCCTAAGGCATTTTAACCATAAGTCATAATTTTCAGGTTTGGATGTTGAAAATTATGATACAAGTTTAAGATACAATTTACAAAATTTTATACCTTTACATCTTGTTTTGTCAAAGGAAAAAAATTTTTCTACACTAGAGAAACTTGCTCACACACAATTGAAAATAGGATCTTACTTGATATTATAAAAGCTACCATCAGAAGAAATCCCTTCAGTATCATTAAACCACTTTCTTTGCTCTGAAGTTCCTATAGTACTATTAAGTTCCAAAAGAGAACCACACACTACCATCTATATACAAAATTAAGCTTTAAAAATTTCTAAGACTGTTCCTATTTAATGTCATTTTAATAAGCCAGACCAACATCCCAATCCAACACTTTCCTTTCCCAAGTCCTACACACTGAACGGAACAGATACCTTACTATGATTTATTATCCTTGTCCAAATTAATGCACTGGTACAGAGTGACATCTTCCCAATCTACCCAATTCAAAAATTGGTGAATAAAAACCTGAATGATTGGGAGTTACTTGCCAACTTGAACGTAAAGTTCTTTAGTTTCCCATTCTAATTATTTAAATTCTCTGGCATGCATCTGAAATCATAAACTAAACAATTACCTAAATCCAACTTTTAACTGAAAGATAGTGCGATGCTTCAAAAACCCATTCAGATACCAGATTGTTACAATAAAATATCATCTTTTAGACACACATTCAGCCAAGAAACCATCTATAATATCAACACATTATTGCCCATGTCTTAAAGGGCCAGAAACAAAGATACAGCACAGACAGACAGAAATGAGCTCCAGACTATGGATGACAGACAGGAACCTTTAAAAGAGATCATATAAGAGAAAAATCTCCCCAAGTTTCTAACTCCCATTTAGTTATGACTCCTACACCAGTGGCACCATAGATGTCCCTATGAGTGGACCAGATATTCTCACAGAGGGGCAACCTGAAATGTAAAATCAAGGGTCTCAGGGGTGACTTTACTGCATTTAGTGTCCTCTTTTTCTTTTTTCTTTTTATTTTTAAGTAGACAGAGGTGGAGTAATCCTTATAGTGCAGGGAAGGAAGGTGGGAGTTTCCCCAAAGCAAAAAGAGATTCGGCAGCTACTGAAGTCCCTCAGTCCCTCCTTTTACTTACAGGATTAGCTCCTCTGGTTTGGTTCCACCCCAGGTATGCTCCATATCTCCTAACTTTTCAGTAGTCAACTCTCCAAAAGTTCATCTTACCTGGCATGCAGTTGTTTGGAGTGCTATGCTTCCCCAAGAAGAGACCGTCCTTTAGAGTTCCCCCTGGGGTGTCAAAATTTGTAACTGAAAGTTTGGTTCCTGACCTTGAAGCCAATTAATGCCAATTTAATAATGAGGACAGGGTTTTGAGAAAAATAAAAAGGGAGGTTTATTGCTTTGCTAACAAAGGAGAAACACAGGGGATTCCGCCCCAAAGGTTGTGACTCTCTTGATCTGGAGGGACAAGGGGTTTTAAAGGAGTTTCATGTGTTAACCTTGAAGATACTCAGTTCTTTGATCCCCAGCAGGCATTGCCCTCTGCAGGGGTGTGCTCCAGGCAGCCAGCTCGGGGCTTCTCTCATCCTTCTTAACAAGGGGGGTAAAGCTTTTCACAGTTCCTTAAAACATAGTTCAAAGCCATGTCAGGCTAACTTGCTTTATTACCCATTTTTATGTCCAATTTCCTTAAGTTTTTACCACAGAAGCCACACAACAAAAGGTAGAAAAAAAATAGAACATAAAACACAAGAAAACAGAAACCTGACACCGAAATTGAAAAACAGAGGAGCAATGCAACGTCTTGCTAAAGCTTCCTGGGTAGGAGTGCGTGCGTGCCCATCGGCATCTCTCTACCCTTCCAGAGGAATTCCCTAAAGAACAGAACAGAAGACAGAATGATATCTCATTACTGTCCTGGACAGAGGTATATGTGAGACTCACCAGGCCACCTCTCTGTCTTCAGAAGAGATCTCCCTTAACAAAATACCAGATGTTATAAAGGCGCCACTTACCTATGGAGGCCTCCTCCAACAGGTGCTTGCTAATTGTTTTAGGGCAGCAGTTCACTGCAGTACTCCAGGAACCAAATGCTCAATCTGAGGCCTTGGAACCTATCAAGGTGTTCACCCCCTAGAGTGTCTCTCTAGCCCAGAGCCCTGGAGTGAAGGATGGCTTTAGAATTTCTAGTAGTCTGGTCTTATGGTCTGGTCTGGTGGGGTCATCTTGCTGGGGCCTCCAAAACATTAGACCAGGACCCAAGAAAAGACCACTGACTCCAGTTAAAATCAAATTAAAGCAAATTTATTATTTCAACCAGCAGGGCTGCCTCTCTTAACAAAAGATGCATGAACAATACAGCACTTCAGCTTTTTTGCAGCCCAGCTTTATAGTCCAGAAAGCTACACACAGGGGGCTTACAGATAACAAAACTCTGATGAGCATAACACTAATGCTAGTTTACATTTTTTCTGACCCCGACATCAGAATTTATTAAGGTCATTAGAGAGCCTCAGAGAGGTTTGTTATCTGACCAGGAAAAGCCAAGTTTTATGAGGTGACACTAAAGTTTCAGAGAGGGGTGCTATCTGGTCAGAGAGCCAGTCAGTGGTAAGTTCAAAGCACGGGTAAGCATTACAAGAAGTTCAGAATTTGCAGTAAAGCCGAAATTAGCTTTTCATGGCTTTGGGGTGAGGTGGCTCCTATTTTAAGAGAAAATCAGGCTGGGTCTATCATTCCCCACACCAAGGAGGTGACAGGTGATGGACAGTTGGGTATGCATGGGACAGCCTGGGATCCACCATGGCCTCTGGAACCCCTGTGTCAGGGTGCTGTCCTCTGCCTCACTAGAGCTAGGTTCCAGTGTTACTATGGAAATTCAGATGGAATCACCAGCCGTGTGTCTGACGGAGAGAGATGCTGACATTCTTAGAGATGCTGATCATCAAACACCCTCACATGAGAAAGAAAACAAAATACAACATATCAATTTATATTCAGGTTTTTCAAAACATATTTAACTATAAATCACTAAATGTTATTTTCTTAACTATGTACAAATGTCATAATCAGAAAAGTGGTCTTAAGCAATCAGAGACAGAATCTCTACAAGGGAGGGGCTTTATATTAAAGGGAAGTGACCCCAGCACCCCTCAGGCCTCAGGAGGGAGCTGAGCAAGGCCCCAAGTGCAAGACCTGGGGTTTCACTGAGGCAAAGGAGACAGTCCTTTCCCCACAGGGGAAAACAGACATTGGGAAAGTTCTGTCTATATTTAGATGCAATATCTATTATTGTTAACTAAAGTACAAAAAGTGTATAATGCTAAATTATCATTCTAATATTTGTCAGGCCTTAGAGGTATACAACAAATGAACATCATTGTTTTCTTTTTAATATGAATAAAAATAGATAATAATTCAAAGAGATGATACCAGGTAGGAATTATAGGCAGGAAGCAACATCTCTGCTATAAAATTTGCTAATGTATCCATGAATATATCAAAATGAACCACAAATTTTGCACGATTATAATCACAAATTAAATATTGAAATAAAAATGATGTTGGAAGTTTTATTGACAGAAATACAATGAGTACAAGTGGTTATAAAGCAGAACACTCTAACTTGGCAACTTACAAATGTATAATACAAATCATGACTATAGCTCTAAAAAACATATATTGAAAATATACAAATGTTTTCATTTTCTGGAATGAATCTGAATAAACATAGAATTCCTTGGGATATAAAAATGGCCTCTGCTCATCCTCACCCAGACAGAAGATGCACTCTCGGGACAGTGTGGGCACTGACCTGAGCAGAGACAGAGCCCAGGGCATCCCTGTCTGTGACCTGCAGTCCAGCTAAAGTGCCTGGAAACACAGGCAGGCACCAAGCTGCCTCCCCCCAGTAGCCAGTGTCCTGGGGCTTCTCAGGCTCAGGGTCTCATCTCAGCAAGATGAGGTCCGAGTGGACCTGGGAACAGCATGCCTTCAGGGTCCTGAGGCCAGTGGCAGAGCTGACCTGCAGTTTCCACAGTCCATGCCAAGCTGACCACCCACACACCTGGCTCTTTGCCAAGGGAGCCACTTTCTCTTCAGCACCTTGCTCAGGTCATCCCTGCCCACAGGCCACACATGCTGCATGAGGGGTGGGAATCTCTGCCTTTGGGGTCTGGGTGTGTGTGTGGGTGTCATAGAGCCTCATCCTGAGAGAGAAACTCACATCCACCAAAGTTCACTGTGAACATACACATTGCTGTGGGTTTAACAAGGCTTTCTGTCATTGTTTCTCAGCGCAGTCAATGGGAACATGGGACAGAGAATTTTTTGCTGCCATGTTGTGCTCTGATGGCTGGAGGTGTGGCAGCCTTAATGACCTCTAACAACTGTTTTACTTGAACAGCCCTGTTCTTACCATTGCCAAAGTCCCTGGGGTGAAAGTTTCTCCCACTATTTGGGTTTCAGGATGACATGTATATGATGACCTGATCTATCACAGGAAGACAGAGAGTGGACTGGGAATAAGAAGGTGTCATGGGAAGGTGACAGGGGACCCACCTGAGCATGATAGGATACAACATGGCAGCAGAGGTTCAGAAAACTGACCTGGTCATGGTGAAGCTCCCCTGTCACCCAGGTGCTCAGGAGGCCAAGGTAGGAGGACAACAATTTCAAGGGAAGTCTGGGCATCTTAGGGGAACATGATTCAAACTAAGACACAAACAGGGCTGGGAAGGACCTCAGGGTTAGCGTGTCTTGTGTTCAATTCACAGTACTAGAAAGATATGTTTATAAAGTTCACATAAAAGTAAGTATGTGGGAAATGCCATTGTAAAATAATTACCTTCACAAGGAAATATAGATGAGAAGTCTGTCCTCAGAGGGAGAAATTCAAACAACCCTGACCCAAGAAGAAAAAGATTCAGAGGGTCTTGCAGAGGAGAGACCTTGACAATCTGCATGCAAGGTGGACTCAGGGAGGTGTGGGCTGGGCAGGAACCTCAGGGGCTCAGATGACAGCTCTGTCCTCCCTCTGCACCTACTCCTGGCTCACATGAGCTCCTGTGTGCTGAGCACGCCCTGCTGGCCCTGGGAACCCTACACGAAGAATTGTGACTGGGCTCACACTGAGGTCCCATCAGTGTGGGTCTAGGACAGTAATGGGTGGCCATGTCAACAGTGGACAGGGAGCTCAGCTGCAGGGAGAATTGATTCTTCCACATGTCTTTAGATATGGACACTAGGCTCTTGAGGGAGGAGTTCTAATTAGTGCTACCATCACAAATATCTCCCCTATATACTCCAGCACCTTCTCAGGGGGCTGACTGATACAGCTCTAGCAGGCACCACTGGTTGTGATGGAGGATCCAGATATGTGAATACATATCTGGAATTAGAAATTCTGAGGAGCTCACAAACTTGGGTATGGCAGAAGAGATCCCAAAAGTAGAGGGCAGGGTAAACAAACCACAAACATGGAACTTTGCTGGCCTAATGACTTCTTGACTATCTGCCTCTGACATTTGTGCACTAGAAATAAAGCTTTGTGCTTTAGCTTCCTTTGCAGTGAGACAATGAAAGCTTGGTCTCAGTCTATGTGAACAGGAGGACATGGTTTCATATTTTCCAATACCAGCAGGAGGCAGCAGAGCTGAATCCTCTCTTTGTAGGTAAATGTGGCCATGGGGTATGAATGTCTCCCTGGGTGGATTGTGAAGCCTTTGGCTCACCTCCAGGTTTAATGGCATTTCCTGCAGCTTCCCTGAAAAATTGGTGGCTGTTTTTTTTTGAAATACATAAAGGCCAACTGGGACATGGTTCTGGAGGGAGCTCTGTCTGGAGGGGTGGTTCAGGGTCTGAAGGAAAACACACAAACTGGACTGCTACCCCATATGTCATTCCCCCTTGAGCATAGCAACTTGATTCTGAGCATCGCACCAAACCATCTCCCCACAACAACATGCCTTTTTATTTTAGGGTCTGGTGGCTGCACCTTGTTAGTCACATGTCATTCGAAGCCAATGACAGAAGCACAGAGGCACACCACTGATGTTGGTCACACACCTGCACTCCATTGCTCCAGGCCCAGTTCACTGCTGGCGCCTAATCACTGGCATCTCGGTTCTTCACCATGGTCAGGAATTCCACTCAGTCAAAAATGGCACTCCCTGGTTCAGTCATGATGAGCAACAGGAGATCTAAAGGTTCTCCAGGGATTTCTGGTCATGGGATTCTCAAACACTTCACGCTATTGCCCTAGCCATATTTCAGGAATGAAGAAGTTGGCACTGTGGGTTTTGATTCATTCAGGAGCCATTACGTGTTGAGGAATCTTTTTCAGTAACAGCTCTGGATATTGCATGCAGGCAAAGCTTTTCAAAAAGTGGTGAAAGATCACAGGAATCCAGGCCCATTGGGGTCTCAAATATGAGGTTCATGTGAGTTTTGGCTCTCAACTAGAGCTGAAAAGGCTTTAACAGCAAAATCATGTGAAATCCTGGCTGAGATTCCCAGTGCTCTGGAGAAAGCCATCCTTGGCCTAGATCTCAGTTTCCAAAAGGCTCCTCTAATGCCTGGCCTTGGAAAATCCCAACACAATTCATGGCAAGAGTTCTCTGAGATCAGTTCCAGAACTCAGTCTCTAATGGCATCACACCAGAGTTCAAGTTGTAGTTGACCCAGTCATCTTTTCCAACCACCACACAAAAGACCACTATTCTAACAAAAACACTCGCACATGACCCTTGTCTTCTTCCGTACAGACACTCATAATAACATTCTGGCTGAGGGTTTAGATAGGGGGAGCAGTCTAAGATGGTGTGCAAAGTAAGCTCTCATGCCCATCATATGCCAAATGTCATGGTGGCCTGGACACCCTTCCTGAGAAACAGGATAGATAAAATGGGCCTCTACTTAATACTGCTCTGCTTCTCAAATTGGAGGCCTCCTGCTTGCCAGGGGTAGATTCTTTATGCGTACTGGACTCATGAAAAAACCCAAACACCTGTGAGCTAGTTAATGGAGGGCTTGCAACAACTTATTTGACCAAGAGGATTCCTGTTCTGACTTCATAGTGGTCAGGAGCCTGACCAGAGGAAGGCAAGAGACTTTATCCAATATTACACTTCTTTTTCATTCTTTTAGATTTGGATGGACACATGGGATTTTTCTTGACTTTCCTTCGGTGCCTAGAATGTAATTCACAGCCACACACAGGGCCAAGAGTCTGATTCAGACACAGTTCTTACAAAGCACTTTACCTAAAAGGCAGAGATTAGGCCTCCTGATTTCCATTGGAAACTGATTTCTGAAGGATTCCAAAAATAGTGCCTGAAGGCAAACACCTCCCTGACTTTCAGAGGAACAGAACAATAGGGAGAAAAGAAGCCTGGAGAAATACTTTTCTTTAATTGAACACTGTGGCACTGACAGCTCCTAATCATGCAACTTGGGTGGCTATCTATCCAAGCAGGGATTCTCCAGAGGGATCCTTACCAGTCACGCTAATTTTTGACTTTTCTGAGATGCTTGGCATTCCCTTCAGCAATCCAGTCCATGGTCATGTCACAAAGCTTGATGGTGGTACACATCTTGGACACAAAACCACGAACCCCTTCAGAGAGCGGCCGAAATTCAGGAAGAATACAGGAACTTAGGATCTTGGTAGGTGTTGCCCATCTGCAAGGCAAGCAGCAGTCCATTCATAAATTGGCCATGAGGACTCCTACAAAGATTTCCACTACACAGGATACATTCACAGCTGCATTATTCTCTCTACTCACTTTAACCACAAACCCAGTGGGATCCACTGACATAGAAAGACTCACTAGTTAACAGTCCATTTTAAACCAACAACAACAACAACAACAAAACGGTTTTCATTCATGCTCTCAGAACATGAGACAAAAGTACAAATTGAAAAACACACCCACTAAGACACACAAACCACCCCTGTATTTGGTCTGCATCTATCCACTCTGTCCTCTGACTGGTGGGTGAGAATATCTTCCTTAGCAGTGGCCTGCCCTGTCTCAGCTCTGGTCTCCTTGTCCATCTGTGTGTAGTTGTCAGGAGCCAGCAATGAGCCAATACTTCTTTCTCAGGAAAAACCCCTGTCCAGACCATTCAAGGCATTTTGCTATCCACACATCACTAGGTGCCAAGAAAGAATGACTCTGGCCTTGGTACAGAGAAACAAGTGAGCCCACTGGGACTGGAACTGCTTGTGGGTGCCTCGCCTCCTGGATCCCAAGTTCAGAGAGTTCCATCACCATGGAAGTAAGGTGAGGTCACTTCCTTCAGGAAGTGAATGAGGTCACTGCCTTGACAACCACTTTGTCCTAACAGTAGTTTCTAAGGGTCCCATGAGATGGAGGCTGCCCCACCTTCCTGGGACATTTTCCCAAGACATAAAGTTCTATATACCCTAGGAGCCCGGATTCAGCAACCCACACAGGCCTGATTGTGTCCATCTTCTCTGCATTGAGAAGAGGGTGGCTGATTCAGCCACATCTCTTCATCTTGACTGGGTTTTTGGCCATGGAAGATGACTTTAGACCTCACAGGTCCTACCTAGCTACCAACATTTGCTCCACGGATTATTTCTGCATCTACCTTTGAGCTTCTCAGCAGCTGTAGGATTCCCTACATTCCTACACGGCAAGATCAACTCAGGACCTGCTGTTATGTGAAAATAGACAAAGGGAACAGGGTATGGTTAAGGATATATCAGGTTCTATTTTGGGTAGGAGTCATTCTGCTGGATGAATACGGGTATTGGTAACTAGGATATTTATAGAATGTAAGGAGAAATGTGAGTATGAAAATAGAAAACTAGGTAAGATCTGAAGCACACAAGGGTGTTGGGCCCTTGACTTGCACACATAGTTGTGATTTATGTTCTGCAGAGGTGAATACTCTCAGTCCATATACAATGGCATCAGATCTTGTTCCTGGGACTACTGAATGTAAAACCGATCTTCCAGTGAAATTGAGATACTAGGCAGATTCCAGTGTAGGGAAAGGAAGAAGTGTGAGTTTAGGATTTGGACAAAAGGCCCATTTTGCAATGGAATGAAGTTCTATTAGAGTGTAAATGGGAATGTCAGAACACATGAAGAGTCAGTCACAACAAGGCACTTGGGGAAATAGATATCAATAGTAATGTTAGGAGATCTGGAATGTAAAAAATGAGTGACAAGATCAGGGATATTTTGAACAGGAGGGTGATTGAATTAACCTATGTTAAAAAGAAACAAGTGTATACACACCATAGGATTGAAATTTGAAAAGAGTAGGAAACACAGATATAGATGATTTTAGTAATCCATGCTCGCATTAAAATGAGGCTTTTGTACAAGAATAAGATAAGTGTGAATTTTGCATTTTGTGTCCAGAAGATGATGTGATGAAAGGAATACATGGAGCAGAGGAAAGGCGTATTTCTTCCACTATTTCTGGGAGCATGTTTTTGAAACCCTATGATTTAGGGTTTGGGGATAAAAATAGGTGGACCTGGGTCTACGTATATAAAGATGATGCATGAATAGACCATATGGTGAAAAAAAGAACTATAACAGGTTACTATTTTGAATAATGGATTGAATTGATATTTTAATAAATAGATGAAATCTGGTATTCACATACAAATATTCAATCCCAGTAGGCATACATCTATTGGTAATATTAGGGTTACTAATTATACCAAACTGGGTTTGAGTTTTGCTTCGAAAATGATGATGGAATTCAAAAGTAATGTGTTTTAAAAGAAATCTCATGAAAAAGCAAGTAAAGATCCATAGAGAAATCCATGGGTTCTGATACCGGGAGTGAAGTGAATCATATGCATATCAATTTGTGAATATTGGATGCAATGATACATCCTATGATTTATCATTTTCGAAGAAATAGGAATTTAACAATTTTGAATGAAAATTTTCTTCAAAATACACATCATGTTTCATATGAATATTCTTTCATTGATGTTCAACTGGGTCACTTACTGTAGAAATATTAGGGTTCGTACTCAATCTTCACTCAAGTTCATTTTGAGTATTCAGAAATGAATATGTAGAGCAAGAAAATGAATATGTCTGAGAAATATCTTGTGAAAAGTTGATTTAAATCAACACAGATGGACATGAAAGAATCAAGGTAGTATAAGTATATGACACATGTATTTCATGTTTGCAAATCCATAGTATATATTTAATATATTAAAATGTAAGGTACCTATGCCAATCAAAATTCCTAAGGGGATATATGTCCTTCACATATGTACCCAAAATATTCATTTTCCTCTACATTGTTTCATGTATAAACTTGTTGAAGTATAAGCTCACCACAGCTTGAATTTTTAGTTACCTCAGTGTATTGGGGGGAAGTGATCTCTTCATGAAATTTGTATTTTCCAAAGTCAGAATACTCTCAAGAATATAACTGTGATGGCAGGAGGATTATACATGTGTATATAAAAATATACATTGTGACCCAGGCGACAGAGACAGGGAGTCAGGAATTTACATATTTGTGAATTTTGAAAATTCATGGAGAAATAAAAGGAGAAAAATGTGCGGGAGGTTTTATAATATGTATCTCTGATGAAGCAAAAGGCAAGTCCAAGTAGACACCGTGCCTCCTATCAAATGCCTCTACTTCTAGTCCTTTAGGAGTATTTTTATCGATGTTATGATAAAGAGTCAGAGTCCAGTAAGATATGGTTTATCGTCAGAGATTCGATATTTCAAATGGCAAAACGGAAAATGGGTCTAATATACATGCGAACATGTGCCACATAAAAATCTTCCACTGTCATCCACCACAATGCCTTGACAATACTATCACACCAAATAACACACGATGAGAGGAGAAGAAGAAAAAAATCTGTGAATACATATCTGGATTAGAAATTCTGAGGAGCTCACAAACTTGGGTGTGGCAGAAGAGATCCCAAAAGTAGGGGGCAGGGTAAACAAACCACAAACATGGAACATTGCTGGCCTAATGACTTCTTGACTATCTGCCTCTGACATTTGTGCACTAGAAATACAGGTTTGTGCTTTAGCTTCCTTTGCAGTGAGACCATGAAAGCTTGGTCTCAGTCTTTGTGAACAGGAGGACAGGGTTTTATATTTTCCAATACCAGCAGGAGGCAGCAGAGCTGAATCCTCTCTTTGTAGCGTAACTGTGGCCATGGGGTATGAATGTCTCCCTGGGTGGATTGTGAAGCGTTTGGCTCACCCTCCAGTTTTAATGGCATTTCTTGCAGCTTCTCTGGAAAATTGGTGGGTGTTTTTTTTTTGAAATACATAAAGGTCAACTGGGAAATGGTGCTAGAGGGAGCTCTGTCACGTGGGGTGGTTCAGGGTCTGAAGGAAAAAACACAAACTGGGCTGCTACCCAGTATATCTTTCCCCCTTGAGCATAGCAACTTGATTCTGAGCATCACACCAAATCCTCTCTCCACAACAACATGCCTTTATATTTTAGGGTCTGCTGGCTGCACCTTGTCAGTCACATGTCATTCGAAGAAATGACAGGAGCACAGGGGCCCACCACTGATATTGGTCACACATCTGCACTCCATTGCTCCAGGCCCAGTTCCCTGCTGGCTCCTACTCACTGGCATCTCGGTTCTTCACCATGGTCAGGAATTCCACTCAGTCAAAAATGGCACTCCCTGGTTCAGTCATGATGAGCAACAGGAGATCTAAAGGTTCCCAGGGATTTCTGGTCATGGGATTCTCAAACACTTCACGCTATTGCCCTAGCCATATTTCAGGAATGAAGAAGTTGGCACTGTGGTTTTTGATTCCTTCAGGAGCCATTACCTGTTGAGGAATCTCCTTTCAGTAGAAGCTCTGGAGATTGCATGTAGGCAAAGTTTTTCAAGGAGTAGCAAAATGTCACAGGAATCCAGGCCCATTGGGGTCTCAAATATGAGGTTCATGTGAGTTTTGGCTCTCAACTAGAGCTGAAAAGGCTTTAACAGCAAAATCATGTGAAATCCTGGCTGAGATTTCCAGTGCTGTGGAGAAAGCCACCCTCAGCGTAGATCTCAGTTTCCAAAGGCTCCTCTAATGCCTGGCCTTGGAAAATCCCAACACAATTCATGGCAAGAGTTCTCTGAGATCAGTTCCAGAACTCAGTCTCTAATGGCATCACACCAGAGTTCAAGCTGTAGTTGACCCAGTCATCTTTTCCAACCGCCACACAAAAGACCACTATTCTAACAAAAACGCTCCTACATGGCCCTTGTCTTCTTCCATACAGACACTCATCATAACATTCTGGCTGGGGGTTTGCATAGGGGAAGCCGTCTTAGATGGTGTGCCGAGTAAGCTCTCATGCCTACCATATGCCAAATGTCATGGTGGCCTGGACACCCTTCCTGAGAAACAGGATATATAAAATGGGCCTCTACTTCATACTGCTCTGCTTCTCAAATTCGAGGCCTCCTGCCTGCCAGGGGTAGATTCTTTATGCGTACTGGACTCATGAAAAAACCCAAACACCTGTGTGCTAGTTCCTGGAGCACTTGCAACAACTCATTTGACCCACAGGATCCCTGTTCTGACTTCATAGTGGTCAGGAGCCTGACCAGAGGAAGGCAAGAGACTTCATCCAATATTACACTTCTTTTTCATTCTTTTAGATTTGGATGGACACATGGGATTTTTCTTGAGTTCTTTTGGGTGCCTAGAATGTAATTCACAGCCACACACAGGGCCAAGAGTCTGATTCAGACACAGCTTTTACAAAGCACTTTACCTAAAAGGCAGAGATTAGGCCTCCTCATTTCCATTGGAAACTGTTTTCTGAAGGATTCCCAAAATAGTGCCTGAAGGCAAACACCTCCCTGACTTAGAGGGGAACAGAACAATAGGGAGGAAAGAAGCCTGGAGAAATACTTTTCTTTAATTGAACACTGTGGCACTGACAGCTCCCAATCATGCAACTTGGGTGGCTATCTATCCAAGCAGGGATTCTCCAGAGGGATCCTTGCCAGTCACGCTAATTTTTAACTTTTCTGAGATGCTTGGCATTCCCTTCAGCAATCCAGTCCATGGTCATGTCACAAAGCTTGATGGTGGTACACATCTTGGACACAAAACCACGAACCCCTTCAGAGAGCGGCCGAAATTCAGGAAGAATACAGGAACTTAGGATCTTGGTAGGTGTTGCCCATCTGCAAGGCAAGCAGCAGTCCATTCATAAATTGGCCATGAGGAGTCCTGCAAAGATTTCCACTACACAGGATACATTCACGGCTGCATTCTTCTCTCTACTCACTTTAACCACAAACCCAGTGGGATCCACTGACATAGAAAGACTCACTAGTTAACAGTCCATTTTAAACCAACAACAACAACAACAACAAAACGGTTTTCATTCATGCTCTCAGAACATGAGACAAAAGTACAAATTGAAAAACACACCCACTAAGACACACAAACCACCCCTGTATTTGGTCTGCATCTATCCACTCTGTCCTCTGACTGGTGGGTGAAAATATCTTCCTTAGCAGTGGCCTGCCCTGTCTCAGCTCTGGTCTCCTTGTCCATCTGTGTGTAGTTGTCAGGAGCCAGCAATGAGCCAATACTTCTCTCTCAAGAAAAACCCCTGTCCAGACCATTCAAGGCATTTTGCTATCCACACATCACTAGGTGCCAAGAAAGAATGACTCTGGCCTTGGTACAGAGAAACAAGTGAGCCCACTGGGACTGGAACTGCTTGTGGGTGCCTCGCCTCCTGGATCCCAAGTTCAGAGAGTTCCATCACTAAGGAAGTGAGGTGAGGTCACTTCCTTCAGGAAGTGAATGAGGTCACTGCCTTGACAACCACTTTGTCCTAACAGTAGTTTCTAAGGGTCCCATGAGATGGAGGCTGCCCCACCTTCCTGGGACATTTTCCCAAGACATAAAGTTCTATATACCCTAGGAGCCCGGATTCAGCAACCCACACAGGCCTGATTGTGTCCATCTTCTCTACATTGAGAAGAGGGTGGCTGATTCAGCCACATCTCTTCATCTTGACTGGGTTTTTGGCCATGGAAGATGACGTTAGACCTCACAGGTCCTACCTAGCTGCCTACATTTGCTCCACGGATTATTTCTGCATCTACCTTTGAGCTTCTCAGCAGCTGTAGGATTCCCTACATTCCTACAGGGCAAGATCAACTCAGGACCTGCTGTTATGTGAAAATAGACAAAGGGAACAGGGTATGGTTAAGGATATATCAGGTTCTATTTTGGGTAGGAGTCATTCTGCTGGATGAATACGGGTATTGGGAACTGGGATATTTATAGAATGTAAGGAGAAATGTGAGTATGAAAATAGAAAACTAGGTAAGATCTGAAGCACACAAGGGTGTTGGGCCCTTGACTTGCACACATAGTTGTGATTTATGTTCTGCAGAGGTGAATCCTCTCAATCCATATACAATGGCATAAGATCTTGTTCCTGGGACTACTGAATGTAAAACAGATCTTCCAGTGAAATTGAGATACTAGGCAGATTCCAGTGTAGGGAAAGGAAGAAGTGTGAGTTTAGCATTTGGACAAAAGGCCCATTTTGCAATGGAATGAAGTTCTATTAGAGTGTAAATGGGAATGTCAGCACACATGAAGAGTCAGTCACAACAAGGCACTTGGGGAAATAGATATCAATAGTGATGTTAGGAGATCTGGAATGTACAAAATGAGTGACAAGATCAGGGATATTTTGAACAGGGGGGTGATTGAATTAACCTTTGTTAAAAAGAAACAAGTGTATACACACCATAGGATTGAAATTTGAAAAGAGTAGGAAACACAGATATAGATGATTTTAGTAATCCATGCTCTCATTAAAATGAGGCTTTTGTACAAGAATAAGATAAGTGTGAATTTTGCATTTTGTGTCCAGAAGATGATGTGATGAAAGGAATACATGGAGCAGGGGACAGGCGTATTTCTTCCACTATTTCTGGGAGCATGTTTTTGAAACCCTATGATTTAGGGTTTGCGGATAAAATAGGTGGACCTGGGTCTACGTATATAAAGATGATGCATGAATAGACCATATGGTGAAAAAAAGAACTATAACAGGTTACTATTTTGAATAATGGATTGAATTGATATTTCAATAAATAGATGAAATCTGGTATTCACATACAAATATTCAATCCCAGTAGGCATACATCTATTGGTAATATTAGGGTTACTAATTATACCAAACTGGGTTTGAGTTTTGCTTCGAAAATGATGATGGAATTCAAAAGTAATGTGTTTTAAAAGACATCTCATGAAAAAGCAAGTAAAGATCCATAGAGAAATCCATGGGTTCTGATACCGGGAGTGAAGTGAATCATATGCATATCAATTTGTGAATATTGGATGAAATGATACATCCTATGATTTATCATTTTCGAAGAAATAGGAATTTAACAATTTTGAATGAAAATTTACTTCAAAATACACATCATGTTTCATATGAATATTCTTTCATTGATGTTCAACTGGGTCACTTACTGTAGAAATATTAGGGTTCGTACTCAATCTTCACTCAAGTTCATTTTGAGTATTCAGAAATGAATATGTAGAGCAAGAAAATGAATATGTCTGAGAAATATCTTGTGAAAAGTTGATTTAAATCAACACAGATGGACATGAAAGAATCAAGGTAGTATAAGTATATGACACATGTATTTCATGTTTGCAAATCCATAGTATATATTTAATATATTAAAATGTAAGGTACCTATGCCAATCAAAATTCCTAAGGGGATATATGTCCTTCACATATGTACCCAAAATATTCATTTTCCTCTACATTGTTTCATGTATAAACTTGTTGAAGTATAAGCTCACCACAGCTTGAATTTTTAGTTACCTCAGTGTATTGGGGGGAAGTGATCTCTTCATGAAATTTGTATTTTCCAAAGTCAGAATACTCTCAAGAATATAACTGTGATGGCAGGAGGATTATACATGTGTATATAAAAATGTACATTGTGACCCAGGCGACAGAGACAGGGAGTCAGGAAGTTACATATTTGTGAATTTTGAAAATTCATGGAGAAATAAAAGGAGAAAAATGTGTCGGAGGTTTTATAATATGTATCTCTGATGAAGCAAAAGGCAAGTCCAAGTAGACACCGTGCCTCCTATCAAATGCCTCTACTTCTAGTCCTTTAGGAGTATTTTTATCGATGTTATGATAAGGAGTCAGAGTCCAGTAAGATATGGTTTATCGTCAGAGATTCGATATTTCAAATGGCAAAACGGAAAATGGGTCTAATATACATGCGAACATGTGCCACATAAAAATCTTCCACTGTCATCCACCACAATGCCTTGACAATACTATCACCCCAAATAACACACCATGAGAGGAGAAGAAGAAAAAAATCTGTGAATACGTATCTGGAATTAGAAATTCTGAGGAGCTCACAAACTTGGGTGTGGCAGAAGAGATCCCAAAAGTAGGGGGCAGGGTAAACAAACCACAAACATGGAACATTGCTGGCCTAATGACTTCTTGACTATCTGCCTCTGACATTTGTGCACTAGAAATACAGGTTTGTGCTTTAGCTTCCTTTGCAGTGAGACCATGAAAGCTTGGTCTCAGTCTTTGTGAACAGGAGGACATGGTTTTATATTTTCCAATACCAGCAGGAGGCAGCAGAGCTGAATCCTCTCTTTGTAGGGTAACTGTGGCCATGGGGTATGAATGTCTCCCTGGGTGGATTGTGAAGCCTTTGGCTCACCCTCCAGTTTTAATGGCATTTCTTGCAGCTTCTCTGGAAAATTGGTGGGTGTTTTTTTTTTTTGAAATACATAAAGGTCAACTGGGAAATGGTGCTAGAGGGAGCTCTGTCACGTGGGGTGGTTCAGGGTCTGAAGGAAAAAACACAAACTGGGCTGCTACCCAGTATATCTTTCCCCCTTGAGCATAGCAACTTGATTCTGAGCATCACACCAAATCCTCTCCCCACAACAAAATGCCTTTATATTTTAGGGTCTGCTGGCTGCACCTTGTCAGTCACATGTCATTCGAAGAAATGACAGGAGCACAGGGGCCCACCACTGATATTGGTCACACATCTGCACTCCATTGCTCCAGGCCCAGTTCCCTGCTGGCTCCTACTCACTGGCATCTCGGTTCTACACCATGGTCAGGAATTCCACTCAGTCAAAAATGGCACTCCCTGGTTCAGTCATGATGAGCAACAGGAGATCTAAAGGTTCCCAGGGATTTCTGGTCATGGGATTCTCAAACACTTCACGCTATTGCCCTAGCCATATTTCAGGAATGAAGAAGTTGGCACTGTGGGTTTTGATTCCTTCAGGAGCCATTACCTGTTGAGGAACCTCCTTTCAGTAGAAGCTGTGGAGATTGCATGCAGGCAAAGCTTTTGAAGGAGTGGCGAAAGGTCACAGGAATCCAGGCCCATTGGGGTCTCAAATATGAGGTTCATGTGAGTTTTGGCTCTCAACTAGAGCTGAAAAGGCTTTAACAGCAAAATCATGTGAAATCCTGGCTGAGATTTCCAGTGCTGTGGAGAAAGCCACCCTCAGCGTAGATCTCAGTTTCCAAAGGCTCCTCTAATGCCTGGCCTTGGAAAATCCCAACAAAATTCATGGCAAGAGTTCTCTGAGATCAGTTCCAGAACTCAGTCTCTAATGGCATCACACCAGAGTTCAAACTGGAGTTGACCCAGTCATCTTTTCCAACCGCCACACAAAAGACCACTATTCTAACAAAAACGCTCCTACATGGCCCTTGTCTTCTTCCATACAGACACTCATCATAACATTCTGGCTGGGGGTTTGCATAGGGGAAGCCGTCTTAGATGGTGTGCCGAGTAAGCTCTCATGCCTACCATATGCCAAATGTCATGGTGGCCTGGACACCCTTCCTGAGAATCAGGATATATAAAATGGGCCTCTACTTCATACTGCTCTGCTTCTCAAATTCGAGGCCTCCTGCCTGCCAGGGGTAGACTCTTTATGCGTACTGGACTCATGAAAAAACCCAAACACCTGTGTGCTAGTTCCTGGAGCACTTGCAACAACTCATTTGACCCAGAGGATCCCTGTTCTGACTTCATAGTGGTCAGGAGCCTGACCAGAGGAAGGCAAGAGACTTCATCCAATATTACACTTCTTTTTCATTCTTTTAGATTTGGATGGACACATGGGATTTTTCTTGAGTTCTTTTGGGTGCCTAGAATGTAATTCACAGCCACACACAGGGCCAAGAGTCTGATTCAGACACAGCTTTTACAAAGCACTTTACCTAAAAGGCAGAGATTAGGCCTCCTCATTTCCATTGGAAACTGTTTTCTGAAGGATTCCCAAAATAGTGCCTGAAGGCAAACACCTCCCTGACTTAGAGGGGAACAGAACAATAGGGAGGAAAGAAGCCTGGAGAAATACTTTTCTTTAATTGAACACTGTGGCACTGACAGCTCCCAATCATGCAACTTGGGTGGCTATCTATCCAAGCAGGGATTCTCCAGAGGGATCCTTACCTGTCACGCTAATTTTTGACTTTTCTGAGATGCTTGGCATTCCCTTCAGCAATCCAGTCCATGGTCATGTCACAAAGCTTGATGGTGGTACACATCTTGGACACAAAACCACGAACCCCTTCAGAGAGCGGCCGAAATTCAGGAAGAACACAGGAACTTAGGATCTTGGTAGGTGTTGCCCATCTGCAAGGCAAGCAGCAGTCCATTCATAAATTGGCCATGAGGAGTCCTGCAAAGATTTCCACTACACAGGATACATTCACGGCTGCATTCTTCTCTCTACTCACTTTAACCACAAACCCAGTGGGATCCACTGACATAGAAAGACTCACTAGATAACAGTCCATTTTAAACCAACAACAACAACAACAACAAAACGGTTTTCATTCATGCTCTCAGAACATGAGACAAAAGTACAAATTGAAAAACACACCCACTAAGACACACAAACCACCCCTGTATTTGGTCTGCATCTATCCACTCTGTCCTCTGACTGGTGGGTGAGAATATCTTCCTTAGCAGTGGCCTGCCCTGTCTCAGCTCTGGTCTCCTTGTCCATCTGTGTGTAGTTGTCAGGAGCCAGCAATGAGCCAATACTTCTCTCTCAGGAAAAACCCCTGTCCAGACCATTCAAGGCATTTTGCTATCCACACATCACTAGGTGCCAAGAAAGAATGACTCTGGCCTTGGTACAGAGAAACAAGTGAGCCCACTGGGACTGGAACTGCTTGTGGGTGCCTCGCCTCCTGGATCCCAAGTTCAGAGATTTCCATCACTAAGGAAGTGAGGTGAGGTCACTTCCTTCAGGAAGTGAATGAGGTCACTGCCTTGACAACCACTTTGTCCTAACAGTAGTTTCTAAGGGTCCCAAGAGATGGAGGCTGCCCCACCTTCCTGGGACATTTTCCCAAGACATAAAGTTCTATATACCCTAGGAGCCCAGATTCAGCAACCCACACAGGCCTGATTGTGTCCATCTTCTCTGCATTGAGAAAAGGGTGGCTGATTCAGCCACATCTCTTCATCTTGACTGGGTTTTTGGCCATGGAAGATGACTTTAGACCTCACAGGTCCTACCTAGCTGCCTACATTTGCTCCACGGATTATTTCTGCATCTACCTTTGAGCTTCTCAGCAGCTGTAGGATTCCCTACATTCCTACACGGCAAGATCAACTCAGGACCTGCTGTTATGTGAAAATAGACAAAGGGAACAGGGTATGGTTAAGGACATATCAGGTTCTATTTTGGGTAGGAGTCATTCTGCTGGATGAATACGGGTATTGGGAACTGGGATATTTATAGAATGTAAGGAGAAATGTGAGTATGAAAATAGAAAACTAGGTAAGATCTGAAGCACACAAGGGTGTTGGGCCCTTGACTTGCACACATAGTTGTGATTTATGTTCTGCAGAGGTGAATCCTCTCAATCCATATACAATGGCATAAGATCTTGTTCCTGGGACTACTGAATGTAAAACAGATCTTCCAGTGAAATTGAGATACTAGGCAGATTCCAGTGTAGGGAAAGGAAGAAGTGTGAGTTTAGGATTTGGACAAAAGGCCCATTTTGCAATGGAATGAAGTTCTATTAGAGTGTAAATGGGAATGTCAGCACACATGAAGAGTCAGTCACAACAAGGCACTTGGGGAAATAGATATCAATAGTGATGTTAGGAGATCTGGAATGTACAAAATGAGTGACAAGATCAGGGATATTTTGAACAGGGGGGTGATTGAATTAACCTATGTTAAAAAGAAACAAGTGTATACACACCATAGGATTGAAATTTGAAAAGAGTAGGAAACACAGATATAGATGATTTTAGTAATCCATGCTCTCATTAAAATGAGGCTTTTGTACAAGAATAAGATAAGTGTGAATTTTGCATTTTGTGTCCAGAAGATGATGTGATGAAAGGAATACATGGAGCAGGGGACAGGCGTATTTCTTCCACTATTTCTGGGAGCATGTTTTTGAAACCCTATGATTTAGGGTTTGGGGATAAAAATAGGTGGACCTGGGTCTACGTATATAAAGATGATGCATGAATAGACCATATGGTGAAAAAAAGAACTATAACAGGTTACTATTTTGAATAATGGATTGAATTGATATTTTAATAAATACATGAAATCTGGTATTCACATACAAATATTCAATCCCAGTAGCCATACATCTATTGGTAATATTAGGGTTACTAATTATACCAAACTGGGTTTGAGTTTTGCTTCGAAAATGAGGATGGAATTCAAAAGTAATGTGTTTTAAAAGAAATCTCATGAAAAAGCAAGTAAAGATCCATAGAGAAATCCATGGGTTCTGATACCGGGAGTGAAGTGAATCATATGCATATAATTTGTGAATATTGGATGAAATGATACATCCTATGATTTATCATTTTCGAAGAAATAGGAATTTAACAATTTTGAATGAAAATTTACTTCAAAATACACATCATGTTTCATATGAATATTCTTTCATTGATGTTCAACTGGGTCACTTACTGTAGAAATATTAGGGTTCGTACTCAATCTTCACTCAAGTTCATTTTGAGTATTCAGAAATGAATATGTAGAGCAAGAAAATGAATATGTCTGAGAAATATCTTGTGAAAAGTTGATTTAAATCAACACAGATGGACATGAAAGAATCAAGGTAGTATAAGTATATGACACATGTATTTCATGTTTGCAAATCCATAGTATATATTTAATATATTAAAATGTAAGGTACCTATGCCAATCAAAATTCCTAAGGGGATATATGTCCTTCACATATGTACCCAAAATATTCATTTTCCTCTACATTGTTTCATGTATAAACTTGTTGAAGTATAAGCTCACCACAGCTTGAATTTTTAGTTACCTCAGTGTATTGGGGGGAAGTGATCCCTTCATGAAATTTGTATTTTCCAAAGTCAGAATACTCTCAAGAATATAACTGTGATGGCAGGAGGATTATATATGTGTATATAAAAATATACATTGTGACCCAGGCGACAGAGACAGGGAGTCAGGAAGTTACATATTTGTGAATTTTGAAAATTCATGGAGAAATAAAAGGAGAAAAATGTGTGGGAGGTTTTATAATATGTATCTCTGATGAAGTAAAAGGCAAGTCCAAGTAGACACCGTACCTCCTATCAAATGCCTCTACTTCTAGTTTTTTAGGAGTATTTTTATCGATGTTATGATAAGGAGTCAGAGTCCAGTAAGTTATGGGTTAGTGTCAGAGATTCGATATTTCAAATGGCAAAACGGAAAATGGGTCTAATATACATGCGAACATGTGCCACATAAAAATCTTCCACTGTCATCCACCACAATGCCTTGACAATACTATCACCCCAAATAACACACGATGAGAGGAGAAGAAGAAAAAAATCTGTGAATACATATCTGGATTAGAAATTCTGAGGAGCTCACAAACTTGGGTGTGGCAGAAGAGATCCCAAAAGTAGGGGGCAGGGTAAACAAACCACAAACATGGAACATTGCTGGCCTAATGACTTCTTGACTATCTGCCTCTGACATTTGTGCACTAGAAATATAGCTTTGTGCTTTAGCTTCCTTTGCAGTGAGACCATGAAAGTTTGGTCTCAGTCTATGTGAACAGGAGGACATGGTTTTATATTTTCCAATACCAGCAGGAGGCAGCAGAGCTGAATCCTCTCTTTGTAGGGTAACTGTGGCCATAGGGTATGAATGTCTCCCTTGGTGGATTGTGAAGCCTTTGGCTCACCCTCCAGTTTTAATGGCATTTCTTGCAGCTTCTCTGGAAAATTGGTGGGTGTTTATTTTTTGAAATACATAAAGGTCAACTGGGGCACGGTGCAGGAGGGAGCTCTGTCACGTGGGGTGGTTCAGGGTCTGAAGGAAAAAACACAAACTGGGCTGCTACCCAGTATATCTTTCCCCCTTGAGCATAGCAACTTGATTCTGAGCATCACACCAAATCCTCTCCCCACAACAACATGCCTTTATATTTTAGGGTCTGCTGGCTGCACCTTGTCAGTCACATGTCATTCGAAGAAATGACAGGAGCACAGGGGCCCACCACTGATGTTGGTCACACATCTGCACTTCATTGCTCCAGGCCCAGTTCCCTGCTGGCTCCTACTCACTGGCATCTCGGTTCTTCACCATGGTCAGGAATTCCACTCAGTCAAAAATGGCACTCCCTGGTTCAGTCATGATGAGCAACAGGAGATCTAAAGGTTCTCCAGGGATTTCTGGTCATGGGATTCTCAAACACTTCACGCTATTGCCCTAGCCATATTTCAGGAATGAAGAAGTTGGCACTGTGGGTTTTGATTCATTCAGGAGCCATTACCTGTTGAGGAATCTCCTTTCAGTAGAAGCTCTGGAGATTGCATGCAGGCAAAGCTTTTCAAGGAGTGGCGAAAGGTCCCAGGAATCCAGGCCCATTGGGGTCTCAAATATGAGGTTCATGTGAGTTTTGGCTCTCAACTAGAGCTGAAAAGGCTTTAACAGCAAAATCATGTGAAATCCTGGCTGAGATTTCCAGTGCTGTGGAGAAAGCCACCCTCAGCGTAGATCTCAGTTTCTAAAGGCTCCTGTAATGCCTGGCCTTGGAAAATCCCAAAACAATTCATGGCAAGAGTTCTCTGAGATCAGTTCCAGAACTCAGTCTCTAATGGCATCACACCAGAGTTCAAGCTGTAGTTGACCCAGTCATCTTTTCCAACCGCCACACAAAAGACCACTATTCTAACAAAAACGCTCCTACATGCCCCTTGTCTTCTTCCATACAGACACTCATCATAACATTCTGGCTGGGGGTTTGCATAGGGGAAGCCGTCTTAGATGGTGTGCCGAGTAAGCTCTCATGCCTACCATATGCCAAATGTCATGGTGGCCTGAACACCCTTCCTGAGAAACAGGATATATAAAATGGGCCTCTACTTCATACTGCTCTGCTTCTCAAATTCGAGGCCTCCTGCCTGCCAGGGGTAGATTCTTTATGCGTACTGGACTCATGAAAAAACCCAAACACCTGTGTGCTAGTTCCTGGAGCACTTGCAACAACTCATTTGACCCAGAGGATCCCTGTTCTGACTTCATAGTGGTCAGGAGCCTGACCAGAGGAAGGCAAGAGACTTCATCCAAAATTACACTTCTTTTTCATTCTTATAGATTTGGATGGACACATGGGATTTTTCTTGAGTTCTTTTGGGTGCCTAGAATGTAATTCACAGCCACACACAGGGCCAAGAGTCTGATTCAGACACAGCTTTTACAAAGCACTTTACCTAAAAGGCAGAGATTAGGCCTCCTCATTTCCATTTGAAACTGTTTTCTGAAGGATTCCCAAAAATAGTGCCTGAAGGCAAACACCTCCCTGACTTTCAGGGGAACAGAACAATAGGGAGGAAAGAAGCCTGGAGAAATACTTTTCTTTAATTGAACACTGTGGCACTGACAGCTCCTAATCATGCAACTTGGGTGGCTATCTATCCAAGCAGGGATTCTCCAGAGGGATCCTTACCAGTCATGCTAATTTTTGACTTTTCTGAGATGCTTGGCATTCCCTTCAGCAATCCAGTACATGGTCATGTCACAAAGCTTGATGGTGGTACACATCTTGGACACAAAACCACGAACCCTTTCAGAGAGCGGCTGAAATTCAGGAAGAATACAGGAACTTAGTATCTTTGTAGGTGTTGCCCATCTGCAAGGCAAGCAGCAGTCCATTCATAAATTGGCCATGAGGAGTCCTGCAAAGATTTCCACTACACAGGATACATTCACGGCTGCATTCTTCTCTCTACTCACTTTAACCACAAACCCAGTGGGATCCACTGACATAGAAAGACTCACTAGTTAACAGTCCATTTTAAACCAACAACAACAACAATAACAAAACGGTTTTCATTCATGCTCTCAGAACATGAGACAAAAGTACAAATTGAAAAACACACCCACTAAGACACACAAACCACCCCTGTATTTGGTCTGCATCTATCCACTCTGTCCTCTGACTGGTGGGTGAGAATATCTTCCTTAGCAGTGGCCTGCCCTGTCTCAGCTCTGGTCTCCTTGTCCATCTGTGTGTAGTTGTCAGGAGCCAGCAATGAGCCAATACTTCTCTCTCAGGAAAAACCCCTGTCCAGACCATTCAAGGCATTTTGCTATCCACACATCACTAGGTGCCAAGAAAGAATGACTCTGGCCTTGGTACAGAGAAACAAGTGAGCCCACTGGGACTGGAACTGCTTGTGGGTGCCTCGCCTCCTGGATCCCAAGTTCAGAGAGTTCCATCACTAAGGAAGTGAGGTGAGGTCACTTCCTTCAGGAAGTGAATGAGGTCACTGCCTTGACAACCACTTTGTCCTAACAGTAGTTTCTAAGGGTCCCATGAGATGGAGGCTGCCCCACCTTCCTGGGACATTTTCCCAAGACATAAAGTTCTATATACCCTAGGAGCCCGGATTCAGCAACCCACACAGGCCTGATTGTGTCCATCTTCTCTGCATTGAGAAGAGGGTGGCTGATTCAGCCACATCTCTTCATCTTGACTGGGTTTTTGGCCATGGAAGATGACTTTAGACCTCACAGGTCCTACCTAGCTGCCTACATTTGCTCCACGGATTATTTCTGCATCTACCTTTGAGCTTCTCAGCAGCTGTAGGATTCCCTACATTCCTACACGGCAAGATCAACTCAGGACCTGCTGTTATGTGAAAATAGACAAAGGGAACAGGGTATGGTTAAGGACATATCAGGTTCTATTTTGGGTAGGAGTCATTCTGCTGGATGAATACGGGTATTGGGAACTGGGATATTTATAGAATGTAAGGAGAAATGTGAGTATGAAAATAGAAAAAAAGGTAAGATCTGAAGCACACAAGGGTGTTGGGCCCTTGACTTGCACACATAGTTGTGATTTATGTTCTGCAGAGGTGAATCCTCTCAATCCATATACAATGGCATAAGATCTTGTTCCTGGGACTACTGAATGTAAAACAGATCTTCCAGTGAAATTGAGATACTAGGCAGATTCCAGTGTAGGGAAAGGAAGAAGTGTGAGTTTAGCATTTGGACAAAAGGCCCATTTTGCAATGGAATGAAGTTCTATTAGAGTGTAAATGGGAATGTCAGCACACATGAAGAGTCAGTCACAACAAGGCACTTGGGGAAATAGATATCAATAGTGATGTTAGGAGATCTGGAATGTACAAAATGAGTGACAAGATGAGGGATATTTTGAACAGGGGGGTGATTGAATTAACCTATGTTAAAAAGAAACAAGTGTATACACACCATAGGATTGAAATTTGAAAAGAGTAGGAAACACAGATATAGATGATTTTAGTAATCCATGCTCTCATTAAAATGAGGCTTTTGTACAAGAATAGGATAAGTGTGAATTTTGCATTTTGTGTCCAGAAGATGATGTGATGAAAGGAATACATGGAGCAGGGGACAGGCGTATTTCTTCCACTATTTCTGGGAGCATGTTTTTGAAACCCTATGATTTAGGGTTTGGGGATAAAAATAGGTGGACCTGAGTCTACGTATATAAAGATGATTTATAAATTGACCATACGGTGAAAAAAAAAAAAACTATAACATGTTACTATTTTGAATAATGGATTGAATTGATATTTTAATAAATACATGAAATCTGGTATTCATATACAAATATTCAATCCCAGTAGGCATACATCTATTGGTAATATTAGGGTTACTAATTATACCAAACTGGGTTTGAGTTTTGCTTCGAAAATGATGATGGAATTCAAAAGTAATGTGTTTTAAAAGAAATCTCATGAAAAAGCAAGTAAAGATCCATAGAGAAATCCATGGGTTCTGATACCGGGAGTGAAGTGAATCATATGCATATCAATTTGTGAATATTGGATGAAAGGATACATCCTATGATTTATCATTTTCGAAGAAATAGGAATTTAACAATTTTGAATGAAAATTTACTTCAAAATACACATCATGTTTCATATGAATATTCTTTCATTGATGTTCAACTGGGTCACTTACTGTAGAAATATTAGAGTTCGTACTCAATCTTCACTCAAGTTCATTTTGAGTATTCAGAAATGAATATGTAGAGCAAGAAAAGGAATATGTCTGAGAAATATCTTGTGAAAAGTTGATTTAAATCAACACAGATGGACATGAAAGAATCAAGGTAGTATAAGTATATGACACATGTATTTCATGTTTGCAAATCCATAGTATATATTTAATATATTAAAATGTAAGGTACCTATGCCAATCAAAATTCCTAAGGGGATATATGTCCTTCACATATGTACCCAAAATATTCATTTTCCTCTACATTGTTTCATGTATAAACTTGTTGAAGTATAAGCTCACCACAGCTTGAATTTTAGTTACCTCAGTGTATTGGGGGGAAGTGATCTCTTCATGAAATTTGTATTTTCCAAATTCAGAATACTCTCAAGAATATAACTGTGATGGCAGGAGGATTATATATGTGTATATAAAAATATACATTGTGACCCAGGCGACAGAGACAGGGAGTCAGGAAGTTACATATTTGTGAATTTTGAAAAGTCATGGAGAAATAAAAGGAGAAAAATGTGTGGGAGGTTTTATAATATGTATCTCTGATGAAGCAAAAGGCAAGTCCAAGTAGACACCGTACCTCCTATCAAATGCCTCCACTTCTAGTTTTTTAGGAGTATTTTTATCGATGTTATGATAAGGAGTCAGAGTCCAGTAAGTTATGGGTTAGTGTCAGAGATTCGATATTTCAAATGGCAAAACGGAAAATGGGTCTAATATACATGCGAACATGTGCCACATAAAAATCTTCCACTGTCATCCACCACAATGCCTTGACAATACTATCACCCCAAATAACACACGATGAGAGGAGAAGAAGAAAAAAATCTGTGAATACATATCTGGAATTAGAAATTCTGAGGAGCTCACAAACTTGGGTGTGGCAGAAGAGATCCCAAAAGTAGGGGGCAGGGTAAACAAACCACAAACATGGAACATTGCTGGCCTAATGACTTCTTGACTATCTGCCTCTGACATTTTTGCACTAGAAATATAGCTTTGTGCTTTAGCTTCCTTTGCAGTGAGACCATGAAAGCTTGGTCTCAGTCTATCTGAACAGGAGGACATGGTTTTATATTTTCCAATACCAGCAGGAGGCAGCAGAGCTGAATATTCTCTTTGTAGGGTAACTGTGGCCATGGGGTATGAATGTCTCCCTGGGTGGATTGTGAAGCCTTTGGCTCACCCTCCAGTTTTAATGGCATTTCTTGCAGCTTCTCTGGAAAATTGGTGGGTGTTTTTTTTTTGAAATACATAAAGGTCAACTGGGAAATGGTGCTAGAGGGAGCTCTGTCACGTGGGGTGGTTCAGGTTCTGAAGGAAAGAACACAAACTGGGCTGCTACCCAGTATATCTTTCCCCCTTGGGCATAGCAACTTGATTCTGAGCATCACACCAAATCCTCTCCCCACAACAACATGCCTTTATATTTTAGGGTCTGCTGGCTGCACCTTGTCAGTCACATGTCATTCGAAGAAATGACAGAAGCACAGGGGCCCACCACTTATATTGGTCACACATCTGCACTCCATTGCTCCAGGCCCAGTTCCCTGCTGGCTCCTACCCACTGGCATCTCGGTTCTTCACCATGGTCAGAAATTCCACTCAGTCAAAAATGGCACTCCCTGGTTCAGTCATTATGAGCAACAGGAGATCTAAAGGTTCTCCAGGGATTTCTGGTCATGGGATTCTCAAACACTTCACGCTATTGCCCTAGCCATATTTCAGGAATGAAGAAGTTGGCACTGTGGGTTTTGATTCATTCAGGAGCCATTACCTGTTGAGGAATCTCCTTTCAGTAGAAGCTCTGGAGATTGCATGCAGGCAAAGCTTTTCAAGGAGTGGCGAAAGGTCCCAGGAATCCAGGCCCATTGGGGTCTCAAATATGAGGTTCATGTGAGTTTTGGCTCTCAACTAGAGCTGAAAAGGCTTTAACAGCAAAATCATGTGAAATTTTGGCTGAGATTTCCAGGGCTGTGGAGAAAGCCACCCTCAGCATAGATCTCAGTTTCCAAAGGCTCCTCTAATGCCTGGCCTTGGAAAATCCCAACACAATTCATGGCAAGAGTTCTCTGAGATCAGTTCCAGAACTCAGTCTCTAATGGCATCACACCAGAGTTCAAGCTGTAGTTGACCCAGTCATCTTTTCCAACCGCCACACAAAAGACCACTATTCTAACAAAAACGCTCCTACATGGCCCTTGTCTTCTTCCATACAGACACTCATCATAACATTCTGGCTGGGGGTTTGCATAGGGGAAGCCGTCTTAGATGGTGTGCAGAGTAAGCTCTCATGCCTACCATATGCCAAATGTCATGGTGGCCTGGACACCCTTCCTGAGAAACAGGATATATAAAATGGGCCTCTACTTCATACTGCTCTGCTTCTCAAATTCGAGGCCTCCTGCCTGCCAGGGGTAGATTCTTTATGCGTACTGGACTCATGAAAAAACCCAAACACCTGTGTGCTTGTTCCTGGAGCACTTGCAACAACTCATTTGACCCAGAGGATCCCTGTTCTGACTTCATAGTGGTCAGGAGCCTGACCAGAGGAAGGCAAGAGACTTCATCCAATATTACACTTCTTTTTCATTCTTTTAGATTTGGATGGACACATGGGATTTTTCTTGAGTTCTTTTGGGTGCCTAGAATGTAATTCACAGCCACACACAGGGCCAAGAGTCTGATTCAGACACAGCTTTTACAAAGCACTTTACCTAAAAGGCACAGATTAGGCCTCCTCATTTCCATTGGAAACTGTTTTCTGAAGGATTCCCAAAATAGTGCCTGAAGGCAAACACCTCCCTGACTTAGAGGGGAACAGAACAATAGGGAGGAAAGAAGCCTGGAGAAATACTTTTCTTTAATTGAACACTGTGGCACTGACAGCTCCTAATCATGCAACTTGGGTGGCTATCTATCCAAGCAGGGATTCTCCAGAGGGATCCTTACCAGTCACGCTAATTTTTGACTTTTCTGAGATGCTTGGCATTCCCTTCAGCAATCCAGTCCATGGTCATGTCACAAAGCTTGATGGTGGTACACATCTTGGACACAAAACCACGAACCCCTTCAGAGAGCGGCCGAAATTCAGGAAGAATACAGGAACTTAGGATCTTGGTAGGTGTTGCCCATCTGCAAGGCAAGCAGCAGTCCATTCATAAATTGGCCATGAGGAGTCCTGCAAAGATTTCCACTACACAGGATACATTCACGGCTGCATTCTTCTCTCTACTCACTTTAACCACAAACCAAGTGGGATCCACTGACATAGAAAGACTCACTAGTTAACAGTCCATTTTAAACCAACAACAACAACAACAACAAAACGGTTTTCATTCATGCTCTCAGAACATGAGACAAAAGTACAAATTGAAAAACACACCCACTAAGACACACAAACCACCCCTGTATTTGGTCTGAATCTATCCACTCTGTCCTCTGACTGGTGGGTGAGAATATCTTCCTTAGCAGTGGCCTGCCCTGTCTCAGCTCTGGTCTCCTTGTCCATCTGTGTGTAGTTGTCAGGAGCCAGCAATGAGCCAATACTTCTCTCTCAGGAAAAACCCCTGTCCAGACCATTCAAGGCATTTTGCTATCCACACATCACTAGGTGCCAAGAAAGAATGACTCTGGCCTTGGTACAGAGAAACAAGTGAGCCCACTGGGACTGGAACTGCTTGTGGGTGCCTCGCCTCCTGGATCCCAAGTTCAGAGAGTTCCATCACTAAGGAAGTGAGGTGAGGTCACTTCCTTCAGGAAGTGAATGAGGTCACTGCCTTGACAACCACTTTGTCCTAACAGTAGTTTCTAAGGGTCCCATGAGATGGAGGCTGCCCCACCTTCCTGAGACATTTTCCCAAGACATAAAGTTCTATATACCCTAGGAGCCCGGATTCAGCAACCCACACAGGCCTGATTGTGTCCATCTTCTCTGCATTGAGAAGAGGGTGGCTGATTCAGCCACATCTCTTCATCTTGACTGGGTTTTTGGCCATGGAAGATGACTTTAGACCTCACAGGTCCTACCTAGCTGCCTACATTTGCTCCACGGATTATTTCTGCATCTACCTTTGAGCTTCTCAGCAGCTGTAGGATTCCCTACATTCCTACACGGCAAGATCAACTCAGGACCTGCTGTTATGTGAAAATAGACAAAGGGAACAGGGTATGGTTAAGGACATATCAGATTCTATTTTGGGTAGGAGTCATTCTGCTGGATGAATACGGGTATTGGGAACTGGGATATTTATAGAATGTAAGGAGAAATGTGAGTATGAATATAGAAAACTAGGTAAGATCTGAAGCACACAAGGGTGTTGGGCCCTTGACTTGCACACATAGTTGTGATTTATGTTCTGCAGAGGTGAATCCTCTCAATCCATATACAATGGCATAAGATCTTGTTCCTGGGACTACTGAAAGTAAAACAGATCTTCCAGTGAAATTGAGATACTAGGCAGATTCCAGTGTAGGGAAAGGAAGAAGTGTGAGTTTAGGTTTTGGACAAAAGGCCCATTTTGCAATGGAATGAAGTTCTATTAGAGTGTAAATGGGAATGTCAGCACACATGAAGAGTCAGTCACAACAAGGCACTTGGGGAAATAGATATCAATAGTGATGTTAGGAGATCTGGAATGTACAAAATGAGTGACAAGATCAGGGATATTTCGAACAAGGGGGTGATTGAATTAACCTATGTTAAAAAGAAACAAGTGTATACACACCATAGGATTGAAATTTGAAAAGAGTAGGAAACACAGATATAGATGATTTTAGTAATCCATGCTCTCATTAAAATGAGGCTTTTGTACAACAATAAGATAAGTGTGAATTTTGCATTTTGTGTCCAGAAGATGATGTGATGAAATGAATACATGGAGCAGGGGACAGGCGTATTTCTTCCACTATTTCTGGGAGCATGTTTTTGAAACCCTATGATTTAGGGTTTGGGGATAAAAATAGGTGGACCTGGGTCTACGTATATAAAGATGATTTATAAATTGACCATACGGTGAAAAAAAAAAACTATAACATGTTACTATTTTGAATAATGGATTGAATTGATATTTTAATAAATACATGAAATCTGGTATTCACATACAAATATTCAATCCCAGTAGGCATACATCTATTGGTAATATTAGGGTTACTAATTATACCAAACTGGGTTTGAGTTTTGCTTCGAAAATGATGATGGAATTCAAAAGTAATGTGTTTTAAAAGAAATCTCATGAAAAAGCAAGTAAAGATCCATAGAGAAATCCATGGGTTCTGATACCGGGAGTGAAGTGAATCATATGCATATCAATTTGTGAATATTGGATGAAATGATACATCCTATGATTTATCATTTTTGAAGAAATAGGAATTTAACAATTTTGAATGAAAATTTACTTCAAAATACACATCATGTTTCATATGAATATTCTTTCATTGATGTTCAACTGGGTCACTTACTGTAGAAATATTAGAGTTCGTACTCAATCTTCACTCAAGTTCATTTTGAGTATTCAGAAATGAATATGTAGAGCAAGAAAATGAATATGTCTGAGAAATATCTTGTGAAAAGTTGATTTAAATCAACACAGATGGACATGAAAGAATCAAGGTAGTATAAGTATATGACACATGTATTTCATGTTTGCAAATCCATAGTATATATTTAATATATTAAAATGTAAGGTACCTATGCCAATCAAAATTCCTAAGGGGATATATGTCCTTCACATATGTACCCAAAATATTCATTTTCCTCTACATTGTTTCATGTATAAACTTGTTGAAGTATAAGCTCACCACAGCTTGAATTTTTAGTTACCTCAGTGTATTGGGGGGAAGTGATCCCTTCATGAAATTTGTATTTTCCAAAGTCAGAATACTCTCAAGAATATAACTGTGATGGCAGGAGGATTATATATGTGTATATAAAAATATACATTGTGACCCAGGCGACAGAGACAGGGAGTCAGGAAGTTACATATTTGTGAATTTTGAAAAGTCATGGAGAAATAAAAGGAGAAAAATGTGTGGTTGGTTTTATAATATGTATCTCTGATGAAGCAAAAGGCAAGTCCAAGTAGACACCGTGCCTCCTATCAAATGCCTCTACTTCTAGTCCTCTGGAGTATTTTTATCGATGTTATGATAAGGAGTCAGAGTCCAGTAAGTTATGGGTTAGTGTCAGAGATTCGATATTTCAAATGGCAAAACGGAAAATGGGTCTAATATACATGCGAACATGTGCCACATAAAAATCTTCCACTGTCATCCACCACAATGCCTTGACAATACTATCACCCCAAATAACACACGATGAGAGAAGAAGAAAAAAATCTGTGAATATATATCTGGATTAGAAATTCTGAGGAGCTCACAAACTTGGGTGTGGCAGAAGAGATCCCAAAAGTAGGGGGCAGGGAAAACCACAAACATGGAACATTGCTGGCCTAATGACTTCTTGACTATCTGCCTCTGACATTTGTGCACTAGAAATATAGCTTTGTGCTTTAGCTTCCTTTGCAGTGAGACCATGAAAGCTTGGTCTCAGTCTATGTGAACAGGAGGACATGGTTTTATATTTTCCAATACCAGCAGGAGGCAGCAGAGCTGAATCCTCTCTTTGTAGGGTAACTGTGGCCATGGGGTATGAATGTCTCCCTGGGTGGATTGTGAAGTGTTTGGCTCACCCTCCAGTTTTAATGGCATTTCTTGCAGCTTCTCTGGAAAATTGGTGGGTGTTTTTTTTTTTTGAAATACATAAAGGTCAACTGGGGCATGGTGCAGGAGGGAGCTATGTCACGTGGGGTGGTTCAGGGTCTGAAGGAAAAAACACAAACTGGGCTGCTACCCAGTATATCTTTCCCCCTTGAGCATAGCAACTTGATTCTGAGCATCACACCAAATCCTCTCCCCACAACAACATGCCTTTATATTTTAGGGTCTGCTGGCTGCACCTTGTCAGTCACATGTCATTCGAAGAAATGACAGGAGCACAGGGGCCCACCACTGATGTTGGTCACATATCTGCACTTCATTGCTCCAGGCCCAGTTCCCTGCTGGCTCCTACTCACTGGCATCTCGGTTCTTCACCATGGTCAGGAATTCCACTCAGTCAAAAATGGCACTCCCTGGTTCAGTCATGATGAGCAACAGAAGATCTAAAGGTTCTCCAGGGATTTCTGGTCATGGGATTCTCAAACACTTCACGCTATTGCCCTAGCCATATTTCAGGAATGAAGAAGTTGGCACTGTGGGTTTTGATTCCTTCAGGAGCCATTACCTGTTGAGGAATCTCCTTTCAGTAGAAGCTCTAGAGATTGCATGCAGGCAAAGCTTTTCAAGGAGTGGCGAAAGGTCCCAGGAATCCAGGCCCATTGGGGTCTCAAATATGAGGTTCATGTGAGTTTTGGCTCTCAACTAGAGCTGAAAAGGCTTTAACAGCAAAATCCTGTGAAATCCTGGCTGAGATTTCCAGTGCTGTGAAGAAAGCCACCCTCAGCGTAGATCTCAGTTTCCAAAGGCTCCTCTAATGCCTGGCCTTGGAAAATCCCAACACAATTCATGGCAAGAGTTCTCTGAGATCAGTTCCAGAACTCAGTCTCTAATGGCATCACACCAGAGTTCAAGCTGTAGTTGACCCAGTCATCTTTTCCAACCGCCACACAAAAGACCACTATTCTAACAAAAACGCTCCTACATGGCCCTTGTCTTCTTCCATACAGACACTCATCATAACATTCTGGCTGGGGGTTTGCATAGGGGAAGCCGTCTTAGATGGTGTGCCGAGTAAGCTCTCATGCCTACCATATGCCAAATGTCATGGTGGCCTGGACACCCTTCCTGAGAAACAGGATATATAAAATGGGCCTCTACTTCATACTGCTCTGCTTCTCAAATTCGAGGCCTCCTGCCTGCCAGGGGTAGATTCTTTATGCGTACTGGACTCATGAAAAAACCCAAACACCTGTGTGCTAGTTCCTGGAGCACTTGCAACAACTCATTTGACCCAGAGGATCCCTGTTCTGACTTCATAGTGGTCAGGAGCCTGACCAGAGGAAGGCAAGAGACTTCATCCAATATTACACTTCTTTTTCATTCTAATAGATTTGGATGGACACATGGAATTTTACTGAGTTCTTTTGGGTGCCTAGAATGTAATTCACAGCCACACACAGGGCCAAGAGTCTGATTCAGACACAGCTTTTACAAAGCACTTTACCTAAAAGGCAGAGATTAGGCCTCCTCATTTCCATTGGAAACTGTTTTCTGAAGGATTCTCAAAATAGTGCCTGATGGCAAACACCTCCCTGACTTAGACTGGAACAGAACAATAGGGAGGAAAGAAGCCTGGAGAAATACTTTTCTTTAATTGAACACTGTGGCACTGACAGCTCCTAATCATGCAACTTGGGTGGCTATCTATCCAAGCAGGGATTCTCCAGAGGGATCCTTACCAGTCACGCTAATTTTTGACTTTTCTGAGATGCTTGGCATTCCCTTCAGCAATCCAGTCCATGGTCATGTCACAAAGCTTGATGGTGGTACACATCTTGGACACAAAACCACGAACCCCTTCAGAGAGTGGCCGAAATTCAGGAAGAATACAGGAACTTAGGATCTTGGTAGGTGTTGCCCATCTGCAAGGCAAGCAGCAGTCCATTCATAAATTGGCCATGAGGAGTCCTGCAAAGATTTTCTCTACACAGGATACATTCACGGCTGCATTCTTCTCTCTACTCACTTTAACCACAAACCCAGTGGGATCCACTGACATAGAAAGACTCACTAGTTAACAGTCCATTTTAAACCAACAACAACAACAACAACAACAAAACGGTTTTCATTCATGCTCTCAGAACATGAGACAAAAGTACAAATTGAAAAACACACCCACTAAGACACACAAACCACCCCTGTATTTGGTCTGCATCTATCCACTCTGTCCTCTGACTGGTGGGTGAGAATATCTTCCTTAGCAGTGGCCTGCCCTGTCTCAGCTCTGGTCTCCTTGTCCATCTGTGTGTAGTTGTCAGGAGCCAGCAATGAGCCAATACTTCTCTCTCAGGAAAAACCCCTGTCCAGACCATTCAAGGCATTTTGCTATCCACACATCACTAGGTGCCAAGAAAGAATGACTCTGGCCTTGGTACAGAGAAACAAGTGAGCCCACTGGGACTGGAACTGCTTGTGGGTGCCTCACCTCCTGGATCCCAAGTTCAGAGAGTTCCATCACTAAGGAAGTGAGGTGAGGTAACTTCCTTCAGGAAGTGAATGAGGTCACTGCCTTGACAACCACTTTGTCCTAACAGTAGTTTCTAAGGGTCCCATGAGATGGAGGCTGCCCCACCTTCCTGGGACATTTTCCCAAGACATAAAGTTCTATATACCCTAGGAGCCCGGATTCAGCAACCCACACAGGCCTGATTGTGTCCATCTTCTCTGCATTGAGAAGAGGGTGGCTGATTCAGCCACATCTCTTCATCTTGACTGGGTTTTTGGCCATGGAAGATGACTTTAGACCTCACAGGTCCTACCTAGCTGCCTACATTTGCTCCACGGATTATTTCTGCATCTACCTTTGAGCTTCTCAGCAGCTGTAGGATTCCCTACATTCCTACACGGCAAGATCAACTCAGGACCTGCTGTTATGTGAAAATAGACAAAGGGAACAGGGTATGGTTAAGGACATATCAGGTTCTATTTTGGGTAGGAGTCATTGTGCTGGATGAATACGGGTATTGGGAACTGGGATATTTATAGAATGTAAGGAGAAATGTGAGTATGAAAATAGAAAACTAGGTAAGATCTGAAGCACACAAGGGTGTTGGGCCCTTGACTTGCACACATAGTTGTGATTTATGTTCTGCAGAGGTGAATCCTCTCAATCCATATACAATGGCATAAGATCTTGTTCCTGGGACTACTGAATGTAAAACAGATCTTCCAGTGAAATTGAGATACTAGGCAGATTCCAGTGTAGGGAAAGGAAGAAGTGTGAGTTTAGCATTTGGACAAAAGGCCCATTTTGCAATGGAATGAAGTTCTATTAGAGTGTAAATGGGAATGTCAGCACACATGAAGAGTCAGTCACAACAAGGCACTTGGGGAAATAGATATCAATAGTGATGTTAGGAGATCTGGAATGTACAAAATGAGTGACAAGATCAGGGATATTTCGAACAGGGGGGTGATTGAATTAACCTATGTTAAAAAGAAACAAGTGTATACACACCATAGGATTGAAATTTGAAAAGAGTAGGAAACACAGATATAGATGATTTTAGTAATCCATGCTCTCATTAAAATGAGGCTTTTGTACAAGAATAAGATAAGTGTGAATTTTGCATTTTGTGTCCAGAAGATGATGTGATGAAAGGAATACATGGAGCAGGGGACAGGCGTATTTCTTCCACTATTTCTGGGAGCATGTTTTTGAAACCCTATGATTTAGGGTTTGGGGATAAAAATAGGTGGACCTGGGTCTACGTATATAAAGATGATTTATAAATTGACCATACGGTGAAAAAAAAAAACTATAACATGTTACTATTTTGAATAATGGATTGAATTGATATTTTAATAAATACATGAAATCTGGTATTCACATACAAATATTCAATCCCAGTAGGCATACATCTATTGGCAATATTAGGGTTACTAATTATACCAAACTGGGTTTGAGGTTTGCTTCGAAAATGATGATGGAATTCAAAAGTAATGTGTTTTAAAAGAAATCTCATGAAAAAGCAAGTAAAGATCCATAGAGAAATCCATGGGTTCTGATACTGGGAGTGAAGTGAATCATATGCATATCAATTTGTGAATATTGGATGAAATGATACATCCTATGATTTATCATTTCCGAAGAAATAGGGATTTAACAATTTTGAATGAAAATTTACTTCAAAATACACATCATGTTTCATATGAATATTCTTTCATTGATGTTCAACTGGGTCACTTACTGTAGAAATATTAGAGTTCGTACTCAATCTTCACTCAAGTTCATTTTGAGTATTCAGAAATGAATATGTAGAGCAAGAAAATGAATATGTCTGAGAAATATCTTGTGAAAAGTTGATTTAAATCAACACAGATGGACATGAAAGAATCAAGGTAGTATAAGTATATGACACATGTATTTCATGTTTGCAAATCCATAGTATATATTTAATATATTAAAATGTAAGGTACCTATGCCAATCAAAATTCCTAAGGGGATATATGTCCTTCACATATGTACCCAAAATATTCATTTTCCTCTACATTGTTTCATGTATAAACTTGTTGAAGTATAAGCTCACCACAGCTTGAATTTTTAGTTACCTCAGTGTATTGGGGGGAAGTGATCCCTTCATGAAATTTGTATTTTCCAAAGTCAGAATACTCTCAAGAATATAACTGTGATGGCAGGAGGATTATATATGTGTATATAAAAATATACATTGTGACCCAGGCGACAGAGACAGGGAGTCAAGAAGTTACATATTTGTGAATTTTGAAAAGTCATGGAGAAATAAAAGGAGAAAAATGTGTGGGAGGTTTTATAATATGTATCTCTGATGAAGCAAAAGGCAAGTCCAAGTAGACACCATACCTCCTATCAAATGCCTCTACTTCTAGTTTTTTAGGAGTATTTTTATCGATGTTATGATAAGGAGTCAGAGTCCAGTAAGTTATGGGTTAGTGTCAGAGATTCGATATTTCAAATGGCAAAACGGAAAATGGGTCTAATATACATGCGAACATGTGCCACATAAAAATCTTCCACTGTCATCCACCACAATGCCTTGACAATACTATCACACCAAATAACACACGATGAGAGGAGAAGAAGAAAAAAATCTGTGAATACATATCTGGAATTAGAAATTCTGAGGAGCTCACAAACTTGGGTGTGGCAGAAGAGATCCCAAAAGTAGGGGGCAGGGTAAACAAACCACAAACATGGAACATTGCTGGCCTAATGACTTCTTGACTATCTGCCTCTGACATTTGTGCACTAGAAATAGAGCTTTGTGCTTTAGCTTCCTTTGCAGTGAGACCATGAAAGCTTGGTCTCAGTCTATGTGAACAGGAGGACATGGTTTTATATTTTCCAATACCAGCAGGAGGCAGCAGACCTGAATCCTCTCTTTGTAGGGTAACTGTGGCCATGGGGTATGAATGTCTCCCTGGGTGGATTGTGAAGCCTTTGGCTCACCCTCCAGTTTTAATGGCATTTCTTGCAGCTTCTCTGGAAAATTGGTGGGTGTTTTTTTTTTTGAAATACATAAAGGTCAACTGGGGCACGGTGCAGGAGGGAGCTCTGTCACGTGGGGTGGTTCAGGGTCTGAAGGAAAAAACACAAACTGGGCTGCTACCCAGTATATCTTTCCCCCTTGAGCATAGCAACTTGATTCTGAGCATCACACCAAATCCTCTCCCCACAACAACATGCCTTTATATTTTAGGGTCTGCTGGCTGCACCTTGTCAGTCACATGTCATTCGAAGAAATGACAGGAGCACAGGGGCCCACCACTGATGTTGGTCACACATCTGCACTTCATTGCTCCAGGCCCAGTTCCCTGCTGGCTCCTACTCACTGGCATCTCGGTTCTTCACCATGGTCAGGAATTCCACTCAGTCAAAAATGGCACTCCCTGGTTCAGTCATGATGAGCAACAGGAGATCTAATGGTTCTCCAGGGATTTCTGGTCATGGGATTCTCAAACACTTCACGCTATTGCCCTAGCCATATTTCAGGAATGAAGAAGTTGGCACTGTGGGTTTTGATTCATTCAGGAGCCATTACCTGTTGAGGAATCTCCTTTCAGTAGAAGCTCTGGAGATTGCATGCAGGCAAAGCTTTTCAAGGAGTGGCGAAAGGTCCCAGGAATCCAGGCCCATTGGGGTCTCAAATATGAGGTTCATGTGAGTTTTGGCTCTCAACTAGAGCTGAAAAGGCTTTAACAGCAAAATCATGTGAAATCCTGGCTGAGATTTCCAGTGCTGTGGAGAAAGCCACCCTCAGCGTAGATCTCAGTTTCCAAAGGCTCCTCTAATGCCTGGCCTTGGAAAATCCCAACACAATTCATGGCAAGAGTTCTCTGAGATCAGTTCCAGAACTCAGTCTCTAATGGCATCACACCAGAGTTCAAGCTGTAGTTGACCCAGTCATCTTTTCCAACCGCCACACAAAAGACCACTATTCTAACAAAAACGCTCCTACATGGCCCTTGTCTTCTTCCATACAGACACTCATCATAACATTCTGACTGGGGGTTTGCATAGGGGAAGCCGTCTTAGATGGTGTGCCGAGTAAGCTCTCATGCCTACCATATGCCAAATGTCATGGTGGCCTGGGCACCCTTCCTGAGAAACAGGATATATAAAATGGGCCTCTACTTCATACTGCTCTGCTTCTCAAATTCGAGGCCTCCTGCCTGCCAGGGGTAGATTCTTTATGCGTACTGGACTCATGAAAAAACCCAAACACCTGTGTGCTAGTTCCTGGAACACTTGCAACAACTCATTTGACCCAGAGGATCCCTGTTCTGACTTCATAGTGGTCAGGAGCCTGACCAGAGGAAGGCAAGAGACTTCATCCAATATTACACTTCTTTTTCATTCTTTTAGATTTGGATGGACACATGGGATTTTTCTTGAGATCTTTTGGGTGCCTAGAATGTAATTCACAGCCACACACAGGGCCAAGAGTCTGATTCAGACACAGCTTTTACAAAGCACTTTACCTAAAAGGCAGAGATTAGGCCTCCTCATTTCCATTGGAAACTGTTTTCTGAAGGATTCCCAAAATAGTGCCTGAAGGCAAACACCTCCCTGACTTAGAGGGGAACAGAACAATAGGGAGGAAAGAAGCCTGGAGAAATACTTTTCTTTAATTGAACACTGTGGCACTGACAGCTCCTAATCATGCAACTTGGGTGGCTATCTATCCAAGCAGGGATTCTCCAGAGGGATCCTTACCAGTCATGCTAATTTTTGACTTTTCTGAGATGCTTGGCATTCCCTTCAGCAATCCAGTCCATGGTCATGTCACAAAGCTTGATGGTGGTACACATCTTGGACACAAAACCACGAACCCCTTCAGAGAGCGGCCGAAATTCAGGAAGAATACAGGAACTTAGGATCTTGGTAGGTGTTGCCCATCTGCAAGGCAAGCAGCAGTCCATTCATAAATTGGCCATGAGGAGTCCTGCAAAGATTTCCACTACACAGGATACATTCACGGCTGCATTCTTCTCTCTACTCACTTTAACCACAAACCCAGTGGGATCCACTGACATAGAAAGACTCACTAGTTAACAGTCCATTTTAAACCAACAACAACAACAATAACAAAACGGTTTTCATTCATGCTCTCAGAACATGAGACAAAAGTACAAATTGAAAAACACACCCACTAAGACACACAAACCACCCCTGTATTTGGTCTGCATCTATCCACTCTGTCCTCTGACTGGTGGGTGAGAATATCTTCCTTAGCAGTGGCCTGCCCTGTCTCAGCTCTGGTCTCCTTGTCCATCTGTGTGTAGTTGTCAGGAGCCAGCAATGAGCCAATACTTCTCTCTCAGGAAAAACCCCTGTCCAGACCATTCAAGGCATTTTGCTATCCACACATCACTAGGTGCCAAGAAAGAATGACTCTGGCCTTGGTACAGAGAAACAAGTGAGCCCACTGGGACTGGAACTGCTTGTGGGTGCCTCGCCTCCTGGATCCCAAGTTCAGAGAGTTCCATCACTAAGGAAGTGAGGTGAGGTCACTTCCTTCAGGAAGTGAATGAGGTCACTGCCTTGACAACCACTTTGTCCTAACAGTAGTTTCTAAGGGTCCCATGAGATGGAGGCTGCCCCACCTTCCTGGGACATTTTCCCAAGACATAAAGTTCTATATACCCTAGGAGCCCGGATTCAGCAACCCACACAGGCCTGATTGTGTCCATCTTCTCTGCATTGAGAAGAGGGTGGCTGATTCAGCCATATCTCTTCATCTTGACTGGGTTTTTGGCCATGGAAGATGACTTTAGACCTCACAGGTCCTACCTAGCTGCCTACATTTGCTCCACGGATTATTTCTGCATCTACCTTTGAGCTTCTCAGCAGCTGTAGGATTCCCTACATTTTTACACGGCAAAATCAACTCAGGACCTGCTGTTATGTGAAAATAGACAAAGGGAACAGGGTATGGTTAAGGATATATCAGGTTCTATTTTGGGTAGGAGTCATTCTGCTGGATGAATACGGGTATTGGGAACTGGGATATTTATAGAATATAAGGAGAAATGTGAGTATGAAAATAGAAAACTAGGTAAGATCTGAAGCACACAAGGGTGTTGGGCCCTTGACTTGCACACATAGTTGTGATTTATGTTCTGCAGAGTTGAATCCTCTCAATCCATATACAATGGCATAAGATCTTGTTCCTGGGACTACTGAATGTAAAACAGATCTTCCAGTGAAATTGAGATACTAGGCAGATTCCAGTGTAGGGAAAGGAAGAAGTGTGAGTTTAGGATTTGGACAAAAGGCCCATTTTGCAATGGAATGAAGTTCTATTAGAGTGTAAATGGGAATGTCAGCACACATGAAGAGTCAGTCACAACAAGGCACTTGGGGAAATAGATATCAATAGTGATGTTAGGAGATCTGGAATGTACAAAATGAGTGACAAGATCAGGGATATTTTGAACAGGGGGTTGATTGAATTAACCTATGTTAAAAAGAAACAAGTGTATACACACCATAGGATTGAAATTTGAAAAGAGTAGAAAACACAGATATAGATGATTTTAGTAATCCATGCTCTCATTAAAATGAGGCTTTTGTACAAGAATAAGATAAGTGTGAATTTTGCATTTTGTGTTCAGAAGATGATGTGATGAAAGGAATACATGGAGCAGGGGACAGGCGTATTTCTTCCACTATTTCTGGGAGCATGTTTTTGAAACCCTATGATTTAGGGTTTGGGGATAAAAATAGGTGGACCTGGGTCTACGTATATAAAGATGATTTATAAATTGACCATACGGTGAAAAAAAAATATAACATGTTACTATTTTGAATAATGGATTGAATTGATATTTTAATAAATACATGAAATCTGGTATTCACATACAAATATTCAATCCCAGTAGGCATACATCTATTGGTAATATTAGGGTTACTAATTATACCAAACTGGGTTTGAGGTTTGCTTCGAAAATGATGATGGAATTCAAAAGTAATGTGTTTTAAAAGAAATCTCATGAAAAAGCAAGTAAAGATCCATAGAGAAATCCATGGGTTCTGATACCGGGAGTGAAGTGAATCATATGCATATCAATTTGTGAATATTGGATGAAATGATACATCCTATGATTTATCATTTTCGAAGAAATAGGAATTTAACAATTTTGAATGAAAATTTACTTCAAAATACACATCATGTTTCATATGAATATTCTTTCATTGATGTTCAACTGGGTCACTTACTGTAGAAATATTAGGGTTCGTACTCAATCTTCACTCAAGTTCATTTTGAGTATTCAGAAATGAATATGTAGAGCAAGAAAATGAATATGTCTGAGAAATATCTTGTGAAAAGTTGATTTAAATCAACACAGATGGACATGAAAGAATCAAGGTAGTATAAGTATATGACACATGTATTTCATGTTTGCAAATCCATAGTATATATTTAATATATTAAAATGTAAGGTACCTATGCCAATCAAAATTCCTAAGGGGATATATGTCCTTCACATATGTACCCAAAATATTCATTTTCCTCTACATTGTTTCATGTATAAACTTGTTGAAGTATAAGCTCACCACAGCTTGAATTTTTAGTTACCTCAGTGTATTGGGGGGAAGTGATCCCTTCATGAAATTTGTATTTTCCAAAGTCAGAATACTCTCAAGAATATAACTGTGATGGCAGGAGGATTATATATGTGTATATAAAAATATACATTGTGACCCAGGCGACAGAGACAGGGAGTCAGGAAGTTACATATTTGTGAATTTTGAAAAGTCATGGAGAAATAAAAGGAGAAAAATGTGTGGGAGGTTTTATAATATGTATCTCTGATGAAGCAAAAGGCAAGTCCAAGTAGACACCGTACCTCCTATCAAATGCCTCTACTTCTAGTTTTTTAGGAGTATTTTTATCGATGTTATGATAAGGAGTCAGAGTCCAGTAAGTTATGGGTTAGTGTCAGAGATTCGATATTTCAAATGGCAAAACGGAAAATGGGTCTAATATACATGTGAACATGTGCCACATAAAAATCTTCCACTGTCATCCACCACAATGCCTTGACAATACTATCACACCAAATAACACACGATGAGAGGAGAAGAAGAAAAAAATCTGTGAATACATATCTGGAATTAGAAATTCTGAGGAGCTCACAAACTTGGGTGTGGCAGAAGAGATCCCAAAAGTAGGGGGCAGGGTAAACAAACCACAAACATGGAACATTGCTGGCCTAATGACTTCTTGACTATCTGCCTCTGACATTTGTGCACTAGAAATAAAGCTTTGTGCTTTAGCTTCCTTTGCGGTGAGACCATGAAAGCTTGGTCTCAGTCTATGTGAACATGGTTTTATATTTTCCAATACCAGCAGGAGGCAGCAGACCTGAATCCTCTCTTGGTAGGGTAACTGTGGCCATGGGGTATGAATGTCTCCCTGGGTGGATTGTGAAGCCTTTGGCTCACCCTCCAGTTTTAATGGCATTTCTTGCAGCTTCTCTGGAAAATTGGTGGGTGTTTTTTTTTTGAAATACATAAAGGTCAACTGCGGCATGGTGCAGGAGGGAGCTCTGTCACGTGGGGTGGTTCATGTTCTGAAGGAAAAAACACAAAATGGGCTGCTACCCAGTATATCTTTCCCCCTTGAGCATAGCAACTTGATTCTGAGCATCACACCAAATCCTCTCCCCACAACAACATGCCTTTATATTTTAGGGTCTGCTGGCTGCACCTTGTCAGTCACATGTCATTCGAAGAAATGACAGGAGCACAGGGGCCCACCACTGATGTTGGTCACACATCTGCACTTCATTGCTCCAGGCCCAGTTCCCTGCTGGCTCCTACTCACTGGCATCTCGGTTCTTCACCATGGTCAGGAATTCCACTCAGTCAAAAATGGCACTCCCTGGTTCAGTCATGATGAGCAACAGGAGATCTAAAGGTTCTCCAGGGATTTCTGGTCATGGGATTCTCAAACACATCACACTATTGCCCTAGCCATATTTCAGGAATGAAGAAGTTGGCACTGTGGGTTTTGATTCATTCAGGAGCCATTACCTGTTGAGGAATCTCCTTTCAGTAGAAGCTCTAGAGATTGCATGCAGGCAAAGCTTTTCAAGGAGTGGCGAAAGGTCCCAGGAATCCAGGCCCATTGGGGTCTCAAATATGAGGTTCATATGAGTTTTGGCTCTCAACTAGAGCTGAAAAGGCTTTAACAGCAAAATCATGTGAAATCCTGGCTGAGATTTCCAGTGCTGTGGAGAAAGCCACCCTCAGCGTAGATCTCAGTTTCCAAAGGCTCCTCTAATGCCTGGCCTTGGAAAATCCCAACACAATTCATGGCAAGAGTTCTCTGAGATCAGTTCCAGAAGTCAGTCTCTAATGGCATCACACCAGAGTTCAAGCTGTAGTTGACCCAGTCATCTTTTCCAACCGCCACACAAAAGACCACTATTCTAACAAAAACGCTCCTACATGGCCCTTGTCTTCTTCCATACAGACACCCATCATAACATTCTGGCTGGGGGTTTGCATAGGGGAAGCCGTCTTAGATGGTGTGCCGAGTAAGCTCTCATGCCTACCATATGCCAAATGTCATGGTGGCCTGGACACCCTTCCTGAGAAACAGGATATATAAAATGGGCCTCTACTTCATACTGCTCTGCTTCTCAAATTCGAGGCCTCCTGCCTGCCAGGGGTAGATTCTTTATGCGTACTGGACTCATGAAAAAACCCAAACACCTGTGTGCTAGTTCCTGGAGCACTTGCAACAACTCATTTGACCCAGAGGATCCCTGTTCTGACTTCATAGTGGTCAGGAGCCTGACCAGAGGAAGGCAAGAGACTTCATCCAATATTACACTTCTTTTTCATTCTTATAGATTTGGGTGGACACATGGGATTTTTCTTGAGTTCTTTTGGGTGCCTAGAATGTAATTCACAGCCACACACAGGGCCAAGAGTCTGATTCAGACACAGCTTTTACAAAGCACTTTACCTAAAAGGCAGAGATTAGGCCTCCTCATTTCCATTTGAAACTGTTTTCTGAAGGATTCCCAAAAATAGTGCCTGAAGGCAAACACCTCCCTGACTTTCAGGGGAACAGAACAATAGGGAGGAAAGAAGCCTGGAGAAATACTTTTCTTTAATTGAACACTGTGGCACTGACAGCTCCTAATCATGCAACTTGGGTGGCTATCTATCCAAGCAGGGATTCTCCAGAGGGATCCTTACCAGTCACGCTAATTTTTGACTTTTCTGAGATGCTTGGCATTCCCTTCAGCAATCCAGTCCATGGTCATGTCACAAAGCTTGATGGTGGTACACATCTTGGACACAAAACCACGAACCCCTTCAGAGAGCGGCCGAAATTCAGGAAGAATACAGGAACTTAGGATCTTGGTAGGTGTTGCCCATCTGCAAGGCAAGCAGCAGTCCATTCATAAATTGGCCATGAGGAGTCCTGCAAAGATTTCCACTACACAGGATACATTCACGGCTGCATTCTTCTCTCTACTCACTTTAACCACAAACCCAGTGGGATCCACTGACATAGAAAGACTCACTAGTTAACAGTCCATTTTAAACCAACAACAACAACAACAACAACAAAACGGTTTTCATTCATGCTCTCAGAACATGAGACAAAAGTACAAATTGAAAAACACACCCACTAAGACACACAAACCACCCCTGTATTTGGTCTGCATCTATCCACTCTGTCCTCTGACTGGTGGGTGAGAATATCTTCCTTAGCAGTGGCCTGCCCTGTCTCAGCTCTGGTCTCCTTGTCCATCTGTGTGTAGTTGTCAGGAGCCAGCAATGAGCCAATACTTCTCTCTCAGGAAAAACCCCTGTCCAGACCATTCAAGGCATTTAGCTATCCACACATCACTAGGTGCCAAGAAAGAATGACTCTGGCCTTGGTACAGAGAAACAAGTGAGCCCACTGGGACTGGAACTGCTTGTGGGTGCCTCGCCTCCTGGATCCCAAGTTCAGAGAGTTCCATCACTAAGGAAGTGCCTTCAGGAAGTGAATGAGGTCACTGCCTTGACAACCACTTTGTCCTAACAGTAGTTTCTAAGGGTCCCATGAGATGGAGGCTGCCCCACCTTCCTGGGACATTTTCCCAAGACATAAAGTTCTATATACCCTAGGAGCCCGGATTCAGCAACCCACACAGGCCTGATTGTGTCCATCTTCTCTGCATTGAGAAGAGGGTGGCTGATTCAGCCACATCTCTTCATCTTGACTGGGTTTTTGGCCATGGAAGATGACTTTAGACCTCACAGGTCCTACCTAGCTGCCTACATTTGCTCCACGGATTATTTCTGCATCTACCTTTGAGCTTCTCAGCAGCTGTAGGATTCCCTACATTCCTACACGGCAAGATCAACTCAAGACCAGCTGTTATGTGAAAATAGACAAAGGGAACAGGGTATGGTTAAGGATATATCAGGTTCTATTTTGGGTAGGAGTCATTCTGCTGGATGAATACGGGTATTGGGAACTGGGATATTTATAGAATGTAAGGAGAAATGTGAGTATGAAAATAGAAAACTAGGTAAGATCTGAAGCACACAAGGGTGTTGGGCCCTTGACTTGCACACATAGTTGTGATTTATGTTCTGCAGAGGTGAATCCTCTCAATCCATATACAATGGCATAAGATCTTGTTCCTGGGACTACTGAATGTAAAACAGATCTTCCAGTGAAATTGAGATACTAGGCAGATTCTAGTGTAGGGAAAGGAAGAAGTGTGAGTTTAGGATTTGGACAAAAGGCCCATTTTGCAATGGAATGAAGTTCTATTAGAGTGTAAATGGGAATATCAGCACACATGAAGAGTCAGTCACAACAAGGCACTTGGGGAAATAGGTATCAATAGTGATGTTAGGAGAACTGGAATGTAGAAAATGAAGTGACAAGATCAGGGATATTTTGAACAGGGGGGTGATTGAATTAACCTATGTTAAAAAGAAACAAGTGTATACACACCATAGGATTGAAATTTGAAAAGAGTAGGAAACACAGATATAGATGATTTTAGTAATCCAAGCTCTCATTAAAATGAGGCTTTTGTACAAGAATAACATAAGTGTGTATTTTGCATTTTGTGTCCAAAAGATGATGTGATGAAAGGAATACATGGAGCAGGGGACAGGCGTATTTCTTCCACTATTTCTGGGAGCATGTTTTTGAAACCCTATGATTTAGGGTTTTTGGATAAAAATAGGTGGACCTGGGTCTACGTATATAAAGATGATGCATGAATAGACCATATGGTGAAAAAAAGAATTATGACAGATTACTATTTTGAATATTGGATTGAATTGATATTTCAATAAATAAATGAAATCTAGTATTCACATACAAATATTCAATCCCAGTAGGCATACATCTATTGGTAATATTAGGGTTACTAATTATACCAAACTGGGTTTGAGTTTTGCTTCAAAAATGATGATGGAATTCAAAAGTAATGTGTTTTAAAAGAAATCTCATGAAAAAGCAAGTAAAGATCCATAGAGAAATCCATGGGTTCTGATACCGGGAGTGAAGTGAATCATATGCATATCAATTTGTGAATATTGGATGAAATGATACATCCTATGATTTATCGTTTTCGAAGAAATAGGAATTTAACTATTTTGAATGGAAATTTACTTCAAAATACACATCATGTTTCATATGAATATTCTTTCATTGATGTTCAACTGGGTCACTTACTGTAGAAATATTAGGGTTTGTACTCAATCGTCACTCAAGTTCATTTTGAGTATTCAGATATGAATATGTAGAGCAAGAAAATGAATATGTCTGAGAAATATCTTGTGAAAAGTTGATTTAAATCAACACAGATGGACATGAAAGAATCAAGGTGTAGTATAAGTATATGACACATGTATTTCATGTTTGCAAATCCATAGTATATATTTAATATATTAAAATGTAAGGTACCTATGCCAATCAAAATTCCTAAGGGGATATATGTCCTTCACATATGTACCCAAAATATTCATTTTCCTCTACATTGTTTCATGTATAAACTTGTTGAAGTATAAGCTCACCACAGCTTGAATTTTTAGTTACCTCAGTGTATTGGGGGGAAGTGATCCCTTCATGAAATTTGTATTTTCCAAAGTCAGAATACTCTCAAGAATATAACTGTGATGGCAGGAGGATTATATATGTGTATATAAAAATATACATTGTGACCCAGGCGACAGAGACAGGGAGTCAGGAAGTTACATATTTGTGAATTTTGAAAAGTCATGGAGAAATAAAAGGAGAAAAATGTGTGGGAGGTTTTATAATATGTATCTCTGATGAAGCAAAAGGCAAGTCCAAGTAGACACCGTGCCTCCTATCAAATGCCTCTACATCTAGTCCTCTGGAGTATTTTTATCGACGTTATGATAAGGAGTCAGAGTCCAGTAAGTTATGGGTTAGTGTCAGAGATTCGATATTTCAAATGGCAAAACGGAAAATGGGTCTAATATACATGCGAACATGTGCCACATAAAAATCTTCCACTGTCATCTACCACAATGCCTTGACAATACTATCACCCCAAATAACACACGATGAGAGGAGAAGAAGAAAAAAATCTGTGAATACATATCTGGATTAGAAATTCTGAGGAGCTCACAAACTTGGGTGTGGCAGAAGAGACCCCAAAAGTAGGGGGCAGGGTAAACAAACCACAAACATGGAACATTGCTGGCCTAATGACTTCTTGACTATCTGCCTCTGACATTTGTGCACTAGAAATATAGCTTTGTGCTTTAGCTTCCTTTGCAGTGAGACCATGAAAGCTTGGTCTCAGTCTATGTGAACCGGAGGACATGGTTTTATATTTTCCAATACCAGCAGGAGGCAGCAGAGCTGAATCCTCTCTTTGTAGGGTAACTGTGGCCATGGGGTATGAATGTCTCCCTGGGTGGATTGTGAAGCCTTTGGCTCACCCTTCAGTTTTAATGGCATTTCTATCAGCTTCTCTGGAAAATTGGTGGGTGTTTTTTTTTTGAAATACATAAAGGTCAACTGGGAAATGGTGCTAGAGGGAGCTCTGTCACGTGGGGTGGTTCAGGGTCTGAAGGAAAAAACACAAACTGGGCTGCTACCCAGTATATCTTTCCCCCTTGAGCATAGCAACTTGATTCTGAGCATCACACCAAATCCTCTCCCCACAACAACATGCCTTTATATTTTAGGGTCTGCTGGCTGCACCTTGTCAGTCACATGTCATTCGAAGAAATGACAGGAGCACAGGGGCCCACCACTGATGTTGGTCACACATCTGCACTTCATTGCTCCAGGCCCAGTTCCCTGCTGGCTCCTACTCACTGGCATCTCGGTTCTTCACCATGGTCAGGAATTCCACTCAGTCAAAAATGGCACTCCCTGGTTCAGTCATGATGAGCAACAGGAGATCTAAAGGTTCCCAGGGATTTCTGGTCATGGGATTCTCTAGCACTTCACGCTATTGCCCTAGCCATATTTCAGGAATGAAGAAGTTGGCACTGTGGGTTTTGATTCATTCAGGAGCCATTACCTGTTGAGGAATCTCCTTTCAGTAGAAGCTGTGGAGATTGCATGCAGGCAAAGCTTTTCAAGGAGTGGCGAAAGGTCACAGGAATCCAGGCCCATTGGGGTCTCAAATATGAGGTTCATGTGAGTTTTGGCTCTCAACTACAGCTGAAAAAGCTTTAAGAGCAAAATCATGTGAAATCCTGGCTGAGATTTCCAGTGATGTGGAGAAAGCCACCCTCAGCGTAGGTCTCAGTTTCCAAAGGCTCCTCTAATGCCTGGCCTTGGAAAATCCCAACACAATTCATGGCAAGAGTTCTCTGAGATCAGTTCCAGAACTCAGTCTCTAATGGCATCACACCAGAGTTCAAACTGTAGTTGACCCAGTCATCTTTTCCAACCGCCACACAAAAGACCACTATTCTAACAAAAACGCTCCTACATGGCCCTTGTCGTCTTCCATACAGACACTCATCATAACATTCTGGCTGGGGGTTTGCATAGGGGAAGCCGTCTTAGATGGTGTGCCGAGTAAGCTCTCATGCCTACCATATGCCAAATGTCATGGTGGCCTGGACACCCTTCCTGAGAAACAGGATAGATAAAATAAGCCTGTACTTCATACTGCTCTGCTTCTCAAATTCGAGGCCTCCTGCCTGCCAGGGGTAGATTCTTTATGCGTACTGGACTCATGAAGAAACCCAAACACCTGTGTGCTAGTTTTTGGAGCACTTGCAACAACTCATTTGACCCACAGGATCCCTGTTCTGACTTCATAGTGGTCAGGAGCCTGACCAGAGGAAGGCAAGAGACTTCATCCAATATTTCACTTCTTTTTCATTCTTTTAGATTTGGATGGACACATGGGATTTTTCTTGAGTTTTTTTGGGGGCCTAGAATGTAATTCACAGCCACACACAGGGCCAAGAGTCTGATTCAGACACAGCTTTTACAAAGCACTTTACCTAAAAGGCAGAGATTAGGCCTCCTCATTTCCATTGGAAACTGTTTTCTGAAGGATTCCCAAAATAGTGCCTGAAGGCAAACACCTCCCTGACTTAGAGGGGAACAGAACAATAGGGAGGAAAGAAGCCTGGAGAAATACTTTTCTTTAATTGAACACTGTGGCACTGACAGCTCCTAATCATGCAACTTGGGTGGCTATCTATCCAAGCAGGGATTCTCCAGAGGGATCCTTACCAGTCACGCTAATTTTTGACTTTTCTGAGATGCTTGGCATTCCCTTCAGCAATCCAGTCCATGGTCATGTCACAAAGCTTGATGGTGGTACACATCTTGGACACAAAACCACGAACCCCTTCAGAGAGCGGCCGAAATTCAGGAAGAATACAGGAACTTAGGATCTTGGTAGGTGTTGCCCATCTGCAAGGCAAGCAGCAGTCCATTCATAAATTGGCCATGTGGAGTCCTGCAAAGATTTCCACTACACAGGATACATTCACGGCTGCATTCTTCTCTCTACTCACTTTAACCACAAACCCAGTGGGATCCACTGACATAGAAAGACTCACTAGTTAACAGTCCATTTTAAACCAACAACAACAACAACAACAAAACGGTTTTCATTCATGCTCTCAGAACATGAGACAAAACTACAAATTGAAAAACACACCCACTAAGACACACAAACCACCCCTGTATTTGGTCTGCATCTATCCACTCTGTCCTCTGACTGGTGGGTGAGAATATCTTCCTTAGCAGTGGCCTGCCCTGTCTCAGCTCTGGTCTCCTTGTCCATCTGTGTGTAGTTGTCAGGAGCCAGCAATGAGCCAATACTTCTCTCTCAGGAAAAACCCCTGTCCAGACCATTCAAGGCATTTTGCTATCCACACATCACTAGGTGCCAAGAAAGAATGACTCTGGCCTGGGTACAGAGAAACAAGTGAGCCCACTGGGACTGGAACTGCTTGTGGGTGCCTCGCCTCCTGGATCCCAAGTTCAGAGAGTTCCATCACTAAGGAAGTGAGGTGAGGTCACTTCCTTCAGGAAGTGAATGAGGTCACTGCCTTGACAACCACTTTGTCCTAACAGTAGTTTCTAAGGGTCCCATGAGATGGAGGCTGCCCCACCTTCCTGGGACATTTTCCCAAGACATAAAGTTCTATATACCCTAGGAGCCCGGATTCAGCAACCCACACAGGCCTGATTGTGTCCATCTTCTCTGCATTGAGAAGAGGGTGGCTGATTCAGCCACATCTCTTCATCTTGACTGGGTTTTTGGCCATGGAAGATGACTTTAGACCTCACAGGTCCTACCTAGCTGCCTACATTTGCTCCACGGATTATTTCTGCATCTACCTTTGAGCTTCTCAGCAGCTGTAGGATTCCCTACATTCCTACACGGCAAGATCAACTCAGGACCTGCTGTTATGTGAAAATAGACAAAGGGAACAGGGTATGGTTAAGGACATATCAGTTTCTATTTTGGGTAGGTGTCATTCTGCTGGATGAATACGGGTATTGGGAACTGGGATATTTATAGAATGTAAGGAGAAATGTGAGTATGAAAATAGAAAACTAGGTAAGATCTGAAGCACACAAGGGTGTTGGGCCCTTGACTTGCACACATAGTTGTGATTTATGTTCTGCAGAGGTGAATCCTCTCAATCCATATACAATGGCATAAGATCTTGTTCCTGGGACTACTGAATGTAAAACAGATCTTCCAGTGAAATTGAGATACTAGGCAGATTCCAGTGTAGAAAAAGGAAGAAGTGTGAGTTTAGGATTTGGACAAAAGGCCCATTTTGCAATGGAATGAAGTTCTATTAGAGTGTAAATGGGAATGTCAGCACACATGAAGAATCAGTCACAACAAGGGACTTGGGGAAATAGATATCAATAGTGATGTTAGGAGATCTGGAATGTACAAAATGAGTGACAAGATCAGGGATATTTTGAACAGGGGGGTGATTGAATTAACCTATGTTAAAAAGAAACAAGTGTATACACACAATAGGATTGAAATTTGAAAAGAGTAGGAAACACAGATATAGATGATTCTAGTAATCCATGATCTAATTAAAATGAGGCTTTTGTACAAGAATAAGATAAGTGTGAATTTTGCATTTTGTGTCCAGAAGATGATGTGATGAAAGGAATACATGGAGCAGGGGACAGGTGTATTTCTTCCACTATTTCTGGGAGCATGTTTTTGAAACCCTATGATTTAGGGTTTGGGGATAAAAATAGGTGGACCTGGGTCTACGTATATAAAGATGATGCATGTATAGACCATATGGTGAAAAAAAGAACTATGACATGTTACTATTTTGAATAATGGATTGAATTGATATTTCAATAAATAGATGAAATCTGGTATTCACATACAAATATTCAATCCCAGTAGGCATACATCTATTGGTAATATTAGGGTTACTAATTATACCAAACTAGGTTTGAGTTTTGCTTCGAAAATGATGATGGAATTCAAAAGTAATGTGTTTTAAGAGAAATCTCATGAAAAAGCAAGTAAAGATCCATAGAGAAATCCATGGGTTCTGATACCGGGAGTGAAGTGAATCATATGCATATCAATTTGTGAATATTGGATGAAATGATACATCCTATGATTTATCATTTTCGAAGAAATAGGAATTTAACAATTTTGAATGAAAATTTACTTCAAAATACACATCATGTTTCATATGAATATTCTTTCATTGATGTTCAACTGGGTCACTTACTGTAGAAATATTAGGGTTCGTACTCAATCTTCACTCAAGTTCATTTTGAGTATTCAGAAATGAATATGTAGAGCAAGAAAATGAATATGTCTGAGAAATATCTTGTGAAAAGTTGATTTAAATCAACACAGATGGACATGAAAGAATCAAGGTAGTATAAGTATATGACACATGTATTTCATGTTTGCAAATCCATAGTATATATTTAATATATTAAAATGTAAGGTACCTATGCCAATCAAAATTCCTAAGGGGATATATGTCCTTCACATATGTACCCAAAATATTCATTTTCCTCTACATTGTTTCATGTATAAACTTGTTGAAGTATAAGCTCACCACAGCTTGAATTTTTAGTTACCTCAGTGTATTGGGGGGAAGTGATCCCTTCATGAAATTTGTATTTTCCAAATTCAGAATACTCTCAAGAATATAACTGTGATGGCAGGAGGATTATATATGTGTATATAAAAATATACATTGTGACCCAGGCGACAGAGACAGGGAGTCAGGAAGTTACATATTTGTGAATTTTGAAAAGTCATGGAGAAATAAAAGGAGAAAAATGTGTGGGAGGTTTTATAATATGTATCTCTGATGAAGCAAAAGGCAAGTCCAAGTAGACACCGTGCCTCCTATCAAATGCCTCTACTTCTAGTCCTTTAGGAGTATTTTTATCGATGTTATGATAAGGAGTCAGAGTCCAGTAAGTTATGGGTTATCGTCAGAGATTCGATATTTCAAATGGCAAAACGGAAAATGGGTCTAATATACATGCGAACATGTGCCACATAAAAATCTTCCACTGTCATCCACCACAATGCCTTGACAATACTATCACCATAAATAACACACGATGAGAGGAGAAGAAGAAAAAAATCTGTGAATACATATCTGGAATTAGAAATTCTGAGGAGCTCACAAACTTGGGTGTGGCAGAAGAGATCCCAAAAGTAGGGGGCAGGGTAAACAAACCACAAACATGGAACATTGCTGGCCTAATGACTTCTTGACTATCTGCCTCTGACATTTGTGCACTAGAAATACAGGTTTGTGCTTTAGCTTCCTTTGCAGTGAGACCATGAAAGCTTGGTCTCAGTCTATGTGAACAGGAGGACATGGTTTTATATTTTCAAATACCAGCAGGAGGCAGCAGAGCTGAATCCTCTCTTTGTAGGGTAACTGTGGCCATGGGGTATGAAAGTCTCCCTGGTTGGATTGTGAAGCCTTTGGCTCACCCTCCAGTTTTAATGGCATTTCTTGCAGCTTCTCTGGAAAATTGGTGGGTGTTTTTTTTTTTGAAATACATAAAGGTCAACTGGGAAATGGTGCTAGAGGGAGCTCTGTCACGTGGGGTGGTTCAGGGTTTGAAGGAAAAAACACAAACTGGGCTGCTACCCAGTATATCTTTCCCCCTTGGGCATAGCAACTTGATTCTGAGCATCACACCAAATCCTCTCCCCACAACAACATGCCTTTATATTTTAGGGTCTGCTGGCTGCACCTTGTCAGTCACATGTCATTCGAAGAAATGACAGGAGCACAGGGGCCCACCACTGATATTGGTCACACATCTGCACTCCATTGCTCCAGGCCCAGTTCCCTGCTGGCTCCTACTCACTGGCATCTCGGTTCTTCACCAGGGTCAGAAATTCCACTCAGTCAAAAATGGCACTCCCTGGTTTAGTCATGATGAGCAACAGGAGATCTAATGGTTCTCCAGGGATTTCTGGTCATGGGATTCTCAAACACTTCACGCTATTGCCCTAGCCATATTTCAGGAATGAAGAAGTTGGCACTGTGGGTTTTGATTCATTCAGGAGCCATTACCTGTTGAGGAATCTCCTTTGAGTAGAAGCTGTGGAGATTGCATGCAGGCAAAGCTTTTGAAGGAGTGGCGAAAGGTCACAGGAATCCAGGCCCATTGGGGTCTCAAATATGAGGTTCATGTGAGTTTCGGCTCTCAACTAGAGCTGAAAAGGCTTTAACAGCAAAATCCTGTGAAATCCTGGCTGAGATTTCCAGTGCTGTGGAGAAAGCCACCCTCAGCGTAGATCTCAGTTTCCAAAGGCTCCTCTAATGCCTGGCCTTGGAAAATCCCAACACAATTCATGGCAAGAGTTCTCTGAGATCAGTTCCAGAACTCAGTCTCTAATGGCATCACACCAGAGTTCAAGCTGTAGTTGACCCAGTCATCTTTTCCAACCGCCACACAAAAGACCACTATTCTAACAAAAACGCTCCTACATGGCCCTTGTCTTCTTCCATACAGACACTCATCATAACATTCTGGCTGGGGGTTTGCATAGGGGAAGCCGTCTTAGATGGTGTGCCGAGTAAGCTCTCATGCCTACCATATGCCAAATGTCATGGTGGCCTGGACACCCTTCCTGAGAAACAGGATATATAAAATGGGCCTCTACTTCATACTGCTCTGCTTCTCAAATTCGAGGCCTCCTGCCTGCCAGGGGTAGATTCTTTATGCGTACTGGACTCATGAAAAAACCCAAACACCTGTGTGCTAGTTCCTGGAGCACTTGCAACAACTCATTTGACCCAGAGGATCCCTGTTCTGACTTCATAGTGGTCAGGAGCCTGACCAGAGGAAGGCAAGAGACTTCATCCAATATTACACTTCTTTTTCATTCTTTTAGATTTGGATGGACACATGGGATTTTTCTTGAGTTCTTTTGGGTGCCTAGAATGTAATTCACAGCCACACACAGGGCCAAGAGTCTGATTCAGACACAGCTTTTACAAAGCACTTTACCTAAAAGGCAGAGATTAGGCCTCCTCATTTCCATTGGAAACTGTTTTCTGAAGGATTCCCAAAATAGTGCCTGAAGGCAAACACCTCCCTGACTTAGAGGGGAACAGAACAATAGGGAGGAAAGAAGCCTGGAGAAATACTTTTCTTTAATTGAACACTGTGGCACTGACAGCTCCTAATCATGCAACTTGGGTGGCTATCTATCCAAGCAGGGATTCTCCAGAGGGATCCTTACCAGTCACGCTAATTTTTGACTTTTCTGAGATGCTTGGCATTCCCTTCAGCAATCCAGTCCATGGTCATGTCACAAAGCTTGATGGTGGTACACATCTTGGACACAAAACCACGAACCCCTTCAGAGAGCGGCCGAAATTCAGGAAGAATACAGGAACTTAGGATCTTGGTAGGTGTTGCCCATCTGCAAGGCAAGCAGCAGTCCATTCATAAATTGGCCATGAGGAGTCCTGAAAAGATTTCCACTACACAGGATACATTCACAGCTGCATTCTTCTCTCTACTCACTTTAACCACAAACCCAGTGGGATCCACTGACATAGAAAGACTCACTAGTTAACAGTCCATTTTAAACCAACAACAACAACAACAACAAAACGGTTTTCATTCATGCTCTCAGAACATGAGACAAAAGTACAAATTGAAAAACACACCCACTAAGACACACAAACCACCCCTGTATTTGGTCTGCATCTATCCACTCTGTCCTCTGACTGGTGGGTGAAAATATCTTCCTTAGCAGTGGCCTGCCCTGTCTCAGCTCTGGTCTCCTTGTCCATCTGTGTGTAGTTGTCAGGAGCCAGCAATGAGCCAATACTTCTCTCTCAGGAAAAACCCCTGTCCAGACCATTCAAGGCATTTTGCTATCCACACATCACTAGGTGCCAAGAAAGAATGACTCTGGCCTTGGTACAGAGAAACAAGTGAGCCCACTGGGACTGGAACTGCTTGTGGGTGCCTCGCCTCCTGGATCCCAAGTTCAGAGAGTTCCATCACTAAGGAAGTGAGGTGAGGTCACTTCCTTCAGGAAGTGAATGAGGTCACTGCCTTGACAACCACTTTGTCCTAACAGTAGTTTCTAAGGGTCCCATGAGATGGAGGCTGCCCCACCTTCCTGGGACATTTTCCCAAGACATAAAGTTCTATATACCCTAGGAGCCCGGATTCAGCAACCCACACAGGCCTGATTGTGTCCATCTTCTCTGCATTGAGAAGAGGGTGGCTGATTCAGCCACATCTCTTCATCTTGACTGGGTTTTTGGCCATGGAAGATGACTTTAGACCTCACAGGTCCTACCTAGCTGCCTACATTTGCTCCACGGATTATTTCTGCATCTACCTTTGAGCTTCTCAGCAGCTGTAGGATTCCCTACATTCCTACACGGCAAGATCAACTCAGGACCTGCTGTTATGTGAAAATAGACAAAGGGAACAGGGTATGGTTAAGGATATATCAGGTTCTATTTTGGGTAGGAGTCATTCTGCTGGATGAATACGGGTATTGGGAACTGGGATATTTATAGAATGTAAGGAGAAATGTGAGTATGAAAATAGAAAACTAGGTAAGATCTGAAGCACACAAGGGTGTTGGGCCCTTGACTTGCACACATAGTTGTGATTTATGTTCTGCAGAGGTGAATCCTCTCAATCCATATACAATGGCATAAGATCTTGTTCCTGGGACTACTGAATGTAAAACAGATCTTCCAGTGAAATTGAGATACTAGGCAGATTCCAGTGTAGGGAAAGGAAGAAGTGTGAGTTTAGGATTTGGACAAAAGGCCCATTTTGCAATGGAATGAAGTTCTATTAGAGTGTAAATGGGAATGTCAGCACACATGAAGAGTCAGTCACAACAAGGCACTTGGGGAAATAGATATCAATAGTGATGTTAGGAGATCTGGAATGTACAAAATGAGTGACAAGATCAGGGATATTTTCAACAGGGGGGTGATTGAATTAACCTATGTTAAAAAGAAACAAGTGTATACACACCATAGGATTGAAATTTGAAAAGAGTAGGAAACACAGATATAGATGATTTTAGTAATCCATGCTCTCATTAAAATGAGTCTTTTGTACAAGAATAAGATAAGTGTGAATTTTGCATTTTGTGTCCAGAAGATGATGTGATGAAAGGAATACATGGAGCAGGGGACAGGCGTATTTCTTCCACTATTTCTGGGAGCATGTTTTTGAAACCCTATGATTTAGGGTTTGGGGATAAAAATAGGTGGACCTGGGTCTACGTATATAAAGATGATTTATAAATTGACCATACAGTGAAAAAAAAAACTATAACATGTTACTATTTTGAATAATGGATTGAATTGATATTTTAATAAATAGATGAAATCTTGTATTCACATACAAATATTCAATCCCAGTAGGCATACATCTATTGGTAATATTAGGGTTACTAATTATACCAAACTGGGTTTGAGTTTTGCTTCGAAAATGATGATGGAATTCAAAAGTAATGTGTTTTAAAAGAAATCTCATGAAAAAGCAAGTAAAGATCCATAGAGAAATCCATGGGTTCTGATACCGGGAGTGAAGTGAATCATATGCATATCAATTTGTGAATATTGGATGAAATGATACATCCTATGATTTATCATTTTCGAAGAAATAGGAATTTAACAATTTTGAATGAAAATTTACTTCAAAATACACATCATGTTTCATATGAATATTCTTTCATTGATGTTCAACTGGGTCACTTACTGTAGAAATATTAGGGTTCGTACTCAATCTTCACTCAAGTTCATTTTGAGTATTCAGAAATGAATATGTAGAGCAAGAAAATGAATATGTCTGAGAAATATCTTGTGAAAAGTTGATTTAAATCAACACAGATGGACATGAAAGAATCAAGGTAGTATAAGTATATGACACATGTATTTCATGTTTGCAAATCCATACTATATATTTAATATATTAAAATGTAAGGTACCTATGCCAATCAAAATTCCTAAGGGGATATATGTCCTTCACATATGTACCCAAAATATTCATTTTCCTCTACATTGTTTCATGTATAAACATGTTGAAGTATAAGCTCACCACAGCTTGAATTTTTAGTTACCTCAGTGTATTGGGGGGAAGTGATCTCTTCATGAAATTTGTATTTTCCAAAGTCAGAATACTCTCAAGAATATAACTGTGGGGCTGGAGATGTGGCTCAAGCGGTAGCGTGCTTGCCTAGCATGCGTGCAGCCCGGGTTCGATCCTCAGCACCACATAAAAAGATGTTGTGTTCGCCGAATACTAAAAAATAAATATTAAAAATTCTCTTAAAAAAAAAGAATATAACTGTGATGGCAGGAGGATTATATATGTGTATATAAAAATATACATTGTGACCCAGGCGACAGAGACAGGGAGTCAGGAAGTTACATATTTGTGAATTTTGAAAAGTCATGGAGAAATAAAAGGAGAAAAATGTGTGGGAGGTTTTATAATATGTATCTCTGATGAAGCAAAAGGCAAGTCCAAGTAGACACCGTGCCTCCTATCAAGTGCCTCTACTTCTAGTCCTCTGGAGTATTTTTATCGATGTTATGATAAGGAGTCAGAGTCCAGTAAGTTATGGGTTAGTGTCAGAGATTCGATATTTCAAATGGCAAAACGGAAAATGGGTCTAATATACATGCGAACATGTGCCACATAAAAATCTTCCACTGTCATCCACCACAATGCCTTGACAATACTATCACCCCAAATAACACACCATGAGAGGAGAAGAAGAAAAAAATCTGTGAATACATATCTGGATTAGAAATTCTGAGGAGCTCACAAACTTGGGTGTGGCAGAAGAGATCCCAAAAGTAGGGGGCAGGGTAAACAAACCACAAACATGGAACATTGCTGGCCTAATGACTTCTTGACTATCTGCCTCTGACATTTGTGCACTAGAAATATAGCTTTGTGCTTTAGCTTCCTTTGCAGTGAGACCATGAAAGCTTGGTCTCAGTCTATGTGAACAGGAGGACATGGTTTTATATTTTCCAAAACCAGCAGGAGGCAGCAGAGCTGAATCCTCTCTTTGTAGGGTAACTGTGGCCATGGGCTATGAATGTCTCCCTGGGTGGATTGTGAAGCCTTTGGCTCACCCTCCAGTTTTAATGGCATTTCTTGCAGCTTCTCTGGAAAATTGGTGGGTGTTTTTTTTTTGAAATACATAAAGGTCAACTGGGAAATGGTGCTAGAGGGAGCTCTGTCACGTGGGGTGGTTCAGGGTCTGAAGGAAAAAACACAAACTGGGCTGCTACCCAGTATATCTTGCCCCCTTGAGCATAGCAACTTGATTCTGAGCATCACACCAAATCCTCTCCCCACAACAACATGCCTTTATATTTTAGGGTCTGCTGGCTGCACCTTGTCAGTCACATGTCATTCGAAGAAATGACAGAAGCACAGGGGCCCACCACTGATATTGGTCACACATCTGCACTCCATTGCTCCAGGCCCAGTTCCCTGCTGGCTCCTACTCACTGGCATCTCGGTTCTTCACCATGGTCAGAAATTCCACTCAGTCAAAAATGGCACTCCCTGGTTCAGTCATGATGAGCAACAGGAGATCTAAAGGTTCTCCAGGGATTTCTGGTCATGGGATTCTCAAACACTTCACGCTATTGCCCTAGCCATATTTCAGGAATGAAGAAGTTGGCACTGTGGGTTTTGATTCATTCAGGAGCCATTACCTGTTGAGGAATCTCCTTTCAGTAGAAGCTCTGGAGATTGCATGCAGGCAAAGCTTTTCAAGGAGTGGCGAAAGGTCCCAGGAATCCAGGCCCATTGGGGTCTCAAATATGAGGTTCATGTGAGTTTTGGCTCTCAACTAGAGCTGAAAAGGCTTTAACAGCAAAATCATGTGAAATCCTGGCTGAGATTTCCAGTGCTGTGGAGAAAGCCACCCTCAGCGTAGATCTCAGTTTCCAAAGGCTCCTCTAATGCCTGGCCTTGGAAAATCCCAACACAATTCATGGCAAGCGTTCTCTGAGATCAGTTCCAGAACTCAGTTGCTAATGGCATCACACCAGAGTTCAAGCTGAAGTTGACCCAGTCATCTTTTCCAACCGCCACACAAAAGACCACTATTCTAACAAAAACGCTCCTACATGGCCCTTGTCTTCTTCCATACAGACACTCATCATAACATTCTGGCTGGGGGTTTGCATAGGGGAAGCCGTCTTAGATGGTGTGCCGAGTAAGCTCTCATGCCTACCATATGCCAAATGTCATGGTGGCCTGGACACCCTTCCTGAGAAACAGGATATATAAAATGGGCCTCTACTTCATACTGCGCTGCTTCTCAAATTCGAGGCCTCCTGCCTGCCAGGGGTAGATTCTTTATGCGTACTGGACTCATGAAAAAACCCAAACACCTGTGTGCTAGTTCCTGGAGCACTTGCAACAACTCATTTGACCCACAGGATCCCTGTTCAAACTTCATAGTGGTCAGGAGATTGACCAGAGGAAGGCAAGAGACTTCATCCAATATTACACTTCTTTTTCATTCTTTTAGATTTGGATGGACACATGGGATTTTTCTTGAGTTCTTTTGGGTGCCTAGAATGTAATTCACAGCCACACACAGGGCCAAAATACCGATTCAGACACAGCTTTTACAAAGCACTTTACCTAAAAGGCAGAGATTAGGCCTCCTCATTTCCATTGGAAACTGTTTTCTGTAGGATTCCCAAAATATTGCCTGAAGGCAAACACCTCCCTGACTTAGAGGGGAACAGAACAATAGGGAGGAAAGAAGCCTGGATAAATACTTTTCTTTAATTGAACACTGTGGCACTGACAGCTCCTAATCATGCAACTTGGGTGGCTATCTATCCAAGCAGGGATTCTCCAGAGGGATCCTTACCAGTCACGCTAATTTTTGACTTTTCTGAGATGCTTGGCATTCCCTTCAGCAATCCAGTCCATGGTCATGTCACAAAGCTTGATGGTGGTACACATCTTGGACACAAAACCACGAACCCCTTCAGAGAGCGGCCGAAATTCAGGAAGAATACAGGAACTTAGGATCTTGGTAGGTGTTGCCCATCTGCAAGGCAAGCAGCAGTCCATTCATAAATTGGCCATGAGGAGTCCTGCAAAGATTTCCACTACACAGGATACATTCACGGCTGCATTCTTCTCTCTACTAACTTTAAACACAAACCCAGTGGGATCCACTGACATAGAAAGACTCACTAGATAACAGTCCATTTTAAACCAACAACAACAACAACAACAAAACGGTTTTCATTCATGCTCTCAGAACATGAGACAAAAGTACAAATTGAAAAACACACCCACTAAGACACACAAACCACCCCTGTATTTGGTCTGCATCTATCCACTCTGTCCTCTGACTGGTGGGTGAGAATATCTTCCTTAGCAGTGGCCTGCCCTGTCTCAGCTCTGGTCTCCTTGTCCATCTGTGTGTAGTTGTCAGGAGCCAGCAATGAGCCAATACTTCTCTCTCAGGAAAAACCCCTGTCCAGACCATTCAAGGCATTTTGCTATCCACACATCACTAGGTGCCAAGAAAGAATGACTCTGGCCTTGGTACAGAGAAACAAGTGAGCCCACTGGGACTGGAACTGCTTGTGGGTGCCTCGCCTCCTGGATCCCAAGTTCAGAGAGTTCCATCACTAAGGAAGTGAGGTGAGGTCACTTCCTTCAGGAAGTGAATGAGGTCACTGCCTTGACAACCACTTTGTCCTAACAGTAGTTTCTAAGGGTCCCAAGAGATGGAGGCTGCCCCACCTTCCTGGGACATTTTCCCAAGACATAAAGTTCTATATACCCTAGGAGCCCAGATTCAGCAACCCACACAGGCCTGATTGTGTCCATCTTCTCTGCATTGAGAAGAGGGTGGCTGATTCAGCCACATCTCTTCATCTTGACTTGGTTTTTGGCCATGGAAGATGACTTTAGACCTCACAGGTCCTACCTAGCTGCCTACATTTGCTCCACGGATTATTTCTGCATCTACCTTTGAGCTTCTCAGCAGCTGTAGGATTCCCTACATTCCTACACGGCAAGATCAACTCAGGACCTGCTGTTATGTGAAAATAGACAAAGGGAACAGGGTATGGTTAAGGACATATCAGGTTCTATTTTGGGTAGGAGTCATTCTGCTGGATGAATACGGGTATTGGGAACTGGGATATTTATAGAATGTAAGGAGAAATGTGAGTATGAAAATAGAAAAATAGGTAAGATCTGAAGCACACAAGGGTGTTGGGCCCTTGACTTGCACACATAGTTGTGATTTATGTTCTGCAGAGGTGAATCCTCTCAATCCATATACAATGGCATAAGATCTTGTTCCTGGGACTACTGAATGTAAAACAGATCTTCCAGTGAAATTGAGATACTAGGCAGATTCCAGTGTAGGGAAAGGAAGAAGTGTGAGTTTAGCATTTGGACAAAAGGCCCATTTTGCAATGGAATGAAGTTCTATTAGAGTGTAAATGGGAATGTCAGCACACATGAAGAGTCAGTCACAACAAGGCACTTGGGGAAATAGATAACAATAGTGATGTTAGGAGATGTGGAATGTACAAAATGAGTGACAAGATCAGGGATATTTTGAACAGGGGGGTGATTGAATTAACCTATGTTAAAAAGAAACAAGTGTATACACATCATAGGATTGAAATTTGAAAAGAGTAGGAAACACAGATATAGATGATTTTAGTAATCCATGCTCTCATTAAAATGAGGCTTTTGTACAAGAATAAGATAAGTGTGAATTTTGCATTTTGTGTCCAGAAGATGATGTGATGAAAGGAATACATGGAGCAGGGGACATGCGTATTTCTTCCAATATTTCTGGGAGCATGTTTTTGAAACCCTATGATTTAGGGTTTGGGGATAAAAATAGGTGGACCTGGGTCTACGTATATAAAGATGATGCATGAATAGACTATATGGTGAAAAAAAGAACTATAACAGGTTACTATTTTGAATAATGGATTGAATTGATATTTCAATAAATAGATGAAATCTGGTATTCACATACAAATATTCAATCCCAGTAGGCATACATCTATTGGTAATATTAGGGTTACTTATTATACCTAACTGGGTTTGAGTTTTGCTTCGAAAATGATGATGGAATTCAAAAGTAATGTGTTTTAAAAGAAATCTCATGAACAAGCAAGTAAAGATCCATAGAGAAATCCATGGGTTCTGATACCGGGAGTGAAGTGAATCATATGCATATCAATTTGTGAATATTGGATGAAATGATACATCCTATGATTTATCATTTTTGAAGAAATAGGAATTTAACAATTTTGAATGAAAATTTACTTCAAAATACACATCATGTTTCATATGAATATTCTTTCATTGATGTTCAACTGGGTCACTTACTGTAGAAATATTAGGGTTCGTACTCAATCTTCACTCAAGTTCATTTTGAGTATTCAGAAATGAATATGTAGAGCAAGAAAATGAATATGTCTGAGAAATATCTTGTAAAAAGTTGATTTAAATCAACACAGATGGACATGAAAGAATCAAGGTAGTATAAGTATATGACACATGTATTTCATGTTTGCAAATCCATAGTATATATTTAATATATTAAAATGTAAGGTACCTATGCCAATCAAAATTCCTAAGGGGATATATGTCCTTCACATATGTACCCAAAATATTCATTTTCCTCTACATTGTTTCATGTATAAACTTGTTGAAGTATAAGCTCACCACAGCTTGAATTTTTAGTTACCTCAGTGTATTGGGGGGAAGTGATCCCTTCATGAAATTTGTATTTTCCAAATTCAGAATACTCTCAAGAATATAACTGTGATGGCAGGAGGATTATATATGTGTATATAAAAATATACATTGTGACCCAGGCGACAGAGACAGGGAGTCAGGAAGTTACATATTTGTGAATTTTGAAAAGTCATGGAGAAATAAAAGGAGAAAAATGTGTGGACGGTTTTATAATATGTATCTCTGATGAAGCAAAAGGCAAGTCCAAGTAGACACCGTACCTCCTATCAAATGCCTCTACTTCTAGTTTTTTAGGAGTATTTTTATCGATGTTATGATAAGGAGTCAGAGTCCAGTAAGTTATGGGTTAGTGTCAGAGATTCGATATTTCAAATGGCAAAACGGAAAATGGGTCTAATATACATGCGAACATGTGCCACATAAAAATCTTCCACTGTCATCCACCACAATGCCTTGACAATACTATCACCCCAAATAACACACGATGAGAGGAGAAGAAGAAAAAAATCTGTGAATACATATCTGGATTAGAAATTCTGAGGAGCTCACAAACTTGGGTGTGGCAGAAGAGATCCCAAAAGTAGGGGGCAGGGTAAACAAACCACAAACATGGAACATTGCTGGCCTAATGACTTCTTGACTATCTGCCTCTGACATTTGTGCACTAGAAATATAGCTTTGTGCTTTAGCTTCCTTTGCAGTGAGACCATGAAAGCTTGGTCTCAGTCTATGTGAACAGGAGGACATGGTTTTATATTTTCCAATACCAGCAGGAGGCAGCAGAGCTGAATCCTCTCTTTGTAGGGTAACTGTGGCCATGGGGTATGAATGTCTCCCTGGGTGGATTGTGAAGCGTTTGGCTCACCCTCCAGTTTTAATGGCATTTCTTGCAGCTTCTCTGGAAATTTGGTGGGTGTTTTTTTTTTGAAATACATAAAGGTCAACTGGGGCACGGTGCAGGAGGGAGCTCTGTCACGTGGGGTGGTTCAGGGTCTGAAGGAAAAAACACAAACTGGGCTGCTACCCAGTATATCTTGCCCCCTTGAGCATAGCAACTTGATTCTGAGCATCACACCAAATCCTCTCCCCACAACATCATGCCTTTATATTTTAGGGTCTGCTGGCTGCACCTTGTCAGTCACATGTCATTCGAAGAAATGACAGGAGCACAGGGGCCCACCACTGATGTTGGTCACACATCTGCACTTCATTGCTCCAGGCCCAGTTCCCTGCTGGCTCCTACTCACTGGCATCTCGGTTCTTCACCATGGTCAGGAATTCCACTCAGTCAAAAATGGCACTCCCTGGTTCAGTCATGATGAGCAACAGGAGATCTAAAGGTTCTCCAGGGATTTCTGGTCATGGGATTCTCAAACACTTCACGCTATTGCCCTAGCCATATTTCAGGAATGAAGAAGTTGGCACTGTGGGTTTTGATTCATTCAGGAGCCATTACCTGTTGAGGAATCTCCTTTCAGTAGAAGCTCTGGAGATTGCATGCAGGCAAAGCTTTTCAAGGAGTGGTGAAAGGTCCCAGGAATCCAGGCCCATTGGGTTCTCAAATATGAGGTTCATGTGAGTTTTGGCTCTCAACTAGAGCTGAAAAGGCTTTAACAGCAAAATCATGTGAAATCCTGGCTGAGATTTCCAGTGCTGTGGAGAAAGCCACCCTCAGCGTACATCTCAGTTTCCAAAGGCTCCTCTAATGCCTGGCCTTGGAAAATCCCAACACAATTCATGGCAAGAGTTCTCTGAGATCAGTTCCAGAACTCAGTCTCTAATGGCATCACACCAGAGTTCAATCTGTAGTTGACCCAGTCATCTTTTCCAACCGCCACACAAAAGACCACTATTCTAACAAAAACGCTCCTACATGGCCCTTGTCTTCTTCCATACAGACACTCATCATAACATTCTGGCTGGGGGTTTGCATAGGGGAAGCCGTCTTAGATGGTGTGCCGAGTAAGCTCTCATGCCTACCATATGCCAAATGTCATGGTGGCCTGAACACCCTTCCTGAGAAACAGGATATATAAAATGGGCCTCTACTTCATACTGCTCTGCTTCTCAAATTCGAGGCCTCCTGCCTGCCAGGGGTAGATTCTTTATGCGTACTGGACTCATGAAAAAACCCAAACACCTGTGTGCTAGTTCCTGGAGCACTTGCAACAACTCATTTGACCCAGAGGATCCCTGTTCTGACTTCATAGTGGTCAGGAGCCTGACCAGAGGAAGGCAAGAGACTTCATCCAATATTACACTTCTTTTTCATTCTTTTAGATTTGGATGGACACATGGGATTTTTCTTGAGTTCTTTTGGGTGCCTAGAATGTAATTCACAGCCACACACAGGGCCAAGAGTCTGATTCAGACACAGCTTTTACAAAGCACTTTACCTAAAAGGCAGAGATTAGGCCTCCTCATTTCCATTGGAAACTGTTTTCTGAAGGATTCCCAAAATATTGCCTGAAGGCAAACACCTCCCTGACTTAGAGGGGAACAGAACAATAGGGAGGAAAGAAGCCTGGAGAAATACTTTTCTTTAATTGAACACTGTGGCACTGACAGCTCCTAATCATGCAACTTGGGTGGCTATCTATCCAAGCAGGGATTCTCCAGAGGGATCCTTACCAGTCACGCTAATTTTTGACTTTTCTGAGATGCTTGGCATTCCCTTCAGCAATCCAGTCCATGGTCATGTCACAAAGCTTGATGGTGGTACACATCTTGGACACAAAACCACGAACCCCTTCAGAGAGCGGCCGAAATTCAGGAAGAATACAGGAACTTAGGATCTTGGTAGGTGTTGCCCATCTGCAAGGCAAGCAGCAGTCCATTCATAAATTGGCCATGAGGAGTCCTGCAAAGATTTCCACTACACAGGATACATTCACGGCTGCATTCTTCTCTCTACTCACTTTAACCACAAACCCAGTGGGATCCACTGACATAGAAAGACTCACTAGTTAACAGTCCATTTAAAACCAACAACAACAACAACAACAAAACGGTTTTCATTCATGCTCTCAGAACATGAGACAAAAGTACAAATTGAAAAACACACCCACTAAGACACACAAACCACCCCTGTATTTGGTCTGCATCTATCCACTCTGTCCTCTGACTGGTGGGTGAGAATATCTTCCTTAGCAGTGGCCTGCCCTGTCTCAGCTCTGGTCTCCTTGTCCATCTGTGTGTAGTTGTCAGGAGCCAGCAATGAGCCAATACTTCTCTCTCAGGAAAAACCCCTGTCCAGACCATTCAAGGCATTTTGCTATCCACACATCACTAGGTGCCAAGAAAGAATGACTCTGGCCTTGGTACAGAGAAACAAGTGAGCCCACTGGGACTGGAACTGCTTGTGGGTGCCTCGCCTCCTGGATCCCAAGTTCAGAGAGTTCCATCACTAAGGAAGTGAGGTGAGGTCACTTCCTTCAGGAAGTGAATGAGGTCACTGCCTTGACAACCACTTTGTCCTAACAGTAGTTTCTAAGGGTCCCATGAGATGGAGGCTGCCCCACCTTCCTGGGACATTTTCCGAAGACATAAAGTTCTATATACCCTGGGAGCCCGGATTCAGCAACCCACACAGGCCTGATTGTGTCCATCTTCTCTGCATTGAGAAGAGGGTGGCTGATTCAGCCATATCTCTTCATCTTGACTGGGTTTTTGGCCATGGAAGATGACTTTAGACCTCACAGGTCCTACCTAGCTGCCTACATTTGCTCCACGGATTATTTCTGCATCTACATTTGAGCTTCTCAGCAGCTGTAGGATTCCCTACATTCCTACATGGCAAGATAAACTCAGGACCTGCTGTTATGTGAAAATAGACAAAGGGAACAGGGTATGGTTAAGGATATATCAGGTTCTAATTTGGGTAGGAGTCATTCTGCTGGATGAATACGGGTATTGGGAACTGGGATATTTATAGAATGTAAGGAGAAATGTGAGTATGAAAATAGAAAACTAGGTAAGATCTGAAGCACACAAGGGTGTTGGGCCCTTGACTTGCACACATAGTTGTGATTTATGTTCTGCAGAGTTGAATCCTCTCAATCCATATACAATGGCATAAGATCTTGTTCCTGGGACTACTGAATGTAAAACAGATCTTCCAGTGAAATTGAGATACTAGGCAGATTCCAGTGTAGGGAAAGGAAGAAGTGTGAGTTTTAGATTTGGACAAAAGGCCCATTTTGCAATGGAATGAAGTTCTATTAGAGTGTAAATGGGAATGTCAGCACACATGAAGAGTCAGTCACAACAAGGCACTTGGGGAAATAGATATCAATAGTGATGTTAGGAGATCTGGAATGTACAAAATGAGTGACAAGATCAGGGATATTTTGAACAGGGGGGTGATTGAATTAACCTATGTTAAAAAGAAACAAGTGTATACACATTATAGGATTGAAATTTGAAAAGAGTAGGAAACACAGATATAGATAATTTTAGTAATCCATGCTCTCATTAAAATGAGGCTTTTGTACAAGAATAAGATAAGTGTGAATTTTGCATTTTGTGTCCAGAAGATGATGTGATGAAAGGAATACATGGAGCAGGGGACAGGTGTATTTCTTCCACTATTTCTGGGAGCATGTTTTTGAAACCCTATGATTTAGGGTTTGGGGATAAAAATAGGTGGACCTGGGTCTACGTATATAACGATGATTTATAAATTGACCATACGGTGAAAAAAAAAAACTATAACATGTTACTATTTTGAATAATGGATTGAATTGATATTTTAATAAATACATGAAATCTGGTATTCACATACAAATATTCAATCCCAGTAGGCATACATCTATTGGTAATATTAGGGTTACTAATTATACCAAACTGGGTTTGAGTTTTGCTTCGAAAATGATGATGGAATTCAAAAGTAATGTGTTTTAAAAGAAATCTCATGAAAAAGCAAGTAAAGATCCATAGAGAAATACATGGGTTCTGATACCGGGAGTGAAGTGAATCATATTCATATCAATTTGTGAATATTGGATGAAATGATACATCCTATGATTTATCATTTTCGAAGAAATAGGAATTTAACAATTTTGAATGAAAATTTACTTCAAAATACACATCATGTTTCATATGAATATTCTTTCATTGATGTTCAACTGGGTCCCTTACTGTAGAAATATTAGGGTTCGTACTCAATCTTCACTCAAGTTCATTTTGAGTATTCAGAAATGAATATGTAGAGCAAGAAAATGAATATGTCTGAGAAATATCTTGTGAAAGGTTGATTTAAATCAACACAGATGGACATGAAAGAATCAACGTAGTATAAGTATATGACACATGTATTTCATGTTTGCAAATCCATAATATATATTTAATATATTAAAATGTAAGGTACCTATGCCAATCAAAATTCCTAAGGGGATATATGTCCTTCACATATGTACCCAAAATATTCATTTTCCTCTACATTGTTTCATGTATAAACTTGTTGAAGTATAAGCTCACCACAGCTTGAATTTTTAGTTACCTCAGTGTATTGGGGGGAAGTGATCCCTTCATGAAATTTGTATTTTCCAAATTCAGAATACTCTCAAGAATATAACTGTGATGGCAGGAGGATTATATATGTGTATATAAAAATATACATTGTGACCCAGGCGACAGAGACAGGGAGTGAGGAAGTTACATATTTGTGAATTTTGAAAAGTCATGGAGAAATGAAAGGAGAAAAATGTGTGGGAGGTTTTATAATATGTATCTCTGATGAAGCAAAAGGCAAGTCCAAGTAGACACCGTGCCTCCTATCAAATGCCTCTACTTCTAGTGCTCTGGAGTATTTTTATCGATGTTATGATAAGGAGTCAGAGTCCAGTAAGTTATGGGTTAGTGTCAGAGATTCGATATTTCAAATGGCAAAACGGAAAATGGGTCTAATATACATGCAAACATGTGCCACATAAAAATCTTCCACTGTCATCCACCACAATGCCTTGACAATACTATCACCCCAAATAACACACGATGAGAGGAGAAGAAGAAAAAAATCTGTGAATACATATCTGGATTAGAAATTCTGAGGAGCTCACAAACTTGGGTGTGGCAGAAGAGATCCCAAAAGTAGGGGGCAGGGTAAACAAACCACAAACATGGAACATTGCTGGCCTAATGACTTCTTGACTATCTGCCTCTGACATTTGTGCACTAGAAATATAGCTTTGTGCTTTAGCTTCCTTTGCAGTGAGACCATGAAAGCTTGGTCTCAGTCTATGTGAACAGGAGGACATGGTTTTATATTTTCCAATACCAGCAGGAGGCAGCAGAGCTGAATCCTCTCTTTGTAGGGTAACTGTGGCCATGGGGTATGAATGTCTCCCTGGGTGGATTGTGAAGCGTTTGGCTCACCCTCCAGTTTTAATGGCATTTCTTGCAGCTTCTCTGGAAATTTGGTGGGTGTTTTTTTTTTGAAATACATAAAGGTCAACTGGGGCACGGTTCAGGAGGGAGCTCTATCACGTGGGGTGGTTCAGGGTCTGAAGGAAAAAACACAAACTGGGCTGCTACCCAGTATATCTTTCCCCCTTGATCATAGCAACTTGATTCTGAGCATCACACCAAATCCTCTCCCCACAACAACATGCCTTTATATTTTAGGGTCTGCTGGCTGCACCTTGTCAGTCACATGTCATTCGAAGAAATGACAGGAGCACAGGGGCCCACCACTGATGTTGGTCACACATCTGCACTTCATTGCTCCAGGCCCAGTTCCCTGCTGGCTCCTACTCACTGGCATCTCGGTTCTTCACCATGGTCAGGAATTCCACTCAGTCAAAAATGGCACTCCCTGGTTCAGTCATGATGAGCAACAGGAGATCTAAAGTTTCTCCAGGGATTTCTGGTCATGGGATTCTCAAACACTTCACGCTATTGCCCTAGCCATATTTCAGGAATGAAGAAGTTGGCACTGTGGGTTTTGATTCATTCAGGAGCCATTACCTGTTGAGGAATCTCCTTTCAGTAGAAGCTCTGGAGATTGCATACAGGCAAAGCTTTTCAAGGAGTGGCGAAAGGTCCCAGGAATCCAGGCCCATTGGGGTCTCAAATATGAGGTTCATATGAGTTTTGGCTCTCAACTAGAGCTGAAAAGGCTTTAACAGCAAAATCATGTGAAATCCTGGCTGAGATTTCCAGTGCTGTGGAGAAAGCCACCCTCAGCGTAGATCTCAGTTTCTAAAGGCTTCTCTAATGCCTGGCCTTGGAAAATCCCAACACAATTCATGGCAAGAGTTCTCTGAGATCAGTTCCAGAACTCAGTCTCTAATGGCATCACACCAGAGTTCAAGCTGTAGTTGACCCAGTCATCTTTTCCAACCGCCACACAAAAGACCACTATTCTAACAAAAACGCTCCTACATGGCCCTTGTCTTCTTCCATACAGACACTCATCATAACATTCTGGCTGGGGGTTTGCATAGGGGAAGCCGTCTTAGATGGTGTGCCGAGTAAGCTCTCATGCCTACCATATGCCAAATGTCATGGTGGCCTGGACACCCTTCCTGAGAAACAGGATATATAAAATGGGCCTCTACTTCATACTGCTCTGCTTCTCAAAATCGAGGCCTCCTGCCTGCCAGGGGTAGATTCTTCATGCATACTGGACTCATGAAAAAACCCAAACACCTGTGTGCTAGTTCCTGGAGCACTTGCAACAACTCATTTGACCAAGAGGATCCCTGTTCTGACTTCATAGTGGTCAGGAGCCTGACCAGAGGAAGGCAAGAGACTTCATCCAATATTACACTTCTTTTTCATTCTTATAGATTTGGATGGACACATGGGATTTTTCTTGAGTTCTTTTGGGTGCCTAGAATGTAATTCACAGCCACACACAGGTCCAAGAGTCTGATTCAGACACAGATTTTACAAAGCACTTTACTTAAAAGGCAGAGATTAGGCCTCCTCATTTCCATTGGAAACTGTTTTCTAAAGGATTCCCAAAAATAGTGCCTGAAGGCAAACACCTCCCTGACTTTCAGGGGAACAGAACAATAGGGAGGAAAGAAGCCTGGAGAAATACTTTTCTTTAATTGAACACTGTGGCACTGACAGCTCCTAATCATGCAACTTGGGTGGCTATCTATCCAAGCAGGGATTCTCCAGAGGGATCCTTACCAGTCACGCTAATTTTTGACTTTTCTGAGATGCTTGGCATTCCCTTCAGCAATCCAGTCCATGGTCATGTCACAAAGCTTGACGGTGGTACACATCTTGGACACAAAACCACGAACCCCTTCAGAGAGCTGCCGAAATTCAGGAAGAATACAGGAACTTCGGATCTTTGTAGGTGTTGCCCATCTGCAAGGCAAGCAGCAGTCCATTCATAATTTGGCCATGAGGAGTCCTGCAAAGATTTCCACTACACAGGATACATTCACGGCTGCATTCTTCTCTCTACTCACTTTAACCACAAACCCAGTGGGATCCACTGACATAGAAAGACTCACTAGTTAACAGTCCATTTTAAACCAACAACAACAACAACAACAAAACGGTTTTCATTCATGCTCTCAGAACATGAGACAAAAGTACAAATTGAAAAACACACCCACTAAGACACACAAACTACCCCTGTATTTGGTCTGCATCTATCCACTCTGTCCTCTGACTGGTGGGTGAGAATATCTTCCTTAGCAGTGGCCTGCCCTGTCTCAGCTCTGGTCTCCTTGTCCATCTGTGTGTAGTTGTCAGGAGCCAGCAATGAGCCAATACTTCTCTCTCAGGAAAAACCCCTGTCCAGACCATTCAAGGCATTTTGCTATCCACACATCACTAGGTGCCAAGAAAGAATGACTCTGGCCTTGGTACAGAGAAACAAGTGAGCCCACTGGGACTGGAACTGCTTGTGGGTGCCTCGCCTCCTGGATCCCAAGTTCAGAGAGTTCCATAACTAAGGAAGTGAGGTGAGGTCACTTCCTTCAGGAAGTGAATGAGGTCACTGCCTTGACAACCACTTTGTCCTAACAGTAGTTTCTAAGGGTCCCATGAGATGGAGGCTGCCCCACCTTCCTGGGACATTTTCCCAAGACATAAAGTTCTATATACCCTAGGAGCCCGGATTCAGCAACCCACACAGGCCTGATTGTGTCCATCTTCTCTGCATTGAGAAGAGGGTGGCAGATTCAGCCATATCTCTTCATCTTGACTGGGTTTTTGGCCATGGAAGATGACTTTAGACCTCACAGGTCCTACCTAGCTGCCTACATTTGCTCCACGGATTATTTCTGCATCTACCTTTGAGCTTCTCAGCAGCTGTAGGATTCCCTACATTCCTACACGGCAAGATCAACTCAGGACCTGCTGTTATGTGAAAATAGACAAAGGGAACAGGGTATGGTTAAGGATATATCAGGTTCTATTTTGGGTAGGAGTCATTCTGCTGGATGAATACGGGTATTGGGAACTGGGATATTTATAGAATGTAAGGAGAAATGTGAGTATGAAAATAGAAAACTAGGTAAGATCTGAAGCACACAAGGGTGTTGGGCCCTTGACTTGCACACATAGTTGTGATTTATGTTCTGCAGAGTTGAATCCTCTCAATCCATATACAATGGCATAAGATTTGTTCCTGGGACTACTGAATGTAAAACAGATCTTCCAGTGTAATTGAGATACTAGGCAGATTCCAGTGTAGGGAAAGGAAGAAGTGTGAGTTTAGGATTTGGACAAAAGGCCCATTTTGCAATGGAATGAAGTTCTATTAGAGTGTAAATGGGAATGTCAGCACACATGAAGAGTCAGTCACAACAAGGCACTTGGGGAAATAGATATCAATAGTGATGTTAGGAGATCTGGAATGTACAAAATGAGTGACAAGATCAGGGATATTTTGAACAGGGGGGTGATTGAATTAACCTATGTTAAAAAGAAACAAGTGTATACACACCATAGGATTGAAATTTGAAAAGAGTAGGAAACACAGATATAGATGATTTTAGTAATCCATGCTCTCATTAAAATGAGGCTTTTGTACAAGAATAAGATAAGTGTGAATTTTGCATTTTGTGTCCAGAAGATGATGTGATGAAAGGAATACATGGAGCAGGGGACAGGCGTATTTCTTCCACTATTTCTGGGAGCATGTTTTTGAAACCCTATGATTTAGGGTTTGGGGATAAAAATAGGTGGACCTGAGTCTACGTATATAAAGATGATTTATAAATTGACCATACGGTGAAAAAAAAAAAAACTATAACATGTTACTATTTTGAATAATGGATTGAATTGATATTTTAATAAATACATGAAATCTGGTATTCATATACAAATATTCAATCCCAGTAGGCATACATCTATTGGTAATATTAGGGTTACTAATTATACCAAACTGGGTTTGAGTTTTGCTTCGAAAATGATGATGGAATTCAAAAGTAATGTGTTTTAAAAGAAATCTCATGAAAAAGCAAGTAAAGATCCATAGAGAAATCCATGGGTTCTGATACCGGGAGTGAAGTGAATCATATGCATATCAATTTGTGAATATTGGATGAAAGGATACATCCTATGATTTATCATTTTCGAAGAAATAGGAATTTAACAATTTTGAATGAAAATTTACTTCAAAATACACATCATGTTTCATATGAATATTCTTTCATTGATGTTCAACTGGGTCACTTACTGTAGAAATATTAGAGTTCGTACTCAATCTTCACTCAAGTTCATTTTGAGTATTCAGAAATGAATATGTAGAGCAAGAAAAGGAATATGTCTGAGAAATATCTTGTGAAAAGTTGATTTAAATCAACACAGATGGACATGAAAGAATCAAGGTAGTATAAGTATATGACACATGTATTTCATGTTTGCAAATCCATAGTATATATTTAATATATTAAAATGTAAGGTACCTATGCCAATCAAAATTCCTAAGGGGATATATGTCCTTCACATATGTACCCAAAATATTCATTTTCCTCTACATTGTTTCATGTATAAACTTGTTGAAGTATAAGCTCACCACAGCTTGAATTTTAGTTACCTCAGTGTATTGGGGGGAAGTGATCTCTTCATGAAATTTGTATTTTCCAAATTCAGAATACTCTCAAGAATATAACTGTGATGGCAGGAGGATTATATATGTGTATATAAAAATATACATTGTGACCCAGGCGACAGAGACAGGGAGTCAGGAAGTTACATATTTGTGAATTTTGAAAAGTCATGGAGAAATAAAAGGAGAAAAATGTGTGGGAGGTTTTATAATATGTATCTCTGATGAAGCAAAAGGCAAGTCCAAGTAGACACCGTACCTCCTATCAAATGCCTCCACTTCTAGTTTTTTAGGAGTATTTTTATCGATGTTATGATAAGGAGTCAGAGTCCAGTAAGTTATGGGTTAGTGTCAGAGATTCGATATTTCAAATGGCAAAACGGAAAATGGGTCTAATATACATGCGAACATGTGCCACATAAAAATCTTCCACTGTCATCCACCACAATGCCTTGACAATACTATCACCCCAAATAACACACGATGAGAGGAGAAGAAGAAAAAAATCTGTGAATACATATCTGGAATTAGAAATTCTGAGGAGCTCACAAACTTGGGTGTGGCAGAAGAGATCCCAAAAGTAGGGGGCAGGGTAAACAAACCACAAACATGGAACATTGCTGGCCTAATGACTTCTTGACTATCTGCCTCTGACATTTGTGCACTAGAAATAGAGCTTTGTGCTTTAGCTTCCTTTGCAGTGAGACCATGAAAGCTTGGTCTCAGTCTATCTGAACAGGAGGACATGGTTTTATATTTTCCAATACCAGCAGGAGGCAGCAGAGCTGAATATTCTCTTTGTAGGGTAACTGTGGCCATGGGGTATGAATGTCTCCCTGGGTGGATTGTGAAGCCTTTGGCTCACCCTCCAGTTTTAATGGCATTTCTTGCAGCTTCTCTGGAAAATTGGTGGGTGTTTTTTTTTTGAAATACATAAAGGTCAACTGGGAAATGGTGCTAGAGGGAGCTCTGTCACTTGGGGTGGTTCAGGTTCTGAAGGAAAGAACACAAACTGGGCTGCTACCCAGTATATCTTTCCCCCTTGGGCATAGCAACTTGATTCTGAGCATCACACCAAATCCTCTCCCCACAACAACATGCATTTATATTTTAGGGTCTGCTGGCTGCACCTTGTCAGTCACATGTCATTCGAAGAAATGACAGAAGCACAGGGGCCCACCACTTATATTGGTCACACATCTGCACTCCATTGCTCCAGGCCCAGTTCCCTGCTGGCTCCTACACACTGGCATCTCGGTTCTTCACCATGGTCAGAAATTCCACTCAGTCAAAAATGGCACTCCCTGGTTCAGTCATTATGAGCAACAGGAGATCTAAAGGTTCTCCAGGGATTTCTGGTCATGGGATTCTCAAACACTTCACGCTATTGCCCTAGCCATATTTCAGGAATGAAGAAGTTGGCACTGTGGGTTTTGATTCATTCAGGAGCCATTACCTGTTGAGGAATCTCCTTTCAGTAGAAGCTCTGGAGATTGCATGCAGGCAAAGCTTTTCAAGGAGTGGCGAAAGGTCCCAGGAATCCAGGCCCATTGGGGTCTCAAATATGAGGTTCATGTGAGTTTTGGCTCTCAACTAGAGCTGAAAAGGCTTTAACAGCAAAATCATGTGAAATTTTGGCTGAGATTTCCAGGGCTGTGGAGAAAGCCACCCTCAGCATAGATCTCAGTTTCCAAAGGCTCCTCTAATGCCTGGCCTTGGAAAATCCCAACACAATTCATGGCAAGAGTTCTCTGAGATCAGTTCCAGAACTCAGTCTCTAATGGCATCACACCAGAGTTCAAGCTGTAGTTGACCCAGTCATCTTTTCCAACCGCCACACAAAAGACCACTATTCTAACAAAAACGCTCCTACATGGCCCTTGTCTTCTTCCATACAGACACTCATCATAACATTCTGGCTGGGGGTTTGCATAGGGGAAGCCGTCTTAGATGGTGTGCAGAGTAAGCTCTCATGCCTACCATATGCCAAATGTCATGGTGGCCTGGACACCCTTCCTGAGAAACAGGATATATAAAATGGGCCTCTACTTCATACTGCTCTGCTTCTCAAATTCGAGGCCTCCTGCCTGCCAGGGGTAGATTCTTTATGTGTACTGGACTCATGAAAAAACCCAAACACCTGTGCGCTTGTTCCTGGAGCACTTGCAACAACTCATTTGACCCAGAGGATCCCTGTTCTGACTTCATAGTGGTCAGGAGCCTGACCAGAGGAAGGCAAGAGACTTCATCCAATATTACACTTCTTTTTCATTCTTTTAGATTTGGATGGACACATGGGATTTTTCTTGAGTTCTTTTGGGTGCCTAGAATGTAATTCACAGCCACACACAGGGCCAAGTGTCTGATTCAGACACAGCTTTTACAAAGCACTTTACCTAAAAGGCACAGATTAGGCCTCCTCATTTCCATTGGAAACTGTTTTCTGAAGGATTCCCAAAATAGTGCCTGAAGGCAAACACCTCCCTGACTTTCAGGGGAACAGAACAATAGGGAGGAAAGAAGCCTGGAGAAATACTTTTCTTTAATTGAACACTGTGGCACTGACAGCTCCTAATCATGCAACTTGGGTGGCTATCTATCCAAGCAGGGATTCTCCAGAGGGATCCTTACCAGTCACGCTAATTTTTCACTTTTCTGAGATGCTTGGCATTCCCTTCAGCAATCCAGTCCATGGTCATGTCACAAAGCTTGATGGTGGTACACATCTTGGACACAAAACCACGAACCCCTTCAGAGAGCGGCCGAAATTCAGGAAGAATACAGGAACTTAGGATCTTGGTAGGTGTTGCCCATCTGCAAGGCAAGCAGCAGTCCATTCATAAATTGGCCATGAGGAGTCCTGCAAAGATTTCCACTACACAGGATACATTCACGGCTGCATTCTTCTCTCTACTCACTTTAACCACAAACCCAGTGGGATCCACTGACATAGAAAGACTCACTAGTTAACAGTCCATTTTAAACCAACAACAACAACAACAACAAAACGGTTTTCATTCATGCTCTCAGAACATGAGACAAAAGTACAAATTGAAAAACACACCCACTAAGACACACAAACCACCCCTGTATTTGGTCTGCATCTATCCACTCTGTCCTCTGACTGGTGGGTGAGAATATCTTCCTTAGCAGTGGCCTGCCCTGTCTCAGCTCTGGTCTCCTTGTCCATCTGTGTGTAGTTGTCAGGAGCCAGCAATGAGCCAATACTTCTCTCTCAGGAAAAACCCCTGTCCAGACCATTCAAGGCATTTTGCTATCCACACATCACTAGGTGCCAAGAAAGAATGACTCTGGCCTTGGTACAGAGAATCAAGTGAGCCCACTGGGACTGGAACTGCTTGTGGGTGCCTCGCCTCCTGGATCCCAAGTTCAGAGAGTTCCATCACTAAGGAAGTGAGGTGAGGTCACTTCCTTCAGGAAGTGAATGAGGTCACTGCCTTGACAACCACTTTGTCCTAACAGTAGTTTCTAAGGGTCCCATGAGATGGAGGCTGCCCCACCTTCCTGGGACATTTTCCCAAGACATTAAGTTCTATATACCCTAGGAGCCCGGATTCAGCAACCCACACAGGCCTGATTGTGTCCATCTTCTCTGCATTGAGAAGAGGGTGGCTGATTCAGCCACATCTCTTCATCTTGACTGGGTTTTTGGCCATGGAAGGTGACTTTAGCCCTCACAGGTCCTACCTAGCTGCCTACATTTGCTCCACGGATTATTTCTGCATCTACCTTTGAGCTTCTCAGCAGCTGTAGGATTCCCTACATTCCTACACGGCAAGATCAACTCAGGACCTGCTGTTATGTGAAAATAGACAAAGGGAACAGGGTATGGTTAAGGACATATCAGGTTCTATTTTGGGTAGGAGTCATTCTGCTGGATGAATACGGGTATTGGGAACTGGGATATTTATAGAATGTAAGGAGAAATGTGAGTATGAAAATAGAAAACTAGGTAAGATCTGAAGCACACAAGGGTGTTGGGCCCTTGACTTGCACACATAGTTGTGATTTATGTTCTGCAGAGGTGAATCCTCTCAATCCATATACAATGGCATAAGATTTGTTCCTGGGACTACTGAAGGTAAAACAGATCTTCCAGTGAAATTGAGATACTAGGCAGATTCCAGTGTAGGGAAAGGAAGAAGTGTGAGTTTAGGATTTGGACAAAAGGCCCATGTTGCAATGGAATGAAGTTCTATTAGAGTGTAAATGGGAATGTCAGCAAACATGAAGAGTCAGTCACAACAAGGCACTTGGGGAAATAGATATCAATAGTGATGTTAGGAGATCTGGAATGTACAAAATGAGTGACAAGATCAGGGATATTTTGAACAGGGGGGTGATTGAATTAACCTATGTTAAAAAGAAACAAGTGTATACACACCATAGGATTGAAATTTGAAAAGAGTAGGAAACACAGATATAGATGATTTTAGTAATCCATGCTCTCATTAAAATGAGGCTTTTGTACAAGAATAAGATAAGTGTGAATTTTGCATTTTGTGTACAGAAGATGATGTGATGAAAGAAATACATGGAGCAGGGGACAGGCGTATTTCTTCCACTATTTCTGGGAGCATGTTTTTGAAACCCTATGATTTAGGGTTTGGGGATAAAAATAGGTGGACCTGGGTCTACGTATGTAAAGATGATTTATAAATTGACCATACGGTGAAAAAAAAAAACTATAACATGTTACTATTTTGAATAATGGATTGAATTGATATTTTAATAAATACATGAAATCTGGTATTCACATACACATATTCAATCCCAGTAGGCATACATCTATTGGTAATATTAGGGTTACTAATTATACCAAACTGGGTTTGAGTTTTGCTTCGAAAATGATGATGGAATTCAAAAGTAATGTGTTTTAAAAGAAATCTCATGAAAAAATAAGTAAAGATCCATAGAGAAATCCATGGGTTCTGATACCGGGAGTGAAGTGAATCATATGCATATCAATTTGTGAATATTGGATGAAATGATACATCCTATGATTTATCATTTTCGAAGAAATAGGAATTTAACAATTTTGAATGAAAATTTACTTCAAAATACACATCATGTTTCATATGAATATTCTTTCATTGATGTTCAGCTGGGTCACTTATTGTAGAAATATTAGGCATCGTATTCAATCTTCACTCAAGTTCATTTTGAGTATTCAGAAATGAATATGTAGAGCAAGAAAATGAATATGTCTGAGAAATATCTTGTGAAAAGTTGATTTAAATCAACACAGATGGACATGAAAGAATCAAGGTAGTATAAGTATATGACACATGTATTTCATGTTTGCAAATCCATAGTATATATTTAATATATTAAAATGTAATGTGCCTATGCCAATCAAAATTCCTAAGGGGATATATGTCCTTCACATATGTACCCAAAATATTCATTTTCCTCTACATTGTTTCATGTATAAACTTGTTGAAGTATAAGCTCACCACAGCTTGAATTTTTAGTTACCTCAGTGTATTGGGGGGAAGTGATCCCTTCATGAAATTTGTATTTTCCAAAGTCAGAATACTCTCAAGAATATAACTGTGATGGCAGGAGGATTATATATGTGTATATAAAAATATACATTGTGACCCAGGCGACAGAGACAGGGAGTCAGGAAGTTACATATTTGTGAATTTTGAAAAGTCATGGAGAAATAAAAGGAGAAAAATGTGTGGGAGGTTTTATAATATGTATCTCTGATGAAGCAAAAGGCAAGTCCAAGTAGACACCGTACCTCCTATCAAATGCCTCTACTTCTAGTTTTTTAGGAGTATTTTTATCGATGTTATGATAAGGAGTCAGAGTCCAGTAAGTTATGGGTTAGTGTCAGAGATTCGATATTTCAAATGGCAAAACGGAAAATGGGTCTAATATACATGCGAACATGTGCCACATAAAAATCTTCCACTGTCATCCACCACAATGCCTTGACAATACTATCACCACAAATAACACACGATGAGAGGAGAAGAAGAAAAAAATCTGTGAATACATATCTGGAATTAGAAATTCTGAGGAGCTCACAAACTTGGGTGTGGCAGAAGAGATCCCAAAAGTAGGGGGCAGGGTAAACAAACCACAAACATGGAACATTGCTGGCCTAATGACTTCTTGACTATCTGCCTCTGACATTTTTGCACTAGAAATATAGCTTTGTGCTTTAGCTTCCTTTGCAGTGAGACCATGAAAGCTTGGTCTCAGTCTATGTGAACAGGAGGACATGGTTTTATATTTTCCAATACCAGCAGGAGGCAGCAGAGCTGAATATTCTCTTTGTAGGGTAACTGTGCCATGGGGTATGAATGTCTCCCTGGGTGGATTGTGAAGCCTTTGGCTCACCCTCCAGTTTTAATGGCATTTCTTGCAGCTTCTCTGGAAAATTGGTGGGTGTTTTTTTTTTGAAATACATAAAGGTCAACTGGGAAATGGAGCTAGAGGGAGCTCTGTCACGTGGGGTGGTTCAGGGTCTGAAGGAAAAGACACAAACTGGGCTGCTACCCAGTATATCTTTCCCCCTTGGGCATAGCAACTTGATTCTGAGCATCACACCAAATCCTCTCCCCACAACAACATGCCTTTATATTTTAGGGTCTGCTGGCTGCACCTTGTCAGTCACATGTCATTCGAAGAAATGACAGAAGCACAGGGGCCCACCACTGATATTGGTCACACATCTGCACTCCATTGCTCCAGGCCCAGTTCCCTGCTGGCTCCTACTCACTGGCATCTCGGTTCTTCACCATGGTCAGAAATTCCACTCAGTCAAAAATGGCACTCCCTGGTTCAGTCATTATGAGCAACAGGAGATCTAAAGGTTCTCCAGGGATTTCTGGTCATGGGATTCTCAAACACTTCACGCTATTGCCCTAGCCATATTTCAGGAATGAAGAAGTTGGCACTGTGGGTTTTGATTCATTCAGGAGCCATTACCTGTTGAGGAATCTCCTTTCAGTAGAAGCTCTGGAGATTGCATGCAGGCAAAGCTTTTGAAGGAGTGGCGAAAGGTCCCAGGAATCCAGGCCCATTGGGGTCTCAAATATGAGGTTCATGTGAGTTTTGGCTCTCAACTAGAGCTGAAAAGGCTTTAACAGCAAAATCATGTGAAATCCTGGCTGAGATTTCCAGTGCTGTGGAGAAAGCCACCCTCAGCGTAGATCTCAGTTTCCAAAGGCTCCTCTAATGCCTGGCCTTGGAAAATCCCAACACAATTCATGGCAAGAGTTCTCTGAGATCAGTTCCAGAACTCAGTCTCTAATGGCATCACACCAGAGTTCAAGCTGTAGTTGACCCAGTCATCTTTTCCAACCGCCACACAAAAGACCACTATTCTAACAAAAACGCTCCTACATGGCCCTTGTCTTCTTCCATACAGACACTCATCATAACATTCTGGCTGGGGGTTTGCATAGGGGAAGCCGTCTTAGATGGTGTGCCGAGTAAGCTCTCATGCCTACCATATGCCAAATGTCATGGTGGCCTGGACACCCTTCCTGAGAAACAGGATATATAAAATGGGCCTCTACTTCATACTGCTCTGCTTCTCAAATTCGAGGCCTCCTGCCTGCCAGGGGTAGATTCTTTATGCGTACTGGACTCATGAAAAAACCCAAACACCTGTGTGCTAGTTCCTGGAGCACTTGCAACAACTCATTTGACCCAGAGGATCCCTGTTCTGACTTCATAGTGGTCAGGACCCTGACCAGAGGAAGGCAAGAGACTTCATCCAATATTACACTTCTTTTTCATTCTTTTAGATTTGGATGGACACATGGTATTTTTCTTGATTTCCTTTGGGTGCCTAGAATGTAATTCACAGCCACACACAGGGCCAAGAGTCTGATTCAGACACAGCTTCTACAAAGCACTTTACCTAAAAGGCAGAGATTAGGCCTCCTCATTTCCATTGGAAACTGTTTTCTGAAGGATTCCCAAAATAGTGCCTGAAGGCAAACACCTCCCTGACTTAGAGGGGAACAGAACAATAGGGAGGAAAGAAGCCTGGAGAAATACTTTTCTTTAATTGAACACTGTGGCACTGACAGCTCCTAATCATGCAACTTGGGTGGCTATCTATCCAAGCAGGGATTCTCCAGAGGGATCCTTACCAGTCATGCTAATTTTTGACTTTTCTGAGATGCTTGGCATTCCCTTCAGCAATCCAGTCCATGGTCATGTCACAAAGCTTGATGGTGGTACACATCTTGGACACAAAACCACGAACCCCTTCAGAGAGCGGCCGAAATTCAGGAAGAATACAGGAACTTAGGATCTTGGTAGGTGTTGCCCATCTGCAAGGCAAGCAGCAGTCCATTCATAAATTGGCCATGAGGAGTCCTGCAAAGATTTCCACTACACAGGATACATTCACGGCTGCATTCTTCTCTCTACTCACTTTAACCACAAACCCAGTGGGATCCACTGACATAGAAAGACTCACTAGTTAACAGTCCATTTTAAAACAACAACAACAACAACAACAACAAAACGGTTTTCATTCATGCTCTCAGAACATGAGACAAAAGTACAAATTGAAAAACACACCCACTAAGACACACAAACCACCCCTGTATTTGGTCTGCATCTATCCACTCTGTCCTCTGACTGGTGGGTGAGAATATCTTCCTTAGCAGTGGCCTGCCCTGTCTCAGCTCTGGTCTCCTTGTCCATCTGTGTGTAGTTGTCAGGAGCCAGCAATGAGCCAATACTTCTCTCTCAGGAAAAACCCCTGTCCAGACCATTCAAGGCATTTTGCTATCCACACATCACTAGGTGCCAAGAAAGAATGACTCTGGCCTTGGTACAGAGAAACAAGTGAGCCCACTGGGACTGGAACTGCTTGTGGGTGCCTCGCCTCCTGGATCCCAAGTTCAGAGAGTTCCATCACTAAGGAAGTGAGGTGAGGTCACTTCCTTCAGGAAGTGAATGAGGTCACTGCCTTGACAACCACTTTGTTCTAACAGTAGTTTCTAAGGGTCCCATGAGATGGAGGCTGCCCCACCTTCCTGGGACATTTTCCCAAGACATAAAGTTCTATATACCCTAGGAGCCCGGATTCAGCAACCCACACAGGCCTGATTGTGTCCATCTTCTCTGCATTGAGAAGAGGGTGGCTGATTCAGCCACATCTCTTCATCTTGACTGGGTTTTTGGCCATGGAAGATGACTTTAGACCTCACAGGTCCTACCTAGCTGCCTACATTTGCTCCACGGATTATTTCTGCATCTACCTTTGAGCTTCTCAGCAGCTGTAGGATTCCCTACATTCCTACACGGCAAGATCAACTCAGGACCTGCTGTTATGTGAAAATAGACAAAGGGAACAGGGTATGGTTAAGGACATATCAGGTTCTATTTTGGGTAGGAGTCATTCTGCTGGATGAATACGGGTATTGGGAACTGGGATATTTATAGAATGTAAGGAGAAATGTGAGTATGAAAATAGAAAACTAGGTAAGATCTGAAGCACACAAGGGTGTTGGGCCCTTGACTTGCACACATAGTTGTGATTTATGTTCTGCAGAGGTGAATCCTCTCAATCCATATACAATGGCATAAGATCTTGTTCCTGGGACTACTGAATGTAAAACAGATCTTCCAGTGAAATTGAGATACTAGGCAGATTCCAGTGTAGGGAAAGGAACAAGTGTGAGTTTAGGATTTGGACAAAAGGCCCATTTTGCAATGGAATGAAGTTCTATTAGAGTGTAAATGGGAATGTCAGCACACATGAAGAGTCAGTCACAACAAGGCACTTGGGGAAATAGATATCAATAGTGATGTTAGGAGATCTGGAATGTACAAAATGAGTGACAAGATCAGGGATATTTTGAACAGGGGGTTGATTGAATTAACCTATGTTAAAAAGAAACAAGTGTATACACACCATAGGATTGAAATTTGAAAAGAGTAGAAAACACAGATATAGATGATTTTAGTAATCCATGCTCTCATTAAAATGAGGCTTTTGTACAAGAATAAGATAAGTGTGAATTTTGCATTTTTTGTTCAGAAGATGATGTGATGAAAGGAATACATGGAGCAGGGGACAGGCGTATTTCTTCCACTATTTCTGGGAGCATGTTTTTGAAACCCTATGATTTAGGGTTTGGGGATAAAAATAGGTGGACCTGGGTCTACGTATATAAAGATGATTTATAAATTGACCATACGGTGAAAAAAAAAATATAACATGTTACTATTTTGAATAATGGATTGAATTGATATTTTAATAAATACATGAAATCTGGTATTCACATACAAATATTCAATCCCAGTAGGCATACATCTATTGGTAATATTAGGGTTACTAATTATACCAAACTGGGTTTGAGTTTTGCTTCGAAAATGATGATGGAATTCAAAAGTAATGTGTTTTAAAAGAAATCTCATGAAAAAGCAAGTAAAGATCCATAGAGAAATCCATGGGTTCTGATACCGGGAGTGAAGTGAATCATATGCATATCAATTTGTGAATATTGGATGAAATGATACATCCTATGATTTATCATTTTCGAAGAAATAGGAATTTAACAATTTTGAATGAAAATTTACTTCAAAATACACATCATGTTTCATATGAATATTCTTTCATTGATGTTCAACTGGGTCACTTACTGTAGAAATATTAGGGTTCGTACTCAATCTTCACTCAAGTTCATTTTGAGTATTCAGAAATGAATATGTAGAGCAAGAAAATGAATATGTCTGAGAAATATCTTGTGAAAAGTTGATTTAAATCAACACAGATGGACATGAAAGAATCAAGGTAGTATAAGTATATGACACATGTATTTCATGTTTGCAAATCCATAGTATATATTTAATATATTAAAATGTAAGGTACCTATGCCAATCAAAATTCCTAAGGGGATATATGTCCTTCACATATGTACCCAAAATATTCATTTTCCTCTACATTGTTTCATGTATAAACTTGTTGAAGTATAAGCTCACCACAGCTTGAATTTTTAGTTACCTCAGTGTATTGGGGGGAAGTGATCCCTTCATGAAATTTGTATTTTCCAAAGTCAGAATACTCTCAAGAATATAACTGTGATGGCAGGAGGATTATATATGTGTATAGAAAAATATACATTGTGACCCAGGCGACAGAGACAGGGAGTCAGGAAGTTACATATTTGTGAATTTTGAAAATTCATGGAGAAATAAAAGGAGAAAAATGTGTGGGAGGTTTTATAATATGTATCTCTGATGAAGCAAAAGGCAAGTCCAAGTAGACACCGTGCCTCCTATCAAATGCCTCTACTTCTAGTCCTCTGGAGTATTTTTATCCATGTTATGATAAGGAGTCAGAGTCCAGTAAGTTATGGGTTAGTGTCAGAGATTCGATATTTCAAATGGCAAAACGGAAAATGGGTCTAATATACATGCGAACATGTGCCACATAAAAATCTTCCACTGTCATCCACCACAATGCCTTGACAATACTATCACCCCAAATAACACACGATGAGAGGAGAAGAAGAAAAAAATCTGTGAATACATATCTGGATTAGAAATTCTGAGGAGCTCACAAACTTGGGTGTGGCAGAAGAGATCCCAAAAGTAGGGGGCAGGGTAAACAAACCACAAACATGGAACATTGCTGGCCTAATGACTTCTTGACTATCTGCCTCTGACATTTGTGCACTAGAAATATAGCTTTGAGCTTTAGCTTCCTTTGCAGTGAGACCATGAAAGCTTGGTCTCAGTCTATGTGAACAGGAGGACATGGTTTTATATTTTCCAATACCAGCAGGAGGCAGCAGAGCTGAATCCTCTCTTTGTAGGGTAACTGTGGCCATGGGGTATGAATGTCTCCCTGGGTGGATTGTGAAGTGTTTGGCTCACCATCCAGTTTTAATGGCATTTCTTGCAGCTTCTCTGGAAATTTGGTGGGTGTTTTTTTTTTTGAAATACATAAAGGTCAACTGGGGCACGGTGCAGGAGGGAGCTCTGTCACGTGGGGTGGTTCATGGTCTGAAGGAAAAAACACAAACTGGGCTGCTACCCAGTATATCGTTCCCCCTTGAGCATAGCAACTTGATTCTGAGCATCACACCAAATCCTCTCCCCACAACAACATGCCTTTATATTTTGGGGTCTGCTGGCTGCACCTTGTCAGTCACATGTCATTCGAAGAAATGACAGGAGCACAGGGGCCCACCACTGTTGTTGGTCACACATCTGCACTTCATTGCTCCAGGCCCAGTTCCCTGCTGGCTCCTACTAACTGGCATCTCGGTTCTTCACCATGGTCAGGAATTCCACTCAGTCAAAAATGGCACTCCCTGGTTCAGTCATGATGAGCAACAGGAGATCTAAAGGTTCTCCAAGGATTTCTGGTCATGGGATTCTCAAACACTTTATGCTATTGCCCTAGCCATATTTCAGGAATGAAGAAGTTGGCACTGTGGGTTTTGATTCATTCAGGAGCCATTACCTGTTGAGGAATCTCCTTTCAGTAGAAGCTGTGGAGATTGCATGCAGGCAAAGCTTTTCAAGGAGTGGCGAAAGGTCCCAGGAATCCAGGCCCATTGGGGTCTCAAATATGAGGTTCATGTGAGTTTTGGCTCTCAACTAGAGCTGAAAAGGCTTTAACAGCAAAATCATGTGAAATCCTGGCTGAGATTTCCAGTGCTGTGGAGAAAGCCACCCTCAGCGTAGATCTCAGTTTCCAAAGGCTCCTCTAATGCCTGGCCTTGGAAAATCCCAACACAATTCATGGCAAGAGTTCTCTGAGATCAGTTCCAGAACTCAGTCTCTAATGGCATCACACCAGAGTTCAAGCTGTAGTTGACCCAGTCATCTTTTCCAACCGCCACACAAAAGACCACTATTCTAACAAAAACGCTCCTACATGGCCCTTGTCTTCTTCCATACAGACACCCACCATAACATTCTGGCTGGGGGTTTGCATAGGGGAAGCCGTCTTAGATGGTGTGCCGAGTAAGCTCTCATGCCTACCATATGCCAAATGTCATGGTGGCCTGGACACCCTTCCTGAGAAACAGGATATATAAAATGGGCCTCTACTTCATACTGCTCTGCTTCTCAAATTCGAGGCCTCCTGCCTGCCAGGGGTAGATTCTTTATGCGTACTGGACTCATGAAAAAACCCAAACACCTGTGTGCTAGTTCCTGGAGCACTTGCAACAACTCATTTGACCCAGAGGATCCCTGTTCTGACTTCATAGTGGTCAGGAGCCTGACCAGAGGAAGGCAAGAGACTTTATCCAATATTACACTTCTTTTTCATTCTGATAGATTTGGATGGACATATTGGATTTTTCTTGAGTTCTTTTGGGTGCCTAGAATGTAATTCACAGCCACACACAGGGCCAAGAGTCTGATTCAGACACAGCTTTTACAAAGCACTTTACCTAAAAGGCAGAGATTAGGCCTCCTCATTTCCATTTGAAACTGTTTTCTGAAGGATTCCCAAAAATAGTGCCTGAAGGCAAACACCTCCCTGACTTTCAGGGGAACAGAACAATAGGGAGGAAAGAAGCCTGGAGAAATACTTTCCTTTAATTGAACACTGTGGCACTGACAGCTCCTAATCATGCAACTTGGGTGGCTATCTATCCAAGCAGGGATTCTCCAGAGGGATCCTTACCAGTCACGCTAATTTTTGACTTTTCTGAGATGCTTGGCATTCCCTTCAGCAATCCAGTCCATGGTCATGTCACAAAGCTTGATGGTGGTACACATCTTGGACACAAAACCACGAACCCCTTCAGAGAGCGGCCGAAATTCAGGAAGAATACAGGAACTTAGGATCTTGGTAGGTGTTGCCCATCTGCAAGGCAAGCAGCAGTCCATTCATAAATTGGCCATGAGGAGTCCTGCAAAGATTTCCACTACACAGGATACATTCACGGCTGCATTCTTCTCTCTACTCACTTTAACCACAAACCCAGTGGGATCCACTGACATAGAAAGACTCACTAGTTAACAGTCCATTTTAAACCAACAACAACAACAACAACAAAACGGTTTTCATTCATGCTCTCAGAACCTGAGACAAAACTACAAATTGAAAAACACACCCACGAAGACACACAAACCACCCCTGTATTTGGTCTGCATCTATCCACTCTGTCCTCTGACTGCTGGGTGAGAATATCTTCCTTAGCAGTGGCCTGCCCTGTCTCAGCTCTGGTCTCCTTGTCCATCTGTGTGTAGTTGTCAGGAGCCAGCAATGAGCCAATACTTCTCTCTCAGGAAAAACCCCTGTCCAGACCATTCAAGGCATTTTGCTATCCACACATCACTAGGTGCCAAGAAAGAATGACTCTGGCCTTGGTACAGAGAAACAAGTGAGCCCACTGGGACTGGAACTGCTTGTGGGTGCCTCGCCTCCTGGATCCCAAGTTCAGAGAGTTCCATCACTAAGTAAGTGAGGTGAGGTCTCTTCCTTCAGGAAGTGAATGAGGTCACTGCCTTGACAACCACTTTGTCCTAACAGTAGTTTCTAAGGGTCCCATGAGATGGAGGCTGCCCCACCTTCCTGGGACATTTTCCCAAGACATAAAGTTCTATATACCCTAGGAGCCCGGATTCAGCAACCCACACAGGCCTGATTGTGTCCATCTTCTCTGCATTGAGAAGAGGGTGGCTGATTCAGCCACATCTCTTCATCTTTACTGGGTTTTTGGCCATGGAAGATGACTTTAGACCTCACAGGTCCTACCTAGCTGCCTACATTTGCTCCACGGATTATTTCTGCATCTACCTTTGAGCTTCTCAGCAGCTGTAGGATTCCCTACATTCCTACACGGCAAGATCAACTCAGGACCTGCTGTTATGTGAAAATAGACAAAGGGAACAGGGTATGGTTAAGGACATATCAGGTTCTATTTTGGGTAGGAGTCATTGTGCTGGATGAATACGGGTATTTGGAACTGTGATATTTATAGAATGTAAGGAGAAATGTGAGTATGAAAATAGAAAACTAGGTAAGATCTGAAGCACACAAGGGTGTTGGGCCCTTGACTTGCACACATAGTTGTGATTTATGTTCTGCAGAGGTGAATCCTCTCAATCCATATAAATGGCATAAGATCTTGTTCCTGGGACTACTGAATGTAAAACAGATCTTCCAGTGAAATTGAGATACTAGGCAGATTCCAGTGTAGGGAAAGGAAGAAGTGTGAGTTTAGGATTTGGACAAAAGGCCCATTTTGCAATGGAATGAAGTTCTATTAGAGTGTAAATGGGAATGTCAGCACACATGAAGAGTCAGTCACAACAAGGCACTTGGGGAAATAGATATCAATAGTGATGTTAGGAGATCTGGAATGTACAAAATGAGTGACAAGATCAGGGATATTTTGAACAGGGGGTTGATTGAATTAACCTATGTTAAAAAGAAACAAGTGTATACACACCATAGGATTGAAATTTGAAAAGAGTAGAAAACACAGATATAGATGATTTTAGTAATCCATGCTCTCATTAAAATGAGGCTTTTATACAAGAATAAGATAAGTGTGAATTTTGCATTTTGTGTTCAGAAGATGATGTGATGAAAGGAATACATGGAGCAGGGGACAGGCGTATTTCTTCCACTATTTCTGGGAGCATGTTTTTGAAACCCTATGATTTAGGGTTTGGGGATAAAAATAGGTGGACCTGGGTCTACGTATATAAAGATGATTTATAAATTGACCATACGGTGAAAAAAAAAAACTATCACATGTTACTATTTGAATAATGGATTGAATTGATATTTTAAAAATACATGAAGTCTGGTATTCACATACAAATATTCAATCCCAGTAGGCATACATCTATTGGTAATATTAGGGTTACTAATTATACCAAACTGGGTTTGAGTTTTGCTTCGAATATGATGATGGAATTCAAAAGTAATGTGTTTTAAAAGAAATCTCATGAAAAAGCAAGTAAAGATCCATAGAGAAATCCATGGGTTCTGATACCGGGAGTGAAGTGAATCATATGCATATCAATTTGTGAATATTGGATGAAATGATACATCCTATGATTTATCATTTTCGAAGAAATAGGGATTTAACAATTTTGAATGAAAATTTACTTCAAAATACACATCATGTTTCATATGAATATTCTTTCATTGATGTTCAACTGGGTCACTTACTATAGAAATATTAGGGTTCGTACTCAATCTTCACTCAAGTTCATTTTGAGTATTCAGAAATGAATATGTAGAGCAAGAAAATGAATATGTCTGAGAAATATCTTGTGAAAAGTTGATTTAAATCAACACAGATGGACATGAAAGAATCAAGGTAGTATAAGTATATGACACATGTATTTCATGTTTGCAAATCCATAGTATATATTTAATATATTAAAATGTAAGGTACCTATGCCAATCAAAATTCCTAAGGGGATATATGTCCTTCACATATGTACCCAAAATATTCATTTTCCTCTACATTGTTTCATGTATAAACTTGTTGAAGTATAAGCTCACCACAGCTTGAATTTTTAGTTACCTCAGTGTATTGGGGGGAAGTGATCCCTTCATGAAATTTGTATTTTCCAAAGTCAGAATACTCTCAAGAATATAACTGTGATGGCAGGAGGATTATATATGTGTATATAAAAATATACATTGTGACCCAGGCGACAGAGACAGGGAGTCAGGAAGTTACATATTTGTGAATTTTGAAAAGTCATGGAGAAATAAAAGGAGAAAAATGTGTGGGAGGTTTTATAATATGTATCTCTGATGAAGCAAAAGGCAAGTCCAAGTAGACACCGTGCCTCCTATCAAATGCCTCTACTTCTAGTCCTCTGGAGTATTTTTATCGATGTTATGATAAGGAGTCAGAGTCCAGTAAGTTATGGGTTAGTGTCAGAGATTCGATATTTCAAATGGCAAAACGGAAAATGGGTCTAATATACATGCGAACATGTGCCACATAAAAATCTTCCACTGTCATCCACCACAATGCCTTGACAATACTATCACCCCAAATAACACACGATGAGAGGAGAAGAAGAAAAAAATCTGTGAATACATATCTGGATTAGAAATTCTGAGGAGCTCACAAACTTGGGTGTGGCAGAAGAATCCCAAAAGTAGGGGGCAGGGTAAACAAACCACAAACATGGAACATTGCTGGCCTAATGACTTCTTGACTATCTGCCTCTGACATATGTGCACTAGAAATATAGCTTTGTGCTTTAGCTTCCTTTGCAGTGAGACCATGAAAGCTTGGTCTCAGTCTATGTGAACAGGAGCACATGGTTTTATATTTTCCAATACCAGCAGGAGGCAGCAGAGCTGAATATTCTCTTTGTAGAGTAACTGTGGCCATGGGGTATGAATGTCTCCCTGGGTGGATTGTGAAGTGTTTGGCTCACCCTCCAGTTTTAATGGCATTTCTTGCAGCTTCTCTGGAAAATTGGTGTGTTTTTTTTTTTGAAATACATAAAGGTCAACTGGGGCATGGTGCAGGAGAAAGCTCTGTCACGTGGGGTGGTTCAGGGTCTGAAGGAAAAAACACAAACTGGGCTGCTACCCAGTATATCTTTCCCCCTTGAGCATAGCAACTTGATTCTGAGCATCACACCAAATCCTCTCCCCACAACAACATGTCTTTATATTTTAGGGTCTGCTGGCTGCACCTTGTCAGTCACATGTCATTTGAAGAAATGACAGGAGCACAGGGGCCCACCACTGATGTTGGTCACACATCTGCACTTCATTGCTCCAGGCCCAGTTCCCTGCTGGCACCTACTCACTGGCATCTCGGTTCTTCACCATGGTCAGGAATTCCACTCAGTCAAAAATGGCACTCCCTGGTTCAGTCATGATGAGCAACAGGAGATCTAAAGGTTCTCCAGGGATTTCTCGTCATGGGATTCTCAAACACATCACGCTATTGCCCTAGCCATATTTCAGGAATGAAGAAGTTGGCACTGTGGGTTTTGATTCATTCAGGAGCCATTACCTGTTGAGGAATCTCCTTTCAGTAGAAGCTCTGGAGATTGCATGCAGGCAAAGCTTTTCAAGGAGTGGCGAAAGGTCCCAGGAATCCAGGCCCATTGGGGTCTCAAATATGAGGTTCATGTGAGTTTTGGCTCTCAACTAGAGCTGAAAATGCTTTAACAGCAAAATCATGTGAAATCCTGGCTGAGATTTCCAGTGCTGTGGAGAAAGCCACCCTCAGCGTAGATCTCAGTTTCCAAAGGCTCCTCTAATGCCTGGCCTTGGAAAATCCCAACAGAATTCATGGCAAGAGTTCTCTGAGATCAGTTCCAGAACTCAGTCTCTAATGGCATCACACCAGAGTTCAAGCTGTAGTTGACCCAGTCATCTTTTCCAACCGCCACACAAAATACCACTATTCTAACAAAAACGCTCCTACATGGCCCTTGTCTTCTTCCATACAGACACCCATCATAACATTCTGGCTGGGGGTTTGCATAGGGGAAGCCGTCTTAGATGGTGTGCCGAGTAAGCTCTCATGCCTACCATATGCCAAATGTCATGGTGGCCTGGACACCCTTCCTGAGAAACAGGATATATAAAATGGGCCTCTACTTCATACTGCTCTGCTTCTCAAATTCGAGGCCTCCTGCCTGCCAGGGGTAGATTCTTTATGCGTACTGGACTCATGAAAAAACCCAAACACCTGTGTGCTAGTTCCCGGAGCATTTGCAACAACTCATTTGACCCAGAGGATCCCTGTTCTGACTTCATAGTGGTCAGGAGCCTGACCAGAGGAAGGCAAGAGACTTCATCCAATATTACACTTCTTTTTCATTCTTATAGATTTGGATGGACACATGGGATTTTTCTTGCGTTCTTTTGGGTGCCTAGAATGTAATTCACAGCCACACACAGGGCCAAGAGTCTGATTCAGACACAGCTTTTACAAAGCACTTTACCTAAAAGGCAGAGATTAGGCCTCCTCATTTCCATTTGAAACTGTTTTCTGAAGGATTCCCAAAAATAGTGCCTGAAGGCAAACACCTCCCTGACTTTAAGGGGAACAGAACAATAGGGAGGAAAGAAGCCTGGAGAAATACTTTCCTTTAATTGAACACTGTGGCACTGACAGCTCCTAATCATGCAACTTGGGTGGCTATCTATCCAAGCAGGGATTCTCCAGAGGGATCCTTACCAGTCACGCTAATTTTTGACTTTTCTGAGATGCTTGGCATTCCCTTCAGCAATCCAGTCCATGGTCATGTCACAAAGCTTGATGGTGGTACACATCTTGGACACAAAACCACGAACCCCTTCAGAGAGCGGCCGAAATTCAGGAAGAATACAGGAACTTAGGATCTTGGTAGGTGTTGCCCATCTGCAAGGCAAGCAGCAGTCCATTCATAAATTGGCCATGAGGAGTCCTGCAAAGATTTTCACTACACAGGATACATTCACGGCTGCATTCTTCTCTCTACTCACTTTAACCACAAACCCAGTGGGATCCACTGACATAGAAAGACTCACTAGTTAACAGTCCATTTTAAACCAACAACAACAACAACAACAAAACGGTTTTCATTCATGCTCTCAGAACATGAGACAAAAGTACAAATTGAAAAACACACCCACGAAGACACACAAACCACCCCTGTATTTGGTCTGCATCTATCCACTCTGTCCTCTGACTGGTGGGTGAGAATATCTTCCTTAGCAGTGGCCTGCCCTGTCTCAGCTCTGGTCTCCTTGTCCATCTGTGTGTAGTTGTCAGGAGCCAGCAATGAGCCAATACTTCTCTCTCAGGAAAAACCCCTGTCCAGACCATTCAAGGCATTTTGCTATCCACACATCACTAGGTGCCAAGAAAGAATGACTCTGGCCTTGGTACAGAGAAACAAGTGAGCCCACTGGGACTGGAACTGCTTGTGGGTGCCTCGCCTCCTGGATCCCAAGTTCAGAGAGTTCCATCACTAAGGAAGTGAGGTGAGGTCACTTCCTTCAGGAAGTGAATGAGGTCACTGCCTTGACAACCACTTTGTCCTAACAGTAGTTTCTAAGGGTCCCATGAGATGGAGGCTGCCCCACCTTCCTGGGACATTTTCCCAAGACATAAAGTTCTATATACCCTAGGAGCCCAGATTCAGCAACCCACACAGGCCTGATTGTGTCCATCTTCTCTGCATTGAGAAGAGGGTGGCTGATTCAGCCACATCTCTTCATCTTGACTGGGTTTTTGGCCATGGAAGATGACTTTAGACCTCACAGGTCCTACCTAGCTGCCTACATTTGCTCCACGGATTATTTCTGCATCTTCCTTTGAGCTTCTCAGCAGCTGTAGGATTCCCTACATTCCTACACGGCAAGATCAACTCAGGACCTGCTGTTATGTGAAAATAGACAAAGGGAACAGGGTATGGTTAAGGACATATCAGGTTCTATTTTGGGTAGGAGTCATTCTGCTGGATGAATACGGGTATTGGGAACTGGGATATTTATAGAATGTAAGGAGAAATGTGAGTATGAAAATAGAAAACTAGGTAAGATCTGAAGCACACAAGGGTGTTGGGCCATTGACTAGCACACATAGTTGTGATTTATGTTCTGCAGAGGTGAATCCTCTCAATCCATATAAATGGCATAAGATCTTGTTCCTGGGACTACTGAATGTAAAACAGATCTTCCAGTGAAATTGAGATACTAGGCAGATTGCAGTGTAGGGAAAGGAAGAAGTGTGAGTTTAGCATTTGGACAAAAGGCCCATTTTGCAATGGAATGAAGTTCTATTAGAGTGTAAATGGGAATGTCAGCACACATGAAGAGTCAGTCACAACAAGGCACTTGGGGAAATAGATATCAATAGTGATGTTAGGAGATCTGGAATGTACAAAATGAGTGACAAGATCAGGGATATTTTGAACAGGGGGGTGATTGAATTAACCTATGTTAAAAAGAAACAAGTGTATACACACCATAGGATTGAAATTTGAAAAGAGTAGGAAACACAGATATAGATGATTTTAGTAATCCATGCTCTCATTAAAATGAGTCTGTTGTACAAGAATAAGATAAGTGTGAATTTTGCATTTTGTGTCCAGAAGATGATGTGATGAAAGGAATACATGGAGCAGGGGACAGGCGTATTTCTTCCACTATTTCTGGGAGCATGTTTTTGAAACCCTATGATTTAGGGTTTGGGGATAAAAATAGGTGGACCTGGGTCTACGTATATAAATATGATTTAAAAATTGACCATACGGTGAAAAAAAAATATGACATGTTACTATTTTGAATAATGGATTGAATTGATATTTTAATAAATACATGAAATCTGGTATTCACATACAAATATTCAATCCCAGTAGGCATACATCTATTGGTAATATAAGGGTTACTAATTATACCAAACTGGGTTTGAGTTTTGCTTCGAATATGATGATGGAATTCAAAAGTAATGTGTTTTAAAAGAAATCTCATGAAAAAGCAAGTAAAGATCCATAGAGAAATCCATGGGTTCTGATACCGGGAGTGAAGTGAATCATATGCATATCAATTTGTGAATATTGGATGAAATGATACATCCTATGATTTATCATTTTCGAAGAAATAGGGATTTAACAATTTTGAATGAAAATTTACTTCAAAATACACATCATGTTTCATATGAATATTCTTTCATTGATGTTCAACTGGGTCACTTACTGTAGAAATATTAGGGTTCGTACTCAATCTTCACTCAAGTTCATTTTGAGTATTCAGAAATGAATATGTAGAGCAAGAAAATGAATATGTCTGAGAAATATCTTGTGAAAAGTTGATTTAAATCAACACAGATGGACATGAAAGAATCAAGGTAGTATAAGTATATGACACATGTATTTCATGTTTGCAAATCCATAGTATATATTTAATATATTAAAATGTAAGGTACCTATGCCAATCAAAATTCCTAAGGGGATATATGTCCTTCACATATGTACCCAAAATATTCATTTTCCTCTACATTGTTTCATGTATAAACTTGTTGAAGTATAAGCTCACCACAGCTTGAATTTTTAGTTACCTCAGTGTATTGGGGGGAAGTGATCCCTTCATGAAATTTGTATTTTCCAAAGTCAGAATACTCTCAAGAATATAACTGTGATGGCAGGAGGATTATATATGTGTATAGAAAAATATACATTGTGACCCAGGCGACAGAGACAGGGAGTCAGGAAGTTACATATTTGTGAATTTTGAAAAGTCATGGAGAAATAAAAGGAGAAAAATGTGTGGGAGGTTTTATAATATGTATCTCTGATGAAGCAAAAGGCAAGTCCAAGTAGACACCGTGCCTCCTATCAAATGCCTCTACTTCTAGTCTTCTGGAGTATTTTTATCGATGTTATGATAAGGAGTCAGAGTCCAGTAAGTTATGGGTTAGTGTCAGAGATTCGATATTTCAAATGGCAAAACGGAAAATGGGTCTAATATACATGCGAACATGTGCCACATAAAAATCTTCCACTGTCATCCACCACAATGCCTTGACAATACTATCACCCAAAATAACACACGATGAGAGGAGAAGAAGAAAAAAATCTGTGAATACGTATCTGGAATTAGAAATTCTGAGGAGCTCACAAACTTGGGTGTGGCAGAAGAGATCCCAAAAGTAGGGGGCAGGGTAAACAAATCACAAACATGGAACATTGCTGGCCTAATGACTTCTTGACTATCTGCCTCTGACATTTGTGCACTAGAAATACAGGTTTGTGCTTTAGCTTCCTTTGCAGTGAGACCATGAAAGCTTGGTCTCAGTCTATGTGAACAGGAGGACATGGTTTTATATTTTCCAATACCAGCAGGAGGCAGCAGAGCTGAATCCTCACTTTGTAGGGTAACTGTGACCATGGGGTATGAATGTCTCCCTGGGTGGATTGTGAAGCCTTTGGCTCACCCTCCAGTTTTAATGGCATTTCTTGCAGCTTCTCTGGAAATTTGGTGGGTGTTTTTTTTTTGAAATACATAAAGGTCAACTGGGGCACGGTGCAGGAGGGAGCTCTGTCATGTGGGTTGGTTCAGGGTCTGAAGGAAAAAACACAAACTGGGCTGCTACCCAGTATATCTTTCCCCCTTGGGCATAGAAACTTGATTCTGAGCATCACACCAAATCCTCTCCCCACAACAACATTCCTTTATATTTTAGGGTCTGCTGGCTGCACCTTGTCAGTCACATGTCATTCGAAGAAATGACAGGAGCACAGGGGCCCACCACTGATGTTGGTCACACATCTGCACTTCATTGCTCCAGGCCCAGTTCCCTGCTGGCTCCTACTCACTGGCATCTCGGTTCTTCACCATGGTCAGGAATTCCACTCAGTCAAAAATGGCACTCCCTGGTTCAGTCATGATGAGCAACAGGAGATCTAAAGGTTCTCCAGGGATTTCTGGTCATGGGATTCTCAAACACTTCACGCTATTGCCCTAGCCATATTTCAGGAATGAAGAAGTTGGCACTGTGGGTTTTGATTCATTCAGGAGCCATTACCTGTTGAGGAATCTCCTTTCAGTAGAAGTTCTGGAGATTGCATGCAGGCAAAGCTTTTCAAGGAGTGGCAAAAGGTCCCAGGAATCCAGGCCCATTGGGGTCTCAAATATGAGGTTCATGTGAGTTTTGGCTCTCAACTAGAGCTGAAAAGGCTTTAACAGCAAAATCATGTGAAATCCTGGCTGAGATTTCCAGTGCTGTGGAGAAAGCCACCCTCAGCGTAGATCTCAGTTTCCAAAGGCTCCTCTAATGCCTGGCCTTGGAAAATCCCAACACAATTCATGGCAAGCGTTCTCTGAGATCAGTTCCAGAACTCAGTCTCTAATGGCATCACACCAGAGTTCAAGCTGTAGTTGACCCAGTCATCTTTTCCAACCGCCACACAAAAGACCACTATTCTAACAAAAACGCTCCTACATGGCCCTTGTCTTCTTCCATACAGACACTCATCATAACATTCTGGCTGGGGGTTTGCATAGGGGAAGCCATCTTAGATGGTGTGCCGAGTAAGCTCTCATGCCTACCATATGCCAAATATCATGGTGGCCTGGACACCTTTCCTGAGAAACAGGATATATAAAATGGGCCTCTACTTCATACTGCTCTGCTTCTCAAATTCGAGGCCTCCTGCCTGCCAGGGGTAGATTCTTTATGCGTACTGGACTCATGAAAAAACCCAAACACCTGTGTGCTAATTCCTGGAGCACTTGCAACAACTCATTTGACCCAGAGGATCCCTGTTCTGACTTCATAGTGGTCAGGAGCCTGACCAGAGGAAGGCAAGAGACTTCATCCAATATTACACTTCTTTTTCATTCTTTTAGATTTGGATGGACACATGGGATTTTTCTTGAGTTCTTTTGGGTGCCTAGAATGTAATTCACAGCCACACACAGGGCCAAGAGTCTGATTCAGACACAGCTTTTACAAAGCACTTTACCTAAAAGGCAGAGATTAGGCCTCCTCATTTCCATTGGAAACTGTTTTCTGAAGGATTCCCAAAATAGTGCCTGAAGGCAAACACCTCCCTGACTTAGAGGGGAACAGAACAATAGGGAGGAAAGAAGCCTGGAGAAATACTTTTCTTTAATTGAACACTGTGGCACTGACAGCTCCTAATCATGCAACTTGGGTGGCTATCTATCCAAGCAGGGATTCTCCAGAGGGATCCTTACCAGTCATGCTAATTTTTGACTTTTCTGAGATGCTTGGCATTCCCTTCAGCAATCCAGTCCATGGTCATGTCACAAAGCTTGATGGTGGTACACATCTTGGACACAAAACCACGAACCCCTTCAGAGAGCGGCCGAAATTCAGGAAGAATACAGGAACTTAGGATCTTGGTAGGTGTTGCCCATCTGCAAGGCAAGCAGCAGTCCATTCATAAATTGGCCATGAGGAGTCCTGCAAAGATTTCCACTACACAGGATACATTCACGGCTGCATTCTTCTCTCTATTCACTTTAACCACAAACCCAGTGGGATCCACTGACATAGAAAGACTCACTAGTTAACAGTCCATTTTAAACCAACAACAACAACAACAACAAAACGGTTTTCATTCATGCTCTCAGAACATGAGACAAAAGTACAAATTGAAAAACACACCCACTAAGACACACAAACCACCCCTGTATTTGGTCTGCATCTATCCACTCTGTCCTCTGACTGGTGGGTGAGAATATCTTCCTTAGCAGTGGCCTGCCCTGTCTCAGCTCTGGTCTCCTTGTCCATCTGTGTGTAGTTGTCAGGAGCCAGCAATGAGCCAATACTTCTCTCTCAGGACAAACCCCTGTCCAGACCATTCAAGGCATTTTGCTATCCACACATCACTAGGTGCCAAGAAAGAATGACTCTGGCCTTGGTACAGAGAAGTGAGCCCACTGGGACTGGAACTGCTTGTGGGTGCCTCACCTCCTGGATCCCAAGTTCAGAGAGTTCCATCACTAAGGAAGTGAGGTGAGGTCACTTCCTTCAGGAAGTGAATGAGGTCACTGCCTTGACAACCACTTTGTCCTAACAGTAGTTTCTAAGGGTCCCATGAGATGGAGGCTGCCCCACCTTCCTGGGACATTTTCCCAAGACATAAAGTTCTATATACCCTAGGAGCCCGGATTCAGCAACCCACACAGGCCTGATTGTGTCCATCTTCTCTGCATTGAGAAGAGGGTGGCTGATTCAGCCACATCTCTTCATCTTGACTGGGTTTTTGGCCATGGAAGATGACTTTAGACCTCACAGGTCCTACCTAGCTGCCTACATTTGCTCCACGGATTATTTCTGCATCTACCTTTGAGCTTCTCAGCAGCTGTAAAATTCCCTACATTCCTACACGGCAAGATCAACTCAAGACCTGCTGTGATGTGAAAATAGACAAAGGGAACAGGGTATGGTTAAGGACATATCGGGTTCTATTTTGGGTAGGAGTCATTCTGATGGATGAATACGGGTATTGGGAACTGGGATATTTATAGAATGTAAGGAGAAATGTGAGTATGAAAATAGAAAACTAGGTAAGATCTGAAGCACACAAGGGTGTTGGGCCATTGACTTGCACACATAGTTGTGATTTATGTTCTGCAGAGGTGAATCCTCTCAATCCATATAAATGGCATAAGATCTTGTTCCTGGGACTACTGAATGTAAAACAGATCTTCCAGTGAAATTGAGATACTAGGCAGATTCCAGTGTAGGGAAAGGAAGAAGTGTGAGTTTAGCATTTGGACAAAAGGCCCATTTTGCAATGGAATGAAGTTCTATTAGAGTGTAAATGGGAATGTCAGCACACATGAAGAGTCAGTCACAACAAGGCACTTGGGGAAATAGATATCAATAGTGATGTTAGGAGATCTGGAATGTACAAAATGAGTGACAAGATCAGTGATATTTTGAACAGGGGGTTGATTGAATTAACCTATGTTAAAAAGAAACAAGTGTATACACACCATAGGATTGAAATTTGAAAAGAGTAGAAAACACAGATATAGATGATTTTAGTAATCCATGCTCTCATTAAAATGAGGCTTTTGTACAAGAATAAGATAAGTGTGAATTTTGCATTTTGTGTTCAGAAGATGATGTGATGAAAGGAATACATGGAGCAGGGGACAGGCGTATTTCTTCCACTATTTCTGGGAGCATGTTTTTGAAACCCTATGATTTAGGGTTTGGGGATAAAAATAGGTGGACCTGGGTCTACGTATATAAAGATGATTTATAAATTGACCATACGGTGAAAAAAAAATATAACATGTTACTATTTTGAATAATGGATTGAATTGATATTTTAATAAATACATGAAATCTGGTATTCACATACAAATATTCAATCCCAGTAGGCATACATCTATTGGTAATATTAGGGTTACTAATTATACCAAACTGGGTTTGAGTTTTGCTTCGAAAATGATGATGGAATTCAAAAGTAATGTGTTTTAAAAGAAATCTCATGAAAAAGCAAGTAAAGATCCATAGAGAAATCCATGGGTTCTGATACCGGGAGTGAAGTGAATCATATACATATCAATTTGTGAATATTGGATGAAATGATACATCCTATGATTTATCATTTTCGAAGAAATAGGAATTTAACAATTTTGAATGAAAATTTACTTCAAAATACACATCATGTTTCATATGAATATTCTTTCATTGATGTTCAACTGGGTCACTTACTGTAGAAATATTAGGGTTCGTACTCAATCTTCACTCAAGTTCATTTTGAGTATTCAGAAATGAATATGTAGAGCAAGAAAATCAATATGTCTGAGAAATATCTTGTGAAAAGTTGATTTAAATCAACACAGATGGACATGAAAGAATCAAGGTAGTATAAGTATATGACACATGTATTTCATGTTTGCAAATCCATAGTATATATTTAATATATTAAAATGTAAGGTACCTATGCCAATCAAAATTCCTAAGGGGATATATGTCCTTCACATATGTACCCAAAATATTCATTTTCCTCTACATTGTTTCATGTATAAACTTGTTGAAGTATAAGCTCACCACAGCTTGAATTTTTAGTTACCTCAGTGTATTGGGGGGAAGTGATCCCTTCATGAAATTTGTATTTTCCAAAGTCAGAATACTCTCAAGAATATAACTGTGATGGCAGGAGGATTATATATGTGTATAGAAAAATATACATTGTGACCCAGGCGACAGAAACAGGGAGTCAGGAAGTTACATATTTGTGAATTTTGAAAAGTCATGGAGAAATAAAAGGAGAAAAATGTGTGGGAGGTTTTATAATATGTATCTCTGATGAAGCAAAAGGCAAGTCCAAGTAGACACCGTGCCTCCTATCAAATGCCTCTACTTCTAGTCTTCTGGAGTATTTTTATCGATGTTATGATAAGGAGTCAGAGTCCAGTAAGTTATGGGTTAGTGTCAGAGATTCGATATTTCAAATGGCAAAACGGAAAATGGGTCTAATATACATGCGAACATGTGCCACATAAAAATCTTCCACTGTCATCCACCACAATGCCTTGACAATACTATCACCCCAAATAACACACGATGAGAGGAGAAGAAGAAAAAAATCTGTGAATACGTATCTGGAATTAGAAATTCTGAGGAGCTCACAAACTTGGGTGTGGCAGAAGAGATCCCAAAAGTAGGGGGCAGGGTAAACAAACCACAAACATGGAACATTGCTGGCCTAATGACTTCTTGACTATCTGCCTCTGACATTTGTGCACTAGAAATATAGCTTTGTGCTTTAGCTTCCTTTGCAGTGAGACCATGAAAGCTTGGTCTCAGTCTATGTGAACAGGAGGACATGGTTTTATATTTTCCAATACCAGCAGGAGGCAGCAGAGCTGAATCCTCTCTTTGTAGGGTAACTGTAGCCATGGGGTATGAATGTCTCCCTGGGTGGATTGTGAAGTGTTTGGCTCACCCTCCAGTTTTAATGGCATTTCTTGCAGCTTCTCTGGAAAATTGGTGGGTGTTTTTTTTTTTGAAATACATAAAGGTCAACTGGGGCATGGTGCAGGAGAAAGCTCTCTCACGTGGGGTGGTTCAGGGTCTGAAGGAAAAAACACAAACTGGGCTGCTACCCAGTATATCTTTCCCCCTTGAGCATAGCAACTTGATTCTGAGCATCACACCAAATCCTCTCCCCACAACAACATGCCTTTATATTTTAGGGTCTGCTGGCTGCACCTTGTCAGTCACATGTCATTCGAAGAAATGACAGGAGCACAGGGGCCCACCACTGATGTTGGTCACACATCTGCACTTCATTGCTCCAGGCCCAGTTCCCTGCTGGCTCCTACTCACTGGCATCTCGGTTCTTCACCATGGTCAGTAATTCCACTCAGTCAAAAATGGCACTCCCTGGTTCAGTCATGATGAGCAACAGGAGATCTAAAGGTTCTCCAGGGATTTCTGGTCATGGGATTCTCAAACACTTCACGCTATTGCCCTAGCCATATTTCAGGAATGAAGAAGTTGGCACTGTGGGTTTTGATTCATTCAGGAGCCATTACCTGTTGAGGAATCTCCTTTCAGTAGAAGCTCTGGAGATTGCATGCAGGCAAAGCTTTTCAAGGAGTGGTGAAAGGTCCCAGGAATCCAGGCCCATTGGGGTCTCAAATATGAGGTTCATGTGAGTTTTGGCTCTCAACTAGAGCTGAAAAGGCTTTAAAAGCAAAATCATGTGAAATCCTGGCTGAGATTTCCAGTGCTGTGGAGAAAGCCACCCTCAGCGTAGATCTCAGTTTCTAAAGGCTCCTGTAATGCCTGGCCTTGGAAAATCCCAACACAATTCATGGCAAGAGTACTCTGAGATCAGTTCCAGAACTCAGTCTCTAATGGCATCACACCAGAGTTCAAGCTGTAGTTGACCCAGTCATCTTTTCCAACCGCCACACAAAAGACCACTATTCTAACAAAAACGCTCCTACATGGCCCTTGTCTTCTTCTATACAGACACTCATCATAACATTCTGGCTGGGGGTTTGCATAGGGGAAGCCGTCTTAGATGGTGTGCCGAGTAAGCTCTCATGCCTACCATATGCCAAATGTCATGGTGGCCTGGACACCCTTCCTGAGAAACAGGATATATAAAATGGGCCTCTACTTCATACTGCTCTGCTTCTCAAATTCGAGGCCTCCTGCCTGCCAGGGGTAGATTCTTTATGCGTACTGGACTCATGAAAAAACCCAAACACCTGTGTGCTAGTTCCTGGAGCACTTGCAACAACTCATTTGACCCAGAGGATCCCTGTTCTGACTTCATAGTGGTCAGGAGCCTGACCAGAGGAAGGCAAGAGACTTCATCCTATATTACACTTCTTTTTCATTCTTATAGATTTGGATGGACACATGAGATTTTTCTTGAGTTCTTTTGGGTGCCTAGAATGTAATTCACAGCCACACACAGGGCCAAGAGTCTGATTCAGACACAGCTTTTACAAAGCACTTTACCTAAAAGGCAGAGATTAGGCCTCCTCATTTCCATTTGAAACTATTTTTTGAAGGATTCCCAAAATAGTGCCTGAAGGCAAACACCTCCCTGACTTTCAGGGGAACAGAACAATAGGGAGGAAAGAAGCCTGGAGAAATACTTTTCTTTAATTGAACACTGTGGCACTGACAGCTCCTAATCATGCAACTTGGGTGGCTATCTATCCAAGCAGGGATTCTCCAGAGGGATCCTTACCAGTCATGCTAATTTTTGACTTTTCTGAGATGCTTGGCATTCCCTTCAGCAATCCAGTCCATGGTCATGTCACAAAGCTTGATGGTGGTACACATCTTGGACACAAAACCACGAACCCCTTCAGAGAGCGGCCGAAATTCAGGAAGAATACAGGAACTTAGGATCTTGGTAGGTGTTGCCCATCTGCAAGGCAAGCAGCAGTCCATTCATAAATTGGCCATGAGGAGTCCTGCAAAGATTTCAACTACACAGGATACATTCACGGCTGCATTCTTCTCTCTACTCACTTTAACCACAAACCCAGTGGGATCCACTGACATAGAAAGACTCACTAGTTAACAGTCCATTTTAAACCAACAACAACAACAACAACAAAACGGTTTTCATTCATGCTCTCAGAACATGAGACAAAAGTACAAATTGAAAAACACACCCACTAAGACACACAAACCACCCCTGTATTTGGTCTGCATCTATCCACTCTGTCCTCTGACTGCTGGGTGAGAATATCTTCCTTAGCAGTGGCCTGCCCTGTCTCAGCTCTGGTCTCCTTGTCCATCTGTGTGTAGTTGTCAGGAGCCAGCAATGAGCCAATACTTCTCTCTCAGGAAAAACCCCTGTCCAGACCATTCAAGGCATTTTGCTATCCACACATCACTAGGTGCCAAGAAAGAATGACTCTGGCCTTGGTACAGAGAAACAAGTGAGCCCACTGGGACTGGAACTGCTTGTGGGTGCCTCGCCTCCTGGATCCCAAGTTCAGAGAGTTCCATCACTAAGGAAGTGAGGTGAGGTCACTTCCTTCAGGAAGTGAATGAGGTCACTGCCTTGACAACCACTTTGTCCTAACAGTAGTTTCTAAGGGTCCCATGAGATGGAGGCTGCCCCACCTTCCTGGGACATTTTCCCAAGACATAAAGTTCTATATACCCTAGGAGCCCAGATTCAGCAACCCACACAGGCCTGATTGTGTCCATCTTCTCTGCATTGAGAAGAGGGTGGCTGATTCAGCCACATCTCTTCATCTTGACTGGGTTTTTGGCCATGGAAGATGACTTTAGACCTCACAGGTCCTACCTAGCTGCCTACATTTGCTCCACGGATTATTTCTGCATCTACCTTTGAGCTTCTCAGCAGCTGTAGGATTCCCTACATTCCTACACGGCAAGATCAACTCAGGACCTGCTGTTATGTGAAAATAGACAAAGGGAACAGGGTATGGTTAAGGACATATCAGGTTCTATTTTGGATAGGAGTCATTCTGCTGGATGAATACGGGTATTGGAACTGGGATATTTATAGAATGTAAGGAGAAATGTGAGTATGAAAATAGAAAACTAGGTAAGATCTGAAGCACACAAGGGTGTTGGGCCCTTGACTTGCACACATAGTTGTGATTTATGTTCTGCAGAGGTGAATCCTCTCAATCCATATAAATGGCATAAGATCTTGTTCCTGGGACTACTGAATGTAAAACAGATCTTCCAGTGAAATTGAGATACTAGGCAGATTCCAGTGTAGGGAAAGGAAGTAGTGTGAGTTTAGCATTTGGACAAAAGGCCCATTTTGCAATGGAATGAAGTTCTATTAGAGTGTAAATGGGAATGTCAGCACACATGAAGAGTTAGTCAAAACAAGGCACTTGTGGAAATAGATATCAATAGTGATGTTAGGAGATCTGGAATGTACAAAATGAGTGACAAGATCAGGGATATTTTGAACAGGGGTGTGATTGAATTAACCTATGTTAAAAAGAAACAAGTGTATACACACCATAGGATTGAAATTTGAAAAGAGTAGGAAACACAGATATAGATGATTTTAGTAATCCATGCTCTCATTAAAATGAGGCTTTTGTACAAGAATAAGATAAGTGTGAATTTTGCATTTTGTGTCCAGAAGATGATGTGATGAAAGGAATACATGGAGCAGGGGACAGGCGTATTTCTTCCACTATTTCTGGGAGCATGTTTTTGAAACCCTATGATTTAGGGTTTGGGGATAAAAATAGGTGGACCTGGGTCTACGTATATAAAGATGATTTATAAATTGACCATACCGTGAAAAAAAAAACTATAACATGTTACTATTTTGAATAATGGATTGAATTGATATTTTAATAAATACATGAAATCTGGTATTCACATACAAATATTCAATCCCAGTAGGCATACATCTATTGGTAATATTAGGGTTACTAATTATACCAAACTGGGTTTGAGTTTTGCTTCGAAAATGATGATGGAATTCAAAAGTAATGTGTTTTAAAAGAAATCTCATGAAAAAGCAAGTAAATATCCATAGAGAAATCCATAGGTTCTGATACCGGGAGTGAAGTGAATCATATGCATATCAATTTGTGAATATTGGATGAAATGATACATCCTATGATTTATCATTTTCGAAGAAATAGGAATTTAACAATTTTGAATGAAAATTTACTTCAAAATACACATCATGTTTCATATGAATATTCTTTCATTGATGTTCAACTGGGTCACTTACTGTAGAAATATTAGGGTTCGTACTCAATCTTCACTCAAGTTCATTTTGAGTATTCAGAAATGAATATGTAGAGCAAGAAAATGAATATGTCTGAGAAATATCTTGTGAAAAGTTGATTTAAATCAACACAGATGGACATGAAAGAATCAAGGTAGTATAAGTATATGACACATGTATTTCATGTTTGCAAATCCATACTATATATTTAATATATTAAAATGTAAGGTACCTATGCCAATCAAAATTCCTAAGGGGATATATGTCCTTCACATATGTACCCAAAATATTCATTTTCCTCTACATTTTTCATGTATAAACTTGTTGAAGTATAAGCTCACCACAGCTTGAATTTTAGTTACCTCAGTGTATTGGGGGGAAGTGATCTCTTCATGAAATTTGTATTTTCCAAATTCAGAATACTCTCAAGAGTATAACTGTGATGGCAGGAGGATTCTATATGTGTATATAAAAATATACATTGTGACCCAGGCGACAGAGACAGGGAGTCAGGAAGTTACATATTTGTGAATTTTGAAAATTCATGGAGAAATAAAAGGAGAAAAATGTGTGGGAGGTTTTATAATATGTATCTCTGATGAAGCAAAAGGCAAGTCCAAGTAGACACCGTGCCTCCTATCAAATGCCTCTACTTCTAGTTTTTTAGGAGTATTTTTATCGATGTTATGATAAGGAGTCAGAGTCCAGTAAGTTATGGGTTAGTGTCAGAGATTCGATATTTCAAATGGCAAAACGGAAAATGGGTCTAATATACATGCGAACATGTGCCACATAAGAATCTTCCACTGTCATCCACCACAATGCCTTGACAATACTATCACCCCAAATAACACACGATGAGAGAAGAAGAAGAAAAAAATCTGTGAATACATATCTGGAATTAGAAATTCTGAGGAGCTCACAAACTTGGGTGTGGCAGAAGAGATCCCAAAAGTAGGGGGCAGGGTAAACAAACCACAAACATGGAACATTGCTGGCCTAATGACTTCTTGACTATCTGCCTCTGACATTTGTGCACTAGAAATATAGCTTTGTGCTTTAGCTTCCTTTGCAGTGAGACCATGAAAGCTTGGTCTCAGTCTATGTGAACAGGAGGACATGGTTTTATATTTTCCAATACCAGCAGGAGGCAGCAGAGCTGAATATTCTCTTTGTAGGGTAACTGTGGCCATGGGGTATGAATGTCTCCCTGGGTGGATTGTGAAGCGTTTGGCTCACCCTCCAGTTTTAATGGCATTTCTTGCAGCTTCTCTGGAAAATTGGTGGGTGTTTTTTTTTTTGAAATACATAAAGGTCAACTGGGAAATGGTGCTAGAGGGAGCTCTGTCACGTGGGGTGGTTCAGGGTCTGAAGGAAAAAACACAAACTGGGCTGCTACCCAGTATATCTTTCCCCCTTGGGCATAGCAACTTGATTCTGAGCATCACACCAAGTCCTCTCCCCACAACAACATGCCTTTATATTTTAGGGTCTGCTGGCTGCACCTTGTCAGTCACATGTCATTCGAAGAAATGACAGAAGCACAGGGGCCCACCACTGATATTGGTCACACATCTGCACTCCATTGCTCCAGGCCCAGTTCCCTGCTGGCTCCTACTCACTGGCATCTCGGTTCTTCACCATTGTCAGAAATTCCACTCAGTCAAAAATGGCACTCCCTGGTTCAGTCATTATGAGCAACAGAAGATCTAAATGTTCTCCAGGGATATCTGGTCATGGGATTCTCAAACACTTCACGCTATTGCCCTAGCCATATTTCAGGAATGAAGAAGTTGGCATTGTGGGTTTTGATTCATTCAGGAGCCATTACCTGTTGAGGAATCTCCTTTCAGTAGAAGCTCTGGAGATTGCATGCAGGCAAAGCTTTTCAAGGAGTGGCGAAAGGTCCCAGGAATCCAGGCCCATTGGGGTCTCAAATATGAGGTTCATGTGAGTTTTGGCTCTCAACTAGAGCTGAAAAGGCTTTAACAGCAAAATCCTGTGAAATCCTGGCTGAGATTTCCAGTGCTGTGGAGAAAGCCACCCTCAGCGTAGATCTCAGTTTCCAAAGGCTCCTCTAATGCCTGGCCTTGGAAAATCCCAACACAATTCATGGCAAGAGTTCTCTGAGATCAGTTCCAGAACTCAGTCTCTAATGGCATCACACCAGAGTTCAAGCTGTAGTTGACCCAGTCATCTTTTCCAACCGCCACACAAAAGACCATTATTCTAACAAAAACGCTCCTACATGGCTCTTCTCTTCTTCCATACAGACACTCATCATAACATTCTGGCTGGGGGTTTGCATAGCGGAAGCCGTCTTAGATGGTGTGCCGAGTAAGCTCTCATGCCTACCATATGCCAAATGTCATGGTGGCCTGGACACCCTTCCTGAGAAACAGGATATATAAAATGGGCCTCTACCTCATACTGCTCTGCTTCTCAAATTCGAGGCCTCCTGCCTGCCAGGGGTAGATTCTTTATGCGTACTGGACTCATGAAAAAACCCAAACACCTGTGTGCTAGTTCCTGGAGCACTTGCAACAACTCATTTGACCCAGAGGATCACTGTTCTGACTTCATAGTGGTCAGGAGCCTGACCAGAGGAAGGCAAGAGACTTCATCCAATATTACACTTCTTTTTCATTCTTTTAGATTTGGATGGACACATGGGATTTTTCTTGAGTTCTTTTGGGTGCCTAGAATGTAATTCACAGCCACACACAGGGCCAAGAGTCTGATTCAGACACAGCTTTTACAAAGCACTTTACCTAAAAGGCAGAGATTAGGCCTCCTCATTTCCATTGGAAACTATTTTTTGAAGGATTCCCAAAATAGTGCCTGAAGGCAAACACCTCCCTGACTTAGAGGGGAACAGAACAATAGGGAGGAAAGAAGCCTGGAGAAATACTTTTCTTTAATTGAACACTGTGGCACTGACAGCTCCTAATCATGCAACTTGGGTGGCTATCTATCCAAGCAGGGATTCTCCAGAGGGATCCTTACCAGTCATGCTAATTTTTGACTTTTCTGAGATGCTTGGCATTCCCTTCAGCAATCCAGTCCATGGTCATGTCACAAAGCTTGATGGTGGTACACATCTTGGACACAAAACCACGAACCCCTTCAGAGAGCGGCCGAAATTCAGGAAGAATACAGGAACTTAGGATCTTGGTAGGTGTTGCCCATCTGCAAGGCAAGCAGCAGTCCATTCATAAATTGGCCATGAGGAGTCCTGCAAAGATTTCCACTACACAGGATACATTCACGGCTGCATTCTTCTCTCTACTCACTTTAACCACAAACCCAGTGGGATCCACTGACATAGAAAGACTCACTAGTTAACAGTCCATTTTAAACCAACAACAACAACAACAACAAAACGGTTTTCATTCATGCTCTCAGAACATGAGACAAAAGTACAAATTGAAAAACACACCCACTAAGACACACAAACCACCCCTGTATTTGGTCTGCATCTATCCACTCTGTCCTCTGACTGGTGGGTGAGAATATCTTCCTTAGCAGTGGCCTGCCCTGTCTCAGCTCTGGTCTCCTTGTCCATCTGTGTGTAGTTGTCAGGAGCCAGCAATGAGCCAATACTTCTCTCTCAGGAAAAACCCCTGTCCAGACCATTCAAGGCATTTTGCTATCCACACATCACTAGGAGCCAAGAAAGAATGACTCTGGCCTTGGTACAGAGAAACAAGTGAGCCCACTGGGACTGGAACTGCTTGTGGGTGCCTCGCCTCCTGGATCCCAAGTTCAGAGAGTTCCATCACTAAGGAAGTGAGGTGAGGTCACTTCCTTCAGGAAGTGAATGGGGTCACTGCCTTGACAACCACTTTGCCCTAACAGTAGTTTCTAAGGGTCCCATGAGATGGAGGCTGCCCCACCTTCCTGGGACATTTTCCCAAGACATAAAGTTCTATATACCCTAGGAGCACGGATTCAGCAACCCACACAGGCCTGATTGTGTCCATCTTCTCTGCATTGAGAAGAGGGGGGCTGATTCAGCCACATCTCTTCATCTTGACTGGGTTTTTGGCCATGGAAGATGACTTTAGACCTCACAGGTCCTACCTAGCTGCCTACATTTGCTCCATGGATTATTTCTGCATCTACCTTTGAGCTTCTCAGCAGCTGTAGGATTCCCTACATTCCTACACGGCAAGATCAACTCAGGACCTGCTGTTATGTGAAAATAGACAAAGGGAACAGGGTATGGTTAAGGACATATCAGGTTCTATTTTGGGTAGGAGTCATTCTGCTGGATGAATACTGGTATTGGGAACTGGGATATTTATAGAATGTAAGGAGAAATGTGAGTATGAAAATAGAAAACTAAGTAAGATCTGAAGCACACAAGGGTGTTGGGCCCTTGACTTGCACACATAGTTGTGATTTATGTTCTGCAGAGGTGAATCCTCTCAATCGATATACAATGGCATAAGATCTTGTTCCTGGGACTACTGAATGTAAAACAGATCTTCCAGTGAAATTGAGATACTAGGCAGATTCCAGTGTAGGGAAAGGAAGAAGTGTGAGTTTAGGATTTGGACAAAAGGCCCATTTTGCAATGGAATGAAGTTCTATTTGAGTGTAAATGGGAATGTCAGCACACATGAAGAGTCAGTCACAACAAGGCACTTGGGGAAATAGATATCAATAGTGATGTTAGGAGATCTGGAATGTACAAAATGAGTGACAAGATCAGGGATATTTTGAACAGGGTGGTGATTGAATTAACCTATGTTAAAAAGAAACAAGTGTATACACACCATAGGATTGAAATTTGAAAAGAGTAGGAAACACAGATATAGATGATTTTAGTAATCCATGCTCTCATTAAAATGAGGCTTTTGTACAAGAATAAGATAAGTGTGAATTTTGCATTTTGTGTCCAGAAGATGATGTGATGAAAGGAATACATGGAGCAGGGGACAGGCGTATTTCTTCCACTATTTCTGGGAGCATGTTTTTGAAACCCTATGATTTAGGGTTTGGGGATAAAAATAGGTGGACCTGGGTCTACGTATATAAAGATGATTTATAAATTGACCATATTTTGAAAAAAAGAACTATAACATGTTACTATTTTGAATAATGGATTGAATTGATATTTTAATAAATACATGAAGTCTGGTATTCACATACAAATATTCAATCCCAGTAGGCATACATCTATTGGTAATATTAGGGTTACTAATTATACCAAACTGGGTTTGAGTTTTGCTTCGAAAATGATGATGGAATTCAAAAGTAATGTGTTTTAAAAGAAATCTCATGAAAAATCAAGTAAAGATCCATAGAGAAATCCATGGGTTCTGATACCGGGAGTGAAGTGAATCATATGCATATCAATTTGTGAATATTGGATGAAATGATAGATCCTATGATTTATCATTTTCGAAGAAATAGGAATTTAACAATTTTGAATGAAAATTTACTTCAAAATACACATCATGTTTCATATGAATATTCTTTCATTGATGTTCAACTGGGTCACTTACTGTAGAAATATTAGGGTTCGTACTCAATCTTCACTCAAGTTCATTTTGAGTATTCACAAATGAATATGTAGAGCAAGAAAATGAATATGTCTGAGAAATATCTTGTGAAAAGTTGATTTAAATCAACACAGATGGACATGAAAGAATCAAGGTAGTATAAGTATATGACACATGTATTTCATGTTTGCAAATCCATAGTATATATTTAATATATTAAAATGTAAGGTACCTATGCCAATCAAAATTCCTAAGGGGATATATGTCCTTCACATATGTACCCAAAATATTCATTTTCCTCTACATTGTTTCATGTATAAACTTGTTGAAGTATAAGCTCACCACAGCTTGAATTTTTAGTTACCTCAGTGTATTGGGGAAAGTGATCCCTTCATGAAATTTGTATTTTCCAAAGTCAGAATACTCTCAAGAATATAACTGTGATGGCAGGAGGATTATATATGTGTATATAAAAATATACATTGTGACCCAGGTGACAGAGACAGGGAGTCAGGAAGTTACATATTTGTGAATTTTGAAAAGTCATGAAGAAATAAAAGGAGAAAAATGTGTGGGAGGTTTTATAATATGTATCTCTGATGAAGCAAAAGGCAAGTCCAAGTAGACACCGTGCCTCCTATCAAATGCCTCTACTTCTAGTCCTCTAGAGTATTTTTATCGATGTTATGATAAGGAGTCAGAGTCCAGTAAGTTATGGGTTAGTGTCAGAGATTCGATATTTCAAATGGCAAAACGGAAAATGGGTCTAATATACATGCGAACATGTGCCACATAAAAATCTTCCACTGTCTTCCACCACAATGCCTTGACAATACTATCACCCCAAATAACACACGATGAGAGGAGAAGAAGAAAAAAATCTGTGAATACATATCTGGATTAGAAATTCTGAGGAGCTCACAAACTTGGGTGTGGCAGAAGAGATCCCAAAAGTAGGGGGCAGGGTAAACAAACCACAAACATGGAACATTGCTGGCCTAATGACTTCTTGACTATCTGCCTCTGACATTTGTGCACTAGAAATAGAGCTTTGTGCTTTAGCTTCCTTTGCAGTGAGACCAAGAAAGCTTGGTCTCAGTCTATGTGAACAGGAGGACATGGTTTTATATTTTCCAATACCAGCAGGAGGCAGCAGAGCTGAATCCTCTCTTTGTAGGGTAACTGTGGCCATGGGGTATGAATGTCTCCCTGGGTGGATTGTGAAGCCTTTGGCTCACCCTCCAGTTTTAATGGCATTTCTTGCAGCTTCTCTGGAAATTTGGTGGGTGTTTTTTTTTTTTGAAATACATAAAGGTCAACATGGGCACGGTGCAGGAGGGAGCTCTGTCACGTGCGGAGGTTCAGGGTCTGAAGGAAAAAACACAAACTGGGCTGCTACCCAGTATATCTTTCCCCCTTGAGCATAGCAACTTGATTCTGAGCATCACACCAAATCCTCTCCCCACAACAACATGCCTTTATATTTTAGGGTCTGCTGGCTGCACCTTGTCAGTCACATGTCATTGGAAGAAATGACAGGAGCACAGGGGCCCACCACTGATGTTGGTCACACATCTGCACTTCATTGCTCCAGGCCCAGTTCCCTGCTGGATCCTACTCACTGGCATCTCGGTTCTTCACCATGGTCAGGAATTCCACTCAGTCAAAAATGGCACTCCCTGGTTCAGTCATGATGAGCAACAGGAGATCTAAAGGTTCTCCAGGGATTTCTGGTCATGGGATTCTCAAACACTTCACGCTATTGCCCTAGCCATATTTCAGGAATGAAGAAGTTGGCACTGTGGGTTTTGATTCATTCAGGAGCCATTACCTGTTGAGGAATCTCCTTTCAGTAGAAGCTCTGGAGATTGCATGCAGGCAAAGCTTTTCAAGGAGTGGCGAAAGGTCCCAGGAATCCAGGCCCATTGGGGTCTCAAATATGAGGTTCATGTGAGTTTTGGCTCTCAACTAGAGCTGAAAAGGCTTTAACAGCAAAATCATGTGAAATCCTGGCTGAGATTTCCAGTGCTGTGGAGAAAGCCACCCTCAGCGTAGATCTCAGTTTCCAAATGCTCCTCTAATGCCTGGCCTTGGAAAATCCCAACACAATTCATGGCAAGAGTTCTCTGAGATCAGTTCCAGAACTCAGTCTCTAATGGCATCACACCAGAGTTCAAGCTGTAGTTGACCCAGTCATCTTTTCCAACCGCCACACAAAAGACCACTATTCTAACAAAAACGCTCCTACATGGCCCTTGTCTTCTTCCATACAGACACTCATCATAACATTCTGGCTGGGGGTTTGCATAGGGGAAGCCGTCTTAGATGGTGTGCCGAGTAAGCTCTCATGCCTACCATATGCCAAATGTCATGGTGGCCTCAACACCCTTCCTGAGAAACAGGATATATAAAATGGGCCTCTACTTCATACTGCCCTGCTTCTCAAATTCGAGGCCTCCTGCCTGCCAGGGGTAGATTCTTTATGCGTACTGGACTCATGAAAAAACCCAAACACCTGTGTGCTAGTTCCTGCAGCACTTGCAACAACTCATTTGACCCAGAGGATCCCTGTTCTGACTTCATAGTGGTCAGGAGCCTGACCAGAGGAAGGCAAGAGACTTCATCCAATATTACACTTCTTTTTCATTCTTTTAGATTTGGATGGACACATGGGATATTTCTTGAGTTCTTTTGGGTGCCTAGAATGTAATTCACAGCCACACACAGGGCCAAGAGTCTGATTCAGACACAGCTTTTACAAAGCACTTTACCTAAAAGGCAGAGATTAGGCCTCCTCATTTCCATTGGAAACTGTTTTCTGAAGGATTCCCAAAATAGTGCCTGAAGGCAAACACCTCCCTGACTTAGAGGGGAACAGAACTATAGGGAGGAAAGAAGCCTGGAGAAATACTTTTCTTTAATTGAACACTGTGGCACTGACAGCTCCCAATCATGCAACTTGGGTGGCTATCTATCCAAGCAGGGATTCTCCAGAGGGATCCTTACCAGTCACGCTAATTTTTGACTTTTCTGAGATGCTTGGCATTCCCTTCAGCAATCCAGTCCATGGTCATGTCACAAAGCTTGATGGTGGTACACATCTTGGACACAAAACCACGAACCCTTCAGAGAGCGGCCGAAATTCAGGAAGAATACAGGAACTTAGTATCTTGGTAGGTGTTGCCCATCTGCAAGGCAAGCAGCAGTCCATTCATAAATTGGCCATGAGGAGTCCTGCAAAGATTTCCACTACACAGGATACATTCACGGCTGCATTCTTCTCTCTACTCACTTTAACCACAAACCCAGTGGGATCCACTGACATAGAAAGACTCACTAGTTAACAGTCCATTTTAAACCAACAACAACAACAACAACAACAAAACGGTTTTCATTCATGCTCTCAGAACATGAGACAAAAGTACAAATTGAAAAACACACCCACTAAGACACACAAACCACCCCTGTATTTGGTCTGCATCTATCCACTCTGTCCTCTGACTGGTGGGTGAGAATATCTTCCTTAGCAGTGGCCTGCCCTGTCTCAGCTCTGGTCTCCTTGTCCATCTGTGTGTAGTTGTCAGGAGCCAGCAATGAGCCAATACTTCTCTCTCAGGAAAAACCCCTGTCCAGACCATTCAAGGCATTTTGCTATCCACACATCACTAGGTGCCAAGAAAGAATGACTCTGGCCTTGGTACAGAGAAACAAGTGAGCCCACTGGGACTGGAACTGCTTGTGGGTGCCTCGCCTCCTGGATCCCAAGTTCAGAGAGTTCCATCACTAAGGAAGTGAGGTGAGGTCACTTCCTTCAGGAAGTGAATGAGGTCACTGCCTTGACAACCACTTTGTCCTAACAGTAGTTTCTAAGGGTCCCATGAGATGGAGGCTGCCCCACCTTCCTGGGACATTTTCCCAAGACATAAAGTTCTATATACCCTAGGAGCCCGGATTCAGCAACCCACACAGGCCTGATTGTGTCCATCTTCTCTGCATTGAGAAGAGGGTGGCTGATTCAGCCACATCTCTTCATCTTGACTGGGTTTTTGGCCATGGAAGATGACTTTAGACCTCACAGGTCCTACCTAGCTGCCTACATTTGCTCCACGGATTATTTCTGCATCTACCTTTGAGCTTCTCAGCAGCTGTAGGATTCCCTACATTCCTACACGGCAAGATCAACTCAGGACCTGCTGTTATGTGAAAATAGACAAAGGGAACAGGGTATGGTTAAGGACATATCAGGTTCTATTTTGGGTAGGAGTCATTCTGCTGGATGAATACGGGTATTGGGAACTGGGATATTTATAGAATGTAAGGAGAAATGTGAGTATGAAAATAGAAAACTAGGTAAGATCTGAAGCACACAAGGGTGTTGGGCCCTTGACTTGCACACATAGTTGTGATTTATGTTCTGCAGAGGTGAATCCTCTCAATCCATATACAATGGCATAAGATCTTGTTCCTGGGACTACTGAATGTAAAACAGATCTTCCAGTGAAATTGAGATACTAGGCAGATTCCAGTGTAGGAAAAGGAAGAAGTGTGAGTTTAGCATTTGGACAAAAGGCCCATTTTGCAATGGAATGAAGTTCTATTAGAGTGTAAATGGGAATGTCAGCACACATGAAGAGTCAGTCACAACAAGGCACTTGGGGAAATAGATATCAATAGTGATGTTAGGAGATCTGGAATGTACAAAATGAGTGACAAGATCAGGGATATTTTGAACAGGGGGGTGATTGAATTAACCTATGTTAAAAAGAAACAAGTGTATACACACCATAGGATTGAAATTTGAAAAGAGTAGGAAACACAGATATAGATGATTTTAGTAATCCATGCTCTCATTAAAATGAGGCTTTTGTACAAGAATAAGATAAGTGTGAATTTTGCATTTTGTGTCCAGAAGATGATGTGATGAAAGGAATACATGGAGCAGGGGACATGCGTATTTCTTCCACTATTTCTGGGAGCATGTTTTTGAAACCCTATGATTTAGGGTTTGGGGATAAAAATAGGTGGACCTGGGTCTACGTATATAAAGATGATTTATAAATTGACCATACGGTGAAAAAAAAAATATAACATGTTACTATTTTGAATAATGGATTGAATTGATATTTTAATAAATACATGAAATCTGGTATTCACATACAAATATTCAATCCCAGTAGGCATACATCTATTGGTAATATTAGGGTTACTAATTATACCAAACTGGGTTTGAGTTTTGCTTCGAAAATGATGATGGAATTCAAAAGTAATGTGTTTTAAAAGAAATCTCATGAAAAAGCAAGTAAAGATCCATAGAGAAATCCATGGGTTCTGATACCGGGAGTGAAGTGAATCATATGCATATCAATTTGTGAATATTGGATGAAATGATACATCCTATGATTTATCATTTTCGAAGAAATAGGAATTTAACAATTTTGAATGAAAATTTACTTCAAAATACACATCATGTTTCATATGAATATTCTTTCATTGATGTTCAACTGGGTCACTTACTGCAGAAATATTAGGGTTCGTACTCAATCTTCACTCAAGTTCATTTTGAGTATTCAGAAATGAATATGTAGAGCAAGAAAATGAATATGTCTGAGAAATATCTTGTGAAAAGTTGATTTAAATCAACACAGATGGACATGAAAGAATCAAGGTAGTATAAGTATATGACACATGTATTTCATGTTTGCAAATCCATAGTATATATTTAATATATTAAAATGTAAGGTACCTATGCCAATCAAAATTCCTAAGGGGATATATGTCCTTCACATATGTACCCAAAATATTCATTTTCCTCTACATTGTTTCATGTATAAACTTGTTGAAGTATAAGCTCACCACAGCTTGAATTTTTAGTTACCTCAGTGTATTGGGGGGAAGTGATCCCTTCATGAAATTTGTATTTTCCAAAGTCAGAATACTCTCAAGAATATAACTGTGATGGCAGGAGGATTATATATGTGTATATAAAAATATACATTGTGACCCAGGCGACAGAGACAGGGAGTGAGGAAGTTACATATTTGTGAATTTTGAAAAGTCATGGAGAAATAAAAGGAGAAAAATGTGTGGGAGGTTTTATAATATGTATCTCTGATGAAGCAAAAGGCAAGTCCAAGTAGACACCGTGCCTCCTATCAAATGCCTCTACTTCTAGTGCTCTGGAGTATTTTTATCGATGTTATGATAAGGAGTCAGAGTCCAGTAAGTTATGGGTTAGTGTCAGAGATTCCATATTTCAAATGGCAAAACGGAAAATGGGTCTAATATACATGCGAACATGTGCCACATAAAAATCTTCCACTGTCATCCACCACAATGCCTTGACAATACTATCACCCCAAATAACACACGATGAGAGGAGAAGAAGAAAAAAATCTGTGAATACATATCTGGATTAGAAATTCTGAGGAGCTCACAAACTTGGGTGTGGCAGAAGAGATCCCAAAAGTAGGGGGCAGGGTAAACAAACCACAAACATGGAACATTGCTGGCCTAATGACTTCTTGACTATCTGCCTCTGACATTTGTGCACTAGAAATATAGCTTTGTGCTTTAGCTTCCTTTGCAGTGAGACCATGAAAGCTTGGTCTCAGTCTATGTGAACAGGAGGACATGGTTTTATATTTTCCAATACCAGCAGGAGGCAGCAGAGCTGAATCCTCTATTTGTAGGGTAACTGTGGCCATGGGGTATGAATTTCTCCCTGGGTGGATTGTGAAGTGTTTGGCTCACCCTCCAGTTTTAATGGCATTTCTTGCAGCTTCTCTGGAAAATTGGTGGGTGTTTTTTTTTTTTTTGAAATACATAAAGGTCAACTAGGGCACGGTGCAGGAGGGAGTTCTGTCACGTGGGGTGGTTCAGGGTCTGAAGGAAAAAACACAAACTGGGCTGCTACCCAGTATATCTTTCCCCCTTGAGCATAGCAACTTGATTCTGAGCATCACACCAAATCCTCTCCCCACAACAACATGCCTTTATATTTTAGGGTCTGCTGGCTGCACCTTGTCAGTCACATGTCATTCGAAGAAATGACAGGAGCACAGGGGCCCACCACTGATGTTGGTCACACATCTGCACTTCATTGCTCCAGGCCCAGTTCCCTGCTGGATCCTACTCACTGGCATCTCGGTTCTTCACCATGGTCAGGAATTCCACTCAGTCAAAAATGGCACTCCCTGGTTCAGTCATGATGAGCAAGAGAAGATCTAAAGGTTCTCCAGGGATTACTGGTCATGGGATTCTCAAACACTTCACGCTATTGCCCTAGCCATATTTCAGGAATGAAGAAGTTGGCACTGTGTGTTTTGATTCATTCAGGAGCCATTACCTGTTGAGGAATCTCCTTTCAGTAGAAGCTCTGGAGATTGCATGCAGGCAAAGCTTTTCAAGGAGTGGTGAAAGGTCTCAGAAATCCAGGCCCATTGGGGTCTCAAATATGAGGTTCATTTGAGTTTTGGCTCTCAACTAGAGCTGAAAAGGCTTTAACAGCAAAATCATGTGAAATCCTGGCTGAGATTTCCAGTGCTGTGGAGAAAGCCACCCTCAGCGTAGATCTCAGTTTCCAAAGGCTCCTCTAATGCCTGGCCTTGGAAAATCCCAACACAATTCATGGCAAGAGTTCTCTGAGATCAGTTCCAGAACTCAGTCTCTAATAGCATCACACCAGAGTTCAAGCTGTAGTTGACCCAGTCATCTTTTCCAACCGCCACACAAAAGACCACTATTCTAACAAAAACGCTCCTACATGGCCCTTGTCTTCTTCCATACAGACACTCATCATAACATTCTGGCTGGGGGTTTGCATAGGGGAAGCCGTCTTAGATGGTGTGCCGAGTAAGCTCTCATGCCTACCATATGCCAAATGTCATGGTGGCCTGGACACCCTTCCTGAGAAACAGGATATATAAAATGGGCCTCTACTTCATACTGCACTGCTTCTCAAATTCGAGGCCTCCTGCCTGCCAGGGGTAGATTCTTTATGCGTACTGGACTCATGAAAAAACCCAAACACCTGTGTGCTAGTTCCTGGAGCACTTGCAACAACTCATTTGACCCAGAGGATCCCTGTTCTGACTTCATAGTGGTCAGGAGCCTGACCAGAGGAAGGCAAGAGACTTCATCCAATATTACACTTCTTTTTTATTCTTATAGATTTGGATGGACACATGGGATTTTTCTTGAGTTCTTTTGGGTGCCTAGAATGTAATTCACAGCCACACACAGGGCCAAGAGTCTGATTCAGACACAGCTTTTACAAAGCACTTTACCTAAAAGGCAGAGATTAGGCCTCCTCATTTCCATTGGAAACTGTTTTCTGAAGGATTCCCAAAAATAGTGCCTGAAGGCAAACACCTCCCTGACTTTCAGGGGAACAGAACAATAGGGAGGAAAGAAGCCTGGAGAAATACTTTTCTTTAATTGAACACTGTGGCACTGACAGCTCCTAATCATGCAACTTGGGTGGCTATCTATACAAGCAGGGATTCTCCAGAGGGATCCTTAGCAGTCACGCTAATTTTTGACTTTTCTGAGATGCTTGGCATTCCCTTCAGCAATCCAGTCCATGGTCATGTCACAAAGCTTGATGTTGGTACACATCTTGGACACAAAACCACGAACCCCTTCAGAGAGCGGCCGAAATTCAGGAAGAATACAGGAACTTAGGATCTTGGTAGGTGTTGCCCATCTGCAAGGCAAGCAGCAGTCCATTCATAAATTGGCCATGAGGAGTCCTGCAAAGATTTCCACTACACAGGATACATTCACGGCTGCATTCTTCTCTCTACTCACTTTAACCACAAACCCAGTGGGATCCACTGACATAGAAAGACTCACTAGTTATCAGTCCATTTTAAACCAACAACAACAACAACAACAACAAAACGGTTTTCATTCATGCTCTCAGAACATGAGACAAAAGTACAAATTGAAAAACACACCCACTAAGACACACAAACCACCCCTGTATTTGGTCTGCATCTATCCACTCTGTCCTCTGACTGGTGGGTGAGAATATCTTCCTTAGCAGTGGCCTGCCCTGTCTCAGCTCTGGTCTCCTTGTCCATCTGTGTGTAGTTGTCAGGAGCCAGCAATGAGCCAATACTTCTCTCTCAGGAAAAACCCCTGTCCAGACCATTCAAGGCATTTTGCTATCCACACATCACTAGGTGCCAAGAAAGAATGACTCTGGCCTTGGTACAGAGAAACAAGTGAGCCCACTGGGACTGGAACTGCTTGTGGGTGCCTCGCCTCCTGGATCCCAAGTTCAGAGAGTTCCATCACTAAGGAAGTGAGGTGAGGTCACTTCCTTCAGGAAGTGAATGAGGTCACTGCCTTGACAACCACTTTGTCCTAACAGTAGTTTCTAAGGGTCCCATGAGATGGAGGCTGCCCCACCTTCCTGGGACATTTTCCCAAGACATAAAGTTCTATATACCCTAGGAGCCCGGATTCAGCAACCCACACAGGCCTGATTGTGTCCATCTTCTCTGCATTGAGAAGAGGGTGGCTGATTCAGCCACATCTCTTCATCTTGACTGGGTTTTTGGCCATGGAAGATGACTTTAGACCTCACAGGTCCTACCTAGCTGCCTACATTTGCTCCACAGATTATTTCTGCATCTACCTTTGAGCTTCTCAGCAGCTGTAGGATTCCCTACATTCCTACACGGCAAGATCAACTCAGGACCTGCTGTTATGTGAAAATAGACAAAGGGAACAGGGTATGGTTAAGGACATATCAGGTTCTATTTTGGGTAGGAGTCATTCTGCTGGATGAATACGGGTATTGGGAACTGGGATATTTATAGAATGTAAGGAGAAATGTGAGTATGAAAATAGAAAACTAGGTAAGATCTGAAGCACACAAGGGTGTTGGGCCCTTGACTTGCACACATAGTTGTGATTTATGTTCTGCAGAGGTGAATCCTCTCAATCCATATACAATGGCATAAGATCTTGTTCCTGGGACTACTGAATGTAAAACAGATCTTCCAGTGAAATTGAGATACTAGGCAGATTCCAGTGTAGGAAAAGGAAGAAGTGTGAGTTTAGCATTTGGACAAAAGGCCCATTTTGCAATGGAATGAAGTTCTATTAGAGTGTAAATGGGAATGTCAGCACACATGAAGAGTCAGTCACAACAAGGCACTTGGGGAAATAGATATCAATAGTGATGTTAGGAGATCTGGAATGTACAAAATGAGTGACAAGATCAGGGATATTTTGAACAGGGGGGTGATTGAATTAACCTATGTTAAAAAGAAACAAGTGTATACACACCATAGGATTGAAATTTGAAAAGAGTAGGAAACACAGATATAGATGATTTTAGTAATCCATGCTCTCATTAAAATGAGGCTTTTGTACAAGAATAAGATAAGTGTGAATTTTGCATTTTGTGTCCAGAAGATGATGTGATGAAAGGAATACATGGAGCAGGGGACATGCGTATTTCTTCCACTATTTCTGGGAGCATGTTTTTGAAACCCTATGATTTAGGGTTTGGGGATAAAAATAGGTGGACCTGGGTCTACGTATATAAAGATGATTTATAAATTGACCATACGGTGAAAAAAAAAATATAACATGTTACTATTTTGAATAATGGATTGAATTGATATTTTAATAAATACATGAAATCTGGTATTCACATACAAATATTCAATCCCAGTAGGCATACATCTATTGGTAATATTAGGGTTACTAATTATACCAAACTGGGTTTGAGTTTTGCTTCGAAAATGATGATGGAATTCAAAAGTAATGTGTTTTAAAAGAAATCTCATGAAAAAGCAAGTAAAGATCCATAGAGAAATCCATGGGTTCTGATACCGGGAGTGAAGTGAATCATATGCATATCAATTTGTGAATATTGGATGAAATGATACATCCTATGATTTATCATTTTCGAAGAAATAGGAATTTAACAATTTTGAATGAAAATTTACTTCAAAATACACATCATGTTTCATATGAATATTCTTTCATTGATGTTCAACTGGGTCACTTACTGCAGAAATATTAGGGTTCGTACTCAATCTTCACTCAAGTTCATTTTGAGTATTCAGAAATGAATATGTAGAGCAAGAAAATGAATATGTCTGAGAAATATCTTGTGAAAAGTTGATTTAAATCAACACAGATGGACATGAAAGAATCAAGGTAGTATAAGTATATGACACATGTATTTCATGTTTGCAAATCCATAGTATATATTTAATATATTAAAATGTAAGGTACCTATGCCAATCAAAATTCCTAAGGGGATATATGTCCTTCACATATGTACCCAAAATATTCATTTTCCTCTACATTGTTTCATGTATAAACTTGTTGAAGTATAAGCTCACCACAGCTTGAATTTTTAGTTACCTCAGTGTATTGGGGGGAAGTGATCCCTTCATGAAATTTGTATTTTCCAAAGTCAGAATACTCTCAAGAATATAACTGTGATGGCAGGAGGATTATATATGTGTATATAAAAATATACATTGTGACCCAGGCGACAGAGACAGGGAGTGAGGAAGTTACATATTTGTGAATTTTGAAAAGTCATGGAGAAATAAAAGGAGAAAAATGTGTGGGAGGTTTTATAATATGTATCTCTGATGAAGCAAAAGGCAAGTCCAAGTAGACACCGTGCCTCCTATCAAATGCCTCTACTTCTAGTGCTCTGGAGTATTTTTATCGATGTTATGATAAGGAGTCAGAGTCCAGTAAGTTATGGGTTAGTGTCAGAGATTCCATATTTCAAATGGCAAAACGGAAAATGGGTCTAATATACATGCGAACATGTGCCACATAAAAATCTTCCACTGTCATCCACCACAATGCCTTGACAATACTATCACCCCAAATAACACACGATGAGAGGAGAAGAAGAAAAAAATCTGTGAATACATATCTGGATTAGAAATTCTGAGGAGCTCACAAACTTGGGTGTGGCAGAAGAGATCCCAAAAGTAGGGGGCAGGGTAAACAAACCACAAACATGGAACATTGCTGGCCTAATGACTTCTTGACTATCTGCCTCTGACATTTGTGCACTAGAAATATAGCTTTGTGCTTTAGCTTCCTTTGCAGTGAGACCATGAAAGCTTGGTCTCAGTCTATGTGAACAGGAGGACATGGTTTTATATTTTCCAATACCAGCAGGAGGCAGCAGAGCTGAATCCTCTATTTGTAGGGTAACTGTGGCCATGGGGTATGAATTTCTCCCTGGGTGGATTGTGAAGTGTTTGGCTCACCCTCCAGTTTTAATGGCATTTCTTGCAGCTTCTCTGGAAAATTGGTGGGTGTTTTTTTTTTTTTGAAATACATAAAGGTCAACTAGGGCACGGTGCAGGAGGGAGTTCTGTCACGTGGGGTGGTTCAGGGTCTGAAGGAAAAAACACAAACTGGGCTGCTACCCAGTATATCTTTCCCCCTTGAGCATAGCAACTTGATTCTGAGCATCACACCAAATCCTCTCCCCACAACAACATGCCTTTATATTTTAGGGTCTGCTGGCTGCACCTTGTCAGTCACATGTCATTCGAAGAAATGACAGGAGCACAGGGGCCCACCACTGATGTTGGTCACACATCTGCACTTCATTGCTCCAGGCCCAGTTCCCTGCTGGATCCTACTCACTGGCATCTCGGTTCTTCACCATGGTCAGGAATTCCACTCAGTCAAAAATGGCACTCCCTGGTTCAGTCATGATGAGCAAGAGAAGATCTAAAGGTTCTCCAGGGATTACTGGTCATGGGATTCTCAAACACTTCACGCTATTGCCCTAGCCATATTTCAGGAATGAAGAAGTTGGCACTGTGTGTTTTGATTCATTCAGGAGCCATTACCTGTTGAGGAATCTCCTTTCAGTAGAAGCTCTGGAGATTGCATGCAGGCAAAGCTTTTCAAGGAGTGGTGAAAGGTCTCAGAAATCCAGGCCCATTGGGGTCTCAAATATGAGGTTCATTTGAGTTTTGGCTCTCAACTAGAGCTGAAAAGGCTTTAACAGCAAAATCATGTGAAATCCTGGCTGAGATTTCCAGTGCTGTGGAGAAAGCCACCCTCAGCGTAGATCTCAGTTTCCAAAGGCTCCTCTAATGCCTGGCCTTGGAAAATCCCAACACAATTCATGGCAAGAGTTCTCTGAGATCAGTTCCAGAACTCAGTCTCTAATAGCATCACACCAGAGTTCAAGCTGTAGTTGACCCAGTCATCTTTTCCAACCGCCACACAAAAGACCACTATTCTAACAAAAACGCTCCTACATGGCCCTTGTCTTCTTCCATACAGACACTCATCATAACATTCTGGCTGGGGGTTTGCATAGGGGAAGCCGTCTTAGATGGTGTGCCGAGTAAGCTCTCATGCCTACCATATGCCAAATGTCATGGTGGCCTGAACACCCTTCCTGAGAAACAGGATATATAAAATGGGCCTCTACTTCATACTGCTCTGCTTCTCAAATTCGAGGCCTCCTGCCTGCCAGGGGTAGATTCTTTATGCGTACTGGACTCATGAAAAAACCCAAACACCTGTGTGCTAGTTCCTGGAGCACTTGCAACAACTCATTTGACCCAGAGGATCCCTGTTCTGACTTCATAGTGGTCAGGAGCCTGACCAGAGGAAGGCAAGAGACTTCATCCAATATTACACTTCTTTTTTATTCTTATAGATTTGGATGGACACATGGGATTTTTCTTGAGTTCTTTTGGGTGCCTAGAATGTAATTCACAGCCACACACAGGGCCAAGAGTCTGATTCAGACACAGCTTTTACAAAGCACTTTACCTAAAAGGCAGAGATTAGGCCTCCTCATTTCCATTGGAAACTGTTTTCTGAAGGATTCCCAAAAATAGTGCCTGAAGGCAAACACCTCCCTGACTTTCAGGGGAACAGAACAATAGGGAGGAAAGAAGCCTGGAGAAATACTTTTCTTTAATTGAACACTGTGGCACTGACAGCTCCTAATCATGCAACTTGGGTGGCTATCTATCCAAGCAGGGATTCTCCAGAGGGATCCTTACCAGTCACGCTAATTTTTGACTTTTCTGAGATGCTTGGCATTCCCTTCAGCAATCCAGTCCATGGTCATGTCACAAAGCTTGATGGTGGTACACATCTTGGACACAAAACCACGAACCCCTTCAGAGAGCGGCCGAAATTCAGGAAGAATACAGGAACTTAGGATCTTGGTAGGTGTTGCCCATCTGCAAGGCAAGCAGCAGTCCATTCATAAATTGGCCATGAGGAGTCCTGCAAAGATTTCCACTACACAGGATACATTCACGGCTGCATTCTTCTCTCTACTCACTTTAACCACAAACCCAGTGGGATCCACTGACATAGAAAGACTCACTAGTTAACAGTCCATTTTAAACCAACAACAACAACAACAACAACAAAACGGTTTTCATTCATGCTCTCAGAACATGAGACAAAAGTACAAATTGAAAAACACACCCACTAAGACACACAAACCACCCCTGTATTTGGTCTGCATCTATCCACTCTGTCCTCTGACTGGTGGGTGAGAATATCTTCCTTAGCAGTGGCCTGCCCTGTCTCAGCTCTGGTCTCCTTGTCCATCTGTGTGTAGTTGTCAGGAGCCAGCAATGAGCCAATACTTCTCTCTCAGGAAAAACCCCTGTCCAGACCATTCAAGGCATTTTGCTATCCACACATCACTAGGTGCCAAGAAAGAATGACTCTGGCCTTGGTACAGAGAAACAAGTGAGCCCACTGGGACTGGAACTGCTTGTGGGTGCCTCGCCTCCTGGATCCCAAGTTCAGAGAGTTCCATCACTAAGGAAGTGAGGTGAGGTCACTTCCTTCAGGAAGTGAATGAGGTCACTGCCTTGACAACCACTTTGTCCTAACAGTAGTTTCTAAGGGTCCCATGAGATGGAGGCTGCCCCACCTTCCTGGGACATTTTCCCAAGACATAAAGTTCTATATACCCTAGGAGCCCGGATTCAGCAACCCACACAGGCCTGATTGTGTCCATCTTCTCTGCATTGAGAAGAGGGGGGCTGATTCAGCCACATCTCTTCATCTTGACTGGGTTTTTGGCCATGGAAGATGACTTTAGACCTCACAGGTCCTACCTAGCTGCCTACATTTGCTCCACGGATTATTTCTGCATCTACCTTTGAGCTTCTCAGCAGCTGTAGGATTCCCTACATTCCTACACGGCAAGATCAACTCAGGACCTGCTGTTATGTGAAAATAGACAAAGGGAACAGGGTATGGTTAAGGACATATCAGGTTCTATTTTGGGTAGGAGTCATTGTGCTGGATGAATACGGGTATTGGGAACTGGGATATTTATAGAATGTAAGGAGAAATGTGAGTATGAAAATAGAAAACTAGGTAAGATCTGAAGCACACAAGGGTGTTGGGCCCTTGACTTGCACACATAGTTGTGATTTATGTTCTGCAGAGGTGAATCCTCTCAATCCATATACAATGGCATAAGATCTTGTTCCTGGGACTACTGAATGTAAAACAGATCTTCCAGTGAAATTGAGATACTAGGCAGATTCCAGTGTAGGGAAAGGAAGAAGTGTGAGTTTAGCATTTGGACAAAAGGCCCATTTTGCAATGGAATGAAGTTCTATTAGAGTATAAATGGGAATGTCAGCACACATGAAGAGTCAGTCACAACAAGGCACTTGGGGAAATAGATATCAATAGTGATGTTAGGAGATCTGGAATGTACAAAATGAGTGACAAGATCAGGGATATTTTGAACAGGGGGGTGATTGAATTAACCTATGTTAAAAAGAAACAAGTGTATACACACCATAGGATTGAAATTTGAAAAGAGTAGGAAACACAGATATAGATGATTTTAGTAATCCATGCTCTCATTAAAATGAGGCTTTTGTACAAGAATAAGATAAGTGTGAATTTTGCATTTTGTGTCCAGAAGATGATGTGATGAAAGGAATACATGGAGCAGGGGACATGCGTATTTCTTCCACTATTTCTGGGAGCATGTTTTTGAAACCCTATGATTTAGGGTTTGCGGATAAAAATAGGTGGACCTGGGTCTACGTATATAAAGATGATTTATAAATTGACCATACGGTGAAAAAAAAATATAACATGCTACTATTTTGAATAATGGATTGAATTGATATTTTAATAAATACATGAAATCTGGTATTCACATACAAATATTCAATCCCAGTAGGCATACATCTATTGGGAATATTAGGGTTACTAATTATACCAAACTGGGTTTGAGTTTTGCTTCGAAAATGATGATGGAATTCAAAAGTAATGTGTTTTAAAAGAAATCTCATGAAAAAGCAAGTAAAGATCCATAGAGAAATCCATGGGTTCTGATACCGGGAGTGAAGTGAATCATATGCATATCAATTTGTGAATATTGGATGAAATGATACATCCTATGATTTATCATTTTCGAAGAAATAGGAATTTAACAATTTTGAATGAAAATTTACTTCAAAATACACATCATGTTTCATATGAATATTCTTTCATTGATTTTCAACTGGGTCACTTATTGTAGAAATATTAGGGTTCGTACTCAATCTTCACTCAAGTTCATTTTGAGTATTCAGAAATGAATATGTAGAGCAAGAAAATGAATATGTCTGAGAAATATCTTGTGAAATGTTGATTTAAATCAACACAGATGGACATGAAAGAATCAAGGTAGTATAAGTATATGACACATGTATTTCATGTTTGCAAATCCATAGTATATATTTAATATATTAAAATGTAAGGTACCTATGCCAATCAAAATTCCTAAGGGGATATATGTCCTTCACATATGTACCCAAAATATTCATTTTCCTCTACATTGTTTCATGTATAAACTTGTTGAAGTATAAGCTCACCACAGCTTGAATTTTTAGTTACCTCAGGGTATTGGGGGGAAGTGATCCCTTCATGAAATTTGTATTTTCCAAAGTCAGAATACTCTCAAGAATATAACTGTGATGGCAGGAGGATTATATATGTGTATATAAAAATATACATTGTGACCCAGGCGACAGAGACAGGGAGTGAGGAATTTACATATTTGTGAATTTTGAAAAGTCATGGAGAAATAAAAGGAGAAAAATGTGTGGGAGGTTTTATAATATGTATCTCTGATGAAGCAAAAGGCAAGTCCAAGTAGACACCGTGCCTCCTATCAAATGCCTCTACTTCTAGTGCTCTGGAGTATTTTTATCGATGTTATGATAAGGAGTCAGAGTCCAGTAAGTTATGGGTTAGTGTCAGAGATTCCATATTTCAAATGGCAAAACGGAAAATGGGTCTAATATACATGCGAACATGTGCCACATAAAAATCTTCCACTGTCATCCACCACAATGCCTTGACAATACTATCACCCCAAATAACACACGATGAGAGGAGAAGAAGAAAAAAATCTGTGAATACATATCTGGATTAGAAATTCTGAGGAGCTCACAAACTTGGGTGTGGCAGAAGAGATCCCAAAAGTAGGGGGCAGGGTAAACAAACCACAAACATGGAACATTGCTAGCCTAATGACTTCTTGACTATCTGCCTCTGACATTTGTGCACTAGAAATATAGCTTTGTGCTTTAGCTTCCTTTGCAGTGAGACCATGAAAGCTTGGTCTCAGTCTATGTGAACAGGAGGACATGGTTTTATATTTTCCAATACCAGCAGGAGGCAGCAGAGCTGAATCCTCTCTTTGTAGGGTAACTGTGGCCATGGGGTATGAATGTCTCCCTGGGTGGATTGTGAAGTGTTTGGCTCACCCTCCAGTTTTAATGGCATTTCCTGCAGCTTCTCTGGAAAATTGGTGGGTGTTTTTTTTTTTGAAATACATAAAGGTCAATTGGGGCATGGTGCAGGAGGGAGCTCTGTCACGTGGGGTGGTTCAGGGTCTGAAGGAAAAAACACAAACTGGGCTGCTACCCAGTATATCTTTCCCCCTTGAGCATAGCAACTTGATTCTGAGCATCACACCAAATCCTCTCCCCACAACAACATGCCTTTATATTTTAGGGTCTGCTGGCTGCACCTTGTCAGTCACATGTCATTCGAAGAAATGACAGGAGCACAGGGGCCCACCACTGATGTTGGTCACACATCTGCACTTCATTGCTCCAGGCCCAGTTCCCTGCTGGCTCCTACTCACTGGCATCTCGGTTCTTCACCATGGTCAGGAATTCCACTCAGTCAAAAATGGCACTCCCTGGTTCAGTCATGATGAGCAACAGGAGATCTAAAGGTTCTCCAGGGATTTCTCGTCATGGGATTCTCCAACACATCACGCTATTGCCCTAGCCATATTTCAGGAATGAAGAATTTGGCACTGTGGGTTTTGATTCATTCAGGAGCCATTACCTGTTGAGGAATCTCCTTTCAGTAGAAGCTCTGGAGATTGCATGCAGGCAAAGCTTTTCAAGGAGTGGCGAAAGGTCCCAGGAATCCAGGCCCATTGGGGTCTCAAATATGAGGTTCATATGAGTTTTGGCTCTCAACTAGAGCTGAAAAGGCTTTAACAGCAAAATCATGTGAAATCCTGGCTGAGATTTCCAGTGCTGTGGAGAAAGCCACCCTCAGCGTAGATCTCAATTTCTAAAGGCTCCTGTAATGCCTGGCCTTGGAAAATGCCAACACAATTCATGGCAAGAGTTCTCTGAGATCAGTTCCAGAACTCAGTCTCTAATGGCATCACACCAGAGTTCAAGCTGTAGTTGACCCAGTCATCTTTTCCAACCTCCACACAAAAGACCACTATTCTAACAAAAACGCTCCTACATGGCCCTTGTCTTCTTCCATACAGACACTCATCATAACATTCTGGCTGGGGGTTTGCATAGGGGAAGCCGTCTTAGATGGTGTGCTGAGTAAGCTCTCATGCCTACCATATGCCAAATGTCATGGTGGCCTGGACACCATTCCTGAGAGACAGGATATATAAAATGGGCCTCTACTTCATACTGCACTGCTTCTCAAATTCGAGGCCTCCTGCCTGCCAGGGGTAGATTCTTTATGCGTACTGGACTCATGAAAAAACCCAAACACCTGTGTGCTAGTTCCTGGAGCACTTGCAACAACTCATTTGACCCAGAGGATCCCTGTTCTGACTTCATAGTGGTCAGGAGCCTGACCAGAGGAAGGCAAGAGACTTCATCCAATATTACACTTCTTTTTTATTCTTATAGATTTGGATGGACACATGGGATTTTTCTTGAGTTCTTTTGGGTGCCTAGAATGTAATTCACAGCCACACACAGGGCCAAGAGTCTGATTCAGACACAGCTTTTACAAAGCACTTTACCTAAAAGGCAGAGATTAGGCCTCCTCATTTCCATTTGAAACTGTTTTCTGAAGGATTCCCAAAAATAGTGCCTGAAGGCAAACACCTCCCTGACTTTCAGGGGAACAGAACAATAGGGAGGAAAGAAGCCTGGAGAAATACTTTTCTTTAATTGAACACTGTGGCACTGACAGCTCCTAATCATGCAACTTGGGTGGCTATCTATCCAAGCAGGGATTCTCCAGAGGGATCCTTACCAGTCACGCTAATTTTTGACTTTTCTGAGATGCTTGGCATTCCCTTCAGCAATCCAGTCCATGGTCATGTCACAAAGCTTGATGGTGGTACACATCTTGGACACAAAACCACGAACCCCTTCAGAGAGCGGCCGAAATTCAGGACGAATACAGGAACTTAGGATCTTGGTAGGTGTTGCCCATCTGCAAGGCAAGCAGCAGTCCATTCATAAATTGGCCATGAGGAGTCCTGCAAAGATTTCCACTACACAGGATACATTCACGGCTGCATTCTTCTCTCTACTCACTTTAACCACAAACCCAGTGGGATCCACTGACATAGAAAGACTCACTAGTTAACAGTCCATTTTAAACCAACAACAACAACAACAACAACAAAACGGTTTTCATTCATGCTCTCAGAACCTGAGACAAAAGTACAAATTGAAAAACACACCCACTAAGACACACAAACCACCCCTGTATTTGGTCTGCATCTATCCACTCTGTCCTCTGACTGGTGGGTGAGAATATCTTCCTTAGCAGTGGCCTGCCCTGTCTCAGCTCTGGTCTCCTTGTCCATCTGTGTGTAGTTGTCAGGAGCCAGCAATGAGCCAATACTTCTCTCTCAGGAAAAACCCCTGTCCAGACCATTCAAGGCATTTTGCTATCCACACATCACTAGGTGCCAAGAAAGAATGACTCTGGCCTTGGTACAGAGAAACAAGTGAGCCCACTGGGACTGGAACTGCTTGTGGGTGCCTCGCCTCCTGGATCCCAAGTTCAGAGAGTTCCATCACTAAGGAAGTGAGGTGAGGTCACTTCCTTCAGGAAGTGAATGAGGTCACTGCCTTGACAACCACTTTGTCCTAACAGTAGTTTCTAAGGGTCCCATGAGATGGAGGCTGCCCCACCTTCCTGGGACATTTTCCCAAGACATAAAGTTCTATATACCCTAGGAGCCCGGATTCAGCAACCCACACAGGCCTGATTGTGTCCATCTTCTCTGCATTGAGAAGAGGGTGGCTGATTCAGCCACATCTCTTCATCTTGACTGGGTTTTTGGCCATGGAAGATGACTTTAGACCTCACAGGTCCTACCTAGCTGCCTACATTTGCTCCACGGATTATTTCTGCATCTACCTTTGAGCTTCTCAGCAGCTGTAGGATTCCCTACATTCCTACACGGCAAGATCAACTCAGGACCTGCTGTTATGTGAAAATAGACAAAGGGGACAGGGTATGGTTAAGGACATATCAGGTTCTATTTTGGGTAGGAGTCATTCTGCTGGATGAATACGGGTATTGGGAACTGGGATATTTATAGAATGTAAGGAGAAATGTGAGTATGAAAATAGAAAACTAGGTAAGATCTGAAGCACACAAGGGTGTTGGGCCCTTGACTTGCACACATAGTTGTGATTTATGTTCTGCAGAGGTGAATCCTCTCAATCCATATACAATGGCATAAGATCTTGTTCCTGGGACTACTGAAGGTAAAACAGATCTTCCAGTGAAATTGAGATACTAGGCAGATTCCAGTGTAGGGAAAGGAAGAAGTGTGAGTTTAGCATTTGGACAAAAGGCCCATTTTGCAATGGAATGAAGTTCTATTAGAGTGTAAATGGGAATGTCAGCACACATGAAGAGTCAGTCACAACAAGGCACTTGGGGAAATAGATATCAATAGTGATGTTAGGAGATCTGGAATGTACAAAATGAGTGACAAGATCAGGGATATTTTGAACAGGGGGGTGATTGAATTAACCTATGTTAAAAAGAAACAAGTGTATACACACCATAGGATTGAAATTTGAAAAGAGTAGGAAACACAGATATAGATGATTTTAGTAATCCATGCTCTCATTAAAATGAGGCTTTTGTACAAGAATAAGATAAGTGTGAATTTTGCATTTTGTGTCCAGAAGATGATGTGATGAAAGGAATACATGGAGCAGGGGACAGGCGTATTTCTTCCACTATTTCTGGGAGCATGTTTTTGAAACCCTATGATTTAGGGTTTGGGGATAAAAATAGGTGGACCTGGGTCTACGTATATAAAAATGATTTATAAATTGACCATACGGTGAAAAAAAAAATATAACATGTTACTATTTTGAATAATGGATTGAATTGATATTTTAATAAATACATGAAATCTGGTATTCACATACAAATATTCAATCCCAGTAGGCATACATCTATTGGTAATATTAGGGTTACTAATTATACCAAACTGGGTTTGAGTTTTGCTTCGAAAATGATGATGGAATTCAAAAGTAATGTGTTTTAAAAGAAATCTCATGAAAAAGCAAGTAAAGATCCATAGAGAAATCCATGGGTTCTGATACCGGGAGTGAAGTGAATCATATGCATATCAATTTGTGAATATTGGATGAAATGATACATCCTATGATTTATCATTTTCGAAGAAATAGGAATTTAACAATTTTGAATGAAAATTTACTTCAAAATACACATCATGTTTCATATGAATATTCTTTCATTGATGTTCAACTGGGTCACTTATTGTAGAAATATTAGGGTTCGTACTCAATCTTCACTCAAGTTCATTTTGAGTATTCAGAAATGAATATGTAGAGCAAGAAAATGAATATGTCTGAGAAATATCTTGTGAAAAGTTGATTTAAATCAACACAGATGGACATGAAAGAATCAAGGTAGTATAAGTATATGACACATGTATTTCATGTTTGCAAATCCATAGTATATATTTAATATATTAAAATGTAAGGTACCTATGCCAATCAAAATTCCTAAGGGGATATATGTCCTTCACATATGTACCCAAAATATTCATTTTCCTCTACATTGTTTCATGTATAAACTTGTTGAAGTATAAGCTCACCACAGCTTGAATTTTTAGTTACCTCAGTGTATTGGGGGGAAGTGATCCCTTCATGAAATTTGTATTTTCCAAAGTCAGAATACTCTCAAGAATATAACTGTGATGGCAGGAGGATTATATATGTGTATATAAAAATATACATTGTGACCCAGGCGACAGAGACAGGGAGTGAGGAAGTTACATATTTGTGAATTTTGAAAAGTCATGGAGAAATAAAAGGAGAAAAATGTGTGGGAGGTTTTATAATATGTATCTCTGATGAAGCAAAAGGCAAGTCCAAGTAGACACCGTGCCTCCTATCAAATGCCTCTACTTCTAGTGCTCTGGAGTATTTTTATCGATGTTATGATAAGGAGTCAGAGTCCAGTAAGTTATGGGTTAGTGTCAGAGATTCCATATTTCAAATGGCAAAACGGAAAATGGGTCTAATATACATGCGAACATGTGCCACATAAAAATCTTCCACTGTCATCCACCACAATGCCTTGACAATACTATCACCCCAAATAACACACGATGAGAGGAGAAGAAGAAAAAAATCTGTGAATACATATCTGGATTAGAAATTCTGAGGAGCTCACAAACTTGGGTGTGGCAGAAGAGATCCCAAAAGTAGGGGGCAGGGTAAACAAACCACAAACATGGAATATTGCTGGCCTAATGACTTCTTGACTATCTGCCTCTGACATTTGTGCACTAGAAATAGAGCTTTGAGCTTTAGCTTCCTTTGCAGTGAGACCATGAAAGCTTGGTCTCAGTCTATGTGAACAGGAGGACATGGTTTTATATTTTCCAATACCAGCAGGAGGCAGCAGAGCTGAATCCTCTCTTTGTAGGGTAACTGTGGCCATGGGGTATGAATGTCTCCCTGGGTGGATTGTGAAGTGTTTGGCTCACCCTCCAGTTTTAATGGCATTTCTTGCAGCTTCTCTGGAAAATTGGTGGGTGTTTTTTTTTTGAAATACATAAAGGTCAACTGGGGCATGGTGCAGGAGGGAGCTCTGTCACGTGGGGTTGTTCAGGGTCTAAAGGAAAAAATACAAACTGGGCTGCTACCCAGTATATCTTTCCCCCTTGAGCATAGCAACTTGATTCTGAGCATCACACCAAATCCTCTCCCCACAACAACATGCCTTTATATTTTAGGGTCTGCTGGCTGCACCTTGTCAGTCACATGTCATTCGAAGAAATGACAGGAGCACAGGGGCCCACCACTGATGTTGGTCACACATCTGCACTTCATTGCTCCAGTCCCAGTTCCCTGCTGGCTCCTACTCACTGGCATCTCGGTTCTTCACCATGGTCAGGAATTCCACTCAGTCAAAAATGGCACTCCCTGGTTCAGTCATGATGAGCAACAGGAGATCTAAAGGTTCTCCAGGGATTTCTCGTCATGGGATTCTCCAACACTTCACGCTATTGCCCTAGCCATATTTCAGGAATGAAGAAGTTGGCACTGTGGGTTTTGATTCATTCAGGAGCCATTACCTGTTGAGGAATCTCCTTTCAGTAGAAGCTCTGGAGATTGCATGCAGGCAAAGCTTTTCAAGGAGTGGCGAAAGGTCCCAGGAATCCAGGCCCATTGGGGTCTCAAATATGAGGTTCATGTGAGTATTGGCTCTCAACTAGAGCTGAAAAGGCTTTAACAGCAAAATCATGTGAAATCCTGGCTGAGATTTCCAGTGCTGTGGAGAAAGCCACCCTCAGCGTAGATCTCAGTTTCCAAAGGCTCCTCTAATGCCTGGCCTTGGAAAATCCCAACACAATTCATGGCAAGAGTTCTCTGAGATCAGTTCCAGAACTCAGTCTCTAATGGCATCACACCAGAGTTCAAGCTGTAGTTGACCCAGTCATCTTTTCCAACCGCCACACAAAAGACCACTATTCTAACAAAAACGCTCCTACATGGCCCTTGTCTTCTTCCATAAGACACTCATCATAACATTCTGGCTGGGGGTTTGCATAGGGGAAGCCGTCTTAGATGGTGTGCCGAGTAAGCTCTCATGCCTACCATATGCCAAATGTCATGGTGGCCTGAACACCCTTCCTGAGAAACAGGATATATAAAATGGGCCTCTACTTCATACTGCTCTGCTTCTCAAATTCGAGGCCTCCTGCCTGCCAGGGGTAGATTCTTTATGCGTACTGGACTCATGAAAAAACCCAAACACCTGTGTGCTAGTTCCTGGAGCACTTGCAACAACTCATTTGACCCAGAGGATCCCTGTTCTGACTTCATAGTGGTCAGGAGCCTGACCAGAGGAAGGCAAGAGACTTCATCCAATATTACACTTCTTTTTCATTCTTTTAGATTTGGATGGACACATGGGATTTTTCTTGAGTTCCTTTGGGTGCCTAGAATGTAATTCACAGCCACACACAGGGCCAAGAGTCTGATTCAGACACAGCTTTTACAAAGCACTTTACCTAAAAGGCAGAGATTAGGCCTCCTCATTTCCATTGGAAACTGTTTTCTGAAGGATTCCCAAAATAGTGCCTGAAGGCAAACACCTCCCTGACTTTCAGGGGAACAGAACAATAGGGAGGAAAGAAGCCTGGAGAAATACTTTTCTTTAATTGAACACTGTGGCACTGACAGCTCCTAATCATGCAACTTGGGTGGCTATCTATCCAAGCAGGGATTCTCCAGAGGGATCCTTACCAGTCACGCTAATTTTTGACTTTTCTGAGATGCTTGGCATTCCCTTCAGCAATCCAGTCCATGGTCATGTAACAAAGCTTGATGGTGGTACACATCTTGGAAACAAAACCACGAACCCCTTCAGAGAGCGGCCGAAATTCAGGAAGAATACAGGAACTTAGGATCTTGGTAGGTGTTGCCCATCTGCAAGGCAAGTAGCAGTCCATTCATAAATTGGCCATGAGGAGTCCTGCAAAGATTTCCACTACACAGGATACATTCACGGCTGCATTCTTCTCTCTACTCACTTTAACCACAAACCCAGTGGGATCCACTGACATAGAAAGACTCACTAGTTAACAGTCCATTTTAAACCAAAAACAACAACAACAACAAAACGGTTTTCATACATGCTCTTAGAACATGAGACAAAAGTACAAATTGAAAAACACACCCACTAAGACACATAAACCACCCCTGTATTTGGTCTGCATCTATCCACTCTGTCCTCTGACTGGTGGGTGAGAATATCTTCCTTAGCAGTGGCCTGCCCTGTCTCAGCTCTGGTCTCCTTGTCCATCTGTGTGTAGTTGTCAGGAGCCAGCAATGAGCCAATACTTCTCTCTCAGGAAAAACCCCTGTCCAGACCATTCAAGGCATTTTGCTATCCACACATCACTAGGTGCCAAGAAAGAATGACTCTGGCCTTGGTACAGAGAAACAAGTGAGCCCACTGGGACTGGAACTGCTTGTGGGTGCCTCGCCTCCTGGATCCCAAGTTCAGAGAGTTCCATCACTAAGGAAGTGAGGTGAGGTCACTTCCTTCAGGAAGTGAATGAGGTCACTGCCTTGACAACCACTTTGTCCTAACAGTAGTTTCTAAGGGTCCCATGAGATGGAGGCTACCCCACCTTCCTGGGACATTTTCCCAAGACATAAAGTTCTATATACCCTAGGAGCCCGGATTCAGCAACCCACACAGGCCTGATTGTGTCCATCTTCTCTGCATTGAGAAGAGGGTGGCTGATTCAGCCACATCTCTTCATCTTGACTGGGTTTTTGGCCATGGAAGATGACTTTAGACCTCACAGGTCCTACCTAGCTGCCTACATTTGCTCCACGGATTATTTCTGCATCTACCTTTGAGCTTCTCAGCAGCTGTAGGATTCCCTACATTCCTACACGGCAAGATCAACTCAGGACCTGCTGTTATGTGAAAATAGACAAAGGGAACAGGGTATGGTTAAGGACATATCAGGTTCTATTTTGGGTAGGAGTCATTCTGCTGGATGAATACAGGTATTGGGAACTGGGATATTTATAGAATGTAAGGAGAAATGTGAGTATGAAAATAGAAAACTAGGTAAGATCTGAAGCACACAAGGGTGTTGGGCCCTTGACTTGCACACATAGTTGTGATTTATGTTCTGCAGAGGTGAATCCTCTCAATCCATATACAATGGCATAAGATCTTGTTCCTGGGACTACTGACTGTAAAACAGATCTTCCAGTGAAATTGAGATACTAGGCAGATTCCAGTGTAGGGAAAGGAAGAAGTGTGAGTTTAGCATTTGGACAAAAGGCCCATTTTGCAATGGAATGAAGTTCTATTAGAGTATAAATGGGAATGTCAGCACACATGAAGAATCAGTCACAACAAGGCACTTGGGGAAATAGATATCAATAGTGATGTTAGGAGATCTGGAATGTACAAAATGAGTGACAAGATCAGGGATATTTTGAACAGGGGGGTGATTGAATTAACCTATGTTAAAAAGAAACAAGTGTATACACACCATAGGATTGAAATTTGAAAAGAGTAGGAAACACAGATATAGATGATTTTAGTAATCCATGCTCTCATTAAAATGAGGCTTTTGTACAAGAATAAGATAAGTGTGAATTTTGCATTTTGTGTCCAGAAGATGATGTGATGAAAGGAATACATGGAGCAGGGGACATGCGTATTTCTTCCACTATTTCTGGGAGCATGTTTTTGAAACCCTATGATTTAGGGTTTGGGGATAAAAATAGGTGGACCTGGGTCTACGTATATAAAGATGATTTATAAATTGACCATACGGTGAAAAAAAAATATAACATGTTACTATTTTGAATAATGGATTGAATTGATATTTTAATAAATACATGAAATCTGGTATTCACATACAAATATTCAATCCCAGTAGGCATACATCTATTGGGAATATTAGGGTTACTAATTATACCAAACTGGGTTTGAGTTTTGCTTCGAAAATGATGATGGAATTCAAAAGTAATGTGTTTTAAAAGAAATCTCATGAAAAAGCAAGTAAAGATCCATAGAGAAATCCATGGGTTCTGATACCGGGAGTGAAGTGAATCATATGCATATCAATTTGTGAATATTGGATGAAATGATACATCCTATGATTTATCATTTTCGAAGAAATAGGAATTTAACAATTTTGAATGAAAATTTACTTCAAAATACACATCATGTTTCATATGAATATTCTTTCATTGATGTTCAACTGGGTCACTTATTGTAGAAATATTAGGGTTCGTACTCAATCTTCACTCAAGTTCATTTTGAGTATTCAGAAATGAATATGTAGAGCAAGAAAATGAATATGTCTGAGAAATATCTTGTGAAAAGTTGATTTAAATCAACACAGATGGACATGAAAGAATCAAGGTAGTATAAGTATATGACACATGTATTTCATGTTTGCAAATCCATAGTATATATTTAATATATTAAAATGTAAGTTACCTATGCCAATCAAAATTCCTAAGGGGATATATGTCCTTCACATATGTACCCAAAATATTCATTTTCCTCTACATTGTTTCATGTATAAACTTGTTGAAGTATAAGCTCACCACAGCTTGAATTTTTAGTTACCTCAGTGTATTGGGGGGAAGTGATCCCTTCATGAAATTTGTATTTTCCAAAGTCAGAATACTCTCAAGAATATAACTGTGATGGCAGGAGGATTATATATGTGTATATAAAAATATACATTGTGACCCAGGCGACAGAGACAGGGAGTGAGGAAGTTACATATTTGTGAATTTTGAAAAGTCATGGAGAAATAAAAGGAGAAAAATGTGTGGGAGGTTTTATAATATGTATCTCTGATGAAGCAAAAGGCAAGTCCAAGTAGACACCGTGCCTCCTATCAAATGCCTCTACTTCTAGTGCTCTGGAGTATTTTTATCGATGTTATGATAAGGAGTCAGAGTCCAGTAAGTTATGGGTTAGTGTCAGAGATTCGATATTTCAAATGGCAAAACGGAAAATGGGTCTAATATACATGCGAACATGTGCCACATAAAAATCTTCCACTGTCATCCACCACAATGCCTTGACAATACTATCACCCCAAATAACACACGATGAGAGGAGAAGAAGAAAAAAATCTGTGAATACATATCTGGATTAGAAATTCTGAGGAGCTCACAAACTTGGGTGTGGCAGAAGAGATCCCAAAAGTAGGGGGCAGGGTAAACAAACCACAAACATGGAACATTGCTGGCCTAATGACTTCTTGACTATCTGCCTCTGACATTTGTGCACTAGAAATATAGCTTTGTGCTTTAGCTTCCTTTGCAGTGAGACCATGAAAGCTTGGTCTCAGTCTATGTGAACAGGAGGACATGGTTTTATATTATCCAATACCAGCAGGAGGCAGCAGAGCTGAATCCTCTCTTTGTAGGGTAACTGTGGCCATGGGGTATGAATGTCTCCCTGGGTGGATTGTGAAGTGTTTGACTCACCCTCCAGTTTTAATGGCATTTCTTGCAGCTTCTCTGGAAAATTGGTGGGTGTTTTTTTTTTGAAATACATAAAGGTCAACTGGGGCACGGTGCAGGAGGGAGCTCTGTCACGTGGGGTGGTTCAGGGTCTGAAGGAAAAAACACAAACTGGGCTGCTACCCAGTATATCTTTCCCCCTTGGGCATAGCAACTTGATTCTGAGCATCACACCAAATCCTCTCCCCACAACAACCTGCCTTTATATTTTAGGGTCTGCTGGCTGCACCTTGTCAGTCACATGTCATTCGAAGAAATGACAGAAGCACAGGGGCCCACCACTGATATTGGTCACACATCTGCACTCCATTGCTCCAGGCCCAGTTCCTTGCTGGCTCCTACTCACTGGCATCTCGGTTCTTCACCATGGTCAGAAATTCCACTCAGTCAAAAATGGCACTCCCTGGTTCAGTCATGATGAGCAACAGGAGATCTAAATGTTCTCCAGGGATTTCTGGTCATGGGATTCTCAAACACTTCACGCTATTGCCCTAGCCATATTTCAGGAATGAAGAAGTTGGCACTGTGGGTTTTGATTCATTCAGGAGCCATTACCTGTTGAGGAATCTCCTTTCAGTAGAAGCTCTGGAGATTGCATGCAGGCAAAGCTTTTGAAGGAGTGGCGAAAGGTCACAGGAATCCAGGCCCATTGGGGTCTCAAATATGAGGTTCATGTGAGTTTCGGCTCTCAACTAGAGCTGAAAAGGCTTTAACAGCAACATCATGTGAAATCCTGGCTGACATTTCCAGTGCTGTGGAGAAAGCCACCCTCAGCGTAGATCTCAGTTTCCAAAGGCTACTCTAATGCCTGGCCTTGGAAAATCCCAACACAATTCATGGCAAGAGTTCTCTGAGATCAGTTCCAGAACTCAGTCTCTAATGGCATCACACCAGAGTTCAAGCTGTAGTTTACCCAGTCATCTTTTCCAACTGCCACACAAAAGACCACTATTCTAACAAAAACGCTCCTACATGGCCCTTGTCTTCTTCCATACAGACACTCATCATAACATTCTGGCTGGGGGTTTGCATAAGGGAAGCCGTCTTAGATGGTGTGCCGAGTAAGCTCTCATGCCTACCATATGCCAAATGTCATGGTGGCCTGGACACCCTTCCTGAGAAACAGGATATATAAAATGGGCCTCTACTTCATACTGCTCTGCTTCTCAAATTCGAGGCCTCCTGCCTGCCAGGGGTAGATTCTTTATGCGTACTGGACTCATGAAAAAACCCAAACACCTGTGTGCTAGTTCCTGGAGCACTTGCAACAACTCATTTGACCCAGAGGATCCCTATTCTGACTTCATAGTGGTCAGGAGCCTGACCAGAGGAAGGCAAGAGACTTCATCCAATATTACACTTCTTTTTCATTCTTTTAGATTTGGATGGACAAATGGGATTTTTCATGAGTTCTTTTGGGTGCCTAGAATGTAATTCACAGCCACACACAGGGCCAAGAGTCTGATTCAGACACAGCTTTTACAAAGCACTTTACCTAAAAGGCAGAGATTAGGCCTCCTCATTTCCATTGGAAACTGTTTTCTGAAGGATTCCCAAAATAGTACCTGAAGGCAAACACCTCCCTGACTTAGAGGGGAACAGAACTATAGGGAGGAAAGAAGCCTGGAGAAATACTTTTCTTTAATTGAACACTGTGGCACTGACAGCTCTCAATCATGCAACTTGGGTGGCTATCTATCCAAGCAGGGATTCTCCAGAGGGATCCTTACCAGTCACGCTAATTTTTGACTTTTCTGAGATGCTTGGCATTCCCTTCAGCAATCCAGTCCATGGTCATGTCACAAAGCTTGATGGTGGTACACATCTTGGACACAAAACCACGAACCCCTTCAGAGAGCGGCCGAAATTCAGGAAGAATACAGGAACTTAGGATCTTGGTAGGTGTTGCCCATCTGCAAGGCAAGCAGCAGTCCATTCATAAATTGGCCATGAGGAGTCCTGCAAAGATTTCCACTACACAGGATACATTCACGGCTGCATTCTTCTCTCTACTCACTTTAACCACAAACCCAGTGGGATCCACTGACATAGAAAGACTCACTAGTTAACAGTCCATTTTAAACCAACAACAACAACAGTAACAAAACGGTTTTCATTCATGCTCTCAGAACATGAGACAAAAGTACAAATTGAAAAACACACCCACTAAGACACACAAACCACCCCTGTATTTGGTCTGCATCTATCCACTCTGTCCTCTGACTGGTGGGTGAGAATATCTTTTTTAGCAGTGGCCTGCCCTGTCTCAGCTCTGGTCTCCTTGTCCATCTGTGTGTAGTTGTCAGGAGCCAGCAATGAGCCAATACTTCTTTCTCAGGAAAAACCCCTGTCCAGACCATTCAAGGCATTTTGCTATCCACACATCACTAGGTGCCAAGAAAGAATGACTCTGGCCTTGGTACAGAGAAACAAGTGAGCCCACTGGGACTGGAACTGCTTGTGGGTGCCTCGCCTCCTGGATCCCAAGTTCAGAGAGTTCCATCACTAAGGAAGTGAGGTGAGGTCACTTCCTTCAGGAAGTGAATGAGGTCACTGCCTTGACAACCACTTTGTCCTAACAGTAGTTTCTAAGGGTCCCATGAGATGGAGGCTGCCCCACCTTCCTGGGACATTTTCCCAAGACATAAAGTTCTATATACCCTAGGAGCCCGGATTCAGCAACCCACACAGGCCTGATTGTGTTCGTCTTCTCTGCATTGAGAAGAGGGTGGCTGATTCAGCCACATCTCTTCATCTTGACTGGGTTTTTGGCCATGGAAGATGACTTTAGACCTCACAGGTCCTACCTAGCTGCCTACATTTGCTCCACGGATTATTTCTGCATCTACCTTTGAGCTTCTCAGCAGCTGTAGGATTCCCTACATTCCTACACGGCAAGATCAACTCAGGACCTGCTGTTATGTGAAAATAGACAAAGGGAACAGGGTATGGTTAAGGACATATCAGGTTCTATTTTGGGGAGGAGTCATTCTGCTGGATGAATACGGGTATTCGGAACTGGGATATTTATAGAATGTAAGGAGAAATGTGAGTATGAAAATAGAAAACTAGGTAAGATCTGAAGCACACAAGGGTGTTGGGCCCTTGACTTGCACACATAGTTGTGATTTATGTTCTGCAGAGGTGAATCCTCTCAATCCATATACAATGGCATAAGATCTTGTTCCTGGGACTACTGACTGTAAAACAGATCTTCCAGTGAAATTGAGATACTAGGCAGATTCCAGTGTAGGGAAAGGAAGAAGTGTGAGTTTAGGATTTGGACAAAAGGCCCATTTTGCAATGGAATGAAGTTCTATTAGAGTGTAAATGGGAATGTCAGCACACATGAAGAGTCAGTCACAACAAGGCACTTGGGGAAATAGATATCAATAGTGATGTTAGGAGATCTGGAATGTACAAAATGAGTGACAAGATCAGGCATATTTTGAACAGGGGGGTGATTGAATTAACCTATGTTAAAAAGAAACAAGTGTATACACACCATAGGATTGAAATTTGAAAAGAGTAGGAAACACAGATATAGATGATTCTAGTAATCCATGATCTCATTAAAATGGGGCTTTTGTACAAGAATAAGATAAGTGTGAATTTTGCATTTTGTGTCCAGAAGATGATGTGATGAAAGGAATACATGGAGCAGGGGACATGCGTATTTCTTCCACTATTTCTGGGAGCATGTTTTTGAAACCCTATGATTTAGGGTTTGGGGATAAAAATAGGTGGACCTGGGTCTACGTATATAAAGATGATTTATAAATTGACCATACGGTGAAAAAAAAAAACTATCACATGTTACTATTTGAATAATGGATTGAATTGATATTTTAAAAATACATGAAGTCTGGTATTCACATACAAATATTCAATCCCAGTAGGCATACATCTATTGGTAATATTAGGGTTACTAATTATACCAAACTGGGTTTGAGTTTTGCTTCGAAAATGATGATGGAATTCAAAAGTAATGTGTTTTAAAAGAAATCTCATGAAAAAGCAAGTAAAGATCCATAGAGAAATCCATGGGTTCTGATACCGGGAGTGAAGTGAATCATATGCATATCAATTTGTGAATATTGGATGAAATGATAGATCCTATGATTTATCATTTTCGAAGAAATAGGAATTTAACAATTTTGAATGAAAATTTACTTCAAAATACACATCATGTTTCATATGAATATTCTTTCATTGATGTTCAACTGGGTCACTTACTGTAGAAATATTAGGGTTCGTACTCAATCTTCACTCAAGTTCATTTTGAGTATTCACAAATGAATATGTAGAGCAAGAAAATGAATATGTCTGAGAAATATCTTGTGAAAAGTTGATTTAAATCAACACAGATGGACATGAAAGAATCAAGGTAGTATAAGTATATGACACATGTATTTCATGTTTGCAAATCCATACTATATATTTAATATATTAAAATGTAAGGTACCTATGCCAATCAAAATTCCTAAGGGGATATATGTCCTTCACATATGTACCCAAAATATTCATTTTCCTCTACATTGTTTCATGTATAAACTTGTTGAAGTATAAGCTCACCACAGCTTGAATTTTTAGTTACCTCAGTGTACTGGGGGGAAGTGATCCCTTCATGAAATTTGTATTTTCCAAATTCAGAATACTCTCAAGAATATAACTGTGATGGCAGGAGGATTATATATGTGTATATAAAAATATACAGTGTGACCCAGGCGACAGAGACAGGGAGTCAGGAAGTTACATATTTGTGAATTTTGAAAAGTCATGGAGAAATAAAAGGAGAAAAATGTGTGGGAGGTTTTATAATATGTATCTCTGATGAAGCAAAAGGCAAGTCCAAGTAGACACCGTGCCTCCTATCAAATGCCTCTACTTCTAGTCCTCTGGAGTATTTTTATCGATGTTATGATAAGGAGTCAGAGTCCAGTAAGTTATGGGTTAGTGTCAGAGATTCGATATTTCAAATGGCAAAACGGAAAATGGGTCTAATATACATGCGAACATGTGCCACATAAAAATCTTCCACTGTCATCCACCACAATGCCTTGACAATACTATCACCCCAAATAACACACGATGAGAGGAGAAGAAGAAAAAAATCTGTGAATACATATCTGGATTAGAAATTCTGAGGAGCTCACAAACTTGGGTGTGGCAGAAGAGATCCCAAAAGTAGGGGGCAGGGTAAACAAACCACAAACATGGAACATTGCTGGCCTAATGACTTCTTGACTATCTGCCTCTGACATTTGTGCACTAGAAATATAGCTTTGTGCTTTAGCTTCCTTTGCAGTGAGACCATGAAAGCTTGGTCTCAGTCTATGTGAACAGGAGGACATGGTTTTATATTTTCCAATACCAGCAGGAGGCAGCAGAGCTGAATCCTCTCTTTGTAGGGTAACTGTGGCCATGGGGTATGAATGTCTCCCTGGGTGGATTGTGAAGCCTTTGGCTCACCCTCCAGTTTTAATGGCATTTCTTGCAGCTTCTCTGGAAAATTGGTGGGTGTTTTTTTTTTGAAATACATAAAGGTCAACTGGGAAATGGTGCTAGAGGGAGCTCTGTCACGTGGGGTGGTTCAGGGTCTGATGGAAAAAACACAAACTGGGCTGCTACGCAGTATATCTTTCCCCCTTGGGCATAGCAACTTGATTCTGAGCATCACACCAAATCCTCTCCCCACAACAACATGCCTTTATATTTTAGGGTCTGCTGGCTGCACCTTGTCAGTCACATGTCATTTGAAGAAATGACAGAAGCACAGGGGCCCACCACTGATATTGGTCACACATCTGCACTCCATTTCTCCAGGCCCAGTTCCCTGCTGGCTCCTACTCACTGGCATCTCGGTTCTTCACCATGGTCAGGAATTCCACTCAGTCAAAAATGGCACTCCCTGGTTCAGTCATGATGAGCAACAGGAGATCTAAAGGTTCTCCAGGGATTTCTGGTCATGGGATTCTCAAACACTTCACGCTATTGCCCTAGCCATATTTCAGGAATGAAGAAGTTGGCACTGTGGGTTTTGATTCATTCAGGAGCCATTACCTGTTGAGGAATCTCCTTTCAGTAGAAGCTCTGGAGATTGCATGCAGGCAAAGCTTTTCAAGGAGTGGCGAAAGGTCCCAGGAATTTAGGCCCATTGGGGTCTCAAATATGAGGTTCATGTGAGTTTTGGCTCTCAACTAGAGCTGAAAAGGCTTTAACAGCAAAATCATGTGAAATCCTGGCTGAGATTTCCAGTGCTGTGGAGAAAGCCACCCTCAGCGTAGATCTCAGTTTCCAAAGGCTCCTCTAATGCCTGGCCTTGGAAAATCCCAACACAATTCATGGCAAGAGTTCTCTGAGATCAGTTCCAGAACTCAGTCTCTAATGGCATCACACCAGAGTTCAAGCTGTAGTTGACCCAGTCATCTTTTCCAACCGCCACACAAAAGACCACTATTCTAACAAAAACGCTCCTACATGGCCCTTGTCTTCTTCCATACAGACACTCATCATAACATTCTGGCTGGGGGTTTGCATAGGGGAAGCCGTCTTAGATGGTGTGCCGAGTAAGCTCTCATGCCTACCATATGCCAAATGTCATGGTGGCCTGGACACCCTTCCTGAGAAACAGGATATATAAAATGGGCCTCTACTTCATACTGCTCTGCTTCTCAAATTCGAGGCCTCCTGCCTGCCAGGGGTAGATTCTTTATGCGTACTGGACTCATGAAAAAACCCAAACACCTGTGTGCTAGTTCCTGGAGCACTTGCAACAACTCATTTGACCCACAGGATCCCTGTTCTGACTTCATAGTGGTCAGGAGCCTGACCAGAGGAAGGCAAGAGACATCATCCAATATTACACTTCTTTTTCATTCTTTTAGATTTGGATGGACACATGGGATTTTTCTTGAGTTCTTTTGGGTGCCTAGAATGTAATTCACAGCCACACACAGGGCCAAGAGTCTGATTCAGACACAGCTTTTACAAAGCACTTTACCTAAAAGGCAGAGATTAGGCCTCCTCATTTCCATTGGAAACTGTTTTCTGAAGGATTCCCAGAATAGTGCCTGAAGGCAAACACCTCCCTGACTTAGAGGGGAACAGAACTATAGGGAGGAAAGAAGCCTGGAGAAATACTTTTCTTTAATTGAACACTGTGGCACTGACAGCTCCCAATCATGCAACTTGGGTGGCTATCTATCTAAGCAGGGATTCTCCAGAGGGATCCTTACCAGTCATGCTAATTTTTGACTTTTCTGAGATGCTTGGCATTCCCTTCAGCAATCCAGTCCATGGTCATGTCACAAAGCTTGATGGTGGTACACATCTTGGACACAAAACCATGAACCCCTTCAGAGAGCGGCCGAAATTCAGGAAGAATACAGGAACTTAGGATCTTGGTAGTTGTTGCCCATCTGCAAGGCAAGCAGCAGTCCATTCATAAATTGGCCATGAGGAGTCCTGCAAAGATTTCCACTACACAGGATACATTCACGGCTGCATTCTTCTCTCTACTCACTTTAACCACAAACCCAGTGGGATCCACTGACATAGATAAGACTCACTAGTTAACAGTCCATTTTAAACCAACAACAACAACAATAACAAAACGGTTTTCATTCATGCTCTCAGAACCTGAGACAAAAGTACAAATTGAAAAACACACCCACTAAGACACACAAACCACCCCTGTATTTGGTCTGCATCTATCCACTCTGTCCTCTGACTGGTGGGTGAGAATATCTTCCTTAGCAGTGGCCTGCCCTGTCTCAGCTCTGGTCTCCTTGTCCATCTGTGTGTAGTTGTCAGGAGCCAGCAATGAGCCAATACTTCTCTCTCAGGAAAAACCCCTGTCCAGACCATTCAAGGCATTTTGCTATCCACACATCACTAGGTGCCAAGAAAGAATGACTCTGGCCTTGGTACAGAGAAACAAGTGAGCCCACTGGGACTGGAACTGCTTGTGGGTGCCTCGCCTCCTGGATCCCAAGTTCAGAGACTTCCATCACTAAGGAAGTGAGGTGAGGTCACTTCCTTCAGGAAGTGAATGAGGTCACTGCCTTGACAACCACTTTGTCCTAACAGTAGTTTCTAAGGGTCCCATGAGATGGAGGCTGCCCCACCTTCCTGGGACATTTTCCCAAGACATAAAGTTCTATATACCCTAGGAGCCCGGATTCAGCAACCCACACAGGCCTGATTGTGTCCATCTTCTCTGCATTGAGAAGAGGGTGGCAGATTCAGCCATATCTCTTCATCTTGACTGGGTTTTTGGCCATGGAAGATGACTTTAGACCTCACAGGTCCTACCTAGCTGCCTACATTTGCTCCACGGATTATTTCTGCATCTACCTTTGAGCTTCTCAGCAGCTGTAGGATTCCCTACATTCCTACACGGCAAGATCAACTCAGGACCTGCTGTTATGTGAAAATAGACAAAGGGAACAGGGTATGGTTAAGGATATATCAGGTTCTATTTTGGGTAGGAGTCATTCTGCTGGATGAATACGGGTATTGGGAACTGGGATATTTATAGAATGTAAGGAGAAATGTGAGTATGAAAATAGAAAACTAGGTAAGATCTGAAGCACACAAGGGTGTTGGGCCCTTGACTTGCACACATAGTTGTGATTTATGTTCTGCAGAGGTGAATCCTCTCAATCCATATACAATGGCATAAGATCTTGTTCCTGGGACTACTGAATGTAAAACAGATCTTCCAGTGAAATTGAGATACTAGGCAGATTCCAGTGTAGGGAAAGGAAGAAGTGTGAGTTTAGCATTTGGACAAAAGGCCCGTTTTGCAATGGAATGAAGTTCTATTAGAGTGTAAATGGGAATGTCAGCACACATGAAGAGTCAGTCACAACAAGGCACTTGGGGAAATACATATCAATAGTGATGTTAGGAGATCTGGAATGTACAAAATGAGTGACAAGATCAGGGATATTTTGAACAGGGGGGTGATTGACTTAACCTATGTTAAAAAGAAACAAGTGTATACACACCATAGGATTGAAATTTGAAAAGAGTAGGAAACACAGATATAGATGATTTTAGTAATCCATGCTCTCATTAAAATGAGGCTTTTGTACAAGAATAAGATAAGTGTGAATTTTGCATTTTGTGTCCAGAAGATGATGTGATGAAAGGAATACATGGAGCAGGGGACATGCGTATTTCTTCCACTATTTCTGGGAGCATGTTTTTGAAACCCTATGATTTAGGGTTTGGGGATAAAAATAGGTGGACCTGGGTCTACGTATATAAAGATGATTTATAAATTGACCATATGGTGAAAAAAAAAACTATAACATGTTACTATTTTGAATAATGGATTGAATTGATATTTTAATAAATACATGAAATCTGGTATTCACATACAAATATTCAATCCCAGTAGGCATACATCTATTGGTAATATTAGGGTTACTAATTATACCAAACTGGGTTTGAGTTTTGCTTCGAAAATGATGATGGAATTCAAAAGTAATGTGTTTTAAAAGAAATCTCATGAAAAAGCAAGTAAAGATCCATAGAGAAATCCATGAGTTCTGATACCGGGAGTGAAGTGAATCATATGCATATCAATTTGTGAATATTGGATGAAATGATAGATCCTATGATTTATCATTTTCGAAGAAATAGGAATTTAACAATTTTGAATGAAAATTTACTTCAAAATACACATCATGTTTCATATGAATATTCTTTCATTGATATTCAACTGGGTCACTTACTGTAGAAATATTAGGGTTCGTACTCAATCTTCACTCAAGTTCATTTTGAGTATTCAGAATTGAATATGTAGAGCAAGAAAATGAATATGTCTGAGAAATATCTTGTGAAAAGTTGATTTAAATCAACACAGATGGACATGAAAGAATCAAGGTAGTATAAGTATATGACACATGTATTTCATGTTTGCAAATCCATAGTATATATTTAATATATTAAAATGTAAGGTACCTATGCCAATCAAAATTCCTAAGGGGATATATGTCCTTCACATATGTACCCAAAATATTCATTTTCCTCTACATTGTTTCATGTATAAACTTGTTGAAGTATAAGCTCACCACAGCTTGAATTTTTAGTTACCTCAGTGTACTGGGGGGAAGTGATCCCTTCATGAAATTTGTATTTTCCAAATTCAGAATACTCTCAAGAATATAACTGTGATGGCAGGAGGATTATATATGTGTATATAAAAATATACATTGTGACCCAGGCGACAGAGACAGGGAGTCAGGAAGTTACATATTTGTGAATTTTGAAAAGTCATGAAGAAATAAAAGGAGAAAAATGTGTGGGAGGTTTTATAATATGTATCTCTGATGAAGCAAAAGGCAAGTCCAAGTAGACACCGTGCCTCCTATCAAATGCCTCTACTTCTAGTCCTCTAGAGTATTTTTATCGATGTTATGATAAGGAGTCAGAGTCCAGTAAGTTATGGGTTAGTGTCAGAGATTCGATATTTCAAATGGCAAAACGGAAAATGGGTCTAATATACATGCGAACATGTGCCACATAAAAATCTTCCACTGTCATCCACCACAATGCCTTGACAATACTATCACCCCAAATAACACACGATGAGAGGAGAAGAAGAAAAAAATCTGTGAATACATATCTGGATTAGAAATTCTGAGGAGCTCACAAACTTGGGTGTGGCAGAAGAGATCCCAAAAGTAGGGGGCAGGGTAAACAAACCACAAACATGGAACATTGCTGGCCTAATGACTTCTTGACTATCTGCCTCTGACATTTGTGCACTAGAAATATAGCTTTGTGCTTTAGCTTCCTTTGCAGTGAGACCAAGAAAGCTTGGTCTCAGTCTATGTGAACAGGAGGACATGGTTTTATATTTTCCAATACCAGCAGGAGGCAGCAGAGCTGAATCCTCTCTTTGTAGGGTAACTGTGGCCATGGGGTATGAATGTCTCCCTGGGTGGATTGTGAAGCCTTTGGCTCACCCTCCAGTTTTAATGGCATTTCTTGCAGCTTCTCTGGAAAATTGGTGGGTGTTTTTTTTTTTGAAATACATAAAGGTCAACTGGGGCACGGTGCAGGAGGGAGCTCTGTCACGTGGGGTGGTTCAGGGTCTGAAGGAAAAAACACAAACTGGGATGCTACCCAGTATATCTTTCCCCCTTGAGCATAGCAACTTGATTCTGAGCATCACACCAAATCCTCTCCCCACAACAACATGCCTTTATATTTTAGGGTCTGCTGGCTGCACCTTGTCAGTCACATGTTATTCGAAGAAATGACAGGAGCACAGGGGCCCACCACTGATGTTGGTCACACATCTGCACTTCATTGCTCCAGGCCCAGTTCCCTGCTGGCTCCTACTCACTGGCATCTCGGTTCTTCACCATGGTCAGGAATTCCACTCAGTCAAAAATGGCACACCCTGGTTCAGTCATGATGAGCAACAGGAGATCTAAAGGTTCTCCAGGGATTTCTCGTCATGGGATTCTCAAACACTTCACGCTATTGCCCTAGCCATATTTCAGGAATGAAGAAGTTGGCACTGTGGGTTTTGATTCATTCAGGAGCCATTACCTGTTGAGGAATCTCCTTTCAGTAGAAGCTCTGGAGATTGCATGCAGGCAAAGCTTTTCAAGGAGTGGCGAAAGGTCCCAGGAATCCAGGCCCATTGGGGTCTCAAATATGAGGTTCATGTGAGTTTTGGCTCTCAACTAGAGCTGAAAAGGCTTTAACAGCAAAATCATGTGAAATCCTGGCTGAGATTTCCAGTGCTGTGGAGAAAGCCACCCTCAGCGTAGATCTCAGTTTCCAAAGGCTCCTCTAATGCCTGGCCTTGGAAAATCCCAACACAATTCATGGCAAGAGTTCTCTGAGATCAGTTCCAGAACTCAGTCTCTAATGGCATCACACCAGAGTTCAAGCTGTAGTTGACCCAGTCATCTTTTCCAACCGCCACACAAAAGACCACTATTCTAACAAAAACGCTCCTACATGGCCCTTGTCTTCTTCCATACAGACACTCATCATAACATTCTGGCTGGGGGTTTGCATAGGGGAAGCCGTCTTAGATGGTGTGCCGAGTAAGCTCTCATGCCTACCATATGCCAAATGTCATGGTGGCCTCAACACCCTTCCTGAGAAACAGGATATATAAAATGGGCCTCTACTTCATACTGCTCTGCTTCTCAAATTCGAGGCCTCCTGCCTGCCAGGGGTAGATTCTTTATGCGTACTGGACTCATGAAAAAACCCAAACACCTGTGTGCTAGTTCCTGCAGCACTTGCAACAACTCATTTGACCCAGAGGATCCCTGTTCTGACTTCATAGTGGTCAGGAGCCTGACCAGAGGAAGGCAAGAGACTTCATCCAATATTACACTTCTTTTTCATTCTTTTAGATTTGGATGGACACATGGGATATTTCTTGAGTTCTTTTGGGTGCCTAGAATGTAATTCACAGCCACACACAGGGCCAAGAGTCTGATTCAGACACAGCTTTTACAAAGCACTTTACCTAAAAGGCAGAGATTAGGCCTCCTCATTTCCATTGGAAACTGTTTTCTGAAGGATTCCCAAAATAGTGCCTGAAGGCAAACACCTCCCTGACATAGAGGGGAACAGAACTATAGGGAGGAAAGAAGGCTGGAGAAATACTTTTCTTTAATTGAACACTGTGGCACTGACAGCTCCCAATCATGCAACTTGGGTGGGTATCTATCCAAGCAGGGATTCTCCAGAGGGATCCTTACCAGTCACGCTGATTTTTGACTTTTCTGAGATGCTTGGCATTCCCTTCAGCAATCCAGTCCATGGTCATGTCACAAAGCTTGATGGTGGTACACATGTTGGACACAAAACCACGAACCCCTTCAGAGAGCGGCCGAAATTCAGGAAGAATACAGGAACTTAGGATCTTGGTAGGTGTTGCCCATCTGCAAGGCAAGCAGCAGTCCATTCATAAATTGGCCATGAGGAGTCCTGCAAAGATTTCCACTACACAGGATACATTCACGGCTGCATTCTTCTCTCTACTCACTTTAACCACAAACCCAGTGGGATCCACTGACATAGAAAGACTCACTAGTTAACAGTCCATTTTAAACCAACAACAACAACAACAACAAAACGGTTTTCATTCATGCTCTCAGAACCTGAGACAAAAGTACAAATTGAAAAACACACCCACTAAGACACACAAACCACCCCTCTATTTGGTCTGCATCTATCCACTCTGTCCTCTGACTGGTGGGTGAGAATATCTTCCTTATCAGTGGCCTGCCCTGTCTCAGCTCTGGTCTCCTTGTCCATCTGTGTGTAGTTGTCAGGAGCCAGCAATGAGCCAATACTTCTCTCTCAGGAAAAACCCCTGTCCAGACCATTCAAGGCATTTTGCTATCCACACATCACTAGGTGCCAAGAAAGAATGACTCTGGCCTTGGTACAGAGAAACAAGTGAGCCCACTGGGACTGGAACTGCTTGTGGGTGCCTCGCCTCCTGGATCCCAAGTTCAGAGAGTTCCATCACTAAGGAAGTGAGGTGAGGTCACTTCCTTCAGGAAGTGAATGAGGTCACTGCCTTGACAACCACTTTGTCCTAACAGTAGTTTCTAAGGGTCCCATGAGATGGAGGCTGCCCCACCTTCCTGGGACATTTTCCCAAGACATAAAGTTCTATATACCCTAGGAGCCCGGATTCAGCAACCCACACAGGCCTGATTGTGTCCATCTTCTCTGCATTGAGAAGAGGGTGGCTGATTCAGCCACATCTCTTCATCTTGACTGGGTTTTTGGCCATGGAAGATGACTTTAGACCTCACAGGTCCTACCTAGCTGCCTATATTTGCTCCACGGATTATTTCTGCATCTACCTTTGAGCTTCTCAGCAGCTGTAGGATTCCCTACATTCCTACACGGCAAGATCAACTCAGGACCTGCTGTTTTGTGAAAATAGACAAAGGGAACAGGGTATTGTTAAGGACATATCAGGTTCTATTTTGGGTATGAGTCATTCTGCTGGATGAATACGGGTATTGAGAACTGGGATATTTATAGAATGTAAGGAGAAATGTGAGTATGAAAATAGAAAACTAGGTAAGATCTGAAGCACACAAGGGTGTTGGGCCCTTGACTTGCACACATAGTTGTGATTTATGTTCTGCAGAGGTGAATCCTCTCAATCCATATACAATGGCATAAGTTCTTGTTCCTGGGACTACTGAATGTAAAACAGATCTTCCAGTGAAATTGAGATACTAGGCAGATTCCAGTGTAGGGAAAGGAAGAAGTGTGAGTTTAGCATTTGGACAAAAGGCCCATTTTGCAATGGAATGAAGTTCTATTAGAGTGTAAATGGGAATGTCAGCACACATGAAGAGTCAGTCACAACAAGGCACTTGGGGAAATAGATATCAATAGTGATGTTAGGAGATCTGGAATGTACAAAATGAGTGAGAAGATCAGGGATATTTTGAACAGGGGGGTGATTGACTTAACCTATGTTAAAAAGAAACAAGTGTATACACACCATAGGATTGAAATTTGAAAAGAGTAGGAAACACAGATATAGATGATTTTAGTAATCCATGCTCTCATTAAAATGAGGCTTTTGTACAAGAATAAGATAAGTGTGAATTTTGCATTTTGTGTCCAGAAGATGATGTGATGAAAGGAATACATGGAGCAGGGGACATGCGTATTTCTTCCACTATTTCTGGGAGCATGTTTTTGAAACCCTATGATTTAGGGTTTGGGGATAAAAATAGGTGGACCTGGGTCTATGTATATAAAGATGATTTATAAATTGACCATATGGTGAAAAAAAAAACTATAACATGTTACTATTTTGAATAATGGATTGAATTGATATTTTAATAAATACATGAAATCTGGTATTCACATACAAATATTCAATCCCAGTAGGCATACATCTATTGGTAATATTAGGGTTACTAATTATACCAAACTGGGTTTGAGTTTTGCTTCGAAAATGATGATGGAATTCAAAAGTAATGTGTTTTAAAAGAAATCTCATGAAAAAGCAAGTAAAGATCCATAGAGAAATCCATGGGTTCTGATACCGGGAGTGAAGTGAATCATATGCATATCAATTTGTGAATATTGGATGAAATGATACATCCTATGGTTTATCATTTTCGAAGAAATAGGAATTTAACAATTTTGAATGAAAATTTACTTCAAAATACACATCATGTTTCATATGAATATTCTTTCATTGATGTTCAACTGGGTCACTTACTGTAGAAATATTAGGGTTCGTACTCAATCTTCACTCAAGTTCATTTTGAGTATTCAGAATTGAATATGTAGAGCAAGAAAATGAATATGTCTGAGAAATATCTTGTGAAAAGTTGATTTAAATCAACACAGATGGACATGAAAGAATCAAGGTAGTATAAGTATATGACACATGTATTTCATGTTTGCAAATCCATAGTATATATTTAATATATTAAAATGTAAGGTACCTATGCCAATCAAAATTCCTAAGGGGATATATGTCCTTCACATATGTACCCAAAATATTCATTTTCCTCTACATTGTTTCATGTATAAACTTGTTGAAGTATAAGCTCACCACAGCTTGAATTTTTAGTTACCTCAGTGTACTGGGGGGAAGTGATCCCTTCATGAAATTTGTATTTTCCAAATTCAGAATACTCTCAAGAATATAACTGTGATGGCAGGAGGATTATATATGTGTATATAAAAATATACATTGTGACCCAGGCGACAGAGACAGGGAGTCAGGAAGTTACATATTTGTGAATTTTGAAAAGTCATGAAGAAATAAAAGGAGAAAAATGTGTGGGAGGTTTTATAATATGTATCTCTGATGAAGCAAAAGGCAAGTCCAAGTAGACACCGTGCCTCCTATCAAATGCCTCTACTTCTAGTCCTCTAGAGTATTTTTATCGATGTTATGATAAGGAGTCAGAGTCCAGTAAGTTATGGGTTAGTGTCAGAGATTCGATATTTCAAATGGCAAAACGGAAAATGGGTCTAATATACATGCGAACATGTGCCACATAAAAATCTTCCACTGTCATCCACCACAATGCCTTGACAATACTATCACCCCAAATAACACACGATGAGAGGAGAAGAAGAAAAAAATCTGTGAATACATATCTGGATTAGAAATTCTGAGGAGCTCACAAACTTGGGTGTGGCAGAAGAGATCCCAAAAGTAGGGGGCAGGGTAAACAAACCACAAACATGGAACATTGCTGGCCTAATGACTTCTTGACTATCTGCCTCTGACTTTTGTGCACTAGAAATAGAGCTTTGTGCTTTAGCTTCCTTTGCAGTGAGACCAAGAAAGCTTGGTCTCAGTCTATGTGAACAGGAGGACATGGTTTTATATTTTCCAATACCAGCAGGAGGCAGCAGAGCTGAATCCTCTCTTTGTAGGGTAACTGTGGCCATGGGGTATGAATGTCTCCCTGGGTGGATTGTGAAGCGTTTGGCTCACCCTCCAGTTTTAATGGCATTTCTTGCAGCTTCTCTGGAAAATTGGTGGGTGTTTTTTTTTTTTGAAATACATAAAGGTCAACTGGGGCACGGTGCAGGAGGGAGCTCTGTCACGTGGGGTGGTTCAGGGTCTGATGGAAAAAACACAAACTTGGATGCTACCCAGTATATCTTTCCCCCTTGAGCATAGCAACTTGATTCTGAGCATCACACCAAATCCTCTCCCCACAACAACCTGCCTTTATATTTTAGGGTCTGCTGGCTGCACCTTGTCAGTCACATGTTATTCGAAGAAATGAGAGGAGCACAGGGGCCCACCACTGATGTTGGTCACACATCTGCACTTCATTGCTCCAGGCCCAGTTCCCTGCTGGCTCCTACTCACTGGCATCTCGGTTCTTCACCATGGTCAGGAATTCCACTCAGTCAAAAATGGCACACCCTGGTTCAGTCATGATGAGCAACAGGAGATCTAAAGGTTCTCCAGGGATTTCTCGTCATGGGATTCTCAAACACTTCACGCTATTGCCCTAGCCATATTTCAGGAATGAAGAAGTTGGCACTGTGGGTTTTGATTCATTCAGGAGCCATTACCTGTTGAGGAATCTCCTTTCAGTAGAAGCTCTGGAGATTGCATGCAGGCAAAGCTTTTCAAGGAGTGGCGAAAGGTCCCAGGAATCCAGGCCCATTGGGGTCTCAAATATGAGGTTCATGTGAGTTTTGGCTCTCAACTAGAGCTGAAAAGGCTTTAACAGCAAAATCATGTGAAATCCTGGCTGAGATTTCCAGTGCTGTGGAGAAAGCCACCCTCAGCGTAGATCTCAGTTTCCAAAGGCTCCTCTAATGCCTGGCCTTGGAAAATCCCAACACAATTCATGGCAAGAGTTCTCTGAGATCAGTTCCAGAACTCAGTCTCTAATGGCATCACACCAGAGTTCAAGCTGTAGTTGACCCAGTCATCTTTTCCAAGCTCCACACAAAAGACCACTATTCTAACAAAAACGCTCCTACATGGCCCTTGTCTTCTTCCATACAGACACTCATCATAACATTCTGGCTGGGGGTTTGCATAGGGGAAGCCGTGTTAGATGGTGTGCCGAGTAAGCTCTCATGCCTACCATATGCCAAATGTCATGGTGGCCTCAACACCCTTCCTGAGAAACAGGATATATAAAATGGGCCTCTACTTCATACTGCTCTGCTTCTCAAATTCGAGGCCTCCTGCCTGCCAGGGGTAGATTCTTTATGCGTACTGGACTCATGAAAAAACCCAAACACCTGTGTGCTAGTTCCTGCAGCACTTGCAACAACTCATTTGACCCACAGGATCCCTGTTCTGACTTCATAGTGGTTAGGAGCCTGACCAGAGGAAGGCAAGAGACTTCATCCAATATTACACTTCTTTTTCATTCTTTTAGATTTGGATGGACACATGGGATATTTCTTGAGTTCTTTTGGGTGCCTAGAATGTAATTCACAGCCACACACAGGGCCAAGAGTCTGATTCAGACACAGCTTTTACAAAGCACTTTACCTAAAAGGCAGAGATTAGGCCTCCTCATTTCCATTGGAAACTGTTTTCTGAAGGATTCCCAAAATAGTGCCTGAAGGCAAACACCTCCCTGACATAGAGGGGAACAGAACTATAGGGAGGAAAGAAGGCTGGAGAAATACTTTTCTTTAATTGAACACTGTGGCACTGACAGCTCCCAATCATGCAACTTGGGTGGGTATCTATCCAAGCAGGGATTCTCCAGAGGGATCCTTACCAGTCACGCTGATTTTTGACTTTTCTGAGATGCTTGGCATTCCCTTCAGCAATCCAGTCCATGGTCATGTCACAAAGCTTGATGGGGGTACACATGTTGGACACAAAACCACGAACCCCTTCAGAGAGCGGCCGAAATTCAGGAAGAATACAGGAACTTAGGATCTTGGTAGGTGTTGCCCATCTGCAAGGCAAGCAGCAGTCCATTCATAAATTGGCCATGAGGAGTCCTGCAAAGATTTCCACTACACAGGATACATTCACGGCTGCATTCTTCTCTCTACTCACTTTAACCACAAACCCAGTGGGATCCACTGACATAGAAAGACTCACTAGTTAACAGTCCATTTTAAACCAACAACAACAACAACAACAAAACGGTTTTCATTCATGCACTCAGAACCTGAGACAAAAGTACAAATTGAAAAACACACCCACTAAGACACACAAACCACCCCTCTATTTGGTCTGCATCTATCCACTCTGTCCTCTGACTGGTGGGTGAGAATATCTTCCTTAGCAGTGGCCTGCCCTGTCTCAGCTCTGGTCTCCTTGTCCATCTGTGTGTAGTTGTCAGGAGCCAGCAATGAGCCAATACTTCTCTCTCAGGAAAAACCCCTGTCCAGACCATTCAAGGCATTTTGCTATCCACACATCACTAGGTGCCAAGAAAGAATGACTCTGGCCTTGGTACAGAGAAACAAGTGAGCCCACTGGGACTGGAACTGCTTGTGGGTGCCTCGCCTCCTGGATCCCAAGTTCAGAGAGTTCCATCACTAAGGAAATGAGGTGAGGTCACTTCCTTCAGGAAGTGAATGAGGTCACAGCCTTGACAACCACTTTGTCCTAACAGTAGTTTCTAAGGGTCCCATGAGATGGAGGCTGCCCCACCTTCCTGGGACATTTTCCCAAGACATAAAGTTCTATATACCCTAGGAGCCCGGATTCAGCAACCCACACAGGCCTGATTGTGTCCATCTTCTCTGCATTGAGAAGAGGGTGGCTGATTCAGCCACATCTCTTCATCTTGACTGGGTTTTTGGCCATGGAAGATGACTTTAGACCTCACAGGTCCTACCTAGCTGCCTATATTTGCTCCACGGATTATTTCTTGATCTACCTTTGAGCTTCTCAGCAGCTGTAGGATTCCCTACATTCCTACACGGCAAGATCAACTCAGGACCTGCTGTTTTGTGAAAATAGACAAAGGGAACAGGGTATTGTTAAGGACATATCAGGTTCTATTTTGGGTAGGACTCATTCTGCTGGATGAATACGGGTATTGGGAACTGGGATATTTATAGAATGTAAGGAGAAATGTGAGTATGAAAATAGAAAACTAGGTAAGATCTGAAGCACACAAGGGTGTTGGGCCCTTGACTTGCACACATAGTTGTGATTTATGTTCTGCAGAGGTGAATCCTCTCAATCCATATACAATGGCATAAGATCTTGTTCCTGGGACTACTGAATGTAAAACAGATCTTCCAGTGAAATTGAGATACTAGGCAGATTCCAGTGTAGGGAAAGGAAGAAGTGTGAGTTTAGCATTTGGACAAAAGGCCCATTTTGCAATGGAATGAAGTTCTATTAGAGTGTAAATGGGAATGTCAGCACACATGAAGAGTCAGTCACAACAAGGCACTTGGGGAAATAGATATCAATAGTGATGTTAGGAGATCTGGAATGTACAAAATGAGTGAGAAGATCAGGGATATTTTGAACAGGGGGGTGATTGACTTAACCTATGTTAAAAAGAAACAAGTGTATACACACCATAGGATTGAAATTTGAAAAGAGTAGGAAACACAGATATAGATGATTTTAGTAATCCATGCTCTCATTAAAATGAGGCTTTTGTACAAGAATAAGATAAGTGTGAATTTTGCATTTTGTGTCCAGAAGATGATGTGATGAAAGGAATACATGGAGCAGGGGACATGCGTATTTCTTCCACTATTTCTGGGAGCATGTTTTTGAAACCCTATGATTTAGGGTTTGGGGATAAAAATAGGTGGACCTGGGTCTACGTATATAAAGATGATTTATAAATTGACCATATTTTGAAAAAAAGAACTATAACATGTTACTATTTTGAATAATGGATTGAATTGATATTTTAATAAATACATGAAGTCTGGTATTCACATACAAATATTCAATCCCAGTAGGCATACATCTATTGGTAATATTAGGGTTACTAATTATACCAAACTGGGTTTGAGTTTTGCTTCGAAAATGATGATGGAATTCAAAAGTAATGTGTTTTAAAAGAAATCTCATGAAAAAGCAAGTAAAGATCCATAGAGAAATCCATGGGTTCTGATACCGGGAGTGAAGTGAATCATATGCATATCAATTTGTGAATATTGGATGAAATGATAGATCCTATGATTTATCATTTTCGAAGAAATAGGAATTTAACAATTTTGAATGAAAATTTACTTCAAAATACACATCATGTTTCATATGAATATTCTTTCATTGATGTTCAACTGGGTCACTTACTGTAGAAATATTAGGGTTCGTACTCAATCTTCACTCAAGTTCATTTTGAGTATTCACAAATGAATATGTAGAGCAAGAAAATGAATATGTCTGAGAAATATCTTGTGAAAAGTTGATTTAAATCAACACAGATGGACATGAAAGAATCAAGGTAGTATAAGTATATGACACATGTATTTCATGTTTGCAAATCCATAGTATATATTTAATATATTAAAATGTAAGGTACCTATGCCAATCAAAATTCCTAAGGGGATATATGTCCTTCACATATGTACCCAAAATATTCATTTTCCTCTACATTGTTTCATGTATAAACTTGTTGAAGTATAAGCTCACCACAGCTTGAATTTTTAGTTACCTCAGTGTATTGGGGAAAGTGATCCCTTCATGAAATTTGTATTTTCCAAAGTCAGAATACTCTCAAGAATATAACTGTGATGGCAGGAGGATTATATATGTGTATATAAAAATATACATTGTGACCCAGGTGACAGAGACAGGGAGTCAGGAAGTTACATATTTGTGAATTTTGAAAAGTCATGAAGAAATAAAAGGAGAAAAATGTGTGGGAGGTTTTATAATATGTATCTCTGATGAAGCAAAAGGCAAGTCCAAGTAGACACCGTGCCTCCTATCAAATGCCTCTACTTCTAGTCCTCTAGAGTATTTTTATCGATGTTATGATAAGGAGTCAGAGTCCAGTAAGTTATGGGTTAGTGTCAGAGATTCGATATTTCAAATGGCAAAACGGAAAATGGGTCTAATATACATGCGAACATGTGCCACATAAAAATCTTCCACTGTCTTCCACCACAATGCCTTGACAATACTATCACCCCAAATAACACACGATGAGAGGAGAAGAAGAAAAAAATCTGTGAATACATATCTGGATTAGAAATTCTGAGGAGCTCACAAACTTGGGTGTGGCAGAAGAGATCCCAAAAGTAGGGGGCAGGGTAAACAAACCACAAACATGGAACATTGCTGGCCTAATGACTTCTTGACTATCTGCCTCTGACATTTGTGCACTAGAAATAGAGCTTTGTGCTTTAGCTTCCTTTGCAGTGAGACCAAGAAAGCTTGGTCTCAGTCTATGTGAACAGGAGGACATGGTTTTGTATTTTCCAATACCAGCAGGAGGCAGCAGAGCTGAATCCTCTCTTTGTAGGGTAACTGTGGCCATGGGGTATGAATGTCTCCCTGGGTGGATTGTGAAGCCTTTGGCTCACCCTCCAGTTTTAATGGCATTTCTTGCAGCTTCTCTGGAAATTTGGTGGGTGTTTTTTTTTTGAAATACATAAAGGTCAACATGGGCACGGTGCAGGAGGGAGCTCTGTCACGTGCGGAGGTTCAGGGTCTGAAGGAAAAAACACAAACTGGGCTGCTACCCAGTATATCTTTCCCCCTTGAGCATAGCAACTTGATTCTGAGCATCACACCAAATCCTCTCCCCACAACAACATGCCTTTATATTTTAGGGTCTGCTGGCTGCACCTTGTCAGTCACATGTCATTGGAAGAAATGACAGGAGCACAGGGGCCCACCACTGATGTTGGTCAGACATCTGCACTTCATTGCTCCAGGCCCAGTTCCCTGCTGGCTCCTACTCACTGGCATCTCGGTTCTTCACCATGGTCAGGAATTCCACTCAGTCAAAAATGGCACTCCCTGGTTCAGTCATGATGAGCAACAGGAGATCTAAAGGTTCTCCAGGGATTTCTGGTCATGGGATTCTCAAACACTTCACGCTATTGCCCTAGCCATATTTCAGGAATGAAGAAGTTGGCACTGTGGGTTTTGATTCCTTCAGGAGCCATTACCTGTTGAGGAATCTCCTTTCAGTAGAAGCTCTGGAGATTGCATGCAGGCAAAGCTTTTCAAGGAGTGGCGAAAGGTCCCAGGAATCCAGGCCCATTGGGGTCTCAAATATGAGGTTCATGTGAGTTTTGGCTCTCAACTAGAGCTGAAAAGGCTTTAACAGCAAAATCATGTGAAATCCTGGCTGAGATTTCCAGTGCTGTGGAGAAAGCCACCCTCAGCGTAGATCTCAGTTTCCAAATGCTCCTCTAATGCCTGGCCTTGGAAAATCCCAACACAATTCATGGCAAGAGTTCTCTGAGATCAGTTCCAGAACTCAGTCTCTAATGGCATCACACCAGAGTTCAAGCTGTAGTTGACCCAGTCATCTTTTCCAACCGCCACACAAAAGACCACTATTCTAACAAAAACGCTCCTACATGGCCCTTGTCTTCTTCCATACAGACACTCATCATAACATTCTGGCTGGGGGTTTGCATAGGGGAAGCCGTCTTAGATGGTGTGCCGAGTAAGCTCTCATGCCTACCATATGCCAAATGTCATGGTGGCCTCAACACCCTTCCTGAGAAACAGGATATATAAAATGGGCCTCTACTTCATACTGCCCTGCTTCTCAAATTCGAGGCCTCCTGCCTGCCAGGGGTAGATTCTTTATGCGTACTGGACTCATGAAAAAACCCAAACACCTGTGTGCTAGTTCCTGCAGCACTTGCAACAACTCATTTGACCCAGAGGATCCCTGTTCTGACTTCATAGTGGTCAGGAGCCTGACCAGAGGAAGGCAAGAGACTTCATCCAATATTACACTTCTTTTTCATTCTTTTAGATTTGGATGGACACATGGGATATTTCTTGAGTTCTTTTGGGTGCCTAGAATGTAATTCACAGCCACACACAGGGCCAAGAGTCTGATTCAGACACAGCTTTTACAAAGCACTTTACCTAAAAGGCAGAGATTAGGCCTCCTCATTTCCATTGGAAACTGTTTTCTGAAGGATTCCCAAAATAGTGCCTGAAGGCAAACACCTCCCTGACTTAGAGGGGAACAGAACTATAGGGAGGAAAGAAGCCTGGAGAAATACTTTTCTTTAATTGAACACTGTGGCACTGACAGCTCCCAATCATGCAACTTGGGTGGCTATCTATCCAAGCAGGGATTCTCCAGAGGGATCCTTACCAGTCACGCTAATTTTTGACTTTTCTGAGATGCTTGGCATTCCCTTCAGCAATCCAGTCCATGGTCATGTCACAAAGCTTGATGGTGGTACACATCTTGGACACAAAACCACGAACCCTTCAGAGAGCGGCCGAAATTCAGGAAGAATACAGGAACTTAGTATCTTGGTAGGTGTTGCCCATCTGCAAGGCAAGCAGCAGTCCATTCATAAATTGGCCATGAGGAGTCCTGCAAAGATTTCCACTACACAGGATACATTCACGGCTGCATTCTTCTCTCTACTCACTTTAACCACAAACCCAGTGGGATCCACTGACATAGAAAGACTCACTAGTTAACAGTCCATTTTAAACCAACAACAAGAACAACAACAAAACGGTTTTCATTCATGCTCTCAGAACATGAGACAAAAGTACAAATTGAAAAACACACCCACTAAGACACACAAACCACCCCTGTATTTGGTCTGCATCTATCCACTCTGTCCTCTGATTGGTGGGTGAGAATATCTTCCTTAGCAGTGGCCTGCCCTGTCTCAGCTCTGGTCTCCTTGTCCATCTGTGTGTAGTTGTCAGGAGCCAGCAATGAGCCAATACTTCTCTCTCAGGAAAAACCCCTGTCCAGACCATTCAAGGCATTTTGCTATCCACACATCACTAGGTGCCAAGAAAGAATGACTCTGGCCTTGGTACAGAGAAACAAGTGAGCCCACTGGGACTGGAACTGCTTGTGGGTGCCTCGCCTCCTGGATCCCAAGTTCAGAGAGTTCCATCACTAAGGAAGTGAGGTGAGGTCACTTCCTTCAGGAAGTGAATGAGGTCACTGCCTTGACAACCACTTTGTCCTAACAGTAGTTTCTAAGGGTCCCATGAGATGGAGGCTGCCCCACCTTCCTGGGACATTTTCCCAAGACATAAAGTTCTATATACCCTAGGAGCCCGGATTCAGCAACCCACACAGGCCTGATTGTGTCCATCTTCTCTGCATTGAGAAGAGGGTGGCTGATTCAGCCACATCTCTTCATCTTGACTGGGTTTTTGGCCATGGAAGATGACTTTAGACCTCACAGGTCCTACCTAGCTGCCTATATTTGCTCCATGGATTATTTCTGCATCTACCTTTGAGCTTCTCAGCAGCTGTAGGATTCCCTACATTCCTACACGGCAAGATCAACTCAGGACCTGCTGTTTTGTGAAAATAGACAAAGGGAACAGGGTATGGTTAAGGACATATCAGGTTCTATTTTGGGTAGGAGTCATTCTGCTGGATGAATACGGGTATTGGGAACTGGGATATTTATAGAATGTAAGGAGAAATGTGAGTATGAAAATAGAAAACTAGGTAAGATCTGAAGCACACAAGGGTGTTGGGCCCTTGACTTGCACACATAGTTGTGATTTATGTTCTGCAGAGGTGAATCCTCTCAATCCATATACAATGGCATAAGATCTTGTTCCTGGGACTACTGAATGTAAAACAGATCTTCCAGTGAAATTGAGATACTAGGCAGATTCCAGTGTAGGGAAAGGAAGAAGTGTGAGTTTAGCATTTGGACAAAAGGCCCATTTTGCAATGGAATGAAGTTCTATTAGAGTGTAAATGGGAATGTCAGCACACATGAAGAGTCAGTCACAACAAGGCACTTGGGGAAATAGATATCAATAGTGATGTTAGGAGATCTGGAATGTACAAAATGAGTGACAAGATCAGGGATATTTTGAACAGGGGGGTGATTGACTTAACCTATGTTAAAAAGAAACAAGTGTATACACACCATAGGATTGAAATTTGAAAAGAGTAGGAAACACAGATATAGATGATTTTAGTAATCCATGCTCTCATTAAAATGAGGCTTTTGTACAAGAATAAGATAAGTGTGAATTTTGCATTTTGTGTCCAGAAGATGATGTGATGAAAGGAATACATGGAGCAGGGGACAGGCGTATTTCTTCCACTATTTCTGGGAGCATGTTTTTGAAACCCTATGATTTAGGGTTTGGGGATAAAAATAGGTGGACCTGGGTCTACATATATAAAGATGATTTATAAATTGAACATATGGTGAAAAAAAAAACTATAACATGTTACTATTTTGAATAATGGATTGAATTGATATTTTAATAAATACATGAAATCTGGTATTCACATACAAATATTCAATCCCAGTAGGCATACATCTATTGGAAATATTAGGGTTACTAATTATACCAAACTGGGTTTGAGTTTTGCTTCGAAAATGATGATGGAATTCAAAAGTAATGTGTTTTAAAAGAAATCTCATGAAAAAGCAAGTAAAGATCCATAGAGAAATCCATGGGTTCTGATACCGGGAGTGAAGTGAATCATATGCATATCAATTTGTGAATACTGGATGAAATGATACATCCTATGGTTTATCATTTTGGAAGAAATAGGAATTTAACAATTTTGAATGAAAATTTACTTCAAAATACACATCATGTTTCATATGAATATTCTTTCATTGATGTTCAACTGGGTCACTTACTGTAGAAATATTAGGGTTCGTACTCAATCTTCACTCAAGTTCATTTTGAGTATTCAGAATTGAATATGTAGAGCAAGAAAATGAATATGTCTGAGAAATATCTTGTGAAAAGTTGATTTAAATCAACACAGATGGACATGAAAGAATCAAGGTAGTATAAGTATATGACACATGTATTTCATGTTTGCAAATCCATAGTATATATTTAATATATTAAAATGTAAGGTACCTATGCCAATCAAAATTCCTAAGGGGATATATGTCCTTCACATATGTACCCAAAATATTGATTTTCCTCTACATTGTTTCATGTATAAACTTGTTGAAGTATAAGCTCACCACAGCTTGAATTTTTAGTTACCTCAGTGTATTGGGGAAAGTGATCCCTTCATGAAATTTGTATTTTCCAAAGTCAGAATACTCTCAAGAATATAACTGTGATGGCAGGAGGATTATATATGTGTATATAAAAATATACATTGTGACCCAGGCGACAGAGACAGGGAGTCAGGAAGTTACATATTTGTGAATTTTGAAAAGTCATGAAGAAATAAAAGGAGAAAAATGTGTGGGAGGTTTTATAATATGTATCTCTGATGAAGCAAAAGGCAAGTCCAAGTAGACACCGTGCCTCCTATCAAATGCCTCTACTTCTAGTCCTCTGGAGTATTTTTATCGATGTTATGATAAGGAGTCAGAGTCCAGTAAGTTATGGGTTAGTGTCAGAGATTCGATATTTCAAATGGCAAAACGGAAAATGGGTCTAATATACATGCGAACATGTGCCACATAAAAATCTTCCACTGTCTTCCACCACAATGCCTTGACAATACTATCACCCCAAATAACACACGATGAGAGGAGAAGAAGAAAAAAATCTGTGAATACATATCTGGATTAGAAATTCTGAGGAGCTCACAAACTTGGGTGTGGCAGAAGAGATCCCAAAAGTAGGGGGCAGGGTAAACAAACCACAAACATGGAACATTGCTGGCCTAATGACTTCTTGACTATCTGCCTCTGACATTTGTGCACTAGAAATAGAGCTTTGTGCTTTAGCTTCCTTTGCAGTGAGACCAAGAAAGCTTGGTCTCAGTCTATGTGAACAGGAGGACATGGTTTTGTATTTTCCAATACCAGCAGGAGGCAGCAGAGCTGAATCCTCTCTTTGTAGGGTAACTGTGGCCATGGGGTATGAATGTCTCCCTGGGTGGATTGTGAAGCGTTTGGCTCAGCCTCCAGTTTTAATGGCATTTCTTGCAGCTTCTCTGGAAATTTGGTGGGTGTTTTTTTTTTTGAAATACATAAAGGTCAACATGGGCACGGTGCAGGAGGGAGCTCTGTCACGTGCGGAGGTTCAGGGTCTGAAGGAAAAAACACAAACTGGGCTGCTACCCAGTATATCTTTCCCCCTTGAGCATAGCAACTTGATTCTGAGCATCACACCAAATCCTCTCCCCACAACAACATGCCTTTATATTTTAGGGTCTGCTGGCTGCACCTTGTCAGTCACATGTCATTCGAAGAAATGACAGGAGCACAGGGGCCCACCACTGATGTTGGTCACACATCTGCACTTCATTGCTCCAGGCCCAGTTCCCTGCTGGCTCCTACTCACTGGCATCTCGGTTCTTCACCATGGTCAGGAATTCCACTCAGTCAAAAATGGCACTCCCTGGTTCAGTCATGATGAGCAACAGGAGATCTAAAGGTTCTCCAGGGATTTCTCGTCATGGGATTCTCAAACACTTCACGCTATTGCCCTAGCCATATTTCAGGAATGAAGAAGTTGGCACTGTGGGTTTTGATTCATTCAGGAGCCATTACCTGTTGAGGAATCTCCTTTCAGTAGAAGCTCTGGAGATTGCATGCAGGCAAAGCTTTTCAAGGAGTGGCGAAAGGTCCCAGGAATCCAGGCCCATTGGGGTCTCAAATATGAGGTTCATGTGAGTTTTGGCTCTCAACTAGAGCTGAAAAGGCTTTAACAGCAAAATCATGTGAAATCCTGGCTGAGATTTCCAGTGCTGTGGAGAAAGCCACCCTCAGCGTAGATCTCAGTTTCCAAAGGCTCCTCTAATGCCTGGCCTTGGAAAATCCCAACACAATTCATGGCAAGAGTTCTCTGAGATCAGTTCCAGAACTCAGTCTCTAATGGCATCACACCAGAGTTCAAGCTGTAGTTGACCCAGTCATCTTTTCCAACCGCCACACAAAAGACCACTATTCTAACAAAAACGCTCCTACATGGCCCTTGTCTTCTTCCATACAGACACTCATCATAACATTCTGGCTGGGGGTTTGCATAGGGGAAGCCGTCTTAGATGGTGTGCCGAGTAAGCTCTCATGCCTACCATATGCCAAATGTCATGGTGGCCTGGACACCCTTCCTGAGAAACAGGATATATAAAATGGGCCTCTACTTCATACTGCCCTGCTTCTCAAATTCGAGGCCTCCTGCCTGCCAGGGGTAGATTCTTTATGCGTACTGGACTCATGAAAAAACCCAAACACCTGTGTGCTAGTTCCTGGAGCACTTGCAACAACTCATTTGACCCAGAGGATCCCTGTTCTGACTTCATAGTGGTCAGGAGCCTGACCAGAGGAAGGCAAGAGACTTCATCCAATATTACACTTCTTTTTCATTCTTTTAGATTTGGATGGACACATGGGATTTTTCTTGAGTTCTTTTGGGTGCCTAGAATGTAATTCACAGCCACACACAGGGCCAAGAGTCTGATTCAGACACAGCTTTTACAAAGCACTTTACCTAAAAGGCAGAGATTAGGCCTCCTCATTTCCATTGGAAACTGTTTTCTGAAGGATTCCCAAAATAGTGCCTGAAGGCAAACACCTCCCTGACTTAGAGGGGAACAGAACAATAGGGAGGAAAGAAGCCTGGAGAAATACTTTTCTTTAATTGAACACTGTGGCACTGACAGCTCCCAATCATGCAACTTGGGTGGCTATCTATCCAAGCAGGGATTCTCCAGAGGGATCCTTACCAGTCACGCTAATTTTTGACTTTTCTGAGATGCTTGGCATTCCCTTCAGCAATCCAGTCCATGGTCATGTCACAAAGCTTGATGGTGGTACACATCTTGGACACAAAACCACGAACCCCTTCAGAGAGCGGCCGAAATTCAGGAAGAATACAGGAACTTAGGATCTTGGTAGGTGTTGCCCATCTGCAAGGCAAGCAGCAGTCCATTCATAAATTGGCCATGAGGAGTCCTGCAAAGATTTCCACTACACAGGATACATTCACGGCTGCATTCTTCTATCTACTCACTTTAACCACAAACCCAGTGGGATCCACTGACATAGAAAGACTCACTAGTTAACAGTCCATTTTAAACCAACAACAACAACAACAACAAAACGGTTTTCATTCATGCTCTCAGAACTGAGACAAAAGTACAAATTGAAAAACACACCCACTAAGACACACAAACCACCCCTGTATTTGGTCTGCATCTATCCACTCTGTCCTCTGACTGGTGGGTGAGAATATCTTCCTTAGCAGTGGCCTGCCCTGTCTCAGCTCTGGTCTCCTTGTCCATATGTGTGTAGTTGTCAGGAGCCAGCAATGAGCCAATACTTCTCTCTCAGGAAAAACCCCTGTCCAGACCATTCAAGGCATTTTGCTATCCACACATCACTAGGTGCCAAGAAAGAATGACTCTGGCCTTGGTACAGAGAAACAAGTGAGCCCACTGGGACTGGAACTGCTTGTGGGTGCCTCGCCTCCTGGATCCCAAGTTCAGAGAGTTCCATCACTAAGGAAGTGAGGTGAGGTCACTTCCTTCAGGAAGTGAATGAGGTTACTGCCTTGACAACGACTTTGTCCTAACACTAGTTTCTAAGGGTCCCATGAGATGGAGGCTGCCCCACCTTCCTGGGACATTTTCCCAAGACATAAAGTTCTATATACCCTAGGAGCCCAGATTCAGCAACCCACACAGGCCTGATTGTGTCCATCTTCTCTGCATTGAGAAGAGGGTGGCTGATTCAGCCACATCTCTTCATCTCTACTGGGTTTTTGGCCATGGAAGATGACTTTAGACCTCACAGGTCCTACCTAGCTGCCTACATTTGCTCCACGGACTATTTCTGCATCTACCTTTGAGCTTCTCAGCAGCTGTAGGATTCCCTACATTCCTACACGGCAAGATCAACTCAGGACCTGCTGTTATGTGAAAATAGACAAAGGGAACAGGGTATGGTTAAGGACATATCAGGTTCTATTTTGGGTAGGAGTCATTCTGCTGGATGAATACGGGTATTGGGAACTGGGATATTTATAGAATGTAAGGAGAAATGTGAGTATGAAAATAGAAAACTAGGTAAGATCTGAAGCACACAAGGGTGTTGGGCCCTTGACTTGCACACATAGTTGTGATTTATGTACTGCAGAGGTGAATCCTCTCAATCCATATACAATGGCATAAGATCTTGTTCCTGGGACTACTGAATGTAAAACAGATCTTCGAGTGAAATTGAGATACTAGGCAGATTCCAGTGTAGGGAAAGGAAGAAGTGTGAGTTTAGCATTTGGACAAAAGGCCCATTTTGCAATGGAATGAAGTTCTATTAGAGTGTAAATGGGAATGTCAGCACACATGAAGAGTCAGTCACAACAAGGCACTTGGGGAAATAGATATCAATAGTGATGTTAGGAGATCTGGAATGTACAAAATGAGTGACAAGATCAGGGATATATTGAACAGGGGGGTGATTGAATTAACCTATGTTAAAAAGAAACAAGTGTATACACACCATAGGATTGAAATTTGAAAAGAGTAGGAAACACAGATATAGATGATTTTAGTAATCCATGCTCTCATTAAAATGAGGCTTTTGTACAAGAATAAGATAAGTGTGAATTTTGCATTTTGTGTCCAGAAGATGATGTGATGAAAGGAATACATGGAGCAGGGGACAGGCGTATTTCTTCCACTATTTCTGGGAGCATGTTTTTGAAACCCTATGATTTAGGGTTTGGGGATAAAAATAGGTGGACCTGGGTCTACGTATATAAAGATGATGCATGAATAGACCATATGGTGAAAAAAAGAACTATAACAGGTTACTATTTTGAATAATGTATTGAATTGATATTTCAATAAATAGATGAAATCTGCTATTCACATACAAATATTCAATCCCAGTAGGCATACATCTATTGGTAATATTAGGGTTACTAATTATACCAAACTGGGTTTGAGTTTTGCTTCGAAAATGATGATGGAATTCAAAAGTAATGTGTTTTAAAAGAAATCTCATGAAAAAGCAAGTAAAGATCCATAGAGAAATCCATGGGTTCTGATACCGGGAGTGAAGTGAATCATGCATATCAATTTGTGAATATTGGATGAAATGATACATCCTATGATTTATCATTTTCGAAGAAATAGGAATTTAAAAATTTTGAATGAAAATTTACTTCAAAATACACATCATGTTTCATATGAATATTCTTTCATTGATGTTCAACTGGGTCACTTACTGTAGAAATATTAGGGTTCGTACTCAATCTTCACTCAAGTTCATTTTGAGTATTCAGAAATGAATATGTAGAGCAAGAAAATGAATATGTCTGAGAAATATCTTGTGAAAAGTTGATTTAAATCAACACAGATGGACATGAAAGAATCAAGGTAGTATAAGTATATGACACATGTATTTCATGTTTGCAAATCCATATTATATATTTAATATATTAAAATGTAACGTACCTATGCCAATCAAAATTCCTAAGGGGATATATGTCCTTCACATATGTACCCAAAATATTCATTTTCCTCTACAATGTTTCATGTATAAACTTGTTGAAGTATAAGCTCACCACAGCTTGAATTTTTAGTTACCTCAGTGTATTGGGGGGAAGTGATCCCTTCATGAAATTTGTATTTTCCAAAGTCAGAATACTCTCAAGAATATAACTGTGATGGCAGGAGGATTATATATGTGTATATAAAAATATACATTGTGACCCAGGCGACAGAGACAGGGAGTCAGCAAGTTACATATTTGTGAATTTTGAAATGTCATGGAGAAATAAAAGGAGAAAAATGTGTGGGAGGATTTATAATATGTATCTCTGATGAAGCAAAAGGCAAGTCCAAGTAGTCACCGTGCCTCCTATCAAATGCCTCTACTTCTAGTCCTCTGGAGTATTTTTATCGATGTTATGATAAGGAGTCAGAGTCCAGTAAGTTATGGGTTAGTGTCAGAGATTCCATATTTCAAATGGCAAAACGGAAAATGGGTCTAATATACATGCGAACATGTGCCACATAAAAATCTTCCACTGTCATCCACCACAATGCCTTGACAATACTATCACCCCAAATAACACACGATGAGAGGAGAAGAAGAAAAAAATCTGTGAATACATATCTGGATTAGAAATTCTGAGGAGCTCACAAACTTGGGTGTGGCAGAAGAGATCCCAAAAGTAGGGGGCAGGGTAAACAAACCACAAACATGGAACATTGCTGGCCTAATGACTTCTTGACTATCTGCCTCTGACATTTGTGCACTAGAAATATAGCTTTGTGCTTTAGCTTCCTTTGCAGTGAGACCATGAAAGCTTGGTCTCAGTCTATGTGAACAGGAGGACATGGTTTTATATTTTCCAATACCAGCAGGAGGCAGCAGAGCTGAATCCTCTATTTGTAGGGTAACTGTGGCCATGGGGTATGAATGTCTCCCTGGGTGGATTGTGAAGTGTTTGGCTCACCCTCCAGTTTTAATGGCATTTCTTGCAGCTTCTCTGGAAAATTGGTGGGTGTTTTTTTTTTGAAATACATAAAGGTCAACTGGGGCACTGTGCAGGAGGGAGCTCTGTCACGTGGGGTGGTTCAGGGTCTGAAGGAAAAAACACAAACTGGGCTGCTACCCAGTATATCTTTCCCCCTTGAGCATAGCAACTTGATTCTGAGCATCACACCAAATCCTCTCCCCACAACAACATGCCTTTATATTTTAGGGTCTGCTGGCTGCAGCTTGTCAGTCACATGTCATTCTAAGAAATGACAGGAGCACAGGGGCCCACCACTGATGTTGGTCACACATCTGCACTTCATTGCTCCAGGCCCAGTTCCCTGCTGGCTCCTACTCACTGGCATCTCGGTTCTTCACCATGGTCAGGAATTCCACTCAGTCAAAAATGGCACTCCCTGGTTCAGTCATGATGAGCAACAGAAGATCTAAAGGTTCTCCAGGGATTTCTGGTCATGTGATTCTCAAACACTTCACGCTATTACCCTAGCCATATTTCAGGAATGAAGAAGTTGGCACTGTGGGTTTTGATTCATTCAGGAGCCATTACCTGTTGAGGAATCTCCTTTCAGTAGAAGCTCTGGAGATTGCATGCAGGCAAAGCTTTTCAAGGAGTGGCGAAAGGTCCCAGGAATCCAGGCCCATTGGGGTCTCAAATATGAGGTTCATGTGAGTTTTGGCTCTCACGTAGATCTGAAAAGGCCTTAACAGCAAAATCATGTGAAATCCTGGCTGAGATTTCCAGTGCTGTGGAGAAAGCCACCCTCAGCGTAGATCTCAGTTTCCAAAGGCTCCTCTAATGCCTGGCCTTGGAAAATCCCAACACAATTCATGGCAAGAGTTCTCTGAGATCAGTTCCAGAACTCAGTCTCTAATGGCATCACACCAGAGTTCAAGCTATAGTTGACCCAGTCATCTTTTCCAACCGCCACACAAAAGACCACTATTCTAACAAAAACGCTCCTACATGGCCCTTGTCTTCTTGCATACAGACACTCATCATAACATTCTGGCTGGGGGTTTGCATAGTGGAAGCCGTCTTAGATGGTATGCCGAGTAAGCTCTCATGCCTACCATATGCCAAATGTCATGGTGGCCTGGACACCCTTCCTGAGAAACAGGATATATAAAATGGGCCTCTACTTCATACTGCTCTGCTTCTCATATTCGAGGCCTCCTGCCTGCAAGGGGTAGATTCTTTATGCGTACTGGACTCATGAAAAAACCCAAACACCTGTGTGCTAGTTCCTGGAGCACTTGCAACAACTCATTTGACCCACAGGATCCCTGTTCTGACTTCATAGTGGTCAGGGGCCTGACCAGAGGAAGGCAAGAGACTTCATCCAATATTACACTTCTTTTTCATTCTTTTAGATTTGGATGGACACATGGGATTTTTCTTGAGTTCTTTTGGGTGCCTAGAATGTAATTCACAGCCACACACAGGGCCAAGAGTCTGATTCAGACACAGCTTTTACAAAGCACTTTACCTAAAAGGCAGAGATTAGGCCTCCTCATTTCCATTGGAAACTGTTTTCAGAAGGATTCCCAAAATAGTGCCTGAAGGCAAACACCTCCCTGACTTAGAGGGGAACAGAACAATAGGGAGGAAAGAAGCCTGGAGAAATACTTTTCTTTAATTGAACACTGTGGCACTGACAGCTCCTAATCATGCAACTTGGGTGGCTATCTATCCAAGCAGGGATTTTCCAGAGGGATCTTTACCAGTCACGCTAATTTTTGACTTTTCTGAGATGCTTGGCATTCCCTTCAGCAATCCAGTCCATGGTCATGTCACAAAGCTTGATAGTGGTACACATCTTGGACACAAAACCACGAACCCCTTTAGAGAGCGGCCGAAATTCAGGAAGAATACAGGAACTTAGGATTTTGGTAGGTGTTGCCCATATGCAAGGCAAGCAGCAGTCCATTCATAAATTGGCCATGAGGAGTCCTGCAAAAATTTCCACTACACAGGATACATTCACGGCTGCATTCTTCTGTCTACTCACTTTAACCACAAACCCAGTGGGATCCACTGACATAGAAAGACTCACTAGTTAACAGTCCATTTTAAACCAACAACAACAACAACAACAACAAAACGGTTTTCATTCATGCTCTCAGAACATGAGACAAAAGTACAAATTGAAAAACACACCCACTAAGACACACAAACCACCCCTGTATTTGGTCTGCATCTATCCACTCTGTTCTCTGACTGCTGGGTGAGAATATCTTCCTTAGCAGTGGCCTGCCCTGTCTCAGCTCTGGTCTCCTTGTCCATCTGTGTGTAGTTGTCAGGAGCCAGCAATGAGCCAATACTTCTCTCTCAGGAAAAACCCCTGTCCAGACCATTCAAGGCATTTTGCTATCCACACATCACTAGGTGCCAAGAAAGAATGACTCTGGCCTTGGTACAGAGAAACAAGTGAGCCCACTGGGACTGGAACTGCTTGTGGGTGCCTCGCCTCCTGGATCCCAAGTTCAGAGAGTTCCATCACTAAGGAAGTGAGGTGAGGTCACTCCCTTCAGGAAGTGAATGAGGTCACTGCCTTGACAACCACTTTGTCCTAACAGTAGTTTCTAAGGGTCCCATGAGATGGAGGCTGCCCCACCTTCCTGGGACATTTTCCCAAGACATAAAGTTCTATATACCCTAGGAGCCCGGATTCAGCAACCCACACAGGCCTGATTGTGTCCATCTTCTCTGCATTGAGAAGAGGGTGGCTGATTCAGCCACATCTCTTCATCTTGACTGGGTTTTTGGCCATGGAAGATGACTTTAGACCTCACAGGTCCTACCTAGCTGCCTACATTTGCTCCACGGATTATTTCTGCATCTACCTTTGAGCTTCTCAGCAGCTGTAGGATTCCCTACATTCCTACACGGCAAGATCAACTCAGGACCTGCTGTTATGTGAAAATAGACAAAGGGAACAGGGTATGGTTAAGGACATATCAGGTTCTATTTTGGGTAGGAGTCATTCTGCTGGATGAATACGGGTATTGGGAACTGGGATATTTATAGAATGTAAGGAGAAATGTGAGTATGAAAATAGAAAACTAGGTAAGATCTGAAGCACACAAGGGTGTTGGGCCCTTGACTTGCACACATAGTTGTGATTTATGTTCTGCAGAGGTGAATCCTCTCAATCCATATACAATGGCATAAGATCTTGTTCCTGGGACTACTGAATGTAAAACAGATCTTCCAGTGAAATTGAGATACTAGGCAGATTCCAGTGTAGGGAAAGGAAGAAGTGTGAGTTTAGGATTTGGACAAAAGGCCCATTTTGCAATGGAATGAAGTTCTGTTACAGTGTAAATGGGAATGTCAGCACACATGAAGAGTCAGTCACAACAAGGCACTTGGGGAAATAGATATCAATAGTGATGTTAGGAGATCTGGAATGTACAAAATGAGTGACAAGATCAGGCATATTTTGAACAGGGGGGTGATTGACTTAACCTATGTTAAAAAGAAACAAGTGTATACACACCATAGGATTGAAATTTGAAAAGAGTAGGAAACACAGATATAGATGATTTTAGTAATCCATGCTCTTATTAAAATGAGGCTTTTGTACAAGAATAAGATAAGTGTGAATTTTGCATTTTGTGTCCAGAAGATGATGTGATGAAAGGAATACATGGAGCAGGGGACATGCGTATTTCTTCCACTATTTCTGGGAGCATGTTTTTGAAACCCTATGATTTAGGGTTTGGGGATAAAAATAGGTGGACCTGGGTCTACGTATATAAAGATGATTTATAAATTGACCATACGGTGAAAAAAAAAAACTATAACATGTTACTATTTTGAATAATGGATTGAATTGATATTTTAATAAATACATGAAATCTGGTATTCACATACAAATATTCAATCCCAGTAGGCATACATCTATTGGTAATATTAGGGTTACTAATTATACCAAACTGGGTTTGAGTTTTGCTTCGAAAGTGATGATGGAATTCAAAAGTAATGTGTTTTAAAAGAAATCTCATGAAAAATCAAGTAAAGATCCATAGAGAAATCCATGGGTTCTGATACCGGGAGTGAAGTGAATCATATGCATATCAATTTGTGAATATTGGATGAAATGATACATCCTATGATTTATCATTTTCGAAGAAATAGGAATTTAACAATTTTGAATGAAAATTTACTTCAAAATACACATCATGTTTCATATGAATATTCTTTCATTGATGTTCAACTGGGTCACTTACTGTAGAAATATTAGGGTTCGTACTCAATCTTCACTCAAGTTCATTTTGAGTATTCAGAAATGAATATGTAGAGCAAGAAAATGAATATGTCTGAGAAATATCTTGTGAAAAGTTGATTTAAATCAACACAGATGGACATGAAAGAATCAAGGTAGTATAAGTATATGACACATGTATTTCATGTTTGCAAATCCATACTATATATTTAATATATTAAAATGTAAGGTACCTATGCCAATCAAAATTCCTAAGGGGATATATGTCCTTCACATATGTACCCAAAATATTCATTTTCCTCTACAATGTTTCATGTATAAACTTGTTGAAGTATAAGCTCACCACAGCTTGAATTTTAGTTACCTCAGTGTATTGGGGGGAAGTGATCTCTTCATGAAATTTGTATTTTCCAAATTCAGAATACTCTCGAGAATATAACTGTGATGGCAGGAGCATTCTATATGTGTATATAAAAATATACATTGTTACCCAGGCGACAGAGACAGGGAGTCAGGAAGTTACATATTTGTGAATTTTGAAAAGTCATGGAGAAATAAAAGGAGAAAAATGTGTGGGAGGTTTTATAATATGTATCTCTGATGAAGCAAAAGGCAAGTCCAAGTAGACACCGTACCTCCTATCAAATGCCTCTACTTCTAGTTTTTTAGGAGTATTTTTATCGATGTTATGATAAAGAGTCAGAGTCCAGTAAGTTATGGGTTAGTGTCAGAGATTCGATATTTCAAATGGCAAAACGGAAAATGGGTCTAATATACAGGCGAACATGTGCCACATAAAAATCTTCCACTGTCATCCACCACAATGCCTTGACAATACTATCACACCAAATAACCCACGATGAGAGGAGAAGAAGAAAAAAATCTGTGAATAAATATGTGGAATTAGAAATTCTGAGGAGCTCACAAACTTGGGTGTGGCAGAAGAGATCCCAAAAGTAGGGGGCAGGGTAAACAAACTACAAACATGGAACATTGCTGGCCTAATGACTTCTTGACTATCTGCCTCTGACATTTGTGCACTAGAAATATAGCTTTGTGCTTTAGCTTCCTTTGCAGTGAGACCATGAAAGCTTGGTCTCAGTCTATGTGAACAGGAGGACATGGTTTTATATTTTCCAATACCAGCAGGAGGCAGCAGACCTGAATCCTCTCTTTGTAGGGTAACTGTGGCCATGGGGTATGAATGTCTCCCTTGGTGGATTGTGAAGCGTTTGGCTCACCCTCCAGTTTTAATGGCATTTCTTGCAGCTTCTCTGGAAAATTGGTGGGTGTTTTTTTTTTGAAATACATAAAGGTCAACTGGGGCACGGTGCAGGAGGGAGCTCTGTCACGTGGGGTGGTTCAGGGTCTGAAGGAAAAAACACAAACTGGGCTGCTACCCAGTATATCTTTCCCCCTTGAGCATAGCAACTTGATTCTGAGCATGACACCAAATCCTCTCCCCACAACAACATGCCTTTATATTTTAGGGTCTGCTGGCTGCACCTTGTCAGTCACATGTCATTCGAAGAAATGACAGGAGCACAGGGGCCCACCACTGATGTTGGTCAGACATCTGCACTTCATTGCTCCAGGCCAAGTTCCCTGCTGGCTCCTACTCACTGGCATCTCGGTTCTTCACCATGGTCAGGAATTCCACTCAGTCAAAAATGGCACTCCCTGGTTCAGTCATGATGAGCAACAGAAGATCTAAAGGTTCTCCAGGGATTTCTGGTCATGGGATTCTCAAACACTTCACGCTATTGCCCTAGCCATATTTCAGGAATGAAGAAGTTGGCACTGTGGGTTTTGATTCATTCAGGAGCCATTACCTGTTGAGGAATCTACTTTCAGTAGAAGCTCTGGAGATTGCATGCAGGCAAAGCTTTTCAAGGAGTGGCGAAAGGTCCCAGGAATCCAGGCCCATTGGGGTCTCAAATATGAGGTTCATGTGAGTTTTGGCTCTCAAGTAGATCTGAAAAGGCTTTAACAGCAAAATCATGTGAAATCCTGGCTGAGATTTCCAGTGCTGTGGAGAAAGCCACCCTCAGCGTAGATCTCAGTTTCCAAAGGCTCCTTTAATGCCTGGCCTTGGAAAATCCCAACACAATTCATGGCAAGAGTTCTCTGAGATCAGTTCCAGAACTCAGTCTCTAATGGCATCACACCAGAGTTCAAGCTATAGTTGACCCAGTCATCTTTTCCAACCGCCACACAAAAGACCACTATTCTAACAAAAACGCTCCTACATGGCCCTTGTCTTCTTCCATACAGACACTCATCATAACATTCTGGCTGGGGGTTTGCATAGGGGAAGCCGTCTTAGATGGTATGCCGAGTAAGCTCTCATGCCTACCATATGCCAAATGTCATGGTGGCCTGGACACCCTTCCTGAGAAACAGGATATATAAAATGGGCCTCTACTTCATACTGCTCTGCTTCTCAAATTCGAGGCCTCCTGCCTGCCAGGGGTAGATTCTTTATGCGTACTGGACTCATGAAAAAACCCAAACACCTGTGTGCTAGTTCCTGGAGCACTTGCAACAACTCATTTGACCCACAGGATCCCTGTTCTGACTTCATAGTGGTCAGGAGCCTGACCAGAGGAAGGCAAGAGACTTCATCCAATATTACACTTCTTTTTCATTCTTTTAGATTTGGATGGACACATGGGATTTTTCTTGAGTTCTTTTGGGTGCCTAGAATGTAATTCACAGCCACACACAGGGCCAAGAGTCTGATTCAGACACAGCTTTTACAAAGCACTTTACCTAAAAGGCAGAGATTAGGCCTCCTCATTTCCATTGGAAACTGTTTTCTGAAGGATTCCCAAAAATCGTGCCTGAAGGCAAACACCTCCCTGACTTTCAGGGGAACAGAACAATAGGGAGGAAAGAAGCCTGGAGAAATACTTTTCTTTAATTGAACACTGTGGCACTGACAGCTCCTAATCATGCAACTTGGGTGGCTATCTATCCAAGCAGGGATTTTCCAGAGGGATCTTTACCAGTCACGCTAATTTTTGACTTTTCTGAGATGCTTGGCATTCCCTTCAGCAATCCAGTCCATGGTCATGTCACAAAGCTTGATAGTGGTACACATCTTGGACACAAAACCACCAACCCCTTCAGAGAGCGGCCGAAATTCAGGAAGAATACAGGAACTTAGGATTTTGGTAGGTGTTGCCCATATGCAAGGCAAGCAGCAGTCCATTCATAAATTGGCCATGAGGAGTCCTGCAAAAATTTCCACTACACAGGATACATTCACGGCTGCATTCTTCTGTCTACTCACTTTAACCACAAACCCAGTGGGATCCACTGACATAGAAAGACTCACTAGTTAACAGTCCATTTTAAACCAACAACAACAACAATAACAAAACGGTTTTCATTCATGCTCTCAGAACCTGAGACAAAAGTACAAATTGAAAAACACACCCACTAAGACACACAAACCACCCCTGTATTTGGTCTGCATCTATCCACTCTGTCCTCTGACTGGTGGGTGAGAATATCTTCCTTAGCAGTGGCCTGCCCTGTCTCAGCTCTGGTCTCCTTGTCCATCTGTGTGTAGTTGTCAGGAGCCAGCAATGAGCCAATACTTCTCTCTCAGGAAAAACCCCTGTCCAGACCATTCAAGGCATTTTGCTATCCACACATCACTAGGTGCCAAGAAAGAATGACTCTGGCCTTGGTACAGAGAAACAAGTGAGCCCACTGGGACTGGAACTGCTTGTGGGTGCCTCGCCTCCTGGATCCCAAGTTCAGAGAGTTCCATCACTAAGGAAGTGAGGTGAGGTCACTTCCTTCAGGAAGTGAATGAGGTCACTGCCTTGACAACCACTTTGTCCTAACAGTAGTTTCTAAGGGTCCCATGAGATGGAGGCTGCCCCACCTTCCTGGGACATTTTCCCAAGACATAAAGTTCTATATACCCTAGGAGCCCGGATTCAGCAACCCACACAGGCCTGATTGTGTCCATCTTCTCTGCATTGAGAAGAGGGTGGCTGATTCAGCCACATCTCTTCATCTTGACTGGGTTTTTGGCCATGGAAGATGACTTTAGACCTCACAGGTCCTACCTAGCTGCCTACATTTGCTCCACGGATTATTTCTGCATCTACCTTTGAGCTTCTCAGCAGCTGTAGGATTCCCTACATTCCTACACGGCAAGATCAACTCAGGACCTGCTGTTATGTGAAAATAGACAAAGGGGACAGGGTATGGTTAAGGACATATCAGGTTCTATTTTGGGTAGGAGTCATTCTGCTGGATGAATACGGGTATTGGGAATTGGGATATTTATAGAATGTAAGGAGAAATGTGAGTATGAAAATAGAAAACTAGGTAAGATCTGAAGCACACAAGGGTATTGGGCCCTTGACTTGCACACATAGTTGTGATTTATGTTCTGCAGAGGTGAATCCTCTCAATCCATATACAATGGCATAAGATCTTGTTCCTGGGACTACTGAATGTAAAACAGATCTTCCAGTGAAATTGAGATACTAGGCAGATTCCAGTGTAGGGAAAGGAAGAAGTGTGAGTTTAGCATTTGGACAAAAGGCCCATTTTGCAATGGAATGAAGTTCTATTAGAGTGTAAATGGGAATGTCAGCACACATGAAGAGTCAGTCACAACAAGGCACTTGGGGAAATACATATCAATAGTGATGTTAGGAGATCTGGAATGTACAAAATGAGTGACAAGATCAGGGATATTTTGAACAGGGGGGTGATTGAATTAACCTATGTTAAAAAGAAACAAGTGTATACACACCATAGGATTGAAATTTGAAAAGAGTAGTAAACACAGATATAGATGATTTTAGTAATCCATGCTCTCATTAAAATGAGGCTTTTGTACAAGAATAAGATAAGTGTGAATTTTGCATTTTGTGTCCAGAAGATGATGTGATGAAAGGAATACATGGAGCAGGGGACAGGCGTATTTCTTCCACTATTTCTGGGAGCATGTTTTTGAAACCCTATGATTTAGGGTTTGGGGATAAAAATAGGTGGACCTGGGTCTACGTATATAAAGATGATGCATGAATAGACCATATGGTGAAAAAAAGAACTATAACAGGTTACTATTTTGAATAATGGATTGAATTGATATTTCAATAATAGATGAAATCTGGTATTCACATACAAATATTCAATCCCAGTAGGCATACATCTATTGGTAATATTAGGGTTACTAATTATACCAAACTGGGTTTGAGTTTTGCTTCGAAAATGATGATGGAATTCAAAAGTAATGTGTTTTAAAGGAAATCTCATGAAAAAGCAAGATCCATAGAGAAATCCATGGGTTCTGATACCGGGAGTGAAGTGAATCATATGCATATCAATTTGTGAATATTGGATGAAATGATAGATCCTATGATTTATCATTTTCGAAGAAATAGGAATTTAACAATTTTGAATGAAAATTTACTTCAAAATACACATCATGTTTCATATGAATATTCTTTCATTGATGTTCAACTGGGTCACTTACTGTAGAAATATTAGGGTTCGTACTCAATCTTCACTCAAGTTCATTTTGAGTATTCAGAAATGAATATGTAGAGCAAGAAAATGAATATGTCTGAGAAATATCTTGTGAAAAGTTGATTTAAATCAACACAGATGGACATGAAAGAATCAAGGTAGTATAAGTATATGACACATGTATTTCATGTTTGCAAATCCATAGTATATATTTAATATATTAAAATGTAAGGTACCTATGCCAATCAAAATTCCTAAGGGGATATATGTCCTTCACATATGTACCCAAAATATTCATTTTCCTCTACATTGTTTCATGTATAAACTTGTTGAAGTATAAGCTCACCACAGCTTGAATTTTTAGTTACCTCAGTGTATTGGGGGGAAGTGATCCCTTCATGAAATTTGTATTTTCCAAATTCAGAATACTCTCAAGAATATAACTGTGATGGCAGGAGGATTATATATGTGTATATAAAAATATACATTGTGACCCAGGCGACAGAGACAGGGAGTCAGCAAGTTACATATTTGTGAATTTTGAAAAGTCATGAAGAAATAAAAGGAGAAAAATGTGTGGGAGGTTTTATAATATGTATCTCTGATGAAGCAAAAGGCAAGTCCAAGTAGACACCGTGCCTCCTATCAAATGCCTCTACTTCTAGTCCTCTAGAGTATTTTTATCGATGTTATGATAAGGAGTCAGAGTCCAGTAAGTTATGGGTTAGTGTCAGAGATTCGATATTTCAAATGGCAAAACGGAAAATGGGTCTAATATACATGCGAACATGTGCCACATAAAAATCTTCCACTGTCATCCACCACAATGCCTTGACAATACTATCACCCCAAATAACAGACGATGAGAGGAGAAGAAGAAAAAAATCTGTGAATACATATCTGGATTAGAAATTCTGAGGAGCTCACAAACTTGGGTGTGGCAGAAGAGATCCCAAAAGTAGGGGGCAGGGTAAACAAACCACAAACATGGAACATTGCTGGCCTAATGACTTCTTGACTATCTGCCTCTGACATTTGTGCACCAGAAATATAGCTTTGTGCTTTAGCTTCCTTTGCAGTGAGACCATGAAAGCTTGGTCTCAGTCTATGTGAACAGGAGGACATGGTTTTATATTTTCCAATACCAGCAGGAGGCAGCAGAGCTGAATCCTCTCTTTGTAGGGTAACTGTGGCCATGGGGTATGAATGTCTCCCTGGGTGGATTGTGAAGCCTTTGGCTCACCCTCCAGTTTTAATGGCATTTCTTGCAGCTTCTCTGGAAATTTGGTGGGTGTTTTTTTTTTGAAATACATAAAGGTCAACTGGGGCACGATGCAGGAGGGAGCTCTGTCACGTGGGGTGGTTCAGGGTCTGAAGGAAAAAACACAAACTGGGCTGCTACCCAGTATATCTTTCCCCTTGAGCATAGCAACTTGATTCTGAGCATCACACCAAATCCTCTCCCCACAACAACATGCCTTTATATTTTAGGGTCTGCTGGCTGCACCTTGTCAGTCACATGTCATTCGAAGAAATGACAGGAGCACAGGGGCCCACCACTGATGTTGGTCACACATCTGCACTTCATTGCTCCAGGCCCAGTTCCCTGCTGGCTCCTACTCACTGGCATCTCGGTTCTTCACCATGGTCAGGAATTCCACTCAGTCAAAAATGGCACTCCCTGGTTCAGTCATGATGAGCAACAGAAGATCTAAAGGTTCTCCAGGGATTTCTGGTCATGGGATTCTCAAACACTTCACGCTATTGCCCTAGCCATATTTCAGGAATGAAGAAGTTGGCACTGTGGGTTTTGATTCATTCAGGAGCCATTACCTGTTGAGGAATCTCCTTTCAGTAGAAGCTCTGGAGATTGCATGCAGGCAAAGCTTTTCAAGGAGTGGCGAAAGGTCACAGGAATCCAGGCCCATTGGGGTCTCAAATATGAGGTTCATGTGAGTTTTGGCTCTCAACTAGAGCTGAAAAGGCTTTAACAGTAAAATCATGTGAAATCCTGGCTGAGATTTCCAGTGCTCTGGAGAAAGCCACCCTCAGCGTAGATCTGTTTCCAAAGGCTCCTCTAATGCCTGGCCTTGGAAAATCCCAACACAATTCATGGCAAGAGTTCTCTGAGATCAGTTCCAGAACTCAGTCTCTAATGGCATCACACCAGAGTTCAATCTGTAGTTGACCCAGTCATCTTTTCCAACCGCCACACAAAAGACCACTATTCTAACAAAAAAGCTCCTACATGGCCCTTGTCTTCTTCCATACAGACACTCATCATAACATTCTGGCTGGGGGTTTGCATAGGGGAAGCCATCTTAGATGGTGTGCCGAGTAAGCTCTCATGCCTACCATATGCCAAATGTCATGGTGGCCTGGACACCCTTCCTGAGAAACAGGATATATAAAATGGGCCTCTACTTCATACTGCTCTGCTTCTCAAATTTGAGGCCTCCTGCCTGCCAGGGGTAGATTCTTTATGCGTACTGGACTCATGAAAAAACCCAAACACCTGTGTGCTAGTTCCTGGAGCACTTGCAACAACTCATTTGACCCAGAGGATCCCTATTCTGACTTCATAGTGGTCAGGAGCCTGACCAGAGGAAGGCAAGAGACTTCATCCAATATTACACTTCTTTTTCATTCTTTTAGATTTGGATGGACACATGGGATTTTTCTTGAGTTCTTTTGGGTGCCTAGAATGTAATTCACAGCCACACACAGGGCCAAGAGTCTGATTCAGACACAGCTTTTACAAAGCACTTTACCTAAAAGGCAGAGATTAGGCCTCCTCATTTCCATTGGAAACTGTTTTCTGAAGGATTCCCAAAATAGTACCTGAAGGCAAACACCTCCCTGACTTAGAGGGGAACAGAACTATAGGGAGGAAAGAAGCCTGGAGAAATACTTTTCTTTAATTGAACACTGTGGCACTGACAGCTCTCAATCATGCAACTTGGGTGGCTATCTATCCAAGCAGGGATTCTCCAGAGGGATCCTTACCAGTCACGCTAATTTTTGACTTTTCTGAGATGCTTGGCATTCCCTTCAGCAATCCAGTCCATGGTCATGTCACAAAGCTTGATGGTGGTACACATCTTGGACACAAAACCACGAACCCCTTCAGAGAGCGGCCGAAATTCAGGAAGAATACAGGAACTTAGGATCTTGGTAGGTGTTGCCCATCTGCAAGGCAAGCAGCAGTCCATTCATAAATTGGCCATGAGGAGTCCTGCAAAGATTTCCACTACACAGGATACATTCACGGCTGCATTCTTCTCTCTACTCACTTTAACCACAAACCCAGTGGGATCCACTGACATAGAAAGACTCACTAGTTAACAGTCCATTTTAAACCAACAACAACAACAGTAACAAAACAGTTTTCATTCATGCTCTCAGAACATGAGACAAAAGTACAAATTGAAAAACACACCCACTAAGACACACAAACCACCCCTGTATTTGGTCTGCATCTATCCACTCTGTCCTCTGACTGGTGGGTGAGAATATCTTTTTTAGCAGTGGCCTGCCCTGTCTCAGCTCTGGTCTCCTTGTCCATCTGTGTGTAGTTGTCAGGAGCCAGCAATGAGCCAATACTTCTTTCTCAGGAAAAACCCCTGTCCAGACCATTCAAGGCATTTTGCTATCCACACATCACTAGGTGCCAAGAAAGAATGACTCTGGCCTTGGTACAGAGAAACAAGTGAGCCCACTGGGACTGGAACTGCTTGTGGGTGCCTCGCCTCCTGGATCCCAAGTTCAGAGAGTTCCATCACTAAGGAAGTGAGGTGAGGTCACTTCCTTCAGGAAGTGAATGAGGTCACTGCCTTGACAACCACTTTGTCCTAACAGTAGTTTCTAAGGGTCCCATGAGATGGAGGCTGCCCCACCTTCCTGGGACATTTTCCCAAGACATAAAGTTCTATATACCCTAGGAGCCCGGATTCAGCAACCCACACAGGCCTGATTGTGTTCGTCTTCTCTGCATTGAGAAGAGGGTGGCTGATTCAGCCACATCTCTTCATCTTGACTGGGTTTTTGGCCATGGAAGATGACTTTAGACCTCACAGGTCCTACCTAGCTGCCTACATTTGCTCCACGGATTATTTCTGCATCTACCTTTGAGCTTCTCAGCAGCTGTAGGATTCCCTACATTCCTACACGGCAAGATCAACTCAGGACCTGCTGTTATGTGAAAATAGACAAAGGGAACAGGGTATGGTTAAGGACATATCAGGTTCTATTTTGGGGAGGAGTCATTCTGCTGGATGAATACGGGTATTCGGAACTGGGATATTTATAGAATGTAAGGAGAAATGTGAGTATGAAAATAGAAAACTAGGTAAGATCTGAAGCACACAAGGGTGTTGGGCCCTTGACTTGCACACATAGTTGTGATTTATGTTCTGCAGAGGTGAATCCTCTCAATCCATATACAATGGCATAAGATCTTGTTCCTGGGACTACTGACTGTAAAACAGATCTTCCAGTGAAATTGAGATACTAGGCAGATTCCAGTGTAGGGAAAGGAAGAAGTGTGAGTTTAGGATTTGGACAAAAGGCCCATTTTGCAATGGAATGAAGTTCTATTAGAGTGTAAATGGGAATGTCAGCACACATGAAGAGTCAGTCACAACAAGGCACTTGGGGAAATAGATATCAATAGTGATGTTAGGAGATCTGGAATGTACAAAATGAGTGACAAGATCAGGCATATTTTGAACAGGGGGGTGATTGAATTAACCTATGTTAAAAAGAAACAAGTGTATACACACCATAGGATTGAAATTTGAAAAGAGTAGGAAACACAGATATAGATGATTCTAGTAATCCATGATCTCATTAAAATGGGGCTTTTGTACAAGAATAAGATAAGTGTGAATTTTGCATTTTGTGTCCAGAAGATGATGTGATGAAAGGAATACATGGAGCAGGGGACATGCGTATTTCTTCCACTATTTCTGGGAGCATGTTTTTGAAACCCTATGATTTAGGGTTTGGGGATAAAAATAGGTGGACCTGGGTCTACGTATATAAAGATGATTTATAAATTGACCATACGGTGAAAAAAAAAAACTATCACATGTTACTATTTGAATAATGGATTGAATTGATATTTTAAAAATACATGAAGTCTGGTATTCACATACAAATATTCAATCCCAGTAGGCATACATCTATTGGTAATATTAGGGTTACTAATTATACCAAACTGGGTTTGAGTTTTGCTTCGAAAATGATGATGGAATTCAAAAGTAATGTGTTTTAAAAGAAATCTCATGAAAAAGCAAGTAAAGATCCATAGAGAAATCCATGGGTTCTGATACCGGGAGTGAAGTGAATCATATGCATATCAATTTGTGAATATTGGATGAAATGATAGATCCTATGATTTATCATTTTCGAAGAAATAGGAATTTAACAATTTTGAATGAAAATTTACTTCAAAATACACATCATGTTTCATATGAATATTCTTTCATTGATGTTCAACTGGGTCACTTACTGTAGAAATATTAGGGTTCGTACTCAATCTTCACTCAAGTTCATTTTGAGTATTCACAAATGAATATGTAGAGCAAGAAAATGAATATGTCTGAGAAATATCTTGTGAAAAGTTGATTTAAATCAACACAGATGGACATGAAAGAATCAAGGTAGTATAAGTATATGACACATGTATTTCATGTTTGCAAATCCATACTATATATTTAATATATTAAAATGTAAGGTACCTATGCCAATCAAAATTCCTAAGGGGATATATGTCCTTCACATATGTACCCAAAATATTCATTTTCCTCTACATTGTTTCATGTATAAACTTGTTGAAGTATAAGCTCACCACAGCTTGAATTTTTAGTTACCTCAGTGTACTGGGGGGAAGTGATCCCTTCATGAAATTTGTATTTTCCAAATTCAGAATACTCTCAAGAATATAACTGTGATGGCAGGAGGATTATATATGTGTATATAAAAATATACAGTGTGACCCAGGCGACAGAGACAGGGAGTCAGGAAGTTACATATTTGTGAATTTTGAAAAGTCATGGAGAAATAAAAGGAGAAAAATGTGTGGGAGGTTTTATAATATGTATCTCTGATGAAGCAAAAGGCAAGTCCAAGTAGACACCGTGCCTCCTATCAAATGCCTCTACTTCTAGTCCTCTGGAGTATTTTTATCGATGTTATGATAAGGAGTCAGAGTCCAGTAAGTTATGGGTTAGTGTCAGAGATTCGATATTTCAAATGGCAAAACGGAAAATGGGTCTAATATACATGCGAACATGTGCCACATAAAAATCTTCCACTGTCATCCACCACAATGCCTTGACAATACTATCACCCCAAATAACACACGATGAGAGGAGAAGAAGAAAAAAATCTGTGAATACATATCTGGATTAGAAATTCTGAGGAGCTCACAAACTTGGGTGTGGCAGAAGAGATCCCAAAAGTAGGGGGCAGGGTAAACAAACCACAAACATGGAACATTGCTGGCCTAATGACTTCTTGACTATCTGCCTCTGACATTTGTGCACTAGAAATATAGCTTTGTGCTTTAGCTTCCTTTGCAGTGAGACCATGAAAGCTTGGTCTCAGTCTATGTGAACAGGAGGACATGGTTTTATATTTTCCAATACCAGCAGGAGGCAGCAGAGCTGAATCCTCTCTTTGTAGGGTAACTGTGGCCATGGGGTATGAATGTCTCCCTGGGTGGATTGTGAAGCCTTTGGCTCACCCTCCAGTTTTAATGGCATTTCTTGCAGCTTCTCTGGAAAATTGGTGGGTGTTTTTTTTTTGAAATACATAAAGGTCAACTGGGAAATGGTGCTAGAGGGAGCTCTGTCACGTGGGGTGGTTCAGGGTCTGATGGAAAAAACACAAACTGGGCTGCTACGCAGTATATCTTTCCCCCTTGGGCATAGCAACTTGATTCTGAGCATCACACCAAATCCTCTCCCCACAACAACATGCCTTTATATTTTAGGGTCTGCTGGCTGCACCTTGTCAGTCACATGTCATTTGAAGAAATGACAGAAGCACAGGGGCCCACCACTGATATTGGTCACACATCTGCACTCCATTTCTCCAGGCCCAGTTCCCTGCTGGCTCCTACTCACTGGCATCTCGGTTCTTCACCATGGTCAGGAATTCCACTCAGTCAAAAATGGCACTCCCTGGTTCAGTCATGATGAGCAACAGGAGATCTAAAGGTTCTCCAGGGATTTCTGGTCATGGGATTCTCAAACACTTCACGCTATTGCCCTAGCCATATTTCAGGAATGAAGAAGTTGGCACTGTGGGTTTTGATTCATTCAGGAGCCATTACCTGTTGAGGAATCTCCTTTCAGTAGAAGCTCTGGAGATTGCATGCAGGCAAAGCTTTTCAAGGAGTGGCGAAAGGTCCCAGGAATCCAGGCCCATTGGGGTCTCAAATATGAGGTTCATGTGAGTTTTGGCTCTCAACTAGAGCTGAAAAGGCTTTAACAGCAAAATCATGTGAAATCCTGGCTGAGATTTCCAGTGCTGTGGAGAAAGCCACCCTCAGCGTAGATCTCAGTTTCCAAAGGCTCCTCTAATGCCTGGCCTTGGAAAATCCCAACACAATTCATGGCAAGAGTTCTCTGAGATCAGTTCCAGAACTCAGTCTCTAATGGCATCACACCAGAGTTCAAGCTGTAGTTGACCCAGTCATCTTTTCCAACCGCCACACAAAAGACCACTATTCTAACAAAAACGCTCCTACATGGCCCTTGTCTTCTTCCATACAGACACTCATCATAACATTCTGGCTGGGGGTTTGCATAGGGGAAGCCGTCTTAGATGGTGTGCCGAGTAAGCTCTCATGCCTACCATATGCCAAATGTCATGGTGGCCTGGACACCCTTCCTGAGAAACAGGATATATAAAATGGGCCTCTACTTCATACTGCTCTGCTTCTCAAATTCGAGGCCTCCTGCCTGCCAGGGGTAGATTCTTTATGCGTACTGGACTCATGAAAAAACCCAAACACCTGTGTGCTAGTTCCTGGAGCACTTGCAACAACTCATTTGACCCAGAGGATCCCTGTTCTGACTTCATAGTGGTCAGGAGCCTGACCAGAGGAAGGCAAGAGACTTCATCCAATATTACACTTCTTTTTCATTCTTTTAGATTTGGATGGACACATGGGATTTTTCTTGAGTTCTTTTGGGTGCCTAGAATGTAATTCACAGCCACACACAGGGCCAAGAGTCTGATTCAGACACAGCTTTTACAAAGCACTTTACCTAAAAGGCAGAGATTAGGCCTCCTCATTTCCATTGGAAACTGTTTTCTGAAGGATTCCCAAAATAGTGCCTGAAGGCAAACACCTCCCTGGCTTAGAGGGGAACAGAACAATAGGGAGGAAAGAAGCCTGGAGAAATACTTTTCTTTAATTGAACACTGTGGCACTGACAGCTCCTAATCATGCAACTTGGGTGGCTATCTATCCAAGCAGGGATTCTCCAGAGGGATCCTTACCAGTCACGCTAATTTTTGACTTTTCTGAGATGCTTGGCATTCCCTTCAGCAATCCAGTCCATGGTCATGTCACGAAGCTTGATGGTGGTACACATCTTGGACACAAAACCACGAACCCCTTCAGAGAGCGGCCGAAATTCAGGAAGAATACAGGAACTTAGGATCTTGGTAGGTGTTGCCCATCTGCAAGGCAAGCAGCAGTCCATTCATAAATTGGCCATGAGGAGTCCTGCAAAGATTTCCACTACACAGGATATATTCACGGCTGCATTCTTCTCTCTACTCACTTTAACCACAAACCCAGTGGGATCCACTGACATAGAAAGACTCACTAGTTAACAGTCCATTTTAAACCAACAACAACAACAACAACAAAACGGTTTTCATTCATGCTCTCAGAACATGAGACAAAAGTACAAATTGAAAAACACACCCACTAAGACACACAAACCACCCCTGTATTTGGTCTGCATCTATCCACTCTGTCCTCTGACTGGTGGGTGAGAATATCTTCCTTAGCAGTGGCCTGCCCTGTCTCAGCTCTGGTCTCCTTGTCCATCTGTGTGTAGTTGTCAGGAGACAGCAATGAGCCAATACTTCGCTCTCAGGAACAACCCCTGTCCAGACCATTCAAGGCATTTTGCTATCCACACATCACTAGGTGCCAAGGAAGAATGACTCTGGCCTTGGTACAGAGAAACAAGTGAGCCCACTGGGACTGGAACTGCTTGTGGGTGCCTCGCCTCCTGGATCCCAAGTTCAGAGAGTTCCATCACTAAGGAAGTGAGGTGAGGTCACTTCCTTCAGGAAGTGAATGAGGTCACTGCCTTGACAACCACTTTGTCCTAACAGTAGTTTCTAAGGGTCCCATGAGATGGAGGCTGCCCCACCTTCCTGGGACATTTTCCCAAGACATAAAGTTCTATATACCCTAGGAGCCCGGATTCAGCAACCCACACAGGCCTGATTGTGTCCATCTTCTCTGCATTGAGAAGAGGGTGGCTGATTCAGCCACATCTCTTCATCTTGACTGGGTTTTTGGCCATGGAAGATGACTTTAGACCTCACAGGTCCTACCTAGCTGCCTACATTTGCTCCACGGATTATTTCTGCATCTACCTTTGAGCTTCTCAGCAGCTGTAGGATTCCCTACATTCCTACACGGCAAGATCAACTCAGGACCTGCTGTTATGTGAAAATAGACAAAGGGGACAGGGTATGGTTAAGGACATATCAGGTTCTATTTTGGGTAGGAGTCATTCTGCTGGATCAATACGCGTATTGGGAACTGGGATATTTATAGAATGTAAGGAGAAATGTGAGTATGAAAATAGAAAACTAGGTAAGATCTGAAGCACACAAGGGTGTTGGGCCCTTGACTTGCACACATAGTTGTGATTTATGTTCTGCAGAGGTGAATCCTCTCAATCCATATACAATAGCATAAGATCTTGCTCCTGGGACTACTGAATGTAAAACAGATCTTCCAGTGAAATTGAGATACTAGGCAGATTCCAGTGTAGGGAAAGGAAGAAGTGTGAGTTTAGCATTTGGACAAAAGGCCCATTTTGCAATGGAATGAAGTTCTATTAGAGTGTAAATGGGAATGTCAGCACACATGAAGAGTCAGTCACAACAAGGCACTTGGGGAAATAGATATCAATAGTGATGTTAGGAGATCTGGAATGTACAAAATGAGTGACAAGATCAGGGATATTTTGAACAGGGGGGTGATTGAATTAACCTATGTTAAAAAGAAACAAGTGTATACACACCATAGGATTGAAATTTGAAAAGAGTAGGAAACACAGATATAGATGATTTTAGTAATCCATGCTCTCATCAAAATGAGGCTTTTGTACAAGAATAAGATAAGTGTGAATTTTGCATTTTGTGTCCAGAAGATGATGTGATGAAAGGAATACATGGAGCAGGGGACAGGCGTATTTCTTCCACTATTTCTGGGAGAATGTTTTTGAAACCCTATGATTTAGGGTTTGGGGATAAAAATAGGTGGACCTGGGTCTACGTATATAAAGATGATTTATAAATTGACCATACGGTGAAAAAAAAAAACTATAACATGTTACTATTTTGAACAATGGATTGAATTGATATTTTAATAAATACATGAAATCTGGTATTCACATACAAATATTCAATCCCAGTAGGCATACATCTATTGGTAATATTAGGGTTACTAATTATACCAAACTGGGTTTGAGTTTTGCTTCGAAAATGATGATGGAATTCAAAAGTAATGTGTTTTAAAAGAAATCTCATGAAAAAGCAAGTAAAGATCCATAGAGAAATCCATGGGTTCTGATACCGGGAGTGAAGTGAATCATGCATATCAATTTGTGAATATTGGATGAAATGATACATCCTATGATTTATCATTTTCGAAGAAATAGGAATTTAAAAATTTTGAATGAAAATTTACTTCAAAATACACATCATGTTTCATATGAATATTCTTTCATTGATGTTCAACTGGGTCACTTACTGTAGAAATATTAGGGTTCGTACTCAATCTTCACTCAAGTTCATTTTGAGTATTCAGAAATGAATATGTAGAGCAAGAAAATGAATATGTCTGAGAAATATCTTGTGAAAAGTTGATTTAAATCAACACAGATGGACATGAAAGAATCAAGGTAGTATAAGTATATGACACATGTATTTCATGTTTGCAAATCCATAGTATATATTTAATATATTAAAATGTAAGGTACCTATGCCAATCAAAATTCCTAAGGGGATATATGTCCTTCACATATGTACCCAAAATATTCATTTTCCTCTACATTGTTTCATGTATAAACTTGTTGAAGTATAAGCTCACCACAGCTTGAATTTTTAGTTACCTCAGTGTATTGGGGGGAAGTGATCCCTTCATGAAATTTGTATTTTCCAAAGTCAGAATACTCTCAAGAATATAACTGTGATGGCAGGAGGATTATATATGTGTATATAAAAATATACATTGTGACCCAGGCGACAGAGACAGGGAGTCAGGAAGTTACATATTTGTGAATTTTGAAAAGTCATGGAGAAATAAAAGGAGAAAAATGTGTGGGAGTTTTTATAATATGTATCTCTGATGAAGCAAAAGGCAAGTCCAAGTAGACACCGTGCCTCCTATCAAATGCCTCTACTTCTAGTCCTCTGGAGTATTTTTATCGATGTTATGATAAGGAGTCAGAGTCCAGTAAGTTATGGGTTAGTGTCAGAGATTCGATATTTCAAATGGCAAAACGGAAAATGGGTCTAATATACATGCGAACATGTGCCACATAAAAATCTTCCACTGTCATCCACCACAATGCCTTGACAATACTATCACCCCAAATAACACACGATGAGAGGAGAAGAAGAAAAAAATCTGTGAATACATATCTGGATTAGAAATTCTGAGGAGCTCACAATCTTGGGTGTGGAAGAAGAGATCCCAAAAGTAGGGGGCAGGGTAAACAAACCACAAACATGGAACATTGCTGGCCTAATGACTTCTTGACTATCTGCCTCTGACATTTGTGCACTAGAAATATAGCTTTGTGCTTTAGCTTCCTTTGCAGTGAGACCATGAAAGCTTGGTCTCAGTCTATGTGAACAGGAGGACATGGTTTTATATTTTCCAATACCAGCAGGAGGCAGCAGAGCTGAATCCTCTCTTTGTAGGGTAACTGTGGCCATGGGGTATGAATGTCTCCCTGGGTGGATTGTGAAGCCTTTGGCTCACCCTCCAGTTTTAATGGCATTTCTTGCAGCTTCTCTGGAAATTTGGTGGGTGTTTTTTTTTTGAAATACATAAAGGTCAACTGGGGCATGGTGCAGGAGGGAGCTCTGTCACGTGGGGTTGTTCAGGGTCTGAAGGAAAAAACACAAACTGGGCTGCTACCCAGTATATCTTTCCCCCTTGAGCATAGCAACTTGATTCTGAGCATCACACCAAATCCTCTCCCCACAACAACATGCCTTTATATTTTAGGGTCTGCTGGCTGCACCTTGTCAGTCACATGTCATTCAAAGAAATGACAGGAGCACAGGAGCCCACCACTGATGTTGGTCACACATCTGCACTTCATTGCTCCAGGCCCAGTTCCCTGCTGGCTCCTACTCACTGGCATCTCGGTTCTTCACCATGGTCAGGAATTCCACTCAGTCAAAAATGGCACTCCCTGGTTCAGTCATGATGAGCAACAGGAGATCTAAAGGTTCTCCAGGGATTTCTGGTCATGGGATTCTCAAACACTTCACGCTATTGCCCTAGCCATATTTCAGGAATGAAGAAGTTGGCACTGTGGGTTTTGATTCATTCAGGAGCCATTACCTGTTGAGGAATCTCCTTTCAGTAGAAGCTCTGGAGATTGCATGCAGGCAAAGCTTTTCAAGGAGTGGCGAAAGGTCCCAGGAATCCAGGCCCATTGGGGTCTCAAATATGAGGTTCATGTGAGTTTTGGCTCTCAACTAGAGCTGAAAAGGCTTTAACAGCAAAATCATGTGAAATCCTGGCTGAGATTTCCAGTGCTGTGGAGAAAGCCACCCTCAGCGTAGATCTCAGTTTCCAAAGGCTCCTCTAATGCCTGGCCTTGGAAAATCCCAACACAATTCATGGCAAGAGTTCTCTGAGATCAGTTCCAGAACTCAGTCTCTAATGGCATCACACCAGAGTTCAAGCTGTAGTTGACCCAGTCATCTTTTCCAACCGCCACACAAAAGACCACTATTCTAACAAAAACGCTCCTACATGGTCCTTGTCTTCTTCCATACAGACACTCATCATAACATTCTGGCTGGGGGTTTGCATAGGGGAAGCCGTCTTAGATGGTGTGCCGAGTAAGCTCTCATGCCTACCATATGCCAAATGTCATGGTGGCCTGGACACCCTTCCTGAGAAACAGGATATATAAAATGGGCCTCTACTTCATACTGCTCTGCTTCTCAAATTCGAGGCCTCCTGCCTGCCAGGGGTAGATTCTTTATGCGTACTGGACTCATGAAAAAACCCAAACACCTGTGTGCTAGTTCCTGGAGCACTTGCAACAACTCATTTGACCCAGAGGATCCCTGTTCTGACTTCATAGTGGTCAGGAGCCTGACCAGAGGAAGGCAAGAGACTTCATCCAATATTACACTTCTTTTTCATTCTTTTAGATTTGGATGGACACATGGGATTTTTCTTGAGTTCTTTTGGGTGCCTAGAATGTAATTCACAGCCACACACAGGGCCAAGAGTCTGATTCAGACACAGCTTTTACAAAGCACTTTACCTAAAAGGCAGAGATTAGGCCTCCTCATTTCCATTGGAAACTGTTTTCTGAAGGATTCCCAAAATAGTGCCTGAAGGCAAACACCTCCCTGACTTAGAGGGGAACAGAACAATAGGGAGGAAAGAAGCCTGGAGAAATACTTTTCTTTAATTGAACACTGTGGCACTGACAGCTCCTAATCATGCAACTTGGGTGGCTATCTATCCAAGCAGGGATTCTCCAGAGGGATCCTTACCAGTCACGCTAATTTTTGACTTTTCTGAGATGCTTGGCATTCCCTTCAGCAATCCAGTCCATGGTCATGTCACAAAGCTTGATGGTGGTACCCATCTTGGACACAAAACCACGAACCCCTTCAGAGAGCAGCCGAAATTCAGGAAGAATACAGGAACTTAGGATCTTGGTAGGTGTTGCCCATCTGCAAGGCAAGCAGCAGTCCATTCATAAATTGGCCATGAGGAGTCCTGCAAAGATTTCCACTACACAGGATACATTCACGGCTGCATTCTTCTCTCTACTCACTTTAACCACAAACCCAGTGGGATCCACTGACATAGAAAGACTCACTAGTTAAGAGTCCATTTTAAACCAACAACAACAAAACGGTTTTCATTCATGCTCTCAGAACATGAGACAAATGTACAAATTGAAAAACACACCCACTAAGACACACAAACCACCCCTGTATTTGGTCTGCATCTATCCACTCTGTCCTCTGACTGGTGGGTGAGAATATCTTCCTTAGCAGTGGCCTGCCCTGTCTCAGCTCTGGTCTCCTTGTCCATCTGTGTGTAGTTGTCAGGAGCCAGCAATGAGCCAATACTTCTCTCTCAGGAACAACCCCTGTCCAGACCATTCAAGGCATTTTGCTATCCACACATCACTAGGTGCCAAGAAAGAATGACTCTGGCCTTGGTACAGAGAAACAAGTGAGCCCACTGGGACTGGAACTGCTTGTGGGTGCCTCGCCTCCTGGATCCCAAGTTCAGAGATTTCCATCACTAAGGAAGTGAGGTGAGGTCACTTCCTTCAGGAAGTGAATGAGGTCACTTCCTTGACAACCACTTTGTCCTAACAGTAGTTTCTAAGGGTCCCATGAGATGGAGGCTGCCCCACCTTCCTGGGACATTTTCCCAAGACATAAAGTTCTATATACCCTAGGAGCCCGGATTCAGCAACCCACACAGGCCTGATTGTGTCCATCTTCTCTGCATTGAGAAGAGGGGGGCTGATTCAGCCACATCTCTTCATCTTGACTGGGTTTTTGGCCATGGAAGATGACTTTAGACCTCACAGGTCCTACCTAGCTGCCTACATTTGCTCCACGGATTATTTCTGCATCTACCTTTGAGCTTCTCAGCAGCTGTAGGATTCCCTACATTCCTACACGGCAAGATCAACTCAGGACCTGCTGTTATGTGAGAATAGACAAAGGGAACAGGGTATGGTTAAGGATATATCAGGATTTATTTTGGGTAGGAGTCATTCTGCTGGATGAATACGGGTATTGGGAACTGGGATATTTATAGAATGTAAGGAGAAATGTGAGTATGAAAATAGAAAACTAGGTAAGATCTGAAGCACACAAGGGTGTTGGGCCCTTGACTTGCACACATAGTTGTGATTTATGTTCTGCAGAGGTGAATCCTCTCAATCCATATACAATGGCATAAGATCTTGTTCCTGGGACTACTGAATGTAAAACAGATCTTCCAGTGAAATTGAGATACTAGGCAGATTCCAGTGTAGGGAAAGGAAGAAGTGTGAGTTTAGGATTTGGACAAAAGGCCCATTTTGCAATGGAATGAAGTTCTATTAGAGTGTAAATGGGAATGTCAGCACACAAGAAGAGTCAGTCACAACAAGGCACTTGGTGAAATAGATATCAATAGTGATGTTAGGAGATCTGGAATGTACAAAATGAGTGACAAGATCAGGCATATTTTGAACAGGGGGGTGATTGAATTAACCTATGTTAAAAAGAAACAAGTGTATACACACCATAGGATTGAAATTTGAAAAGAGTAGTAAACACAGATATAGATGATTTTAGTAATCCATGCTCTCATTAAAATGAGGCTTTTGTACAAGAATAAGATAAGTGTGAATTTTGCATTTTGTGTCCAGAAGATGATGTGATGAAAGGAATACATGGAGCAGGGAACAGGCGTATTTCTTCCACTATTTCTGGGAGCATGTTTTTGAAACCCTATGATTTAGGGTTTGGGGATAAAAATAGGTGGACCTGGGTCTACGTATATAAAGATGATTTATAAATTGACCATATGGTGAAAAAAAAAAACTATAATGTTACTATTTTGAATAATGGATTGAATTGATATTTTAATAAATACATGAAATCTGGTATTCACATACAAATATTCAATCCCAGTAGGCATACATCTATTCGTAATATTAGGGTTACTAACTATACCAAACTGGCTTTGAGTTTTGCTTCGAAAATGATGATGGAATTCAAAAGTAATGTGTTTTAAAAGAAATCTCATGAAAAAGCAAGTAAAGATCCATAGAGAAATCCATGGGTTCTGATACCGGGAGTGAAGTGAATCATATGCATATCAATTTGTGAATATTGGATGCAATGATACATCCTATGATTTATCATTTTCGAAGAAATAGAAATTTAACAATTTTGAATGAAAATTTACTTCAAAATACACATCATGTTTCATATGAATATTCTTTCATTGATGTTCAACTGGGTAACTTACTGTAGAAATATTAGGGTTCGTACTCAATCTTCACTCAAGTTCATTTTGAGTATTCAGAAATGAATATGTAGAGCAAGAAAATGAATATGTCTGAGAAATATCTTGTGAAAAGTTGATTTAAATCAACACAGATGGACATGAAAGAATCAAGGTAGTATAAGTATATGACACATGTATTTCATGTTTGCAAATCCATAGTATATATTTAATATATTAAAATGTAAGGTACCTATGCCAATCAAAATTACTAAGGGGATATATGTCCTTCACATATGTACCCAAAATATTCATTTTCCTCTACATTGTTTCATGTATAAACTTGTTGAAGTATAAGCTCACCACAGCTTGAATTTTTAGTTACCTCAGTGTATTGGGGGGAAGTGATCCCTTCATGAAATTTGTATTTTCCAAAGTCAGAATACTCTCAAGAATATAACTGTGATGGCAGGAGGATTATATATGTGTAAATAAAAATATACATTGTGACCCAGGCGACAGAGACATGGAGTCAGGAAGTTACATATTTGTGAATTTTGAAAAGTCATGGAGAAATAAAAGGAGAAAAATGTGTGGGAGGTTTTATAATATGTATCTCTGATGAAGCAAAAGGCAAGTCCAAGTAGACACCGTGCCTCCTATCAAATGCCTCTACTTCTAGTCCTCTGGAGTATTTTTATCGATGTTATGATAAGGAGTCAGAGTCCAGTAAGTTATGGGTTAGTGTCAGAGATTCGATATTTCAAATGGCAAAACGGAAAATGGGTCTAATATACATGCGAACATGTGCCACATAAAAATCTTCCACTGTCATCCACCACAATGCCTTGACAATACTATCACCCCAAATAACACACGATGAGAGGAGAAGAAGAAAAAAATCTGTGAATACATATCTGGATTAGAAATTCTGAGGCGCTCACAAACTTGGGTGTGGCAGAAGAGATCCCAAAAGTAGGGGGCAGGGTAAACAAACCACAAACATGGAACATTGCTGGCCTAATGACTTCTTGACTATCTGCCTCTGACATTTGTGCACTAGAAATATAGCTTTGTGCTTTAGCTTCCTTTGCAGTGAGACCATGAAAGCTTGGTCTCAGTCTATGTGAACAGGAGGACATGGTTTTATATTTTCCAATACCAGCAGGAGGCAGCAGAGCTGAATCCTCTCTTTGTAGGGTAACTGTGGCCATGGGCTATGAATGTCTCCCTGGGTGGATTGTGAAGCCTTTGGCTCACCCTCCAGTTTTAATGGCATTTCTTGCAGCTTCTCTGGAAATTTGGTGGGTGTTTTTTTTTTTGAAATACATAAAGGTCAACTGGGGCACGGTGCAGGAGGGAGCTCTGTCACGTGGGGTGGTTCAGGGTCTGAAGGAAAAAACACAAACTGGGCTGCTACCCAGTATATCTTTCCCCCTTGAGCATAGCAACTTGATTCTGAGCATCACACCAAATCCTCTCCCCACAACAACATGCCTTTATATTTTAGGGTCTGCTGGCTGCACCTTGTCAGTCACATGTCATTCGAAGAAATGACAGGAGCACAGGGGCCCACCACTGATGTTGGTCACACATCTGCACTTCATTGCTCCAGGCCGAGTTCCCTGCTGGCTCCTACTCACTGGCATCTCGGTTCTTCACCATGGTCAGGAATTCCACTCAGTCAAAAATGGCACTCCCTGGTTCAGTCATGATGAGCAACAGGAGATCTAAAGGTTCTCCAGGGATTTCTGGTCATGGGATTCTCAAACACATCACACTATTGCCCTAGCCATATTTCAGGAATGAAGAAGTTGGCACTGTGGGTTTTGATTCATTCAGGAGCCATTACCTGTTGAGGAATCTCCTTTCAGTAGAAGCTCTGGAGATTGCATGCAGGCAAAGCTTTTCAAGGAGTGGCGAAAGGTCCCAGGAATCCAGGCCCATTGGGGTCTCAAATATGAGGTTCATGTGAGTTTTGGCTCTCAACTAGAGCTGAAAAGGCTTTAACAGCAAAATCATGTGAAATCCTGGCTGAGATTTCCAGTGCTGTGGAGAAAGCCACCCTCAGCGTAGATCTCAGTTTCCAAAGGCTCCTCTAATGCCTGGCCTTGGAAAATCCCAACACAATTCATGGCAAGAGTTCTCTGAGATCAGTTCCAGAACTCAGTGTCTAATGGCATCACACCAGAGTTCAAGCTGTAGTTGACCCAGTCATCTTTTCCAACCGCCACACAAAAGACCACTATTCTAACAAAAACGCTCCTACATGGCCCTTGTCTTCTTCCATACAGACACTCATCATAACATTCTGGCTGGGGGTTTGCATAGGGGAAGCCGTCTTAGATGGTGTGCCGAGTAAGCTCTCATGCCTACCATATGCCAAATGTCATGGTGGCCTGGACACCCTTCCTGAGAAACAGGATATATAAAATGGGCCTCTACTTCATACTGCTCTGCTTCTCAAATTCGAGGCCTCCTGCCTGCCAGGGGTAGATTCTTTATGCGTACTGGACTCATGAAAAAACCCAAACACCTGTGTGCTAGTTCCTGGAGCACTTGCAACAACTCATTTGACCCAGAGGATCCCTGTTCTGACTTCATAGTGGTCAGGAGCCTGACCAGAGGAAGGCAAGAGACTTCATCCAATATTACACTTCTTTTTCATTCTTTTAGATTTGGATGGACACATGGGATTTTTCTTGAGTTCTTTTGGGTGCCTAGAATGTAATTCACAGCCACACACAGGGCCAAGAGTCTGATTCAGACACAGCTTTTACAAAGCACTTTACCTAAAAGGCAGAGATTAGGCCTCCTCATTTCCATTGGAAACTGTTTTCTGAAGGATTCCCAAAATAGTGCCTGAAGGCAAACACCTCCCTGGCTTAGAGGGGAACAGAACAATAGGGAGGAAAGAAGCCTGGAGAAATACTTTTCTTTAATTGAACACTGTGGCACTGACAGCTCCTAATCATGCAACTTGGGTGGCTATCTATCCAAGCAGGGATTCTCCAGAGGGATCCTTACCAGTCACGCTAATTTTTGACTTTTCTGAGATGCTTGGCATTCCCTTCAGCAATCCAGTCCATGGTCATGTCACAAAGCTTGATGGTGGTACACATCTTGGACACAAAACCACGAACCCCTTCAGAGAGCGGCCGAAATTCAGGAAGAATACAGGAACTTAGGATCTTGGTAGGTGTTGCCCATCTGCAAGGCAAGCAGCAGTCCATTCATAAATTGGCCATGAGGAGTCCTGCAAAGATTTCCACTACACAGGATACATTCACGGCTGCATTCTTCTCTCTACTCACTTTAACCACAAACCCAGTGGGATCCACTGACATAGAAAGACTCACTAGTTAACAGTCCATTTTAAACCAACAACAACAACAACAACAACAAAACGGTTTTCATTCATGCTCTCAGAACATGAGACAAAAGTACAAATTGAAAAACACACCCACTAAGACACACAAACCACCCCTGTATTTGGTCTGCATCTATCCACTCTGTCCTCTGACTGGTGGGTGAGAATATCTTCCTTAGCAGTGGCCTGCCCTGTCTCAGCTCTGGTCTCCTTGTCCATCTGTGTGTAGTTGTCAGGAGCCAGCAATGAGCCAATACTTCTCTCTCAGGAAAAACCCCTGTCCAGACCATTCAAGGCATTTTGCTATCCACACATCACTAGGTGCCAAGAAAGAATGACTCTGGCCTTGGTACAGAGAAACAAGTGAGCCCACTGGGACTGGAACTGCTTGTGGGTGCCTCGCCTCCTGGATCCCAAGTTCAGAGAGTTCCATCACTAAGGAAGTGAGGTGAGGTCACTTCCTTCAGGAAGTGAATGAGGTCACTGCCTTGACAACCACTTTGTCCTAACAGTAGTTTCTAAGGGTCCCATGAGATGGAGGCTGCCCCACCTTCCTGGGACATTTTCCCAAGACATAAAGTTCTATATACCCTAGGAGCCCGGATTCAGCAACCCACACAGGCCTGATTGTGTCCATCTTCTCTGCATTGAGAAGAGGGTGGCTGATTCAGCCACATCTCTTCATCTTGACTGGGTTTTTGGCCATGGAAGATGACTTTAGACCTCACAGGTCCTACCTAGCTGCCTACATTTGCTCCACGGATTATTTCTGCATCTACCTTTGAGCTTCTCAGCAGCTGTAGGATTCCCTACATTCCTACACGGCAAGATCAACTCAGGACCTGCTGTTATGTGAAAATAGACAAAGGGAACAGGGTATGGTTAAGGACATATCAGGTTCTATTTTGGGTAGGAGTCATTCTGCTGGATGAATACGGGTATTGGGAACTGGGATATTTATAGAATGTAAGGAGAAATGTGAGTATGAAAATAGAAAACTAGGTAAGATCTGAAGCACACAAGGGTGTGGGGCCCTTGACTTGCACACATAGTTGTGATTTATGTTCTGCAGAGGTGAATCCTCTCAATCCATATACAATGGCATAAGATCTTGTTCCTGGGAATACTGAATGTAAAACAGATCTTCCAGTGAAATTGAGATACTAGGCAGATTCCAGTGTAGGGAAAGGAAGAAGTGTGAGTTTAGCATTTGGACAAAAGGCCCATTTTGCAATGGAATGAAGTTCTATTAGAGTGTAAATGGGAATGTCAGCACACATGAAGAGTCAGTCACAACAAGGCACTTGGGGAAATAGATATCAATAGTGATGTTAGGAGATCTGGAATGTACAAAATGAGTGACAAGATCAGGGATATTTTGAACAGGGGGGTGATTGAATTAACCTATGTTAAAAAGAAACAAGTGTATACACACCATAGGATTGAAATTTGAAAAGAGTAGGAAACACAGATATAGATGATTTTAGTAATCCATGCTCTCATTAAAATGAGGCTTTTGTACAAGAATAAGATAAGTGTGAATTTTGCATTTTGTGTCCAGAAGATGATGTGATGAAAGGAATACATGGAGCAGGGGACAGGCGTATTTCTTCCACTATTTCTGGGAGCATGTTTTTGAAACCCTATGATTTAGGGTTTGGGGATAAAAATAGGTGGACCTGGGTCTACGTCTATAAAGATGATGCATGAATAGACCATATGGTGAAAAAAAGAACTATAACAGGTTACTATTTTGAATAATGGATTGAATTGATATTTCAATAAATAGATGAAATCTGGTATTCACATGCAAATATTCAATCCCAGTAGGCATACATCTATTGGTAATATTAGGGTTACTAATTATACCAAACTGGGTTTGAGTTTTGCTTCGAAAATGATGATGGAATTCAAAAGTAATGTGTTTTAAAAGAAATCTCATGAAAAAGCAAGTAAAGATCCATAGAGAAATCCATGGGTTCTGATACCGGGAGTGAAGTGAATCATATGCATATCAATTTGTGAATATTGGATGCAATGATACATCCTATGATTTATCATTTTTGAAGAAATAGGAATTTAACAATTTTGAATGAAAATTTACTTCAAAATACACATCATGTTTCATATGAATATTCTTTCATTGATGTTCAACTGGGTCACTTACTGTAGAAATATTAGGGTTCGTACTCAATCTTCACTCAAGTTCATTTTGAGTATTCAGAAATGAATATGTAGAGCAAGAAAATGAATATGTCTGAGAAATATCTTGTGAAAAGTTGATTTAAATCAACACAGATGGACATGAAAGAATCAAGGTAGTATAAGTATATGACACATGTATTTCATGTTTGCAAATCCATAGTATATATTTAATATATTAAAATGTAAGTTACCTATGCCAATCAAAATTACTAAGGGGATATATGTCCTTCACATATGTACCCAAAATATTCATTTTCCTCTACATTGTTTCATGTATAAACTTGTTGAAGTATAAGCTCACCACAGCTTGAATTTTTAGTTACCTCAGTGTATTGGGGGGAAGTGATCCCTTCATGAAATTTGTATTTTCCAAAGTCAGAATACTCTCAAGAATATAACTGTGATGGCAGGAGGATTATATATGTGTATATAAAAATATACATTGTGACCCAGGCGACAGAGACAGGGAGTCAGGAAGTTACATATTTGTGAATTTTGAAAAGTCATGGAGAAATAAAAGGAGAAAAATGTGTGGGAGTTTTTATAATATGTATCTCTGATGAAGCAAAAGGCAAGTCCAAGTAGACACCGTGCCTCCTATCAAATGCCTCTACTTCTAGTCCTCTGGAGTATTTTTATCGATGTTATGATAAGGAGTCAGAGTCCAGTAAGTTATGGGTTAGTGTCAGAGATTCGATATTTCAAATGGCAAAACGGAAAATGGGTCTAATATACATGCGAACATGTGCCACATAAAAATCTTCCACTGTCATCCACCACAATGCCTTGACAATACTATCACCCCAAATAACACACGATGAGAGGAGAAGAAGAAAAAAATCTGTGAATACATATCTGGATTAGAAATTCTGAGGAGCTCACAATCTTGGGTGTGGAAGAAGAGATCCCAAAAGTAGGGGGCAGGGTAAACAAACCACAAACATGGAACATTGCTGGCCTAATGACTTCTTGACTATCTGCCTCTGACATTTGTGCACTAGAAATATAGCTTTGTGCTTTAGCTTCCTTTGCAGTGAGACCATGAAAGCTTGGTCTCAGTCTATGTGAACAGGAGGACATGGTTTTATATTTTCCAATACCAGCAGGAGGCAGCAGAGCTGAATCCTCTCTTTGTAGGGTAACTGTGGCCATGGGCTATGAATGTCTCCCTGGGTGGATTGTGAAGCCTTTGGCTCACCCTCCAGTTTTAATGGCATTTCTTGCAGCTTCTCTGGAAATTTGGTGGGTGTTTTTTTTTTTGAAATACATAAAGGTCAACTGGGGCACGGTGCAGGAGGGAGCTCTGTCACGTGGGGTGGTTCAGGGTCTGAAGGAAAAAACACAAACTGGGCTGCTACCCAGTATATCTTTCCCCCTTGAGCATAGCAACTTGATTCTGAGCATCACACCAAATCCTCTCCCCACAACAACATGCCTTTATATTTTAGGGTCTGCTGGCTGCACCTTGTCAGTCACATGTCATTCGAAGAAATGACAGGAGCACAGGGGCCCACCACTGATGTTGGTCACACATCTGCACTTCATTGCTCCAGGCCGAGTTCCCTGCTGGCTCCTACTCACTGGCATCTCGGTTCTTCACCATGGTCAGGAATTCCACTCAGTCAAAAATGGCACTCCCTGGTTCAGTCATGATGAGCAACAGGAGATCTAAAGGTTCTCCAGGGATTTCTGGTCATGGGATTCTCAAACACATCACACTATTGCCCTAGCCATATTTCAGGAATGAAGAAGTTGGCACTGTGGGTTTTGATTCATTCAGGAGCCATTACCTGTTGAGGAATCTCCTTTCAGTAGAAGCTCTGGAGATTGCATGCAGGCAAAGCTTTTCAAGGAGTGGCGAAAGGTCCCAGGAATCCAGGCCCATTGGGGTCTCAAATATGAGGTTCATGTGAGTTTTGGCTCTCAACTAGAGCTGAAAAGGCTTTAACAGCAAAATCATGTGAAATCCTGGCTGAGATTTCCAGTGCTGTGGAGAAAGCCACCCTCAGCGTAGATCTCAGTTTCCAAAGGCTCCTCTAATGCCTGGCCTTGGAAAATCCCAACACAATTCATGGCAAGAGTTCTCTGAGATCAGTTCCAGAACTCAGTGTCTAATGGCATCACACCAGAGTTCAAGCTGTAGTTGACCCAGTCATCTTTTCCAACCGCCACACAAAAGACCACTATTCTAACAAAAACGCTCCTACATGGCCCTTGTCTTCTTCCATACAGACACTCATCATAACATTCTGGCTGGGGGTTTGCATAGGGGAAGCCGTCTTAGATGGTGTGCCGAGTAAGCTCTCATGCCTACCATATGCCAAATGTCATGGTGGCCTGGACACCCTTCCTGAGAAACAGGATATATAAAATGGGCCTCTACTTCATACTGCTCTGCTTCTCAAATTCGAGGCCTCCTGCCTGCCAGGGGTAGATTCTTTATGCGTACTGGACTCATGAAAAAACCCAAACACCTGTGTGCTAGTTCCTGGAGCACTTGCAACAACTCATTTGACCCAGAGGATCCCTGTTCTGACTTCATAGTGGTCAGGAGCCTGACCAGAGGAAGGCAAGAGACTTCATCCAATATTACACTTCTTTTTCATTCTTTTAGATTTGGATGGACACATGGGATTTTTCTTGAGTTCTTTTGGGTGCCTAGAATGTAATTCACAGCCACACACAGGGCCAAGAGTCTGATTCAGACACAGCTTTTACAAAGCACTTTACCTAAAAGGCAGAGATTAGGCCTCCTCATTTCCATTGGAAACTGTTTTCTGAAGGATTCCCAAAATAGTGCCTGAAGGCAAACACCTCCCTGGCTTAGAGGGGAACAGAACAATAGGGAGGAAAGAAGCCTGGAGAAATACTTTTCTTTAATTGAACACTGTGGCACTGACAGCTCCTAATCATGCAACTTGGGTGGCTATCTATCCAAGCAGGGATTCTCCAGAGGGATCCTTACCAGTCACGCTAATTTTTGACTTTTCTGAGATGCTTGGCATTCCCTTCAGCAATCCAGTCCATGGTCATGTCACAAAGCTTGATGGTGGTACACATCTTGGACACAAAACCACGAACCCCTTCAGAGAGCGGCCGAAATTCAGGAAGAATACAGGAACTTAGGATCTTGGTAGGTGTTGCCCATCTGCAAGGCAAGCAGCAGTCCATTCATAAATTGGCCATGAGGAGTCCTGCAAAGATTTCCACTACACAGGATACATTCACGGCTGCATTCTTCTCTCTACTCACTTTAACCACAAACCCAGTGGGATCCACTGACATAGAAAGACTCACTAGTTAACAGTCCATTTTAAACCAACAACAACAACAACAACAACAAAACGGTTTTCATTCATGCTCTCAGAACATGAGACAAAAGTACAAATTGAAAAACACACCCACTAAGACACACAAACCACCCCTGTATTTGGTCTGCATCTATCCACTCTGTCCTCTGACTGGTGGGTGAGAATATCTTCCTTAGCAGTGGCCTGCCCTGTCTCAGCTCTGGTCTCCTTGTCCATCTGTGTGTAGTTGTCAGGAGCCAGCAATGAGCCAATACTTCTCTCTCAGGAAAAACCCCTGTCCAGACCATTCAAGGCATTTTGCTATCCACACATCACTAGGTGCCAAGAAAGAATGACTCTGGCCTTGGTACAGAGAAACAAGTGAGCCCACTGGGACTGGAACTGCTTGTGGGTGCCTCGCCTCCTGGATCCCAAGTTCAGAGAGTTCCATCACTAAGGAAGTGAGGTGAGGTCACTTCCTTCAGGAAGTGAATGAGGTCACTGCCTTGACAACCACTTTGTCCTAACAGTAGTTTCTAAGGGTCCCATGAGATGGAGGCTGCCCCACCTTCCTGGGACATTTTCCCAAGACATAAAGTTCTATATACCCTAGGAGCCCGGATTCAGCAACCCACACAGGCCTGATTGTGTCCATCTTCTCTGCATTGAGAAGAGGGTGGCTGATTCAGCCACATCTCTTCATCTTGACTGGGTTTTTGGCCATGGAAGATGACTTTAGACCTCACAGGTCCTACCTAGCTGCCTACATTTGCTCCACGGATTATTTCTGCATCTACCTTTGAGCTTCTCAGCAGCTGTAGGATTCCCTACATTCCTACACGGCAAGATCAACTCAGGACCTGCTGTTATGTGAAAATAGACAAAGGGAACAGGGTATGGTTAAGGACATATCAGGTTCTATTTTGGGTAGGAGTCATTCTGCTGGATGAATACGGGTATTGGGAACTGGGATATTTATAGAATGTAAGGAGAAATGTGAGTATGAAAATAGAAAACTAGGTAAGATCTGAAGCACACAAGGGTGTGGGGCCCTTGACTTGCACACATAGTTGTGATTTATGTTCTGCAGAGGTGAATCCTCTCAATCCATATACAATGGCATAAGATCTTGTTCCTGGGAATACTGAATGTAAAACAGATCTTCCAGTGAAATTGAGATACTAGGCAGATTCCAGTGTAGGGAAAGGAAGAAGTGTGAGTTTAGCATTTGGACAAAAGGCCCATTTTGCAATGGAATGAAGTTCTATTAGAGTGTAAATGGGAATGTCAGCACACATGAAGAGTCAGTCACAACAAGGCACTTGGGGAAATAGATATCAATAGTGATGTTAGGAGATCTGGAATGTACAAAATGAGTGACAAGATCAGGGATATTTTGAACAGGGGGGTGATTGAATTAACCTATGTTAAAAAGAAACAAGTGTATACACACCATAGGATTGAAATTTGAAAAGAGTAGGAAACACAGATATAGATGATTTTAGTAATCCATGCTCTCATTAAAATGAGGCTTTTGTACAAGAATAAGATAAGTGTGAATTTTGCATTTTGTGTCCAGAAGATGATGTGATGAAAGGAATACATGGAGCAGGGGACAGGCGTATTTCTTCCACTATTTCTGGGAGCATGTTTTTGAAACCCTATGATTTAGGGTTTGGGGATAAAAATAGGTGGACCTGGGTCTACGTCTATAAAGATGATGCATGAATAGACCATATGGTGAAAAAAAGAACTATAACAGGTTACTATTTTGAATAATGGATTGAATTGATATTTCAATAAATAGATGAAATCTGGTATTCACATGCAAATATTCAATCCCAGTAGGCATACATCTATTGGTAATATTAGGGTTACTAATTATACCAAACTGGGTTTGAGTTTTGCTTCGAAAATGATGATGGAATTCAAAAGTAATGTGTTTTAAAAGAAATCTCATGAAAAAGCAAGTAAAGATCCATAGAGAAATCCATGGGTTCTGATACCGGGAGTGAAGTGAATCATATGCATATCAATTTGTGAATATTGGATGCAATGATACATCCTATGATTTATCATTTTTGAAGAAATAGGAATTTAACAATTTTGAATGAAAATTTACTTCAAAATACACATCATGTTTCATATGAATATTCTTTCATTGATGTTCAACTGGGTCACTTACTGTAGAAATATTAGGGTTCGTACTCAATCTTCACTCAAGTTCATTTTGAGTATTCAGAAATGAATATGTAGAGCAAGAAAATGAATATGTCTGAGAAATATCTTGTGAAAAGTTGATTTAAATCAACACAGATGGACATGAAAGAATCAAGGTAGTATAAGTATATGACACATGTATTTCATGTTTGCAAATCCATAGTATATATTTAATATATTAAAATGTAAGTTACCTATGCCAATCAAAATTACTAAGGGGATATATGTCCTTCACATATGTACCCAAAATATTCATTTTCCTCTACATTGTTTCATGTATAAACTTGTTGAAGTATAAGCTCACCACAGCTTGAATTTTTAGTTACCTCAGTGTATTGGGGGGAAGTGATCCCTTCATGAAATTTGTATTTTCCAAAGTCAGAATACTCTCAAGAATATAACTGTGATGGCAGGAGGATTATATATGTGTATATAAAAATATACATTGTGACCCAGGCGACAGAGACAGGGAGTCAGGAAGTTACATATTTGTGAATTTTGAAAAGTCATGGAGAAATAAAAGGAGAAAAATGTGTGGGAGTTTTTATAATATGTATCTCTGATGAAGCAAAAGGCAAGTCCAAGTAGACACCGTGCCTCCTATCAAATGCCTCTACTTCTAGTCCTCTGGAGTATTTTTATCGATGTTATGATAAGGAGTCAGAGTCCAGTAAGTTATGGGTTAGTGTCAGAGATTCGATATTTCAAATGGCAAAACGGAAAATGGGTCTAATATACATGCGAACATGTGCCACATAAAAATCTTCCACTGTCATCCACCACAATGCCTTGACAATACTATCACCCCAAATAACACACGATGAGAGGAGAAGAAGAAAAAAATCTGTGAATACATATCTGGATTAGAAATTCTGAGGCGCTCACAAACTTGGGTGTGGCAGAAGAGATCCCAAAAGTAGGGGGCAGGGTAAACAAACCACAAACATGGAACATTGCTGGCCTAATGACTTCTTGACTATCTGCCTCTGACATTTGTGCACTAGAAATATAGCTTTGTGCTTTAGCTTCCTTTGCAGTGAGACCATGAAAGCTTGGTCTCAGTCTATGGGAACAGGAGGACATGGTTTTATATTTTCCAATACCAGCAGGAGGCAGCAGAGCTGAATCCTCTCTTTGTAGGGTAACTGTGGCCATGGGCTATGAATGTCTCCCTGGGTGGATTGTGAAGCCTTTGGCTCACCCTCCAGTTTTAATGGCATTTCTTGCAGCTTCTCTGGAAATTTGGTGGGTGTTTTTTTTTTGAAATACATAAAGGTCAACTGGGGCACGGTGCAGGAGGGAGCTTTGTCACGTGGGGTGGTTCAGGGTCTGAAGGAAAAAACACAAACTGGGCTGCTACCCAGTATATCTTTCCCCCTTGAGCATAGCAACTTGATTCTGAGCATCACACCAAATCCTCTCCCCACAACAACATGCCTTTATATTTTAGGGTCTGCTGGCTGCACCTTGTCAGTCACATGTCATTCAAAGAAATGACAGGAGCACAGGGGCCCACCACTGATGTTGGTCACACATCTGCACTTCATTGCTCCAGGCCCAGTTCCCTGCTGGCTCCTACTCACTGGCATCTCGGTTCTTCACCATGGTCAGGAATTCCACTCAGTCAAAAATGGCACTCCCTGGTTCAGTCATGATGAGCAACAGGAGATCTAAAGGTTCTCCAGGGATTTCTGGTCATGGGATTCTCAAACACTTCACGCTATTGCCCTAGCCATATTTCAGGAATGAAGAAGTTGGCACTGTGGGTTTTGATTCATTCAGGAGCCATTACCTGTTGAGGAATCTCCTTTCAGTAGAAGCTCTGGAGATTGCATGCAGGCAAAGCTTTTCAAGGAGTGGCGAAAGGTCCCAGGAATCCAGGCCCATTGGGGTCTCAAATATGAGGTTCATGTGAGTTTTGGCTCTCAACTAGAGCTGAAAAGGCTTTAACAGCAAAATCATGTGAAATCCTGGCTGAGATTTCCAGTGCTGTGGAGAAAGCCACCCTCAGCGTAGATCTCAGTTTCCAAAGGCTCCTCTAATGCCTGGCCTTGGAAAATCCCAACACAATTCATGGCAAGAGTTCTCTGAGATCAGTTCCAGAACTCAGTCTCTAATGGCATCACACCAGAGTTCAAGCTGTAGTTGACCCAGTCATCTTTTCCAACCGCCACACAAAAGACCACTATTCTAACAAAAACGCTCCTACATGGCCCTTGTCTTCTTCCATACAGACACTCATCATAACATTCTGGCTGGGGGTTTGCATAGGGGAAGCCGTCTTAGATGGTGTGCCGAGTAAGCTCTCATGCCTACCATATGCCAAATGTCATGGTGGCCTGGACACCCTTCCTGAGAAACAGGATATATAAAATGGGCCTCTACTTCATACTGCTCTGCTTCTCAAATTCGAGGCCTCCTGCCTGCCAGGGGTAGATTCTTTATGCGTACTGGACTCATGAAAAAACCCAAACACCTGTGTGCTAGTTCCTGGAGCACTTGCAACAACTCATTTGACCCACAGGATCCCTGTTCTGACTTCATAGTGGTCAGGAGCCTGACCAGAGGAAGGCAAGAGACTTCATCCAATATTACACTTCTTTTTCATTCTTTTAGATTTGGATGGACACATGGGATTTTTCTTGAGTTCTTTTGGGTGCCTAGAATGTAATTCACAGCCACACACAGGGCCAAGAGTCTGATTCAGACACAGCTTTTACAAAGCACTTTACCTAAAAGGCAGAGATTAGGCCTCCTCATTTCCATTGGAAACTGTTTTCTGAAGGATTCCCAAAATAGTGCCTGAAGGCAAACACCTCCCTGACTTAGAGGGGAACAGAACAATAGGGAGGAAAGAAGCCTGGAGAAAAACTTTTCTTTAATTGAACACTGTGGCACTGACAGCTCCTAATCATGCAACTTGGGTGGCTATCTATCCAAGCAGGGATTCTCCAGAGGGATCCTTACCAGTCACGCTAATTTTTGACTTTTCTGAGATGCTTGGCATTCCCTTCAGCAATCCAGTCCATGGTCATGTCACAAAGCTTGATGGTGGTACACATCTTGGACACAAAACCACGAACCCCTTCAGAGAGCGGCCGAAATTCAGGAAGAATACAGGAACTTAGGATCTTGGTAGGTGTTGCCCATCTGCAAGGCAAGCAGCAGTCCATTCATAAATTGGCCATGAGGAGTCCTGCAAAGATTTCCACTACACAGGATACATTCACGGCTGCATTCTTCTCTCTACTCACTTTAACCACAAACCCAGTGGGATCCACTGACATAGAAAGACTCACTAGTTAACAGTCCATTTTAAACCAACAACAACAACAACAACAAAACGGTTTTCATTCATGCTCTCAGAACATGAGACAAAAGTACAAATTGAAAAACACACCCACTAAGACACACAAACCACCCCTGTATTTGGTCTGCATCTATCCACTCTGTCCTCTGACTGGTGGGTGAGAATATCTTCCTTAGTAGTGGCCTGCCCTGTCTCAGCTCTGGTCTCCTTGTCCATCTGTGTGTAGTTGTCAGGAGCCAGCAATGAGCCAATACTTCTCTCTCAGGAAAAACCCCTGTCCAGACCATTCAAGGCATTTTGCTATCCACACATCACTAGGTGCCAAGAAAGAATGACTCTGGCCTTGGTACAGAGAAGTGAGCCCACTGGGACTGGAACTGCTTGTGGGTGCCTCGCCTCCTGGATCCCAAGTTCAGAGAGTTCCATCACTAAGGAAGTGAGGTGAGGTCACTTCCTTCAGGAAGTGAATGAGGTCACTGCCTTGACAACCACTTTGTCCTAACAGTAGTTTCTAAGGGTCCCATGAGATGGAGGCTGCCCCACCTTCCTGGGACATTTTCCCAAGACATAAAGTTCTATATACCCTAGGAGCCCGGATTCAGCAACCCACACAGGCCTGATTGTGTCCATCTTCTCTGCATTGAGAAGAGGGTGGCTGATTCAGCCACATCTCTTCATCTTGACTGGGTTTTTGGCCATGGAAGATGACTTTAGACCTCACAGGTCCTACCTAGCTGCCTACATTTGCTCCACGGATTATTTCTGCATCTACCTTTGAGCTTCTCAGCAGCTGTAGGATTCCCTACATTCCTACACGGCAAGATCAACTCAGGACCTGCTGTTATGTGAAAATAGACAAAGGGAACAGGGTATGGTTAAGGACATATCAGGTTCTATTTTGGGTAGGAGTCATTCTGCTGGATGAATACGGGTATTGGGAACTGGGATATTTATAGAATGTAAGGAGAAATGTGAGTATGAAAATAGAAAACTAGGTAAGATCTGAAGCACACAAGGGTGTTGGGCCCTTGACTTGCACACATAGTTGTGATTTATGTTCTGCAGAGGTGAATCCTCTCAATCCATATACAATGGCATAAGATCTTGTTCCTGGGACTACTGAATGTAAAACAGATCTTCCAGTGAAATTGAGATACTAGGCAGATTCCAGTGTAGGGAAAGGAAGAAGTGTGAGTTTAGCATTTGGACAAAAGGCCCATTTTGCAATGGAATGAAGTTCTATTAGAGTGTAAATGGGAATGTCAGCACACATGAAGAGTCAGTCACAACAAGGCACTTGGGGAAATACATATCAATAGTGATGTTAGGAGATCTGGAATGTACAAAATGAGTGACAAGATCAGGGATATTTTGAACAGGGGGGTGATTGAATTAACCTATGTTAAAAAGAAACAAGTGTATACACACCATAGGATTGAAATTTGAAAAGAGTAGGAAACACAGATATAGATGATTTTAGTAATCCATGCTCTCATTAAAATGAGGCTTTTGTACAAGAAAAAGATAAGTGTGAATTTTGCATTTTGTGTCCAGAAGATGATGTGATGAAAGGAATACATGGAGCAGGGGACATGCGTATTTCTTCCACTATTTCTGGGAGCATGTTTTTGAAACCCTATGATTTAGGGTTTGGGGATAAAAATAGGTGGACCTGGGTCTACGTATATAAAGATGATGCATGAATAGACCATATGGTGAAAAAAAGAACTATAACAGGTTACTATTTTGAATAATGGATTGAATTGATATTTCAATAAATAGATGAAATCTGGTATTCACATACAAATATTCAATCCCAGTAGGCATACATCTATTGGTAATATTAGGGTTACTAATTATACCAAACTGGGTTTGAGTTTTGCTTCGAAAATGATGATGGAATTCAAAAGTAATGTGTTTTCAAAGAAATCTCATGAAAAAGCAAGTAAAGATCCATAGAGAAATCCATGGGTTCTGATACCGGGAGTGAAGTGAATCATATGCATATCAATTTGTGAATATTGGATGCAATGATACATCCTATGATTTATCATTTTTGAAGAAATAGGAATTTAACAATTTTGAATGAAAATTTACTTCAAAATACACATCATGTTTCATATGAATATTCTTTCATTGATGTTCAACTGGGTCACTTACTGTAGAAATATTAGGGTTCGTACTCAATCTTCACTCAAGTTCATTTTGAGTATTCAGAAATGAATATGTAGAGCAAGAAAATGAATATGTCTGAGAAATATCTTGTGAAAAGTTGATTTAAATCAACACAGATGGACATGAAAGAATCAAGGTAGTATAAGTATATGACACATGTATTCCATGTTTGCAAATCCATAGTATATATTTAATATATTAAAATGTAAGGTACCTATGCCAATCAAAATTCCTAAGGGGATATATGTCCTTCACATATGTACCCAAAATATTCATTTTCCTCTACATTGTTTCATGTATAAACTTGTTGAAATATAAGCTCACCACAGCTTGAATTTTTAGTTACCTCAGTGTATTGGGGGGAAGTGATCCCTTCATGAAATTTGTATTTTCCAAATTCAGAATACTCTCAAGAATATAACTGTGTTGGCAGGAGGATTATATATGTGTATATAAAAATATACATTGTGACCCAGGCGACAGAGACAGGGAGTCAGGAAGTTACATATTTGTGAATTTTGAAAAGTCATGGAGAAATAAAAGGAGAAAAATGTGTGGGAGGTTTTATAATATGTATCTCTGATGAAGCAAAAGGCAAGTCCAAGTAGACACCGTGCCTCCTATCAAATGCCTCTACTTCTAGTCCTCTGGAGTATTTTTATCGATGTTATGATAAGGAGTCAGAGTCCAGTAAGTTATGGGTTAGTGTCAGAGATTCGATATTTCAAATGGCAAAACGGAAAATGGGTCTAATATACATGCGAACATGTGCCACATAAAAATCTTCCACTGTCATCCACCACAATGCCTTGACAATACTATCACCCCAAATAACACACGATGAGAGGAGAAGAAGAAAAAAATCTGTGAATACGTATCTGGATTAGAAATTCTGAGGAGCTCACAAACTTGGGTGTGGCAGAAGAGATCCCAAAAGTAGGGGGCAGGGTAAACAAACCACAAACATGGAACATTGCTGGCCTAATGACTTCTTGACTATCTGCCTCTGACATTTGTGCACTAGAAATATAGCTTTGTGCTTTAGCTTCCTTTGCAGTGAGACCATGAAAGCTTGGTCTCAGTCTATGTGAACAGGAGGACATGGTTTTATATTTTCCAATACCAGCAGGAGGCAGCAGAGCTGAATCCTCTCTTTGTAGGGTAACTGTGGCCATGGGGTATGAATGTCTCCCTGGGTGGATTGTGAAGCCTTTGGCTCACCCTCCAGTTTTAATGGCATTTCTTGCAGCTTCTCTGGAAATTTGGTGGGTGTTTTTTTTTTGAAATACATAAAGGTCAACTGGGGCACGGTGCAGGAGGGAGCTCTGTCACGTGGGGTGGTTCAGGGTCTGAAGGAAAAAACACAAACTGGGCTGCTACCCAGTATATCTTTCCCCCTTGAGCATAGCAAGTTGATTCTGAGCATCACACCAAATCCTCTCCCCACAACAACATGCCTTTATATTTTAGGGTCTGCTGGCTGCACCTTGTCAGTCACATGTCATTCGAAGAAATGACAGGAGCACAGGGGCCCACCACTGATGTTGGTCACACATCTGCACTTCATTGCTCCAGGCCCAGTTCCCTGCTGGCTCCTACTCACTGGCATCTCGGTTCTTCACCATGGTCAGGAATTCCACTCAGTCAAAAATGGCACTCCCTGGTTCAGTCATGATGAGCAACAGGAGATCTAAAGGTTCTCCAGGGATTTCTGGTCATGGGATTCTCAAACACTTCACGCTATTGCCCTAGCCATATTTCAGGAATGAAGAAGTTGGCACTGTGGGTTTTGATTCATTCAGGAGCCATTACCTGTTGAGGAATCTCCTTTCAGTAGAAGCTCTGGAGATTGCATGCAGGCAAAGCTTTTCAAGGAGTGGCGAAAGGTCCCAGGAATCCAGGCCCATTGGGGTCTCAAATATGAGGTTCATGTGAGTTTTGGCTCTCAACTAGAGCTGAAAAGGCTTTAACAGCAAAATCATGTGAAATCCTGGCTGAGATTTCCAGTGCTGTGGAGAAAGCCACCCTCAGCGTAGATCTCAGTTTCCAAAGGCTCCTCTAATGCCTGGCCTTGGAAAATCCCAACACAATTCATGGCAAGAGTTCTCTGAGATCAGTTCCAGAACTCAGTCTCTAATGGCATCACACCAGAGTTCAAGCTGTAGTTGACCCAGTCATCTTTTCCAACCGCCACACAAAAGACCACTATTCTAACAAAAACGCTCCTACATGGCCCTTGTCTTCTTCCATACAGACACTCATCATAACATTCTGGCTGGGGGTTTGCATAGGGGAAGCCGTCTTAGATGGTGTGCCGAGTAAGCTCTCATGCCTACCATATGCCAAATGTCATGGTGGCCTGGACACCCTTCCTGAGAAACAGGATATATAAAATGGGCCTCTACTTCATACTGCTCTGCTTCTCAAATTCGAGGCCTCCTGCCTGCCAGGGGTAGATTCTTTATGCATACTGGACTCATGAAAAAACCCAAACACCTGTGTGCTAGTTCCTGGAGCACTTGCAACAACTCATTTGACCCAGAGGATCCCTGTTCTGACTTCATAGTGGTCAGGAGCCTGACCAGAGGAAGGCAAGAGACTTCATCCAATATTACACTTCTTTTTCATTCTTTTAGATTTGGATGGACACATGGGATTTTTCTTGAGTTCTTTTGGGTGCCTAGAATGTAATTCACAGCCACACACAGGGCCAAGAGTCTGATTCAGACACAGCTTTACAAAGCACTTTACCTAAAAGGCAGAGATTAGGCCTCCTCATTTCCATTGGAAACTGTTTTCAGAAGGATTCCCAAAATAGTGCCTGAAGGCAAACACCTCCCTGACTTAGAGGGGAACAGGACAATAGGGAGGAAATAAGCCTGGAGAAAAACTTTTCTTTAATTGAACACTGTGGCACTGACAGCTCCTAATCATGCAACTTGGGTGGCTATCTATCCAAGCAGGGATTCTCCAGAGGGATCCTTACCAGTCACGCTAATTTTTGACTTTTCTGAGATGCTTGGCATTCCCTTCAGCAATCCAGTCCATGGTCATGTCACAAAGCTTGATGGTGGTACACATCTTGGACACAAAACCACGAACCCCTTCAGAGAGCGGCCGAAATTCAGGAAGAATACAGGAACTTAGGATCTTGGTAGGTGTTGCCCATCTGCAAGGCAAGCAGCAGTCCATTCATAAATTGGCCATGAGGAGTCCTGCAAAGATTTCCACTACACAGGATACATTCACGGCTGCATTCTTCTCTCTACTCACTTTAACCACAAACCCAGTGGGATCCACTGACATAGAAAGACTCACTAGTTAACAGTCCATTTTAAACCACCAACAACAACAACAACAAAACGGTTTTCATTCATGCTCTCAGAACAGGAGACAAAAGTACAAATTGAAAAACACACCCACTAAGACACACAAACCACCCCTGTATTTGGTCTGCATCTATCCACTCTGTCCTCTGACTGGTGGGTGAGAATATCTTCCTTAGCAGTGGCCTGCCCTGTCTCAGCTCTGGTCTCCTTGTCCATCTGTGTGTAGTTGTCAGGAGCCAGCAATGAGCCAATACTTCTCTCTCAGGAACAACCCCTGTCCAGACCATTCAAGGCATTTTGCTATCCACACATCACTAGGTGCCAAGAAAGAATGACTCTGGCCGTGGTACAGAGAAACAAGTGAGCCCACTGGGACTGGAACTGCTTGTGGGTGCCTCGCCTCCTGGATCCCAAGTTCAGAGATTTCCATCACTAAGGAAGTGAGGTGAGGTCACTTCCTTCAGGAAGTGAATGAGGTCACTGCCTTGACAACCACTTTGTCCTAACAGTAGTTTCTAAGGGTCCCATGAGATGGAGGCTGCCCCACCTTCCTGGGACATTTTCCCAAGACATAAAGTTCTATATACCCTAGGAGCCCGGATTCAGCAACCCACACAGGCCTGATTGTGTCCATCTTCTCTGCATTGAGAAGAGGGTGGCTGATTCAGCCACATCTCTTCATCTTGACTGGGTTTTTGGCCATGGAAGATGACTTTAGACCTCACAGGTCCTACCTAGCTGCCTACATTTGCTCCACGGATTATTTCTGCATCTACCTTTGAGCTTCTCAGCAGCTGTAGGATTCCCTACATTCCTACACGGCAAGATCAACTCAGGACCTGCTGTTATGTGAAAATAGACAAAGGGAACAGGGTATGGTTAAGGACATATCAGGTTCTATTTTGGGTAGGAGTCATTCTGCTGGATGAATACGGGTATTGGGAACTGGGATATTTATAGAATGTAAGGAGAAATGTGAGTATGAAAATAGAAAACTAGGTAAGATCTGAAGCACACAAGGGTGTTGGGCCCTTGACTTGCACACATAGTTGTGATTTATGTTCTGCAGAGGTGAATCCTCTCAATCCATATACAATAGCATAAGATCTTGTTCCTGGGACTACTGAATGTAAAACCGACCTTCCAGTGAAATTGAGATACTAGGCAGATTCCAGTGTAGGGAAAGGAAGAAGTGTGAGTTTAGGTTTTGGACAAAAGGCCCATTTTGCAATGGAATGAAGTTCTATTAGAGTGTAAATGGGAATGTCAGCACACATGAAGAGTCAGTCACAACAAGGCACTTGGGGAAATAGATATCAATAGTGATGTTAGGAGATCTGGAATGTACAAAATGAGTGACAAGATCAGGGATATTTTGAACAGAGGGGTGATTGAATTAACCTATGTTAAAAAGAAACAAGTGTATACACACCATAGGATTGAAATTTGAAAAGAGTTGGAAACACAGATATAGATGATTTTAGTAATCCATGCTCTCATTAAAATGAGGCTTTTGTACAAGAATAAGATAAGTGTGAATTTTGCATTTTGTGTCCTGAAGATGATGTGAAGTAAGGAATACATGGAGCAGGGGACAGGCGTATTTCTTCCACTATTTCTGGGAGCATGTTTTTGAAACCCTATGATTTAGGGTTTGGGGATAAAAATAGGTGGACCTGGGTCTACGTATATAAAGATGATGCATGAATAGACCATATGGTGAAAAAAAGAACTATAACAGGTTACTATTGTGAATAATGGATTGAATTGATATTTCAATAAATAGATGAAATCTGGTATTCACATACAAATATTCAATCCCAGTAGGCATACATCTATTGGTAATATTAGGGTTACTAATTATACCAAACTGGGTTTGAGTTTTGCTTCGAAAATGATGATGGAATTCAAAAGTAATGTGTTTTAAAAGAAATCTCATGAAAAAGCAAGTAAAGATCCATAGAGAAATCCATGGGTTCTGATACCGGGAGTGAAGTGAATCATATGCATATCAATTTGTGAATATTGGATGAAATGATACATCCTATGATTTATCATTTTCGAAGAAATAGGGATTTAACAATTTTGAATGAAAATTTACTTCAAAATACACATCATGTTTCATATGAATATTCTTTCATTGATGTTCAACTGGGTCACTTACTGTAGAAATATTAGGGTTCGTACTCAATCTTCACTCAAGTTCATTTTGAGTATTCAGAAATGAATATGTAGAGCAAGAAAATGAATATGTCTGAGAAATATCTTGTGAAAAGTTGATTTAAATCAACACGGATGGACATGAAAGAATCAAGGTAGTATAAGTATATGACACATGTATTTCATGTTTGCAAATCCATAGTATATATTTAATATATTAAAATGTAAGGTACCTATGCCAATCAAAATTCCTAAGGGGATATATGTCCTTCACATATGTACCCAAAATATTCATTTTCCTGAACATTGTTTCATGTATAAACTTGTTGAAGTATAAGCTCACCACAGCTTGAATTTTTAGTTACCTCAGTGTATTGGGGGGAAGTGATCCCTTCATGAAATTTGTATTTTCCAAAGTCAGAATACTCTCAAGAATATAACTGTGATGGCAGGAGGATTATATATGTGTATATAAAAATATACATTGTGACCCAGGCGACAGAGACAGGGAGTCAGGAAGTTACATATTTGTGAATTTTGAAAAGTCATGGAGAAATAAAAGGAGAAAAATGTGTGGGAGGTTTTATAATATGTATCTCTGATGAAGCAAAAGGCAAGTCCAAGTAGACACCGTGCCTCCTATCAAATGCCTCTACTTCTAGTCCTCTGGAGTATTTTTATCGATGTTATGATAAGGAGTCAGAGTCCAGTAAGTTATGGGTTAGTGTCAGAGATTCGATATTTCAAATGGCAAAACGGAAAATGGGTCTAATATACATGCGAACATGTGCCACATAAAAATCTTCCACTGTCATCCACCACAATGCCTTGACAATACTATCACCCCAAATAACACACGATGAGAGGAGAAGAAGAAAAAAATCTGTGAATACGTATCTGGATTAGAAATTCTGAGGCGCTCACAAACTTGGGTGTGGCAGAAGAGATCCCAAAAGTAGGGGGCAGGGTAAACAAACCACAAACATGGAACATTGCTGGCCTAATGACTTCTTGACTATCTGCCTCTGACATTTGTGTACTAGAAATATAGCTTTGTGCTTTAGCTTCCTTTGCAGTGAGACCATGAAAGCTTGGTCTCAGTCTATGTGAACAGGAGGACATGGTTTTATATTTTCCAATACCAGCAGGAGGCAGCAGAGCTGAATCCTCTCTTTGTAGGGTAACTGTGGCCATGGGGTATGAATGTCTCCCTGGGTGGATTGTGAAGCCTTTGGCTCACCCTCCAGTTTTAATGGCATTTCTTGCAGCTTCTCTGGAAATTTGGTGGGTGTTTTTTTTTTTGAAATACATAAAGGTCAACTGGGGCACGGTGCAGGAGGGAGCTCTGTCACGTGGGGTGGTTCAGGGTCTGAAGGAAAAAACACAAACTGGGCTGCTACCCAGTATATCTTTCCCCCTTGAGCATAGCAACTTGATTCTGAGCATCACACCAAATCCTCTCCCCACAACAACATGCCTTTATATTTTAGGGTCTGCTGGCTGCACCTTGTCAGTCACATGTCATTCGAAGAAATGACAGGAGCACAGGGGCCCACCACTGATGTTGGTCACACATCTGCACTTCATTGCTCCAGGCCCAGTTCCCTGCTGGCTCCTACTCACTGGCATCTCGGTTCTTCACCATGGTCAGGAATTCCACTCAGTCAAAAATGGCACTCCCTGGTTCAGTCATGATGAGCAACAGGAGATCTAAAGGTTCTCCAGGGATTTCTGGTCATGGGATTCTCAAACACTTCATGCTATTGCCCTAGCCATATTTCAGGAATGAAGAAGTTGGCACTGTGAGTTTTGATTCATTCAGGAGCCATTACCTGTTGAGGAATCTCCTTTCAGTAGAAGCTCTGGAGATTGCATGCAGGCAAAGCTTTTCAAGGAGTGGCGAAAGGTCCCAGGAATCCAGGCCCATTGGGGTCTCAAATATGTGGTTCATGTGAGTTTTGGCTCTCAACTAGAGCTGAAAAGGCTTTAACAGCAAAATCATGTGAAATCCTGGCTGAGATTTCCAGTGCTGTGGAGAAAGCCACCCTCAGCGTAGATCTCAGTTTCCAAAGGCTCCTCTAATGCCTGGCCTTGGAAAATCCCAACACAATTCATGGCAAGAGTTCTCTGAGATCAGTTCCAGAACTCAGTCTCTAATGGCATCACACCAGAGTTCAAGCTGTAGTTGACCCAGTCATCTTTTCCAACCGCCACACAAAAGACCACTATTCTAACAAAAACGCTCCTACATGGCCCTTGTCTTCTTCCATACAGACACTCATCATAACATTCTGGCTGGGGGTTTGCATAGGGGAAGCCGTCTTACATGGTGTGCCGAGTAAGCTCTCATGCCTACCATATGCCAAATGTCATGGTGGCCTGGACACCCTTCCTGAGAAACAGGATATATAAAATGGGCCTCTACTTCATACTGCTCTGCTTCTCAAATTCGAGGCCTCCTGCCTGCCAGGGGTAGATTCTTTATGCGTACTGGACTCATGAAAAAACCCAAACACCTGTGTGCTAGTTCCTGGAGCACTTGCAACAACTCATTTGACCCACAGGATCCCTGTTCTGACTTCATAGTGGTCAGGAGCCTGACCAGAGGAAGGCAAGAGACTTCATCCAATATTACACTTCTTTTTCATTCTTTTAGATTTGGATGGACACATGGGATTTTTCTTGAGTTCTTTTGGGTGCCTAGAATGTAATTCACAGCCACACACAGGGCCAAGAGTCTGATTCAGACACAGCTTTACAAAGCACTTTACCTAAAAGGCAGAGATTAGGCCTCCTCATTTCCATTGGAAACTGTTTTCAGAAGGATTCCCAAAATAGTGCCTGAAGGCAAACACCTCCCTGACTTAGAGGGGAACAGGACAATAGGGAGGAAATAAGCCTGGAGAAAAACTTTTCTTTAATTGAACACTGTGGCACTGACAGCTCCTAATCATGCAACTTGGGTGGCTATCTATCCAAGCAGGGATTCTCCAGAGGGATCCTTACCAGTCACGCTAATTTTTGACTTTTCTGAGATGCTTGGCATTCCCTTCAGCAATCCAGTCCATGGTCATGTCACAAAGCTTGATGGTGGTACACATCTTGGACACAAAACCACGAACCCCTTCAGAGAGCGGCCGAAATTCAGGAAGAATACAGGAACTTAGGATCTTGGTAGGTGTTGCCCATCTGCAAGGCAAGCAGCAGTCCATTCATAAATTGGCCATGAGGAGTCCTGCAAAGATTTCCACTACACAGGATACATTCACGGCTGCATTCTTCTCTCTACTCACTTTAACCACAAACCCAGTGGGATCCACTGACATAGAAAGACTCACTAGTTAACAGTCCATTTTAAACCAACAACAACAACAACAACAAAACGGTTTTCATTCATGCTCTCAGAACAGGAGACAAAAGTACAAATTGAAAAACACACCCACTAAGACACACAAACCACCCCTGTATTTGGTCTGCATCTATCCACTCTGTCCTCTGACTGGTGGGTGAGAATATCTTCCTTAGCAGTGGCCTGCCCTGTCTCAGCTCTGGTCTCCTTGTCCATCTGTGTGTAGTTGTCAGGAGCCAGCAATGAGCCAATACTTCTCTCTCAGGAACAACCCCTGTCCAGACCATTCAAGGCATTTTGCTATCCACACATCACTAGGTGCCAAGAAAGAATGACTCTGGCCGTGGTACAGAGAAACAAGTGAGCCCACTGGGACTGGAACTGCTTGTGGGTGCCTCGCCTCCTGGATCCCAAGTTCAGAGATTTCCATCACTAAGGAAGTGAGGTGAGGTCACTTCCTTCAGGAAGTGAATGAGGTCACTGCCTTGACAACCACTTTGTCCTAACAGTAGTTTCTAAGGGTCCCATGAGATGGAGGCTGCCCCACCTTCCTGGGACATTTTCCCAAGACATAAAGTTCTATATACCCTAGGAGCCCGGATTCAGCAACCCACACAGGCCTGATTGTGTCCATCTTCTCTGCATTGAGAAGAGGGTGGCTGATTCAGCCACATCTCTTCATCTTGACTGGGTTTTTGGCCATGGAAGATGACTTTAGACCTCACAGGTCCTACCTAGCTGCCTACATTTGCTCCACGGATTATTTCTGCATCTACCTTTGAGCTTCTCAGCAGCTGTAGGATTCCCTACATTCCTACACGGCAAGATCAACTCAGGACCTGCTGTTATGTGAAAATAGACAAAGGGAACAGGGTATGGTTAAGGACATATCAGGTTCTATTTTGGGTAGGAGTCATTCTGCTGGATGAATACGGGTATTGGGAACTGGGATATTTATAGAATGTAAGGAGAAATGTGAGTATGAAAATAGAAAACTAGGTAAGATCTGAAGCACACAAGGGTGTTGGGCCCTTGACTTGCACACATAGTTGTGATTTATGTTCTGCAGAGGTGAATCCTCTCAATCCATATACAATAGCATAAGATCTTGTTCCTGGGACTACTGAATGTAAAACCGACCTTCCAGTGAAATTGAGATACTAGGCAGATTCCAGTGTAGGGAAAGGAAGAAGTGTGAGTTTAGGTTTTGGACAAAAGGCCCATTTTGCAATGGAATGAAGTTCTATTAGAGTGTAAATGGGAATGTCAGCACACATGAAGAGTCAGTCACAACAAGGCACTTGGGGAAATAGATATCAATAGTGATGTTAGGAGATCTGGAATGTACAAAATGAGTGACAAGATCAGGGATATTTTGAACAGAGGGGTGATTGAATTAACCTATGTTAAAAAGAAACAAGTGTATACACACCATAGGATTGAAATTTGAAAAGAGTAGGAAACACAGATATAGATGATTTTAGTAATCCATGCTCTCATTAAAATGAGGCTTTTGTACAAGAATAAGATAAGTGTGAATTTTGCATTTTGTGTCCTGAAGATGATGTGAAGAAAGGAATACATGGAGCAGGGGACAGGCGTATTTCTTCCACTATTTCTGGGAGCATGTTTTTGAAACCCTATGATTTAGGGTTTGGGGATAAAAATAGGTGGACCTGGGTCTACGTATATAAAGATGATGCATGAATAGACCATATGGTGAAAAAAAGAACTATAACAGGTTACTATTTTGAATAATGGATTGAATTGATATTTCAATAAATAGATGAAATCTGGTATTCACATACAAATATTCAATCCCAGTAGGCATACATCTATTGGTAATATTAGGGTTACTAATTATACCAAACTGGGTTTGAGTTTTGCTTCGAAAATGATGATGGAATTCAAAAGTAATGTGTTTTAAAAGAAATCTCATGAAAAAGCAAGTAAAGATCCATAGAGAAATCCATGGGTTCTGATACCGGGAGTGAAGTGAATCATATGCATATCAATTTGTGAATATTGGATGAAATGATACATCCTATGATTTATCATTTTCGAAGAAATAGGGATTTAACAATTTTGAATGACAATTTACTTCAAAATACACATCATGTTTCATATGAATATTCTTTCATTGATGTTCAACTGGGTCACTTACTGTAGAAATATTAGGGTTCGTACTCAATCTTCACTCAAGTTCATTTTGAGTATTCAGAAATGAATATGTAGAGCAAGAAAATGAATATGTCTGAGAAATATCTTGTGAAAAGTTGATTTAAATCAACACGGATGGACATGAAAGAATCAAGGTAGTATAAGTATATGACACATGTATTTCATGTTTGCAAATCCATAGTATATATTTAATATATTAAAATGTAAGGTACCTATGCCAATCAAAATTCCTAAGGGGATATATGTCCTTCACATATGTACCCAAAATATTCATTTTCCTGAACATTGTTTCATGTATAAACTTGTTGAAGTATAAGCTCACCACAGCTTGAATTTTTAGTTACCTCAGTGTATTGGGGGGAAGTGATCCCTTCATGAAATTTGTATTTTCCAAAGTCAGAATACTCTCAAGAATATAACTGTGATGGCAGGAGGATTATATATGTGTATATAAAAATATACATTGTGACCCAGGCGACAGAGACAGGGAGTCAGGAAGTTACATATTTGTGAATTTTGAAAAGTCATGGAGAAATAAAAGGAGAAAAATGTGTGGGAGGTTTTATAATATGTATCTCTGATGAAGCAAAAGGCAAGTCCAAGTAGACACCGTGCCTCCTATCAAATGCCTCTACTTCTAGTCCTCTGGAGTATTTTTATCGATGTTATGATAAGGAGTCAGAGTCCAGTAAGTTATGGGTTAGTGTCAGAGATTCGATATTTCAAATGGCAAAACGGAAAATGGGTCTAATATACATGCGAACATGTGCCACATAAAAATCTTCCACTGTCATCCACCACAATGCCTTGACAATACTATCACCCCAAATAACACACGATGAGAGGAGAAGAAGAAAAAAATCTGTGAATACGTATCTGGATTAGAAATTCTGAGGCGCTCACAAACTTGGGTGTGGCAGAAGAGATCCCAAAAGTAGGGGGCAGGGTAAACAAACCACAAACATGGAACATTGCTGGCCTAATGACTTCTTGACTATCTGCCTCTGACATTTGTGTACTAGAAATATAGCTTTGTGCTTTAGCTTCCTTTGCAGTGAGACCATGAAAGCTTGGTCTCAGTCTATGGGAACAGGAGGACATGGTTTTATATTTTCCAATACCAGCAGGAGGCAGCAGAGCTGAATCCTCTCTTTGTAGGGTAACTGTGGCCATGGGGTATGAATGTCTCCCTGGGTGGATTGTGAAGCCTTTGGCTCACCCTCCAGTTTTAATGGCATTTCTTGCAGCTTCTCTGGAAATTTGGTGGGTGTTTTTTTTTTTGAAATACATAAAGGTCAACTGGGGCACGGTGCAGGAGGGAGCTCTGTCACGTGGGGTGGTTCAGGGTCTGAAGGAAAAAACACAAACTGGGCTGCTACCCAGTATATCTTTCCCCCTTGAGCATAGCAACTTGATTCTGAGCATCACACCAAATCCTCTCCCCACAACAACATGCCTTTATATTTTAGGGTCTGCTGGCTGCACCTTGTCAGTCACATGTCATTCGAAGAAATGACAGGAGCACAGGGGCCCACCACTGATGTTGGTCACACATCTGCACTTCATTGCTCCAGGCCCAGTTCCCTGCTGGCTCCTACTCACTGGCATCTCGGTTCTTCACCATGGTCAGGAATTCCACTCAGTCAAAAATGGCACTCCCTGGTTCAGTCATGATGAGCAACAGGAGATCTAAAGGTTCTCCAGGGATTTCTGGTCATGGGATTCTCAAACACTTCATGCTATTGCCCTAGCCATATTTCAGGAATGAAGAAGTTGGCACTGTGAGTTTTGATTCATTCAGGAGCCATTACCTGTTGAGGAATCTCCTTTCAGTAGAAGCTCTGGAGATTGCATGCAGGCAAAGCTTTTCAAGGAGTGGCGAAAGGTCCCAGGAATCCAGGCCCATTGGGGTCTCAAATATGAGGTTCATGTGAGTTTTGGCTCTCAACTAGAGCTGAAAAGGCTTTAACAGCAAAATCATGTGAAATCCTGGCTGAGATTTCCAGTGCTGTGGAGAAAGCCACCCTCAGCGTAGATCTCAGTTTCCAAAGGCTCCTCTAATGCCTGGCCTTGGAAAATCCCAACACAATTCATGGCAAGAGTTCTCTGAGATCAGTTCCAGAACTCAGTCTCTAATGGCATCACACCAGAGTTCAAGCTGTAGTTGACCCAGTCATCTTTTCCAACCGCCACACAAAAGACCACTATTCTAACAAAAACGCTCCTACATGGCCCTTGTCTTCTTCCATACAGACACTCATCATAACATTCTGGCTGGGGGTTTGCATAGGGGAAGCCGTCTTACATGGTGTGCCGAGTAAGCTCTCATGCCTACCATATGCCAAATGTCATGGTGGCCTGGACACCCTTCCTGAGAAACAGGATATATAAAATGGGCCTCTACTTCATACTGCTCTGCTTCTCAAATTCGAGGCCTCCTGCCTGCCAGGGGTAGATTCTTTATGCGTACTGGACTCATGAAAAAACCCAAACACCTGTTTGCTAGTTCCTGGAGCACTTGCAACAACTCATTTGACCCACAGGATCCCTGTTCTGACTTCATAGTGGTCAGGAGCCTGACCAGAGGAAGGCAAGAGACTTCATCCAATATTACACTTCTTTTTCATTCTTTTAGATTTGGATGGACACATGGGATTTTTCTTGAGTTCTTTTGGGTGCCTAGAATGTAATTCACAGCCACACACAGGGCCAAGAGTCTGATTCAGACACAGCTTTACAAAGCACTTTACCTAAAAGGCAGAGATTAGGCCTCCTCATTTCCATTGGAAACTGTTTTCAGAAGGATTCCCAAAATAGTGCCTGAAGGCAAACACCTCCCTGACTTAGAGGGGAACAGGACAATAGGGAGGAAATAAGCCTGGAGAAAAACTTTTCTTTAATTGAACACTGTGGCACTGACAGCTCCTAATCATGCAACTTGGGTGGCTATCTATCCAAGCAGGGATTCTCCAGAGGGATCCTTACCAGTCACGCTAATTTTTGACTTTTCTGAGATGCTTGGCATTCCCTTCAGCAATCCAGTCCATGGTCATGTCACAAAGCTTGATGGTGGTACACATCTTGGACACAAAACCACGAACCCCTTCAGAGAGCGGCCGAAATTCAGGAAGAATACAGGAACTTAGGATCTTGGTAGGTGTTGCCCATCTGCAAGGCAAGCAGCAGTCCATTCATAAATTGGCCATGAGGAGTCCTGCAAAGATTTCCACTACACAGGATACATTCACGGCTGCATTCTTCTCTCTACTCACTTTAACCACAAACCCAGTGGGATCCACTGACATAGAAAGACTCACTAGTTAACAGTCCATTTTAAACCAACAACAACAACAACAACAAAACGGTTTTCATTCATGCTCTCAGAACAGGAGACAAAAGTACAAATTGAAAAACACACCCACTAAGACACACAAACCACCCCTGTATTTGGTCTGCATCTATCCACTCTGTCCTCTGACTGGTGGGTGAGAATATCTTCCTTAGCAGTGGCCTGCCCTGTCTCAGCTCTGGTCTCCTTGTCCATCTGTGTGTAGTTGTCAGGAGCCAGCAATGAGCCAATACTTCTCTCTCAGGAACAACCCCTGTCCAGACCATTCAAGGCATTTTGCTATCCACACATCACTAGGTGCCAAGAAAGAATGACTCTGGCCTTGGTACAGAGAAACAAGTGAGCCCACTGGGACTGGAACTGCTTGTGGGTGCCTCGCCTCCTGGATCCCAAGTTCAGAGATTTCCATCACTAAGGAAGTGAGGTGAGGTCACTTCCTTCAGGAAGTGAATGAGGTCACTGCCTTGACAACCACTTTGTCCTAACAGTAGTTTCTAAGGGTCCCATGAGATGGAGGCTGCCCCACCTTCCTGGGACATTTTCCCAAGACATAAAGTTCTATATACCCTAGGAGCCCGGATTCAGCAACCCACACAGGCCTGATTGTGTCCATCTTCTCTGCATTGAGAAGAGGGTGGCTGATTCAGCCACATCTCTTCATCTTGACTGGGTTTTTGGCCATGGAAGATGACTTTAGACCTCACAGGTCCTACCTAGCTGCCTACATTTGCTCCACGGATTATTTCTGCATCTACCTTTGAGCTTCTCAGCAGCTGTAGGATTCCCTACATTCCTACACGGCAAGATCAACTCAGGACCTGCTGTTATGTGAAAATAGACAAAGGGAACAGGGTATGGTTAAGGACATATCAGGTTCTATTTTGGGTAGGAGTCATTCTGCTGGATGAATACGGGTATTGGGAACTGGGATATTTATAGAATGTAAGGAGAAATGTGAGTATGAAAATAGAAAACTAGGTAAGATCTGAAGCACACAAGGGTGTTGGGCCCTTGACTTGCACACATAGTTGTGATTTATGTTCTGCAGAGGTGAATCCTCTCAATCCATATACAATAGCATAAGATCTTGTTCCTGGGACTACTGAATGTAAAACCGACCTTCCAGTGAAATTGAGATACTAGGCAGATTCCAGTGTAGGGAAAGGAAGAAGTGTGAGTTTAGGTTTTGGACAAAAGGCCCATTTTGCAATGGAATGAAGTTCTATTAGAGTGTAAATGGGAATGTCAGCACACATGAAGAGTCAGTCACAACAAGGCACTTGGGGAAATAGATATCAATAGTGATGTTAGGAGATCTGGAATGTACAAAATGAGTGACAAGATCAGGGATATTTTGAACAGAGGGGTGATTGAATTAACCTATGTTAAAAAGAAACAAGTGTATACACACCATAGGATTGAAATTTGAAAAGAGTAGGAAACACAGATATAGATGATTTTAGTAATCCATGCTCTCATTAAAATGAGGCTTTTGTACAAGAATAAGATAAGTGTGAATTTTGCATTTTGTGTCCTGAAGATGATGTGAAGAAAGGAATACATGGAGCAGGGGACAGGCGTATTTCTTCCACTATTTCTGGGAGCATGTTTTTGAAACCCTATGATTTAGGGTTTGGGGATAAAAATAGGTGGACCTGGGTCTACGTATATAAAGATGATGCATGAATAGACCATATGGTGAAAAAAAGAACTATAACAGGTTACTATTTTGAATAATGGATTGAATTGATATTTCAATAAATAGATGAAATCTGGTGTTCACATACAAATATTCAATCCTAGTAGGCATACATCTATTGGTAATATTAGGGTTACTAATTATACCAAACTGGGTTTGAGTTTTGCTTCGAAAATGATGATGGAATTCAAAAGTAATGTGTTTTAAAAGAAATCTCATGAAAAAGCAAGTAAAGATCCATAGAGAAATCCATGGGTTCTGATACCGGGAGTGAAGTGAATCATATGCATATCAATTTGTGAATATTGGATGAAATGATACATCCTATGATTTATCATTTTCGAAGAAATAGGGATTTAACAATTTTGAATGAAAATTTACTTCAAAATACACATCATGTTTCATATGAATATTCTTTCATTGATGTTCAACTGGGTCACTTACTGTAGAAATATTAGGGTTCGTACTCAATCTTCACTCAAGTTCATTTTGAGTATTCAGAAATGAATATGTAGAGCAAGAAAATGAATATGTCTGAGAAATATCTTGTGAAAAGTTGATTTAAATCAACACGGATGGACATGAAAGAATCAAGGTAGTATAAGTATATGACACATGTATTTCATGTTTGCAAATCCATAGTATATATTTAATATATTAAAATGTAAGGTACCTATGCCAATCAAAATTCCTAAGGGGATATATGTCCTTCACATATGTACCCAAAATATTCATTTTCCTGAACATTGTTTCATGTATAAACTTGTTGAAGTATAAGCTCACCACAGCTTGAATTTTTAGTTACCTCAGTGTATTGGGGGGAAGTGATCCCTTCATGAAATTTGTATTTTCCAAAGTCAGAATACTCTCAAGAATATAACTGTGATGGCAGGAGGATTATATATGTGTATATAAAAATATACATTGTGACCCAGGCGACAGAGACAGGGAGTCAGGAAGTTACATATTTGTGAATTTTGAAAAGTCATGGAGAAATAAAAGGAGAAAAATGTGTGGGAGGTTTTATAATATGTATCTCTGATGAAGCAAAAGGCAAGTCCAAGTAGACACCGTGCCTCCTATCAAATGCCTCTACTTCTAGTCCTCTGGAGTATTTTTATCGATGTTATGATAAGGAGTCAGAGTCCAGTAAGTTATGGGTTAGTGTCAGAGATTCGATATTTCAAATGGCAAAACGGAAAATGGGTCTAATATACATGCGAACATGTGCCACATAAAAATCTTCCACTGTCATCCACCACAATGCCTTGACAATACTATCACCCCAAATAACACACGATGAGAGGAGAAGAAGAAAAAAATCCGTGAATACGTATCTGGATTAGAAATTCTGAGGCGCTCACAAACTTGGGTGTGGCAGAAGAGATCCCAAAAGTAGGGGGCAGGGTAAACAAACCACAAACATGGAACATTGCTGGCCTAATGACTTCTTGACTATCTGCCTCTGACATTTGTGCACTAGAAATATAGCTTTGTGCTTTAGCTTCCTTTGCAGTGAGACCATGAAAGCTTGGTCTCAGTCTATGTGAACAGGAGGACATGGTTTTATATTTTCCAATACCAGCAGGAGGCAGCAGAGCTGAATCCTCTCTTTGTAGGGTAACTGTGGCCATGGGGTATGAATGTCTCCCTGGGTGGATTGTGAAGCCTTTGGCTCACCCTCCAGTTTTAATGGCATTTCTTGCAGCTTCTCTGGAAATTTGGTGGGTGTTTTTTTTTTGAAATACATAAAGGTCAACTGGGGCACGGTGCAGGAGGGAGCTCTGTCACGTGGGGTGGTTCAGGGTCTGAAGGAAAAAACACAAACTGGGCTGCTACCCAGTATATCTTTCCCCCTTGAGCATAGCAACTTGATTCTGAGCATCACACCAAATCCTCTCCCCACAACAACATGCCTTTATATTTTAGGGTCTGCTGGCTGCACCTTGTCAGTCACATGTCATTCGAAGAAATGACAGGAGCACAGGGGCCCACCACTGATGTTGGTCACACATCTGCACTTCATTGCTCCAGGCCCAGTTCCCTGCTGGCTCCTACTCACTGGCATCTCGGTTCTTCACCATGGTCAGGAATTCCACTCAGTCAAAAATGGCACTCCCTGGTTCAGTCATGATGAGCAACAGGAGATCTAAAGGTTCTCCAGGGATTTCTGGTCATGGGATTCTCAAACACTTCATGGTATTGCCCTAGCCATATTTCAGGAATGAAGAAGTTGGCACTGTGAGTTTTGATTCATTCAGGAGCCATTACCTGTTGAGGAATCTCCTTTCAGTAGAAGCTCTGGAGATTGCATGCAGGCAAAGCTTTTCAAGGAGTGGCGAAAGGTCCCAGGAATCCAGGCCCATTGGGGTCTCAAATATGAGGTTCATGTGAGTTTTGGCTCTCAACTAGAGCTGAAAAGGCTTTAACAGCAAAATCATGTGAAATCCTGGCTGAGATTTCCAGTGCTGTGGAGAAAGCCACCCTCAGCGTAGATCTCAGTTTCCAAAGGCTCCTCTAATGCCTGGCCTTGGAAAATCCCAACACAATTCATGGCAAGAGTTCTCTGAGATCAGTTCCAGAACTCAGTCTCTAATGGCATCACACCAGAGTTCAAGCTGTAGTTGACCCAGTCATCTTTTCCAACCGCCACACAAAAGACCACTATTCTAACAAAAACGCTCCTACATGGCCCTTGTCTTCTTCCATACAGACACTCATCATAACATTCTGGCTGGGGGTTTGCATAGGGGAAGCCGTCTTAGATGGTGTGCCGAGTAAGCTCTCATGCCTACCATATGCCAAATGTCATGGTGGCCTGGACACCCTTCCTGAGAAACAGGATATATAAAATGGGCCTCTACTTCATACTGCTCTGCTTCTCAAATTCGAGGCCTCCTGCCTGCCAGGGGTAGATTCTTTATGCGTACTGGACTCATGAAAAAACCCAAACACCTGTGTGCTAGTTCCTGGAGCACTTGCAACAACTCATTTGACCCACAGGATCCCTGTTCTGACTTCATAGGGGTCAGGAGCCTGACCAGAGGAAGGCAAGAGACTTCATCCAATATTACACTTCTTTTTCATTCTTTTAGATTTGGATGGACACATGGGATTTTTCTTGAGTTCTTTTGGGTGCCTAGAATGTAATTCACAGCCACACACAGGGCCAAGAGTCTGATTCAGACACAGCTTTTACAAAGCACTTTACCTAAAAGGCAGAGATTAGGCCTCCTCATTTCCATTGGAAACTGTTTTCTGAAGGATTCCCAAAATAGTGCCTGAAGGCTAACACCTCCCTGACTTAGAGGGGAACAGAACAATAGGGAGGAAAGAAGCCTGGAGAAATACTTTTCTTTAATTGAACACTGTGGCACTGACAGCTCCTAATCATGCAACTTGGGTGGCTATCTATCCAAGCAGGGATTCTCCAGAGGGATCCTTACCAGTCACGCTAATTTTTGACTTTTCTGAGATGCTTGGCATTCCCTTCAGCAATCCAGTCCATGGTCATGTCACAAAGCTTGATGGTGGTACACATCTTGGACACAAAACCACGAACCCCTTCAGAGAGCGGCCGAAATTCAGGAAGAATACAGGAACTTAGGATCTTGGTAGGTGTTGCCCATCTGCAAGGCAAGCAGCAGTCCATTCATAAATTGGCCATGAGGAGTCCTGCAAAGATTTCCACTACACAGGATACATTCACGGCTGCATTCTTCTCTCTACTCACTTTAACCACAAACCCAGTGGGATCCACTGACATAGAAAGACTCACTAGTTAACAGTCCATTTTAAACCAACAACAACAACAACAAGAAAACGGTTTTCATTCATGCTCTCAGAACAGGAGACAAAAGTACAAATTGAAAAACACACCCACTAAGACACACAAACCACCCCTGTATTTGGTCTGCATCTATCCACTCTGTCCTCTGACTGGTGGGTGAGAATATCTTCCTTAGCAGTGGCCTGCCCTGTCTCAGCTCTGGTCTCCTTGTCCATCTGTGTGTAGTTGTCAGGAGCCAGCAATGAGCCAATACTTCTCTCTCAGGAACAACCCCTGTCCAGACCATTCAAGGCATTTTGCTATCCACACATCACTAGGTGCCAAGAAAGAATGACTCTGGCCTTGGTACAGAGAAACAAGTGAGCCCACTGGGACTGGAACTGCTTGTGGGTGCCTCCCCTCCTGGATCCCAAGTTCAGAGAGTTCCATCACTAAGGAAGTGAGGTGAGGTCACTTCCTTCAGGAAGTGAATGAGGTCACTGCCTTGACAACCACTTTGTCCTAACAGTAGTTTCTAAGGGTCCCATGAGATGGAGGCTGCCCCACCTTCCTGGGACATTTTCCCAAGACATAAAGTTCTATATACCCTAGGAGCCCGGATTCAGCAACCCACACAGGCCTGATTGTGTCCATCTTCTCTGCATTGAGAAGAGGGTGGCTGATTCAGCCACATCTCTTCATCTTGACTGGGTTTTTGGCCATGGAAGATGACTTTAGACCTCACAGGTCCTACCTAGCTGCCTACATTTGCTCCACGGATTATTTCTGCATCTACCTTTGAGCTTCTCAGCAGCTGTAGGATTCCCTACATTCCTACACGGCAAGATCAACTCAGGACCTGCTGTTATGTGAAAATAGACAAAGGGAACAGGGTATGGTTAAGGACATATCAGGTTCTATTTTGGGGAGGAGTCATTCTGCTGGATGAATACGGGTATTGGGAACTGGGATATTTATAGAATGTAAGGAGAAATGTGAGTATGAAAATAGAAAACTAGGTAAGATCTGAAGCACACAAGGGTGTTGGGCCCTTGACTTGCACACATAGTTGTGATTTATGTTCTGCAGAGGTGAATCCTCTCAATCCATATACAATGGCATAAGATCTTGTTCCTGGGACTACTGAATGTAAAACAGATCTTCCAGTGAAATTGAGATACTAGGCAGATTCCAGTGTAGGGAAAGGAAGAAGTGTGAGTTTAGCATTTGGACAAAAGGCCCATTTTGCAATGGAATGAAGTTCTATTAGAGTGTGAATGGGAATGTCAGCACACATGAAGAGTCAGTCACAACAAGGCACTTGGGGAAATAGATATCAATAGTGATGTTAGGAGATCTGGAATGTACAAAATGAGTGACAAGATCAGGGATATTTTGAACAGGGGGGTGATTGAATTAACCTATGTTAAAAAGAAACAAGTGTATACACACCATAGGATTGAAATTTGAAAAGAGTAGGAAACAAAGATATAGATGATTTTAGTAATCCATGCTCTCATTAAAATGAGGCTTTTGTACAAGAATAAGATAAGTGTGAATTTTGCATTTTGTGTCCAGAAGATGATGTGATGAAAGGAATACATGGTTCAGGGGAAAGGCGTATTTCTTCCACTATTTCTGGGAGCATGTTTTTGAAACCCTATGATTTAGGGTTTGGGGATAAAAATAGGTGGACCTGGGTCTACGTATATAAAGATGATATATAAAGTGACCATACGGTGAAAAAAAAAAACTATAACATGTTACTATTTTGAATAATGGATTGAATTGATATTTTAATAAATACATGAAATCTGGTATTCACATACAAATATTCAATCCCAGTAGGCATACATCTATTGGTAATATTAGGGTTACTAATTATACCAAACTTGGTTTGAGTTTTGCTTCGAAAATGATGATGGAATTCAAAAGTAATGTGTTTTAAAAGAAATCTCATGAAAAAGCAAGTAAAGATCCATAGAGAAATACATGGGTTCTGATACCGGGAGTGAAGTGAATCATATGCATATCAATTTGTGAATATTGGATGAAATGATATATCCTATGGTTTATCATTTTCGAAGAAATAGGAATTTAACAATTTTGAATGACAATTTACTTCAAAATACACATCATGTTTCATATGAATATTCTTTCATTGATGTTCAACTGGGTCACTTACTGTAGAAATATTAGGGTTCGTACTCAATCTTCACTCAAGTTCATTTTGAGTATTCAGAAATGAATATGTAGAGCAAGAAAATGAATATGTCTGAGAAATATCTTGTGAAAAGTTGATTTAAATCAACACAGATGGACATGAAAGAATCAAGGTAGTATAAGTATATGACACATGTATTTCATGTTTGCAAATCCATAGTATATATTTAATATATTAAAATGTAAGGTACCTATGCCAATCAAAATTCCTAAGGGGATATATGTCCTTCACATATGTACCCAAAATATTCATTTTCCTCTACATTGTTTCATGTATAAACTTGTTGAAGTATAAGCTCACCACAGCTTGAATTTTTAGTTACCTCAGTGTATTGGGGGGAAGTGATCCCTTCATGAAATTTGTATTTTCCAAATTCAGAATACTCTCAAGAATATAACTGTGATGGCAGGAGGATTATATATGTGTATATAAAAATATACATTGTGACCCAGGCGACAGAGACAGGGAGTCAGGAAGTTACATATTTGTGAATTTTGAAAAGTCATGGAGAAATAAAAGGAGAAAAATGTGTGGGAGGTTTTATAATATGTATCTCTGATGAAGCAAAAGGCAAGTCCAAGTAGACACCGTGCCTCCTATCAAATGCCTCTACTTCTAGTCCTCTGGAGTATTTTTATCGATGTTATGATAAGGAGTCAGAGTCCAGTAAGTTATGGGTTAGTGTCAGAGATTCGATATTTCAAATGGCAAAACGGAAAATGGGTCTAATATACATGCGAACATGTGCCACATAAAAATCTTCCACTGTCATCCACCACAATGCCTTGACAATACTATCACCCCAAATAACACACGATGAGAGGAGAAGAAGAAAAAAATCTGTGAATACGTATCTGGATTAGAAATTCTGAGGAGCTCACAAACTTGGGTGTGGCAGAAGAGATCCCAAAAGTAGGGGGCAGGGTAAACAAACCACAAACATGGAACATTGCTGGCCTAATGACTTCTTGACTATCTGCCTCTGACATTTGTGCACTAGAAATATAGCTTTGTGCTTTAGCTTCCTTTGCAGTGAGACCATGAAAGCTTGGTCTCAGTCTATGTGAACAGGAGGACATGGTTTTATATTTTCCAATACCAGCAGGAGGCAGCAGAGCTGAATCCTCTCTTTGTAGGGTAACTGTGGCCATGGGGTATGAATGTCTCCCTGGGTGGATTGTGAAGCCTTTGGCTCACCCTCCAGTTTTAATGGCATTTCTTGCAGCTTCTCTGGAAATTTGGTCGGTGTTTTTTTTTTTGAAATACATAAAGGTCAACTGGGGCACGGTGCAGGAGGGAGCTCTGTCACGTGGGTTGGTTCAGGGTCTGAAGGAAAAAACACAAACTGGGCTGCTACCCAGTATATCTTTCCCCCTTGAGCATAGCAACTTGATTCTGAGCATCACACCAAATCCTCTCCCCACAACAACATGCCTTTATATTTTAGGGTCTGCTGGCTGCACCTTGTCAGTCACATGTCATTCGAAGAAATGACAGGAGCACAGGGGCCCACCACTGATGTTGGTCACACATCTGCACTTCATTGCTCCAGGCCCAGTTCCCTGCTGGCTCCTACTCACTGGCATCTCGGTTCTTCACCATGGTCAGGAATTCCACTCAGTCAAAAATGGCACTCTCTGGTTCAGTCATGATGAGCAACAGGAGATCTAAAGGTTCTCCAGGGATTTCTGGTCATGGGATTCTCAAACACTTCACGCTATTGCCCTAGCCATATTTCAGGAATGAAGAAGTTGGCACTGTGGGTTTTGATTCATTCAGGAGCCATTACCTGTTGAGGAATCTCCTTTCAGTAGAAGCTCTGGAGATTGCATGCAGGCAAAGCTTTTCAAGGAGTGGCGAAAGGTCCCAGGAATCCAGGCCCATTGGGGTCTCAAATATGAGGTTCATGTGAGTTTTGGCTCTCAAGTAGATCTGAAAAGGCTTTAACAGCAAAATCATGTGAAATCCTGGCTGAGATTTCCAGTGCTGTGGAGAAAGCCACCCTCAGCGTAGATCTCAGTTTCCAAAGGCTCCTCTAATGCCTGGCCTTGGAAAATCCCAACACAATTCATGGCAAGAGTTCTCTGAGATCAGTTCCAGAACTCAGTCTCTAATGGCATCACACCAGAGTTCAAGCTGTAGTTGACCCAGTCATCTTTTCCAACCGCCACACAAAAGACCACTATTCTAACAAAAACGCTCCTACATGGCCCTTGTCTTCTTCCATACAGACACTCATCATAACATTCTGGATGGGGGTTTGCATAGGGGAAGCCGTCTTAGATGGTGTGCCGAGTAAGCTCTCATGCCTACCATATGCCAAATGTCATGGTGGCCTGGACACCCTTCCTGAGAAACAGGATATATAAAATGGGCCTCTACTTCATACTGCTCTGCTTCTCAAATTCGAGGCCTCCTGCCTGCCAGGGGTAGATTCTTTATGCGTACTGGACTCATGAAAAAACCCAAACACCTGTGTGCTAGTTCCTGGAGCACTTGCAACAACTCATTTGACCCAGAGGATCCCTGTTCTGACTTCATAATGGTCAGGAGCCTGACCAGAGGAAGGCAAGAGACTTCATCCAATATTACACTTCTTTTTCATTCTTTTAGATTTGGATGGACACATGGGATTTTTCTTGAGTTCTTTTGGGTGCCTAGAATGTAATTCACAGCCACACACAGGGCCAAGAGTCTGATTCAGACACAGCTTTTACAAAGCACTTTACCTAAAAGGCAGAGATTAGGCCTCCTCATTTCCATTGGAAACTGTTTTCTGAAGGATTCCCAAAATAGTGCCTGAAGGCAAACACCTCCCTGACTTAGAGGGGAACAGAACAATAGGGAGGAAAGAAGCCTGGAGAAATACTTTTCTTTAATTGAACACTGTGGCACTGACAGCTCCTAATCATGCAACTTGGGTGGCTATCTATCCAAGCAGGGATTCTCCAGAGGGATCCTTACCAGTCACGCTAATTTTTGACTTTTCTGAGATGCTTGGCATTCCCTTCAGCAATCCAGTCCATGGTCATGTCACAAAGCTTGATGGTGGTACACATCTTGGACACAAAACCACGAACCCCTTCAGAGAGCGGCCGAAATTCAGGAAGAATACAGGAACTTAGGATCTTGGTAGGTGTTGCCCATCTGCAAGGCAAGCAGCAGTCCATTCATAAATTGGCCATGAGGAGTCCTGCAAAGATTTCCACTACACAGGATACATTCATGGCTGCATTCTTCTCTCTACTCACTTTAACCACAAACCCAGTGGGATCCACTGACATAGAAAGACTCACTCGTTAACAGTCCATTTTAAACCAACAACAACAACAACAACAACAAAACGGTTTTCATTCATGCTCTCAGAACATGAGACAAAAGTACAAATTGAAAAACACACCCACTAAGACACACAAACCACCCCTGTATTTGGTCTGCATCTATCCACTCTGTCCTCTGACTGGTGGGTGAGAATATCTTCCTTAGCAGTGGCCTGCCCTGTCTCAGCTCTGGTCTCCTTGTCCATCTGTGTGTAGTTGTCAGGAGCCAGCAATGAGCCAATACTTCTCTCTCAGGAAAAACCCCTGTCCAGACCATTCAAGGCATTTTGCTATCCACACATCACTAGGTGCCAAGAAAGAATGACTCTGGCCTTGGTACAGAGAAACAAGTGAGCCCACTGGGACTGGAACTGCTTGTGGGTGCCTCGCCTCCTGGATCCCAAGTTCAGAGATTTCCATCACTAAGGAAGTGAGGTGAGGTCACTTCCTTCAGGAAGTGAATGAGGTCACTGCCTTAACAACCACTTTGTCCTAACAGTAGTTTCTAAGGGTCCCATGAGATGAAGGCTGCCCCACCTTCCTGGGACATTTTCCCAAGACATAAAGTTCTATATACCCTAGGAGCCCGGATTCAGCAACCCACACAGGCCTGATTGTGTCCATCTTCTCTGCATTGAGAAGAGGGTGGCTGATTCAGCCACATCTCTTCATCTTGACTGGGTTTTTGGCCATGGAAGATGACTTTAGACCTCACAGGTCCTACCTAGCTGCCTACATTTGCTCCACGGATTATTTCTGCATCTACCTTTGAGCTTCTCAGCAGCTGTAGGATTCCCTACATTCCTACACGGCAAGATCAACTCAGGACCTGCTGTTATGTGAAAATAGACAAAGGGAACAGGGTATGGTTAAGGACATATCAGGTTCTATTTTGGGTAGGAGTCATTCTGCTGGATGAATACGGGTATTGGGAACTGGGATATTTATAGAATGTAAGGAGAAATGTGAGTATGAAAATAGAAAACTAGGTAAGATCTGAAGCACACAAGGGTGTTGGGCCCTTGACTTGCACACATAGTTGTGATTTATGTTCTGCAGAGGTGAATCCTCTCAATCCATATACAATGGCATAAGATCTTGTTCCTGGGACTACTGAATGTAAAACAGATATTCCAGTGAAATTGAGATACTAGGCAGATTCCAGTGTAGGGAAAGGAAGAAGTGTGAGTTTAGGATTTGGACAAAAGGCCCATTTTGCAATGGAATGAAGTTCTATTAGAGTGTAAATGGGAATGTCAGCAAACATGAAGAGTCAGTCACAACAAGGGACTTGGGGAAATGGATATCAATAGTGATGTTAGGAGATCTGGAATGTACAAAATGAGTGACAAGATCAGGGATATTTTGAACAGGGGGGTGATTGAATTAACCTATGTTAAAAGAAATAAGTGTATACACACCATAGGATTGAAATTTGAAAAGAGTTGGAAACACAGATATAGATGATTCTAGTAATCCATGATCTCATTAAAATGAGGCTTTTGTACAAGAATAAGATAAGTGTGAATTTTGCATTTTGTGTCCAGAAGATGATGTGATGAAAGGAATACATGGAGCAGGGGACATGCGTATTTCTTCCACTATTTCTTGGAGCATGTTTTTGAAACCCTATGATTTAGGGTTTGGGGATAAAAATAGGTGGACCTGGGTCTACGTATATAAAGATGATGCATGAATAGACCATATGGTGAAAAAAAGAACTATAACAGGTTACTATTTTGAATAATGGATTGAATTGATATTTCAATAAATAGATGAAATCTGGTATTCACATGCAAATATTCAATCCCAGTAGGCATACATCTATTGGTAATATTAGGGTTACTAATTATACCAAACTGGGTTTGAGTTTTGCTTCGAAAATGATGATGGAATTCAAAAGTAATGTGTTTTCAAAGAAATCTCATGAAAAAGCAAGTAAAGATCCATAGAGAAATCCATGGGTTCTGATACCGGGAGTGAAGTGAATCATATGCATATCAATTTGTGAATATTGGATGCAATGATACATCCTATGATTTATCATTTTTGAAGAAATAGGAATTTAACAATTTTGAATGAAAATTTACTTCAAAATACACATCATGTTTCATATGAATATTCTTTCATTGATGTTCAACTGGGTCACTTACTGTAGAAATATTAGGGTTCGTACTCAATCTTCACTCAAGTTCATTTTGAGTATTCAGAAATGAATATGTAGAGCAAGAAAATGAATATGTCTGAGAAATATCTTGTGAAAAGTTGATTTAAATCAACACAGAGGGACATGAAAGAATCAAGGTAGTATAAGTATATGACACATGTATTTCATGTTTGCAAATCCATAGTATATATTTAATATATTAAAATGTAAGGTACCTATGCCAATCAAAATTCCTAAGGGGATATATGTCCTTCACATATGTACCCAAAATATTCATTTTCCTCTACATTGTTTCATGTATAAACTTGTTGAAGTATAAGCTCACCACAGCTTGAATTTTTAGTTACCTCAGTGTATTGGGGGGAAGTGATCCCTTCATGAAATTTGTATTTTCCAAAGTCAGAATACTCTCAAGAATATAACTGTGATGGCAGGAGGATTATATATGTGTATATAAAAATATACATTGTGACCAAGGCGACAGAGACAGGGAGTCAGGAAGTTACATATTTGTGAATTTTGAAAAGTCATGGGGAAATAAAAGGAGAAATATATGTGGGAGGTTTTATAATATGTATCTCTGATGAAGCAAAAGGCAAGTCCAAGTAGACACCGTGCCTCCTATCAAATGCCTCTACTTCTAGTCCTCTGGAGTATTTTTATCGATGTTATGATAAGGAGTCAGAGTCCAGTAAGTTATGGGTTAGTGTCAGAGATTCGGTATTTCAAATGGCAAAACGGAAAATGGGTCTAATATACATGCAAACATGTGCCACATAAAAATCTTCCACTGTCATCCACCACAATGCCTTGACAATACTATCACCCCAAATAACACACGATGAGAGGAGAAGAAGAAAAAAATCTGTGAATACATATCTGGATTAGAAATTCTGAGGCGCTCACAAACTTGGGTGTGGCAGAAGAGATCCCAAAAGTAGGGGGCAGGGTAAACAAACCACAAACATGGAACATTGCTGGCCTAATGACTTCTTGACTATCTGCCTCTGACATTTGTGCACTAGAAATATAGCTTTGTGCTTTAGCTTCCTTTGCAGTGAGACCATGAAAGCTTGGTCTCAGTCTATGTGAACAGGAGGACATGGTTTTATATTTTCCAATACCAGCAGGAGGCAGCAGAGCTGAATCCTCTCTTTGTAGGGTAACTGTGGCCATGGGGTATGAATGTCTCCCTGGGTGGATTGTGAAGCCTTTGGCTCACCCTCCAGTTTTAATGGCATTTCTTGCAGCTTCTCTGGAAATTTGGTGGGTGTTTTTTTTTTGAAATACATAAAGGTCAACTGGGGCACGGTGCAGGAGGGAGCTCTGTCACGTGGGGTGGTTTAGGGTCTGAAGGAAAAAACACAAACTGGGCTGCTACCCAGTATATCTTTCCCCCTTGAGCATAGCAAGTTGATTCTGAGCATCACACCAAATCCTCTCCCCACAACAACATGCCTTTATATTTTAGGGTCTGCTGGCTGCACCTTGTCAGTCACATGTCATTCGAAGAAATGACAGGAGCACAGGGGCCCACCACTGATGTTGGTCCCACATCTGCACTTCATTGCTCCAGGCCCAGTTCCCTGCTGGCTCCTACTCACTGGCATCTCGGTTCTTCACCATGGTCAGGAATTCCACTCAGTCAAAAATGGCACTCCCTGGTTCAGTCATGATGAGCAACAGGAGATCTAAATGTTCTCCAGGGATTTCTGGTCATGGGATTCTCAAACACTTCACGCTATTGCCCTAGCCATATTTCAGGAATGAAGAAGTTGGCACTGTGGGTTTTGATTCATTCAGGAGCCATTACCTGTTGAGGAATCTCCTTTCAGTAGAAGCTCTGGAGATTGCATGCAGGCAAAGCTTTTCAAGGAGTGGCGAAAGGTCCCAGGAATCCAGGCCCATTGGGGTCTCAAATATGAGGTTCATGTGAGTTTTGGCTCTCAACTAAAGCTGAAAAGGCTTTAACAGCAAAATCATGTGAAATCCTGGCTGAGATTTCCAGTGCTGTGGAGAAAGCCACCCTCAGCGTAGATCTCAGTTTCCAAAGGCTCCTCTAATGCCTGGCCTTGGAAAATCCCAACACAATTCATGGCAAGAGTTCTCTGAGATCAGTTCCAGAACTCAGTCTCTAATGGCATCACACCAGAGTTCAAGCTGTAGTTGACCCAGTCATCTTTTCCAACCGCCACACAAAAGACCACTATTCTAACAAAAACGCTCCTACATGGCCCTTGTCTTCTTCCATACAGACACTCATCATAACATTCTGGCTGGGGGTTTGCATAGGGGAAGCCGTCTTAGATGGTGTGCCGAGTAAGCTCTCATGCCTACCATATGCCAAATGTCATGGTGGCCTGGACACCCTTCCTGAGAAACAGGATATATAAAATGGGCCTCTACTTCATACTGCTCTGCTTCTCAAATTCGAGGCCTCCTGCCTGCCAGGGGTAGATTCTTTATGCGTACTGGACTCATGAAAAAACCCAAACACCTGTGTGCTAGTTCCTGGAGCACTTGCAACAACTCATTTGACCCAGAGGATCCCTGTTCTGACTTCATAGTGGTCAGGAGCCTGACCAGAGGAAGGCAAGAGACTTCATCCAATATTACACTTCTTTTTCATTCTTTTAGATTTGGATGGACACATGGGATTTTTCTTGAGTTCTTTTGGGTGCCTAGAATGTAATTCACAGCCACACACAGGGCCAAGAGTCTGATTCAGACACAGCTTTTACAAAGCACTTTACCTAAAAGGCAGAGATTAGGCCTCCTCATTTCCATTGGAAACTGTTTTCTGAAGGATTCCCAAAATAGTGCCTGAAGGCAAACACCTCCCTGACTTAGAGGGGAACAGAACAATAGGGAGGAAAGAAGCCTGGAGAAAAACTTTTCTTTAATTGAACACTGTGGCACTGACAGCTCCTAATCATGCAACTTGGGTGGCTATCTATCCAAGCAGGGATTCTCCAGAGGGATCCTTACCAGTCACGCTAATTTTTTACTTTTCTGAGATGCTTGGCATTCCCTTCAGCAATCCAGTCCATGGTCATGTCACAAAGCTTGATGGTGGTACACATCTTGGACACAAAACCACGAACCCCTTCAGAGAGCGGCCGAAATTCAGGAAGAATACAGGAACTTAGGATCTTGGTAGGTGTTGCCCATCTGCAAGGCAAGCAGCAGTCCATTCATAAATTGGCCATGAGGAGTCCTGCAAAGATTTCCACTACACAGGATACATTCACGGCTGCATTCTTCTCTCTACTCACTTTAACCACAAACCCAGTGGGATCCACTGACATAGAAAGACTCACTAGTTAACAGTCCATTTTAAACCAACAACAACAACAACAACAAAACGGTTTTCATTCATGCTCTCAGAACATGAGACAAAAGTACAAATTGAAAAACACACCCACTAAGACACACAAACCACCCCTGTATTTGGTCTGCATCTATCCACTCTGTCCTCTGACTGGTGGGTGAGAATATCTTCCTTAGCAGTGGCCTGCCCTGTCTCAGCTCTGGTCTCCTTGTCCATCTGTGTGTAGTTGTCAGGAGCCAGCAATGAGCCAATACTTCTCTCTCAGGAAAAACCCCTGTCCAGACCATTCAAGGCATTTTGCTATCCACACATCACTAGGTGCCAAGAAAGAATGACTCTGGCCTTGGTACAGAGAAACAATTGAGCCCACTGGGACTGGAACTGCTTGTGGGTGCCTCGCCTTCTGGATCCCAAGTTCAGAGAGTTCCATCACTAAGGAAGTGAGGTGAGGTCACTTCCTTCAGGAAGTGAATGAGGTCACTGCCTTGACAACCACTTTGTCCTAACAGTAGTTTCTAAGGGTCCCATGAGATGGAGGCTGCCCCACCTTCCTGGGACATTTTCCCAAGACATAAAGTTCTATATACCCTAGGAGCCCGGATTCAGCAACCCACACAGGCCTGATTGTGTCCATCTTCTCTGCATTGAGAAGAGGGTGGCTGATTCAGCCACATCTCTTCATCTTGACTGGGTTTTTGGCCATGGAAGATGACTTTAGACCTCACAGGTCCTACCTAGCTGCCTACATTTGCTCCACGGATTATTTCTGCATCTACCTTTGAGCTTCTCAGCAGCTGTAGGATTCCCTACATTCCTACACAGCAAGATCAACTCAGGACCTGCTGTTATGTGAAAATAGACAAAGGGAACAGGGTATGGTTAAGGACATATCAGGTTCTATTTTGGGTAGGAGTCATTCTGCTGGATGAATATGGGTATTGGGAACTGGGATATTTATAGAATGTAAGGAGAAATGTGAGTATGAAAATAGAAAACTAGGTAAGATCTGAAGCACACAAGGGTGTTGGGCCCTTGACTTGCACACATAGTTGTGATTTATGTTCTGCAGAGGTGAATCCTCTCAATCCATATACAATGGCATAAGATCTTGTTCCTGGGACTACTGAATGTAAAACAGATCTTCCAGTGAAATTGAGATACTAGGCAGATTCCAGTGTAGGGAAAGGAAGAAGTGTGAGTTTAGGATTTGGACAAAAGCCCCATTTGCAATGGAATGAATTTCTATTAGAGTGTAAATGGGAATGTCAGCACACATGAAGAGTCAGTCACAACAAGGCACTTGGGGAAATAGATATCAATAGTGATGTTAGGAGATCTGGAATGTACAAAATGAGTGACAAGATCAGGGATATTTTGAACAGGGGGGTGATTGAATTAACCTGTGTTAAAAAGAAACAAGTGTATACACACCATAGGATTGAAATTTGAAAAGAGTTGGAAACACAGATATAGATGATTCTAGTAATCCATGATCTCATTAAAATGAGGCTTTTGTACAAGAATAAGATAAGTGTGAATTTTGCATTTTGTGTCCAGAAGATGATGTGATGAAAGGAATACATGGAGCAGGGGACATGCGTATTTCTTCCACTATTTCTGGGAGCATGTTTTTGAAACCCTATGATTTAGGGTTTGGGGATAAAAATAGGTGGACCTGGGTCTACGTATATAAAGATGATGCATGAATAGACCATATGGTGAAAAAAAGAACTATAACAGGTTACTATTTTGAATAATGGATTGAATTGATATTTCAATAAATAGATGAAATCTGGTATTCACATACAAATATTCAATCCCAGTAGGCATACATCTATTGGTAATATTAGGGTTACTAATTATACCAAACTGGGTTTGAGTTTTGCTTCGAAAATGATGATGGAATTCAAAAGTAATGTGTTTTCAAAGAAATCTCATGAAAAAGCAAGTAAAGATCCATAGAGAAATCCATGGGTTCTGATACCGGGAGTGAAGTGAATCATATGCATATCAATTTGTGAATATTGGATGCAATGATACATCCTATGATTTATCATTTTTGAAGAAATAGGAATTTAACAATTTTGAATAAAAATTTACTTCAAAATACACATCATGTTTCATATGAATATTCTTTCATTGATGTTCAACTGGGTCACTTACTGTAGAAATATTAGGGTTTGTACTCAATCTTCACTCAAGTTCATTTTGAGTATTCAGAAATGAATATGTAGAGCAAGAAAATGAATATGTCTGAGAAATATCTTGTGAAAAGTTGATTTAAATCAAAACAGATGGACATGAAAGAATCAAGGTAGTATAAGTATATAACACATGTATTTCATGTTTGCAAATCCATAGTATATATTTAATATATTAAAATGTAAGGTACCTATGCCAATCAAAATTCCTAAGGGGATATATGTCCTTCACATATGTACCCAAAATATTAATTTTCCTCTACATTGTTTCATGTATAAACTTGTTGAAGTATAAGCTCACCACAGCTTGAATTTTTAGTTACCTCAGTGTATTGGGGGGAAGTGATCCCTTCATGAAATTTGTATTTTCCAAATTCAGAATACTCTCAAGAATATAACTGTGATGGCAGGAGGATTATATATGTGTATATAAAAATATACATTGTGACCCAGGCGACAGAGACAGGGAGTCAGGAAGTTACATATTTGTGAATTTTGAAAAGTCATGGAGAAATAAAAGGAGAAAAATGTGTGGGAGGTTTTATAATATGTATCTCTGATGAAGCAAAAGGCAAGTCCAAGTAGACACCGTGCCTCCTATCAAATGCCTCTACTTCTAGTCCTCTGGAGTATTTTTATCGATATTATGATAAGGAGTCAGAGTCCAGTAAGTTATGGGTTAGTGTCAGAGATTCGATATTTCAAATGGCAAAACGGAAAATGGGTCTAATATACATGCGAACATGTGCCACATAAAAATCTTCCACTGTCATCCACCACAATGCCTTGACAATACTATCACCCCAAATAACACACGATGAGAGGAGAAGAAGAAAAAAATCTGTAAATACATATCTGGATTAGAAATTCTGAGGCGCTCACAAACTTGGGTGTGGCAGAAGAGATCCCAAAAGTAGGGGGCAGGATAAACAAACCACAAACATGGAACATTGCTGGCCTAATGACTTCTTGACTATCTGCCTCTGACATTTGTGCACTAGAAATAGAGATTTGTGCTTTAGCTTCCTTTGCAGTGAGACCATGAAAGCTTGGTCTCAGTCTATGTGAACAGGAGGGCATGGTTTTATATTTTCCAATACCAGCAGGAGGCAGCAGAGCTGAATCCTCTCTTTGTAGGGTAACTGTGGCCATGGGGTATGAATGTCTCCCTGGGTGGATTGTGAAGCGTTTGGCTCACCCTCCAGTTTTAATGGCATTTCTTGCAGCTTCTCTGGAAATTTGGTGGGTGTTTTTTTTTGAAATACATAAAGGTCAACTGGGGCACGGTGTAGGAGGGAGCTCTGTCACGTGGGGTGGTTCAGGGTCTGAAGGAAAAAACACAAACTGGGCTGCTACCCAGTATATCTTTCCCCCTTGAGCATAGCAACTTGATTCTGAGCATCACACCAAATCCTCTCCCCACAACAACATGCCTTTATATTTTAGGGTCTGCTGGCTGCACCTTGTCAGTCACATGTCATTCGAAGAAATGACAGGAGCACAGGGGCCCACCACTGATGTTGGTCACACATCTGCACTTCATTGCTCCAGGCCCAGTTCCCTGCTGGCTCCTACTCACTGGCATCTCGGTTCTTCACCATGGTCAGGAATTCCACTCAGTCAAAAATGGCACTCCCTGGTTCAGTCATGATGAGCAACAGGAGATCTAAAGGTTCTCCAGGGATTTCTGGTCATGGGATTCTCAAACACTTCACGTTATTGCCCTAGCCATATTTCAGGAATGAAGAAGTTGGCACTGTGGGTTTTGATTCATTCAGGAGCCATTACCTGTTGAGGAATCTCCTTTCAGTAGAAGCTCTGGAGATTGCATGCAGGCAAAGCTTTTCAAGGAGTGGCGAAAGGTCCCAGGAATCCAGGCCCATTGGGGTCTCAAATATGAGGTTCATGTGAGTTTTGGCTCTCAACTAGAGCTGAAAAGGCTTTAACAGCAAAATCATGTGAAATCCTGGCTGAGATTTCCAGTGCTGTGGAGAAAGCCACCCTCAGCGTAGATCTCAGTTTCCAAAGGCTCCTCTAATGCCTGGCCTTGGAAAATCCCAACACAATTCATGGCAAGAGTTCTCTGAGATCAGTTCCAGAACTCAGTCTCTAATGGCATCACACCAGAGTTCAAGCTGTAGTTGACCCAGTCATCTTTTCCAACCGCCACACAAAAGACCACTATTCTAACAAAAACGCTCCTACATGGCCCTTGTCTTCTTCCATACAGACACTCATCATAACATTCTGGCTGGGGGTTTGCATAGGGGAAGCCGTCTTAGATGGTGTGCCGAGTAAGATCTCATGCCTACCATATGCCAAATGTCATGGTGGCCTGGACACCCTTCCTGAGAAACAGGATATATAAAATGGGCCTCTACTTCATACTGCTCTGCTTCTCAAATTCGAGGCCTCCTGCCTGCCAGGGGTAGATTCTTTATGCGTACTGGACTCATGAAAAAACCCAAACACCTGTGTGCTAGTTCCTGGAGCACTTGCAACAACTCATTTGACCCAGAGGATCCCTGTTCTGACTTCATAGTGGTCAGGAGCCTGACCAGAGGAAGGCAAGAGACTTCATCCAATATTACACTTCTTTTTCATTCTTTTAGATTTGGATGGACACATGGGATTTTTCTTGAGTTCTTTTGGGTGCCTAGAATGTAATTCACAGCCACACACAGGGCCAAGAGTCTGATTCAGACACAGCTTTTACAAAGCACTTTACCTAAAAGGCAGAGATTAGGCCTCCTCATTTCCATTGGAAACTGTTTTCTGAAGGATTCCCAAAATAGTGCCTGAAGGCAAACACCTCCCTGACTTAGAGGGGAACAGAACAATAGGGAGGAAAGAAGCCTGGAGAAAAACTTTTCTTTAATTGAACACTGTGGCACTGACAGCTCCTAATCATGCAACTTGGGTGGCTATCTATCCAAGCAGGGATTCTCCAGAGGGATCCTTACCAGTCACGCTAATTTTTGACTTTTCTGAGATGCTTGGCATTCCCTTCAGCAATCCAGTCCATGGTCATGTCACAAAGCTTGATGGTGGTACACATCTTGGACACAAAACCACGAACCCCTTCAGAGAGCGGCCGAAATTCAGGAAGAATACAGGAACTTAGGATCTTGGTAGGTGTTGCCCATCTGCAAGGCAAGCAGCAGTCCATTCATAAATTGGCCATGAGGAGTCCTGCAAAGATTTCCACTACACAGGATACATTCACGGCTGCATTCTTCTCTCTACTCACTTTAACCACAAACCCAGTGGGATCCACTGACATAGAAAGACTCACTAGTTAATAGTCCATTTTAAACCAACAACAACAACAACAACAAAACGGTTTTCATTCATGCTCTCAGAACATGAGACAAAAGTACAAATTGAAAAACACACCCACTAAGACACACAAACCACCCCTGTATTTGGTCTGCATCTATCCACTCTGTCCTCTGACTGGTGGGTGAGAATATCTTCCTTAGCAGTGGCCTGCCCTGTCTCAGCTCTGGTCTCCTTGTCCATCTGTGTGTAGTTGTCAGGAGCCAGCAATGAGCCAATACTTCTCTCTCAGGAAAAACCCCTGTCCAGACCATTCAAGGCATTTTGCTATCCACACATCACTAGGTGCCAAGAAAGAATGACTCTGGCCTTGGTACAGAGAAACAATTGAGCCCACTGGGACTGGAACTGCTTGTGGGTGCCTCGCCTCCTGGATCCCAAGTTCAGAGAGTTCCATCACTAAGGAAGTGAGGTGAGGTCACTTCCTTCAGGAAGTGAATGAGGTCACTGCCTTGACAACCACTTTGTCCTAACAGTAGTTTCTAAGGGTCCCATGAGATGGAGGCTGCCCCACCTTCCTGGGACATTTTCCCAAGACATAAAGTTCTATATACCCTAGGAGCCCGGATTCAGCAACCCACACAGGCCTGATTGTGTCCATCTTCTCTGCATTGAGAAGAGGGTGGCTGATTCAGCCACATCTCTTCATCTTGACTGGGTTTTTGGCCATGGAAGATGACTTTAGACCTCACAGGTCCTACCTAGCTGCCTACATTTGCTCCACGGATTATTTCTGCATCTACCTTTGAGCTTCTCAGCAGCTGTAGGATTCCCTACATTCCTACACGGCAAGATCAACTCAGGACCTGCTGTTATGTGAAAATAGACAAAGGGAACAGGGTATGGTTAAGGACATATCAGGTTCTATTTTGGGTAGGAGTCATTCTGCTGGATGAATACGGGTATTGGGAACTGGGATATTTATAGAATGTAAGGAGAAATGTGAGTATGAAAATAGAAAACTAGGTAAGATCTGAAGCACACAAGGGTGTTGGGCCCTTGACTTGCACACATAGTTGTGATTTATGTTCTGCAGAGGTGAATCCTCTCAATCCATATACAATGGCATAAGATCTTGTTCCTGGGACTACTGAATGTAAAACAGATCTTCCAGTGAAATTGAGATACTAGGCAGATTCCAGTGTAGGGAAAGGAAGAAGTGTGAGTTTAGGATTTGGACAAAAGCCCCATTTGCAATGGAATGAATTTCTATTAGAGTGTAAATGGGAATGTCAGCACACATGAAGAGTCAGTCACAACAAGGCACTTGGGGAAATAGATATCAATAGTGATGTTAGGAGATCTGGAATGTACAAAATGAGTGACAAGATCAGGGATATTTTGAACAGGGGGGTGATTGAATTAACCTGTGTTAAAAAGAAACAAGTGTATACACACCATAGGATTGAAATTTGAAAAGAGTTGGAAACACAGATATAGATGATTCTAGTAATCCATGATCTCATTAAAATGAGGCTTTTGTACAAGAATAAGATAAGTGTGAATTTTGCATTTTGTGTCCAGAAGATGATGTGATGAAAGGAATACATGGAGCAGGGGACATGCGTATTTCTTCCACTATTTCTGGGAGCATGTTTTTGAAACCCTATGATTTAGGGTTTGGGGATAAAAATAGGTGGACCTGGGTCTACGTATATAAAGATGATGCATGAATAGACCATATGGTGAAAAAAAGAACTATAACAGGTTACTATTTTGAATAATGGATTGAATTGATATTTCAATAAATAGATGAAATCTGGTATTCACATACAAATATTCAATCCCAGTAGGCATACATCTATTGGTAATATTAGGGTTACTAATTATACCAAACTGGGTTTGAGTTTTGCTTCGAAAATGATGATGGAATTCAAAAGTAATGTGTTTTCAAAGAAATCTCATGAAAAAGCAAGTAAAGATCCATAGAGAAATCCATGGGTTCTGATACCGGGAGTGAAGTGAATCATATGCATATCAATTTGTGAATATTGGATGCAATGATACATCCTATGATTTATCATTTTTGAAGAAATAGGAATTTAACAATTTTGAATAAAAATTTACTTCAAAATACACATCATGTTTCATATGAATATTCTTTCATTGATGTTCAACTGGGTCACTTACTGTAGAAATATTAGGGTTTGTACTCAATCTTCACTCAAGTTCATTTTGAGTATTCAGAAATGAATATGTAGAGCAAGAAAATGAATATGTCTGAGAAATATCTTGTGAAAAGTTGATTTAAATCAAAACAGATGGACATGAAAGAATCAAGGTAGTATAAGTATATAACACATGTATTTCATGTTTGCAAATCCATAGTATATATTTAATATATTAAAATGTAAGGTACCTATGCCAATCAAAATTCCTAAGGGGATATATGTCCTTCACATATGTACCCAAAATATTAATTTTCCTCTACATTGTTTCATGTATAAACTTGTTGAAGTATAAGCTCACCACAGCTTGAATTTTTAGTTACCTCAGTGTATTGGGGGGAAGTGATCCCTTCATGAAATTTGTATTTTCCAAATTCAGAATACTCTCAAGAATATAACTGTGATGGCAGGAGGATTATATATGTGTATATAAAAATATACATTGTGACCCAGGCGACAGAGACAGGGAGTCAGGAAGTTACATATTTGTGAATTTTGAAAAGTCATGGAGAAATAAAAGGAGAAAAATGTGTGGGAGGTTTTATAATATGTATCTCTGATGAAGCAAAAGGCAAGTCCAAGTAGACACCGTGCCTCCTATCAAATGCCTCTACTTCTAGTCCTCTGGAGTATTTTTATCGATATTATGATAAGGAGTCAGAGTCCAGTAAGTTATGGGTTAGTGTCAGAGATTCGATATTTCAAATGGCAAAACGGAAAATGGGTCTAATATACATGCGAACATGTGCCACATAAAAATCTTCCACTGTCATCCACCACAATGCCTTGACAATACTATCACCCCAAATAACACACGATGAGAGGAGAAGAAGAAAAAAATCTGTGAATACATATCTGGATTAGAAATTCTGAGGCGCTCACAAACTTGGGTGTGGCAGAAGAGATCCCAAAAGTAGGGGGCAGGGTAAACAAACCACAAACATGGAACATTGCTGGCCTAATGACTTCTTGACTATCTGCCTCTGACATTTGTGCACTAGAAATAGAGATTTGTGCTTCAGCTTCCTTTGCAGTGAGACCATGAAAGCTTGGTCTCAGTCTATGTGAACAGGAGGGCATGGTTTTATATTTTCCAATACCAGCAGGAGGCAGCAGAGCTGAATCCTCTCTTTGTAGGGTAACTGTGGCCATGGGGTATGAATGTCTCCCTGGGTGGATTGTGAAGCCTTTGGCTCACCCTCCAGTTTTAATGGCATTTCTTGCAGCTTCTCTGGAAATTTGGTGGGTGTTTTTTTTTTGAAATACATAAAGGTCAACTGGGGCATGGTGTAGGAGGGAGCTCTGTCACGTGGGGTGGTTCAGGGTCTGAAGGAAAAAACACAAACTGGGCTGCTACCCAGTATATCTTTCCCCCTTGAGCATAGCAACTTGATTCTGAGCATCACACCAAATCCTCTCCCCACAACAACATGCCTTTATATTTTAGGGTCTGCTGGCTGCACCTTGTCAGTCACATGTCATTCGAAGAAATGACAGGAGCACAGGGGCCCACCACTGATGTTGGTCACACATCTGCACTTCATTGCTCCAGGCCCAGTTCCCTGCTGGCTCCTACTCACTGGCATCTCGGTTCTTCACCATGGTCAGGAATTCCACTCAGTCAAAAATGGCACTCCCTGGTTCAGTCATGATGAGCAACAGGAGATCTAAAGGTTCTCCAGGGATTTCTGGTCATGGGATTCTCAAACACTTCACGCTATTGCCCTAGCCATATTTCAGGAATGAAGAAGTTGGCACTGTGGGTTTTGATTCATTCAGGAGCCATTACCTGTTGAGGAATCTCCTTTCAGTAGAAGCTCTGGAGATTGCATGCAGGCAAAGCTTTTCAAGGAGTGGCGAAAGGTCCCAGGAATCCAGGCCCATTGGGGTCTCAAATATGAGGTTCATGTGAGTTTTGGCTCTCAACTAGAGCTGAAAAGGCTTTAACAGCAAAATCATGTGAAATCCTGGCTGAGATTTCCAGTGCTGTGGAGAAAGCCACCCTCAGCGTAGATCTCAGTTTCCAAAGGCTCCTCTAATGCCTGGCCTTGGAAAATCCCAACACAATTCATGGCAAGAGTTCTCTGAGATCAGTTCCAGAACTCAGTCTCTAATGGCATCACACCAGAGTTCAAGCTGTAGTTGACCCAGTCATCTTTTCCAACCGCCACACAAAAGACCACTATTCTAACAAAAACGCTCCTACATGGCCCTTGTCTTCTTCCATACAGACACTCATCATAACATTCTGGCTGGGGGTTTGCATAGGGGAAGCCGTCTTAGATGGTGTGCCGAGTAAGCTCTCATGCCTACCATATGCCAAATGTCATGGTGGCCTGGACACCCTTCCTGAGAAACAGGATATATAAAATGGGCCTCTACTTCATACTGCTCTGCTTCTCAAATTCGAGGCCTCCTGCCTGCCAGGGGTAGATTCTTTATGCGTACTGGACTCATGAAAAAACCCAAACACCTGTGTGCTAGTTCCTGGAGCACTTGCAACAACTCATTTGACCCAGAGGATCCCTGTTCTGACTTCATAGTGGTCAGGAGCCTGACCAGAGGAAGGCAAGAGACTTCATCCAATATTACACTTCTTTTTCATTCTTTTAGATTTGGATGGACACATGGGATTTTTCTTGAGTTCTTTTGGGTGCCTAGAATGTAATTCACAGCCACACACAGGGCCAAGAGTCTGATTCAGACACAGCTTTTACAAAGCACTTTACCTAAAAGGCAGAGATTAGGCCTCCTCATTTCCATTGGAAACTGTTTTCTGAAGGATTCCCAAAATAGTGCCTGAAGGCAAACACCTCCCTGACTTAGAGGGGAACAGGACAATAGGGAGGAAATAAGCCTGGAGAAAAACTTTTCTTTAATTGAACACTGTGGCACTGACAGCTCCTAATCATGCAACTTGGGTGGCTATCTATCCAAGCAGGGATTCTCCAGAGGGATCCTTACCAGTCACGCTAATTTTTGACTTTTCTGAGATGCTTGGCATTCCCTTCAGCAATCCAGTCCATGGTCATGTCACAAAGCTTGATGGTGGTACACATCTTGGACACAAAACCACGAACCCCTTCATAGAGCGGCCGAAATTCAGGAAGAATACAGGAACTTAGGATCTTGGTAGGTGTTGCCCATCTGCAAGGCAAGCAGCAGTCCATTCATAAATTGGCCATGAGGAGTCCTGCAAAGATTTCCACTACACAGGATACATTCACGGCTGCATTCTTCTCTCTACTCACTTTAACCACAAACCCAGTGGGATCCACTGACATAGAAAGACTCACTAGTTAACAGTCCATTTTAAACCAACAACAACAACAACAACAAAACGGTTTTCATTCATGCTCTCAGAACATGAGACAAAAGTACAAATTGAAAAACACACCCACTAAGACACACAAACCACCCCTGTATTTGGTCTGCATCTATCCACTCTGTCCTCTGACTGGTGGGTGAGAATATCTTCCTTAGCAGTGGCCTGCCCTGTCTCAGCTCTGGTCTCCTTGTCCATCTGTGTGTAGTTGTCAGGAGCCAGCAATGAGCCAATACTTCTCTCTCAGGAACAACCCCTGTCCAGACCATTCAAGGCATTTTGCTATCCACACATCACTAGGTGCCAAGAAAGAATGACTCTGGCCTTGGTACAGAGAAACAAGTGAGCCCACTGGGACTGGAACTGCTTGTGGGTGCCTCGCCTCCTGGATCCCAAGTTCAGAGAGTTCCATCACTAAGGAAGTGAGGTGAGGTCACTTCCTTCAGGAAGTGAATGAGGTCACTGCCTTGACAACCACTTTGTCCTAACAGTAGTTTCTAAGGGTCCCATGAGATGGAGGCTGCCCCACCTTCCTGGGACATTTTCCCAAGACATAAAGTTCTATATACCCTAGGAGCCCGGATTCAGCAACCCACACAGGCCTGATTGTGTCCATCTTCTCTGCATTGAGAAGAGGGTGGCTGATTCAGCCACATCTCTTCATCTTGACTGGGTTTTTGGCCATGGAAGATGACTTTAGACCTCACAGGTCCTACCTAGCTGCCTACATTTTTTCCACGGATTATTTCTGCATGTACCTTTGAGCTTCTCAGCAGCTGTAGGATTCCCTACATTCCTACACGGCAAGATCAACTCAGGACCTGCTGTTATGTGAAAATAGACAAAGGGAACAGGGTATGGTTAAGGACATATCAGGTTCTATTTTGGGTAGGAGTCATTCTGCTGGATGAATACGGGTATTGGGAACTGGGATATTTATAGAATGTAAGGAGAAATGTGAGTATGAAAATAGAAAACTAGGTAAGATCTGAAGCACACAAGGGTGTTGGGCCCTTGACTTGCACACATAGTTGTGATTTATGTTCTGCAGAGGTGAATCCTCTCAATCCATATACAATGGCATAAGATCTTGTTCCTGGGACTACTGAATGTAAAACAGATCTTCCAGTGAAATTGAGATACTAGGCAGATTCCAGTGTAGGGAAAGGAAGAAGTGTGAGTTTAGGATTTGGACAAAAGGCCCATTTTGCAATGGAATAAAGTTCTATTAGAGTGTAAATGGGAATGTCAGCAAACATGAAGAGTCAGTCACAACAAGGGACTTGGGGAATTGGATATCAATAGTGATGTTAGGAGATCTGGAATGTACAAAATGAGTGACAAGATCAGGGATATTTTGAACAGGGGGGTGATTGAATTAACCTATGTTAAAAAGAAATAAGTGTATACACACCATAGGATTGAAATTTGAAAAGAGTTGGAAACACAGATATAGATGATTCTAGTAATCCATGATCTCATTAAAATGAGGCTTTTGTACAAGAATAAGATAAGTGTGAATTTTGCATTTTGTGTCCAGAAGATGATGTGATGAAAGGAATACATGGAGCAGGGGACATGCGTATTTCTTGTACTATTTCTGGGAGCATGTTTTTGAAACCCTATGATTTAGGGTTTGGGGATAAAAATAGGTGGACCTGGGTCTACGTATATAAAGATGATGCATGAATAGACCATATGGTGAAAAAAAGAATTATAACAGGTTACTATTTTGAATAATGGATTGAATTGATATTTCAATAAATAGATGAAATCTGGTATTCACATACAAATATTCAATCCCAGTAGGCATACATCTATTGGTAATATTAGGGTTACTAATTATACCAAACTGGGTTTGAGTTTTGCTTCGAAAATGATGATGGAATTCAAAAGTAATGTGTTTTCAAAGATCTCATGAAAAAGCAAGTGAAGATCCATAGAGAAATCCATGGGTTCTGATACCGGGAGTGAAGTGAATCATATGCATATCAATTTGTGAATATTGGATGCAATGATACATCGTATGATTTATCATTTTTGAAGAAATACGAATTTAACAATTTTGAATGAAAATTTACTTCAAAATACACATCATGTTTCATATGAATATTCTTTCATTGATGTTCAACTGGGTCACTTACTGTAGAAATATTACGGTTCGTACTCAATCTTCACTCAAGTTCATTTTGAGTATTCAGAAATGAATATATAGAGCAAGAAAATGAATACGTCTGAGAAATATCTTGTGAAAAGTTGATTTAAATCAACACAGATGGACATGAAAGAATCAAGGTAGTATAAATATATGACACATGTATTTCATGTTTGCAAATCCATAGTATATATTTAATATATTAAAATGTAAGGTACCTATGCCAATCAAAATTCCTAAGGGGATATATGTCCTTCACATATGTACCCAAAATATTCATTTTCCTCTACATTGTTTCATGTATAAACTTGTTGAAGTATAAGCTCACCACAGCTTGAATTTTTAGTTACCTCAGTGTATTGGGGGGAAGTGATCCCTTCATGAAATTTGTATTTTCCAAAGTCAGAATACTCTCAAGAATATAACTGTGATGGCAGGAGGATTATATATGTGTATATAAAAATATACATTGTGACCCAGGCGACAGAGACAGGGAGTCAGGAAGTTACATATTTGTGAATTTTGAAAAGTCATGGAGAAATAAAAGGAGAAATATGTGTGGGAGGTTTTATAATATGTATCTCTGATGAAGCAAAAGGCAAGTCCAAGTAGACACCGTGCCTCCTATCAAATGCCTCTACTTCTAGTCCTCTGGAGTATTTTTATCGATGTTATGATAAGGAGTCAGAGTCCAGTAAGTTATGGGTTAGTGTCAGAGATTCGATATTTCAAATGGCAAAACGGAAAATGGGTCTACTATACATGCGAACATGTGCCACATAAAAATCTTCCACTGTCATCCACCACAATGCCTTGACAATACTATCACCCCAAATAACACACGATGAGAGGAGAAGAAGAAAAAAATCTGTGAATACATATCTGGATTAGAAATTCTGAGGCGCTCACAAACTTGGGTGTGGCAGAAGAGATCCCAAAAGTAGGGGGCAGGGTAAACAAACCACAAACATGGAACATTGCTGGCCTAATGACTTCTTGACTATCTGCCTCTGACATTTGTGCACTAGAAATATAGCTTTGTGCTTTAGCTTCCTTTGCAGTGAGACCATGAAAGCTTGGTCTCAGTCTATGTGAACAGGAGGACATGGTTTTATATTTTCCAATACCAGCAGGAGGCAGCAGAGCTGAATCCTCTCTTTGTAGGGTAACTGTGGCCATGGGGTATGAATGTCTCCCTGGGTGGATTGTGAAGCCTTTGGCTCACCCTCCAGTTTTAATGGCATTTCTTGCAGCTTCTCTGGAAATTTGGTGGGTGTTTTTTTTTTTTGAAATACATAAAGGTCAACTGGGGCACGGTGCAGGAGGGAGCTCTGTCACGTGGGGTGGTTCAGGGTCTGAAGGAAAAAACACAAACTGGGCTGCTACCCAGTATATCTTTCCCCCTTGAGCATAGCAACTTGATTCTGACCATCACACCAAATCCTCTCCCCACAACAACATGCCTTTATATTTTAGGGTCTGCTGGCTGCACCTTGTCAGTCACATGTCATTCGAAGAAATGACCAGAGCACAGGGGCCCACCACTGATGTTGGTCACACATCTGCACTTCATTGCTCCAGGCCCAGTTCCCTGCTGGCTCCTACTCACTGGCATCTCGGTTCTTCACCATGGTCAGGAATTCCACTCAGTCAAAAATGGCACTCCCTGGTTCAGTCATGATGAGCAACAGGAGATCTAAAGGTTCTCCAGGGATTTCTGGTCATGGGATTCTCAAACACTTCACGCTATTGCCCTAGCCATATTTCAGGAATGAAGAAGTTGGCACTGTGGGTTTTGATTCATTCAGGAGCCATTACCTGTTGAGGAATCTCCTTTCAGTAGAAGCTCTGGAGATTGCATGCAGGCAAAGCTTTTCAAGGAGTGGCGAAAGGTCCCAGGAATCCAGGCCCATTGGGGTCTCAAATATGAGGTTCATGTGAGTTTTGGCTCTCAACTAGAGCTGAAAAGGCTTTAACAGCAAAATCATGTGAAATCCTGGCTGAGATTTCCAGTGCTGTGGAGAAAGCCACCCTCAGCGTAGATCTCAGTTTCCAAAGGCTCCTCTAATGCCTGGCCTTGGAAAATCCCAACACAATTCATGGCAAGAGTTCTCTGAGATCAGTTCCAGAACTCAGTCTCTAATGGCATCACACCAGAGTTCAAGCTGTAGTTGACCCAGTCATCTTTTCCAACCGCCACACAAAAGACCACTATTCTAACAAAAACGCTCCTACATGGCCCTTGTCTTCTTCCATACAGACACTCATCATAACATTCTGGCTGGGGGTTTGCATAGGGGAAGCCGTCTTAGATGGTGTGCCGAGTAAGCTCTCATGCCTACCATATGCCAAATGTCATGGTGGCCTGGACACCCTTCCTGAGAAACAGGATATATAAAATGGGCCTCTACTTCATACTGCTCTGCTTCTCAAATTCGAGGCCTCCTGCCTGCCAGGGGTAGATTCTTTATGCGTACTGGACTCAGGAAAAAACCCAAACACCTGTGTGCTAGTTCCTGGAGCACTTGCAACAACTCATTTGACCCAGAGGATCCCTGTTCTGACTTCATAGTGGTCAGGAGCCTGACCAGAGGAAAGCAAGAGACTTCATCCAATATTACACTTCTTTTTCATTCTTTTAGATTTGGATGGACACGTGGGATTTTTCTTGAGTTCTTTTGGGTGCCTAGAATGTAATTCACAGCCACACACAGGGCCAAGAGTCTGATTCAGACACAGCTTTTACAAAGCACTTTACCTAAAAGGCAGAGATTAGGCCTCCTCATTTCCATTGGAAACTGTTTTCTGAAGGATTCCCAAAATAGTGCCTGAAGGCAAACACCTCCCTGACTTAGAGGGGAACAGGACAATAGGAAGGAAAGAAGCCTGGAGAAAAACTTTTCTTTAATTGAACACTGTGGCACTGACAGCTCCTAATCATGCAACTTGGGTGGCTATCTATCCAAGCAGGGATTCTCCAGAGGGATCCTTACCAGTCACGCTAATTTTTGACTTTTCTGAGATGCTTGGCATTCCCTTCAGCAATCCAGTCCATGGTCATGTCACAAAGCTTGATGGTGGTACACATCTTGGACACAAAACCACGAACCCCTTCATAGAGCGGCCGAAATTCAGGAAGAATACAGGAACTTAGGATCTTGGTAGGTGTTGCCCATCTGCAAGGCAAGCAGCAGTCCATTCATTAATTGGCCATGAGGAGTCCTGCAAAGATTTCCACTACACAGGATACATTCACGGCTGCATTCTTCTCTCTACTCACTTTAACCACAAACCCAGTGGGATCCACTGACATAGAAAGACTCACTAGTTAACAGTCCATTTTAAACCAACAACAACAACAACAACAAAACGGTTTTCATTCATGCTCTCAGAACATGAGACAAAAGTACAAATTGAAAAACACACCCACTAAGACACACAAACCACCCCTGTATTTGGTCTGCATCTATCCACTCTGTCCTCTGACTGGTGGGTGAGAATATCTTCCTTAGCAGTGGCCTGCCCTGTCTCAGCTCTGGTCTCCTTGTCCATCTGTGTGTAGTTGTCAGGAGCCAGCAATGAGCCAATACTTCTCTCTCAGGAACAACCCCTGTCCAGACCATTCAAGGCATTTTGCTATCCACACATCACTAGGTGCCAAGAAAGAATGACTCTGGCCTTGGTACAGAGAAACAAGTGAGCCCACTGGGACTGGAACTGCTTGTGGGTGCCTCGCCTCCTGGATCCCAAGTTCAGAGAGTTCCATCACTAAGGAAGTGAGGTGAGGTCACTTCCTTCAGGAAGTGAATGAGGTCACTGCCTTGACAACCACTTTGTCCTAACAGTAGTTTCTAAGGGTCCCATGAGATGGAGGCTGCCCCACCTTCCTGGGACATTTTCCCAAGACATAAAGTTCTATATACCCTAGGAGCCCGGATTCAGCAACCCACACAGGCCTGATTGTGTCCATCTTCTCTGCATTGAGAAGAGGGTGGCTGATTCAGCCACATCTCTTCATCTTGACTGGGTTTTTGGCCATGGAAGATGACTTTAGACCTCACAGGTCCTACCTAGCTGCCTACATTTTTTCCACGGATTATTTCTGCATGTACCTTTGAGCTTCTCAGCAGCTGTAGGATTCCCTACATTCCTACACGGCAAGATCAACTCAGGACCTGCTGTTATGTGAAAATAGACAAAGGGAACAGGGTATGGTTAAGGACATATCAGGTTCTATTTTGGGTAGGAGTCATTCTGCTGGATGAATACGGGTATTGGGAACTGGGATATTTATAGAATGTAAGGAGAAATGTGAGTATGAAAATAGAAAACTAGGTAAGATCTGAAGCACACAAGGGTGTTGGGCCCTTGACTTGCACACATAGTTGTGATTTATGTTCTGCAGAGGTGAATCCTCTCAATCCATATACAATGGCATAAGATCTTGTTCCTGGGACTACTGAATGTAAAACAGATCTTCCAGTGAAATTGAGATACTAGGCAGATTCCAGTGTAGGGAAAGGAAGAAGTGTGAGTTTAGGATTTGGACAAAAGGCCCATTTTGCAATGGAATAAAGTTCTATTAGAGTGTAAATGGGAATGTCAGCAAACATGAAGAGTCAGTCACAACAAGGGACTTGGGGAATTGGATATCAATAGTGATGTTAGGAGATCTGGAATGTACAAAATGAGTGACAAGATCAGGGATATTTTGAACAGGGGGGTGATTGAATTAACCTATGTTAAAAAGAAATAAGTGTATACACACCATAGGATTGAAATTTGAAAAGAGTTGGAAACACAGATATAGATGATTCTAGTAATCCATGATCTCATTAAAATGAGGCTTTTGTACAAGAATAAGATAAGTGTGAATTTTGCATTTTGTGTCCAGAAGATGATGTGATGAAAGGAATACATGGAGCAGGGGACATGCGTATTTCTTGTACTATTTCTGGGAGCATGTTTTTGAAACCCTATGATTTAGGGTTTGGGGATAAAAATAGGTGGACCTGGGTCTACGTATATAAAGATGATGCATGAATAGACCATATGGTGAAAAAAAGAATTATAACAGGTTACTATTTTGAATAATGGATTGAATTGATATTTCAATAAATAGATGAAATCTGGTATTCACATACAAATATTCAATCCCAGTAGGCATACATCTATTGGTAATATTAGGGTTACTAATTATACCAAACTGGGTTTGAGTTTTGCTTCGAAAATGATGATGGAATTCAAAAGTAATGTGTTTTCAAAGATCTCATGAAAAAGCAAGTGAAGATCCATAGAGAAATCCATGGGTTCTGATACCGGGAGTGAAGTGAATCATATGCATATCAATTTGTGAATATTGGATGCAATGATACATCGTATGATTTATCATTTTTGAAGAAATACGAATTTAACAATTTTGAATGAAAATTTACTTCAAAATACACATCATGTTTCATATGAATATTCTTTCATTGATGTTCAACTGGGTCACTTACTGTAGAAATATTACGGTTCGTACTCAATCTTCACTCAAGTTCATTTTGAGTATTCAGAAATGAATATATAGAGCAAGAAAATGAATACGTCTGAGAAATATCTTGTGAAAAGTTGATTTAAATCAACACAGATGGACATGAAAGAATCAAGGTAGTATAAATATATGACACATGTATTTCATGTTTGCAAATCCATAGTATATATTTAATATATTAAAATGTAAGGTACCTATGCCAATCAAAATTCCTAAGGGGATATATGTCCTTCACATATGTACCCAAAATATTCATTTTCCTCTACATTGTTTCATGTATAAACTTGTTGAAGTATAAGCTCACCACAGCTTGAATTTTTAGTTACCTCAGTGTATTGGGGGGAAGTGATCCCTTCATGAAATTTGTATTTTCCAAAGTCAGAATACTCTCAAGAATATAACTGTGATGGCAGGAGGATTATATATGTGTATATAAAAATATACATTGTGACCCAGGCGACAGAGACAGGGAGTCAGGAAGTTACATATTTGTGAATTTTGAAAAGTCATGGAGAAATAAAAGGAGAAATATGTGTGGGAGGTTTTATAATATGTATCTCTGATGAAGCAAAAGGCAAGTCCAAGTAGACACCGTGCCTCCTATCAAATGCCTCTACTTCTAGTCCTCTGGAGTATTTTTATCGATGTTATGATAAGGAGTCAGAGTCCAGTAAGTTATGGGTTAGTGTCAGAGATTCGATATTTCAAATGGCAAAACGGAAAATGGGTCTACTATACATGCGAACATGTGCCACATAAAAATCTTCCACTGTCATCCACCACAATGCCTTGACAATACTATCACCCCAAATAACACACGATGAGAGGAGAAGAAGAAAAAAATCTGTGAATACATATCTGGATTAGAAATTCTGAGGCGCTCACAAACTTGGGTGTGGCAGAAGAGATCCCAAAAGTAGGGGGCAGGGTAAACAAACCACAAACATGGAACATTGCTGGCCTAATGACTTCTTGACTATCTGCCTCTGACATTTGTGCACTAGAAATATAGCTTTGTGCTTTAGCTTCCTTTGCAGTGAGACCATGAAAGCTTGGTCTCAGTCTATGTGAACAGGAGGACATGGTTTTATATTTTCCAATACCAGCAGGAGGCAGCAGAGCTGAATCCTCTCTTTGTAGGGTAACTGTGGCCATGGGGTATGAATGTCTCCCTGGGTGGATTGTGAAGCCTTTGGCTCACCCTCCAGTTTTAATGGCATTTCTTGCAGCTTCTCTGGAAATTTGGTGGGTGTTTTTTTTTTTTGAAATACATAAAGGTCAACTGGGGCACGGTGCAGGAGGGAGCTCTGTCACGTGGGGTGGTTCAGGGTCTGAAGGAAAAAACACAAACTGGGCTGCTACCCAGTATATCTTTCCCCCTTGAGCATAGCAACTTGATTCTGACCATCACACCAAATCCTCTCCCCACAACAACATGCCTTTATATTTTAGGGTCTGCTGGCTGCACCTTGTCAGTCACATGTCATTCGAAGAAATGACCAGAGCACAGGGGCCCACCACTGATGTTGGTCACACATCTGCACTTCATTGCTCCAGGCCCAGTTCCCTGCTGGCTCCTACTCACTGGCATCTCGGTTCTTCACCATGGTCAGGAATTCCACTCAGTCAAAAATGGCACTCCCTGGTTCAGTCATGATGAGCAACAGGAGATCTAAAGGTTCTCCAGGGATTTCTGGTCATGGGATTCTCAAACACTTCACGCTATTGCCCTAGCCATATTTCAGGAATGAAGAAGTTGGCACTGTGGGTTTTGATTCATTCAGGAGCCATTACCTGTTGAGGAATCTCCTTTCAGTAGAAGCTCTGGAGATTGCATGCAGGCAAAGCTTTTCAAGGAGTGGCGAAAGGTCCCAGGAATCCAGGCCCATTGGGGTCTCAAATATGAGGTTCATGTGAGTTTTGGCTCTCAACTAGAGCTGAAAAGGCTTTAACAGCAAAATCATGTGAAATCCTGGCTGAGATTTCCAGTGCTGTGGAGAAAGCCACCCTCAGCGTAGATCTCAGTTTCCAAAGGCTCCTCTAATGCCTGGCCTTGGAAAATCCCAACACAATTCATGGCAAGAGTTCTCTGAGATCAGTTCCAGAACTCAGTCTCTAATGGCATCACACCAGAGTTCAAGCTGTAGTTGACCCAGTCATCTTTTCCAACCGCCACACAAAAGACCACTATTCTAACAAAAACGCTCCTACATGGCCCTTGTCTTCTTCCATACAGACACTCATCATAACATTCTGGCTGGGGGTTTGCATAGGGGAAGCCGTCTTAGATGGTGTGCCGAGTAAGCTCTCATGCCTACCATATGCCAAATGTCATGGTGGCCTGGACACCCTTCCTGAGAAACAGGATATATAAAATGTGCCTCTACTTCATACTGCTCTGCTTCTCAAATTCGAGGCCTCCTGCCTGCCAGGGGTAGATTCTTTATGCGTACTGGACTCAGGAAAAAACCCAAACACCTGTGTGCTAGTTCCTGGAGCACTTGCAACAACTCATTTGACCCACAGGATCCCTGTTCTGACTTCATAGTGGTCAGGAGCCTGACCAGAGGAAGGCAAGAGACTTCATCCAATATTACAATTCTTTTTCATTCTTTTAGATTTGGATGGACACGTGGGAGTTTTCTTGAGTTCTTTTGGGTGCCTAGAATGTAATTCACAGCCACACACAGGGCCAAGAGTCTGATTCAGACACAGCTTTTACAAAGCACTTTACCTAAAAGGCAGAGATTAGGCCTCCTCATTTCCATTGGAAACTGTTTTCTGAAGGATTCCCAAAATAGTGCCTGAAGGCAAACACCTCCCTGACTTAGAGGGGAACAGAACAATAGGGAGGAAAGAAGCCTGGAGAAATACTTTTCTTTAATTGAACACTGTGGCACTGACAGCTCCTAATCTTGCAACTTGGGTGGCTATCTATCCAAGCAGGGATTCTCCAGAGGGATCCTTACCAGTCACGCTAATTTTTGACTTTTCTGAGATGCTTGGCATTCCCTTCAGCAATCCAGTCCATGGTCATGTCACAAAGCTTGATGGTGGTACACATCTTGGACACAAAACCACGAACCCCTTCAGAGAGCGGCCGAAATTCAGGAAGAATACAGGAACTTAGGATCTTGGTAGGTGTTGCCCATCTGCAAGGCAAGCAGCAGTCCATTCATTAATTGGCCATGAGGAGTCCTGCAAAGATTTCCACTACACAGGATACATTCACGGCTGCATTCTTCTCTCTACTCACTTTAACCACAAACCCAGTGGGATCCACTGACATAGAAAGACTCACTAGTTAATAGTCCATTTTAAACCAACAACAACAACAACAACAAAACGGTTTTCATTCATGCTCTCAGAACATGAGACAAAAGTACAAATTGAAAAACACACCCACTAAGACACACAAACCACCCCTGTATTTGGTCTGCATCTATCCACTCTGTCCTCTGACTGGTGGGTGAGAATATCTTCCTTAGCAGTGGCCTGCCCTGTCTCAGCTCTGGTCTCCTTGTCCATCTGTGTGTAGTTGTCAGGAGCCAGCAATGAGCCAATACTTCTCTCTCAGGAAAAACCCCTGTCCAGACCATTCAAGGCATTTTGCTATCCACACATCACTAGGTGCCAAGAAAGAATGACTCTGGCCTTGGTACAGAGAAACAAGTGAGCCCACTGGGACTGGAACTGCTTGTGGGTGCCTCGCCTCCTGGATCCCAAGTTCAGAGAGTTCCATCACTAAGGAAGTGAGGTGAGGTCACTTCCTTCAGGAAGTGAATGAGGTCACTGCCTTGACAACCACTTTGTCCTAACAGTAGTTTCTAAGGGTCCCATGAGATGGAGGCTGCCCCACCTTCCTGGGACATTTTCCCAAGACATAAAGTTCTATATACCCTAGGAGCCCGGATTCAGCAATCCACACAGGCCTGATTGTGTCCATCTTCTCTGCATTGAGAAGAGGGTGGCTGATTCAGCCACATCTGTTCATCTTGACTGGGTTTTTGGCCATGGAAGATGACTTTAGACCTCACAGGTCCTACCTAGCTGCCTACATTTGCTCCACGGATTATTTCTGCATCTACCTTTGAGCTTCTCAGCAGCTGTAGGATTCCCTACATTCCTACACGGCAAGATCAACTCAGGACCTGCTGTTATATGAAAATAGACAAAGGGAACAGGGTATGGTTAAGGACATATCAGGTTCTATTTTGGGTAGGAGTCATTCTGCTGGATGAATACGGGTATTGGGAACTGGGATATTTATAGAATGTAAGGAGAAATGTGAGTATGAAAATAGAAAACTAGGTAAGATCTGAAGCACACAAGGGTGTTTTGCCCTTGACTTGCACACATAGTTGTGATTTATGTTCTGCAGAGGTGAATCCTCTCAATCCATATACAATGGCATAAGATCTTGTTCCTTGGACTACTGAATGTAAAACAGATCTTCCAGTGAAATTGAGATACTTGGCAGATTCCAGTGTAGGGAAAGGAAGAAGTGTGAGTTTAGGATTTGGACAAAAGGCCCATTTTGCAATGGAATGAAGTTCTATGAGAGTGTAAATGGGAATGTCAGCACACATGAAGAGTCAGTCACAACAAGGCACTTGGGGAAATAGATATCAATAGTGATGTTAGGAGATCTGGAATGTACAAAATGAGTGACAAGATCAGGGATATTTTGAACAGGGGGGTGATTGAATTAACCTATGTTAAAAAGAAACAAGTGTATACACACCATAGGATTGAAATTTGAAAAGAGTAGGAAACACAGATATAGATGATTTTAGTAATCCATGCTCTCATTAAAATGAGGCTTTTGTACAAGAATAAGATAAGTGTGAATTTTGCATTTTGTGTCCAGAAGATGATGTGATGAAAGGAATACATGGAACAGGGGACAGGCGTATTTCTTCCACTATTTCTGGGAGCATGTTTTTGAAACCCTATGATTTAGGGTTTGGGGATAAAAATAGGTGGACCTGGGTCTACGTATATAAAGATGATATATAAAGTGACCATATGGTGAAAAAAAAAACTATAACATGTTACTATTTTGAATAATGGATTGAATTGATATTTCAATAAATAGATGAAATCTGGTATTCACATACAAATATTCAATCCCAGTAGGCATACATCTATTGGTAATATTAGGGTTACTAATTATACCAAACTGGGTTTGAGTTTTGCTTCCAAAATGATGATGGAATTCAAAAGTAATGTGTTTTCAAAGAAATCTCATGAAAAAGCAAGTAAAGATCCATAGAGAAATCCATGGGTTCTGATACCGGGAGTGAAGTGAATCATATGCATATCAATTTGTGAATATTGGATGAAATGATACATCCTATGATTTATCATTTTCGAAGAAATAGGAATTTAACAATTTTGAATGAAAATTTATTTCAAAATACACATCATGTTTCATATGAATATTCTTTCATTGATGTTCAACTGGGTCACTTACTGTAGAAATATTAGGGTTCATACTCAATCTTCACTCAAGTTCATTTTGAGTATTCAGAAATGAATATGTAGAGCAAGAAAATGAATATGTCTGAGAAATATCTTGTGAAAAGTTGATTTAAATCAACACAGATGGACATGAAAGAATCAAGGTAGTATAAGTATATGACACATGTATTTCATGTTTGCAAATCCGTTGTATATATTTAATATATTAAAGTGTAAGGTACCTATGCCAATCAAAATTCCTAAGGGGATATATGTCCTTCACATATGTACCCAAAATATTCATTTTCCTCTACATTGTTTCATGTATAAACTTGTTGAAGTATAAGCTCACCACAGCTTGAATTTTTAGTTACCTCAGTGTATTGGGGGGAAGTGATCCCTTCATGAAATTTGTATTTTCCAAATTCA